>NC_092739.1:155966748-156566748 GCF_047496795.1 Chiloscyllium punctatum | reverse complement strand
TGATGTGGTGCATATGGATTTCAGCAAGGCGTTTGATAAGGTAGGCTATTGTACAAAATACGGAGGAATGGGATTGTGGGAGATGTAGCAGTTTGGATCAGTAATTGGCTTGCTGAAGGAAGACAAAGGGTAGTGGTTGATAGGAAATGTTCATCCTGGAGTCCAGTTACTCGTGGTGTACCGCAAGGGTCGGTGTTGGGTCCACTGCTGTTCATCATTTTTATAAACAACCTGGATGAGGGCGTAGAAGGGTGGGTTAGTAAATTTGCAGATGACACTAAGGTCGGTGGAGCTGTGGATAGTGACGAAGGATGTTGTAGGTTACAGAGAGACATAGATCAGCTGCAGAGCTGGGCTGAGAGGTAGCAAACGGAGTTTAATGCGGACAAGTGTGAGGTGATTCACTTTGGTCAGAGTAACCGGAATGCCAAGTACTGGGCTAATGGTAAGATTCTTGGTAGTGTAGATGAGTAGAGAGATCTCGGTGTCCATGTACACAGATCCTTGAAAGTTGCCACCCAGGTTGACAGGGTTGTTAAGAAGGCATACAGTGTTTTAGCTTTTATTAATAGAGGGATCGAGTTCCGGAACCACGAGGTTATGCTACAGCTGTACAAAACTCTGGTGCGGCCGCACTTGGAGTATTGTGTACAGTTCTGGTCACCGTATTATAAGAAGGATGTGGAAGCTTTGGAAAGGGTGCAGAGGAGATTTACTAGGATGTTGCCTGGTATGGAGGGAAGGTCTTACGAGGAAAGGCTGAGGGACTTGAGGCTGTTTTCATTGGAGAGAAGAAGGTTGAGAGGTGACTTAATAGAGACATATAAGATAATCAGAGGATTAGATAGGGTGGACAGGGAGATCCATACTTTTTCCAAGTATGGTGATGGCGAGCATGAGGGTGATAGATATAGGACAGATGTCAGAGGTAGTTTCTTTACTCAGAGTAGTAAAGGTATGGAATGCTTTGCCTGCAACCGTAGTAGATTCACCAAATTTAAGTATTTATGGACAAGCATATGGACATACATGGAATAGTATAGGTTAGATGGGCTTCAGATTGGTGCGACAGATTGGCGCCACATCGAGGGCCGAAGGGCCTGTACTGCACTGTAATGTTCTATGTTCTACACTGGTCGGGGCCAATTCTAACCCTGTCTAGATTAGCTGTTAATTATTTCAAATTATTACAACACATAAGGGACAAGCTAAAGTGTAATTAAAAAGCTCAAATATTTCACATTATTCCAAGACTGTAATTGAAAACAAGCATCATTTTTCATTCCAGCACTCTCCCTGTACTGACAACTGGGTTTAAATTGTACATCAGTTCTCTCTGAGTAACAGAACAGGGTGGGATTGAGAGTCAGAGGAGGGTGTAAGGAGGCTTCAAGGTGATTTAGTCAGGTCAAGACTTGGAAGGAGCAGGCTAAATGTGAAGTTATATACTTCAGTGTGAAAAACAGAAAGGATGGGTGTTATTTAAATGGTGACATATTGTGAAGTGAAGATGTACAAAGGGATCTGAATGTTCTTTCACACCAGCCAACGAAAGTAGACAAGGGAGTGCAGGAAGCAATTAAGAATGCAAGTGGTCTGTCTTACTGCAATTAAACAGGGCCTTGGTGAGACCACACCTGAAGTGCTGTGTGCGGTTTTGGTCTCCCAACCTAACAGAGGATATACTTACCATAGTATACAGTAACTGTTCACCAGTGTGATACGATGGATGGCATGACTGTCCTATGAGAAGAATTGGTTTGACTGATTCACTCAAGTTTTGACGAATCAGAGGATTCTTGTGTGGTGGTAATGTCCTTACCTCTGATTCAGGAGGCTAGGTTCAAATCCTACTTGTCCATCTTGCTTCTCAACTATCCACTCCACCCTTCCCTCTGACCTATCACCTTCACCCCCAAATTCATCTACCTATCACATTTTCAGCTGCATTGCCCCCCAGCCCTACACCCCTCCCATTTATCTCTCAGCCCCCTTGGGCCACCCCCTCATTCCTGATAAAGAGCTTATGCCCAAAACATCGATTCGCCTGCTCCTCAGGATGCTGCCTGACTTGCTGTGCTTTTCCAGCACCACACTCTTCGACAGATTCAAATCCAATGTGCTCCAGAGATGTGTTAACAACTCCGAAAAAGTTGAATTGGGAAGTATCTAAAAGAATCAGAGAGGGGATATGATTGAAATGTATAAAATTCTAACCGGGCTCATCAGCTGAACTCAGGGAGGATGTTCACCCTTACTGGGGAGTCTAGGACCAAGGGTCACAGTCTCAGGATATGGGGTAGGCCTTTTCAGACTGAGATATGGAAATATTTCTTCATTCAGGAGAATGGCCAACCTGTGGAATTCTCTGCCACGGAATGCTATGGCAGTCACATCGAGAAAGAAATTTGTAGACTCACTGATTTTAAAGGCATTGAGGGGTAAGGGGAGAAGGTGGGAATGGTGGATTCAAAAGTAGGATCAGCCATGATCATATTGAATGATGAAACAGACTTGAAGGACTGAATGGCCTACTCCAGCTCCTAGTTTCTACATTTATTTCACTGGCTGTTTATTGGGATTTTAAAAACATTATTGTATGATAAATAAGACGTACCGTAAAAGATCTGTTCTTCAAAGAATATCCTCTGTACCAACCTGTGGAACAAAAACACAAGCTACATTACTGCCAATGAAAACAAGAACAAAAAGGCATCAATGATAAAACAAGTGCTGGAAGAGTTGAGTAACAACTAGGGAAACAGAAACCGAAACCGAAAATAGTGCGGAAATCAGAAACAAAAACAAAAACTGAAATTGATGGAAAAGCTCAGCAGGTCCCGCAGCATCTGTGGAGAGAAGACAGAGGTAACATTTCAGGTCCGGTGAGCATTCCACAGAAGCAGCTCATTGGACCCAAAACACTGACTCTGCTTTCTCCCCACAGATGCTCCCAGACCTGCTGAGTTCTTCCGGCAATTTCCGTTTCTGTTTCTGATTTCCAGCATCCACAGTTCTTTCGGGTTTTATGACAAATGACATGTTTGCCATTGTTGGAAGGATTGTGCAGAGTGGAGTACAGCTTGATTGTTAGAATCGAACAGACCATCACTGGCCACCAAGGATGAGCTATTGGAAAACACTCACTGAACTATAAATCCTGGGAGGGTCAACTGGAATATTAATGGCACATGAGTAAATTTTCTGATAATCCATACTTTTTCTTTCACAGCAACATTAATGGAATTTAATGTGGAAATGTGTGAGGTGATTCACTTTGGAAGGAGCAACAGGCGTGAAGAGTACTGGGCTAATGGTAAGATTCTTGGTGGTGTAGATGAGCAGAAAGATCTCTGTATTCATGTGCATAGATCCCTGAAACTTGCCACCCAGGTTGATAAAAAGGCATATGGTGTGTTAGCTTTTATTGGTAGAGGGATTGAGCTTCAGAGCCATGAGGTCATGCTGCAGCTGTACAAAACTCTGGTGCAGCCGCACTTGGAGTATTGCATACAGTTCTGGTCACTGCATTATAGGAAGGATGTGGAAGCTTTGTAAAAGGTTCAGAGGAAATTTACTAGAATGCTACCTGGTATGGAGGGAAGGTCTTATGAGGAAAGGCTGAGGGACATGAAGCTGTTTTCATTAGAGAGAAGGTTAAGAGATGACTTAATTGAGACATATAAGATAATCAGAGGGTTAGATCAGGTGGACAGAGAGAGTCTTTTTCCTTGGAGGATGATGGCTACCACAAGGGGACATAGCTCTAAATTGAGGGGTGATAGATTAAGAAAAGATGTCAGAGGTAGTTTCTTTACTCAGAGAACAGTAGGGGCGTGGAATACCCTGCTGGCATCAGTAGTACACTCATCAAATTTAAAGGCAATTAAATGGTCATTGGATAAACCTATGGATGAAAGTAGAATAGTGTAGGATAAACAGGCTTCAGATTGTTGCACTGTCCTGTGGAACCATTGAGGGCCAAAAGGCCTGTACTGCGCTGTAACGTTCTATCTCTCAAGCCTGTGACCTCACCGACAGCAGCTGCTGTGTAGGAACAATATTGCTTCCACATTCCCTTCCAGGTCATTCTCAAACTCCCCAACTTGCATTTGTATAGCACCTTAACCTGAGGTGGTTCTAAGGGGGTGGGCAGGCGAAAAGTGAAAAGAAACTAATAATCAGATTTTACAAATTTATACAGAGCCAAAACTGAACATAGCAGGTCAAGTGACCAAACATTCTCTATACCGCTCATGAGGTGGGTCAAATCAATTCATTGGCTAAGATCACTTCCAGAGTGTTCCTGCAATTCTTGACTTTGTACACCATGAGCTCTTCGCCCCACTTTTGGAAGCATGCTTTGAATGTTCAGATTCCAACCTCTGGAAATTCCCCTCACTAAACCCTCTCTTTTTAGCCCCCTCTCCCTCTCTCTGCCTTTAAGATGTTACTTTGTCTATCCCTTTGGTCAGCTGTCTTTACTGATTCTGTGTCAAATTCTGGCAGATAATAAATCTTTAAAGTACCTTGCTATGTCTTACTGCGTCAAATGTAAATTGTTTTTTGTATGACAGATGGAGAGGGAATTCCAGACCTCGGTGACCCTGACAGAAGTGTGTGTAGATTCAGACCCCTACTGGGATTGGTACTAAGCAAATGTAGCCTCGGGTTGTTTATAAGGATAGGTTGTGTTCTGACCTCCGCATTGGAACTGTTACCGTGGGACTGCTCGATGGCAAAATGCACAGTTTGTTTTTTGTTTTACGTAGAAGCAGAAACACCCCGAGCCAGTTACATTAACAAGAGAGGATTGATTGGTGGAGACAGCGTGCAATTGCAGCAGCAGAGAGCAGATTCCAGCTGAATATGATCGGGAACAGATTGTCTGAGATGAGTCTGTGGACCCTGTACTCATTCCCAGCAGCTGGCTGACTCATTCCCCCCTGGCATCAGCAACCTAATAAGGGAAGCGGAGCCGGAACAGGTTAGGAAGAGGGAAGAGGGGAAAGGGGGGGTTACTATACGGAGGGGGGAGAAAATGTGCGGCAGATCCCAGTTTTAAATTCAACTCTTTGGGGATGGCATGATGCCTCACAGCATCAGGAACCTGGCTTTAATTCCCGCCTCGGGTGACTGTCCGTGTGGAGTTTGCACATTCCCCCTGCGTCTGTGTGGGTTTCCTCCCACAGTCCAAAGATGTGCATGTCAGGGGGATCGGCCATGTTAAATTGCCCCACAGTGTGCAAGGCTAGCCATGAGAAATGCAGGGTTACAGGGATAGCATGGGGGAGTGTGTCTGGATGGGATACTCTGCAGAAGATTGGCGTGGACTTGATGGGCCCCATGGCCTGTTTCCACAACATTGGGATTCTATTTAAAAAACCCTTGAAATTGGGAAGGCATCTTAAACATCTCTTCCAATCACAACACCTGATGAGCTTTCTTTAGCTCCAGACTGGATAATTCCAATGTTCTTTTGGCTTGATTCCCATCTTCAACCCTCCATAACCTAAACTGGGTTTTAATGCACTATGTCCCATTGTCCCATTATAGCTTCCGCACCCAGCAACACCAGTTTCAGTATTTTCTTTCCCTCGTTTTGAGTCCCTCCATGGCTGTGCCTTCATTCCTACCAACCTCCCCCAGCCCGACCATACAATCTTAGATTTTACACAGATGGAGGCCATTCGACCCATTGCATTTGTACTGATTCCAGAATGGGACTAATCTCCAGCCCTAAGTTTGTAACCCTCAAAATTCATCACTTTCAATCCTGTAACTTCGAGTGCATCACACTATTTTGGCTTCTGAGTTATTTTCCATTTTACTTCCTCATCCCCTAACAATCGTGGCTCCAGAGACAAAGCCCCTGAGTTACACAGTTCCCTCCCTAACATCTCCAAAGCACATCTTAAAACCTGCTTTGTCCAGCAAACCTTTGTTCACCCTGTTCAAACAGCTCCTTATTAGACTCAGTGGAAAGTTTTGCTTAGTAAACTTACTGTATAGTTGGAACATTACAGAATTATAGAATCCCTACACTGTGATCAGGCCATTCAGCCAATTGAGTACACACTGATCCACTGAACAGCATCCCACCCAGACCCAGCTCCCTACCATATCCCACATTAACTATGGCTAATCCACTCAGCCTACATATCCTGGGACACTATGGCCTATCCACATAATCTTTGGTCTGTGGGGGGGGAAACCGGAGCACCTGAAGGAAACCCATGCAGACACGGGGAGAATGTGCAAACTCCACACACATTGGCAAAGGGCGGAATCAAACTTGGGTCACTGGCTGTGAGGAAGCAATTTTAACCACTGACCCACCCTACCACTCAAGGTCAAAAGGTGTGGTATAATCCCAGCTGATGGCAATACTGGGTAAATCAGATTGCAGTGTGAAGCCTGGCTTGATATGGTCATGAACTCTAAAAACTATCAGTCACTGAAAACCTTCACAAGACACTACTGATGTACTTTTGAAAAAAGAAAACCAAACTTTATTGCACACAAGCTAAAAATAAACCATGTTACACTGTACAAAAACAATTTGAAACAGACTTATTACAAATATCACAAATAAAAATTCAACCCTTTTAATCAACAACTGAACAGACACTCAAACTTCAATGAAAAATCTACTTTAAAGCTCATTATTCCATTGTCATGACTGTGATCAGTTTCATCTTGTCAAGGTTCTGCATTCACTCCATGCTATTTCCTTTAGCTAATGTCTCTGCCAGAGATCCTTAAACAAGCTGCCACCTCAGCCCAATTTATTATTTAAGATATGTTCTCGAAAATTCTCTCTTCAATCGCTTTCAGTTTCTGGAACTTTACTCTTACTGACCTTTAAGCCACCTAGGCAGCCCCCTCAGCACAGATGTTGTGGAGATTGTTAAACTGACATCACTTCTGCTGCTGCCTGTATTTTCTCTTCAAATGAATCCAACTTATTGAGCGACTGATGATTCTGAATGTTTGTGTCCTTGTGATATTAGACTCATGTTGGACAATGACAGTTTTTTATTCCTTCTACCCTTTTTGCCTAATGCACTGAAGTATTCACCTGGAAAGTTGAGCCACCTTATTAAAATGCATTAAAAAAAAGACTTCCAACACCCTGAACACATTCAGAACAAAATCTAAAATGACAATAAGACTGTGTCTTCCCCTTCTGACCATACCTGCTATATAATCTGATCCATTTTCAAACCCAAGTTTCCATATAACACATCATAAGCCTTTATCGCAGATAGGATCTAAATGCAAAGAGTTATTGCTATCAAAGATGTGCAGCTCATAATTCCCCAGGTTGTATTCAGTATCTAAAAACAGAGGTGACGTAAGCCATTATCCCTTTAAGTCTGCTCTGCCCTTCAATTATAACTCATGTTCTGGTCCTAACCCTGCTATCTCTTAATTCCCTTAATAATTAGCCTCTGCCTTGAACATGCACAGCAACTGATCGCCCACAGCTCTCAGGATTAGACATTTCCAGAGATTCATAACTCCCTGAGTGAAATGGTTTCTCATCACCTCAGCCTAAAACAGCCAAAAACTTAAGGGGAGGTGATGGTCTAGTGGTATTATTGCTAGACTATTAATCCAGAGATCCTGGTCATGCTCTGGAGACACAGGTTCAAATCCTTGCCTAGCAGATGGTGGGGGAAAAACACTGGCCCAGCTAATGACACCCACATCCTTTAAACAATCTAAAAAGTATTTTGAGACTGCAGCATTGAGCTATGGACTCTGGAGCTCCAGCCACAGCTTCGACCCTGTCAAGACCCTTGATAGCTTTTACGATCACCTCCATTCTATTAAACAACAGAGAACATGCACCTTGTCAATTCAATCTTTACTCACAGGACATCCCCTACATGTTAAGCATCACTCCAGTCACTCCTTATTGCACCTTCTTCTAAGGCCAATATATTCTTCCCTGAGGAGATCTTGCACACTCCCAGTGAGGCCTTACCAAGGCCCAATAACATTGTAGCAAGATTCCTTTATGTTGAAGCTGAGATCATTTTACTGTCGATGCAGTATTGAGAATGGAATGCAGCACTCCAGATGAGATCTGATTAAGGTTCCACAACTGTGCAGCAATTCCTCACTTCGCAGATACCCTTTGAGATGAAGGTCAATCTTCCACTATCATTCATCTTTTCTTTTTGCAGATACAACATCCCATGAATGAATAAAAAAAATCCCCAGCACGTCAACATGAGGATTATCAAACAAAATTCAGCATTCAGCGTTTCTGTGTCTCCTAGTATATTACATGGCGATGGTAGGAGTGTGGGGAGTCATAGAATCATTCAGCAATGGAAACATATCTTTCATCCCAACCAGTCCACCTCGACCATGTTGCTATACTAAACTGGTCACACCTCCCTGCACTTGGCCCATATCTCTCCAAACATTGCTTATTCATGGACTTAGCCAAATGTCATTTACATGTTGTAATTGTACCCACATCCACCACTTCCTTTGGACTTTCATTCCACACATGACCCACCTGGTGGGAAAAAAGTTGCCACTCACGTCCTTTATAAATCCTTCTGCTCTCACCTTAAAAATATGTCTGCTAGTTTTGAACTCCCCCCACCCCAAGGAAAAGGCCTTTGCTATTCAACCTCTCTATACACCTCATGATTTTATAAACCTCTCCAAGGTCACCCCTCAAATTTCTAACAGTCCGATGAAAAACAAAACCCAAAAGTAAAAAAATGGGAGGCTGGGAGAAAAGATGCAGGAAACAGTTAACACGATGCAAGAGCCAGAATAGATAGAAGGCAGACTTGATTGACTTAATGTCAATGTAATTCATAAAACATCCATCCAATTCTGCAATGCTTTTCCTGTTGCCCATATATCTTTATGTCATTTTTTGTTTTTAATTAAAACCTCTATATTGGTCATCAACTTGTTTTTCTTCCAGATGCCATCTGGCACTTTTCATTTTCAACACGACCATCAAGAGATTTTCGGGAATATAATGAGAAATGACTAGTGCATGGGTCCGTGCTGGATTTATTCAAATGTTCAATCACAGGACTGCAACAGGCTTTCTGGATGAATCCTGCCAACATCGTGTGGGGTCTGACTTCTGACCAGGACCAGTGTTAGTGGCAGTAAGTTTAGTGGCAGTAGATCATCCAATGCCTGAGGAGCCCTGTGTCCATGGTAATGAGATGGCAATATTATCCTGACTGAAATCTTTCGAACAGCTGACTAGCGGGATCAACACCAAGATGAGACAAAAAAAAATCATACTTCCCAAAGTCACAATACGTTAAAAAAACCTGATTGCCAAGTGCAGTACCTACTCACCCCAAATGAATGTATGCATTTTAACGGGGGAGTTCACCACCACCTTCACAAGGGGCAGACAGAAAAGGCAATAAATTCTGCCCCAGCCAACAACATCCCATGAATGAATAAAAAAAAATCCCCAGCGCGTCAGCTTGAGGATTATCAAACAAAATTCGGCATTCAGGCGACATAGGGTGAGGAGTTAGGTTTTGAAGGATGCCTTAAAAGAGGAGAGACAGACAAAGAGGCAGAGAATTTATAAGGGACCTTCCAGAACAAAGAATCCAGGTAACTGAAGGCATGGCAACTAAAATCAAAGAAATCAAAAGGCCAGAACTGGAGATGTGCACAGAGTCAATCACATTGCTATGGGTCTGGGGACACATGTAGGCCAGACCCAAGGATGGCTGTTTCCTTCTCTAAGGGCATTGCTGAACCAGATGGGCTTTTCCCAACAATTAGCAATGTATTCATGGTCACTATTAGATTCTTGACAGGTGAGTTTCTGTTTTACTGCCCATTGATATCCCTCAACCAATCACATTCATTCCACTGACACTGTTTCTGACTGTTTATTGGAGGCAGCAAGATGGCCTTATAGAGGTTCATAAAATCATGTGAGGCTTGGATAGGATAAATATCCAAGGTCTCTTATCCAGGGTAGGCGAGTTCAAAACTATAGGGCTTAGGTTTAAGGTGAGGAGGGATATAAAAGGGTCCAAAGGGGCAACATTTTCCACACTGAGGTTGGTGAGTGTACGGAATGAGCTGCGAGAGGAAGTGGTGGAGGCTGGTACAATTACAACAGTTAAAAGGCACCCGGATTGGCATATGAATAGGAAGGGTTTAGAGGGATATGGGCCAAACACTGGCAAATGGGACTGGATATATTTAGGTTACTTGTTAGCATGGATGAGTTGGACTGATGGGTCTGTTTCAGAGCTGTACAACTCAAAGATTCTATCTACAAACAGGAGTGACTACATCTTAAAAGTGACTCATTGGCTGCATTGCTTCAAAGTACAGTATTCTGAAGTTGTGAAAGTGATTACATCAATTCCCCCCACGAAGGGCATTGTGAGTTCACCTACAGCACATGGACTGCAGCGGTTCAAGAAGGCAGCTCACCACTACCTTCTCAAGGGACAACCAGGGACAGACAATAAATGCTGGCCGAGCCAGTGACCCCATGTCCCACAAGTGAATATAAAAAATTAGCCCTTCTCTACTTTGCTTTCTTCCATCTCAGGAGCAGAAAGTAGACCCAGCAATAGGGTGCACTAAATCTTGAATGAATGCATATTTGCCCTCCTACCATGATCTGGTGCAGGCCAGGTGAATTTAACATCCCCAAGGTGTTCAATGTGATCTTCAGAGTCCTGACTATCATTACTGTTGCTTGTTCAGTTTTAGATTATTTCTTACTGCCCTGAGTTCTGTAAATCAGACATTGCCTGACCCCTCTAAGCACGTATAAGATTTTTTTTAAAACAAGAGTTCAGGTTGATTTTGGATTGAGTTTTTCAGTCAGTGCACTTGCTCAGTTTTGCTTGTGCTGAATTCAATCCAATTCATTTCATTTCATAATTACATGGTTTAAAAGTGGGCGGCTTAGTGGCACAGTGGTTAGCACTGCTGCCTCACAGCGCCAGAGACCCGGGTTCAATTCCTGCCTCAGGCAACTCTCTGTATGGAATGTTTGCACATTCTCCCCGTGTCTGTGTGGGTTTCCTCTGAGTGTTCCAGTTTGCTCCCACAATCACAAAGATGTGCAGGTTAGGTGAATTGGCCATGCTAAATTGTCCATAGTGTTAGGTGAAGGGGTAAATATAGGGGAATGGGTCTGGGTGGGTTGCGGGTCGGTGTGGACTTGTTGGGCCGAAGGGCCTGTTTCCACACTGTAAGTAATCTAACCTAAATTTCCTTGTATTGTAATTCCTGGGAAGTGCAGTGACTGGTGGTCATTGGGCTGTCTCTTTAATTAACCTTTACACCATTAGTCTGTGCAATCAGCTATCGAAGTTTTAAAGAGGAAAATTTATTTAGTCAAGTATAACCAATATATTAAAGCACTGTCACACGCACTTATTTGACTTAAGGGTCTTTACTTCTGCAAAACGCAAAGTGGAATTTTCCTTAATATTTGTGTGTCATTTGGTGAATTGAATAAGTGTACAGCATCATATCATCCATCAGTTGCTGTTGTATTGTAGATTTACAAAATCTACACGAAAGCTTTCGGTAAGCTTCCCACAGTCAGGAAAAGCGATCAAATCCACAGTGAGACACAGCCCGAGTGAGTATATAGTTCGGGTAATTATGGACGCAGTGTGAGAATTTGGTGCGAAGGGGAACTGGTTCTTTTTGTTTGGATTTCTTTTTGGCTCATAGTTGTCAGTTTGTTTAAACAGGATAAATTAACAGCCCAGGATCAGGGACCCATCACAAAAGAGTAACGTGACAGGTCAACCATAAGTTCTTTTATTGGTGATAGCTACTAATTTGAAGATCTATTATAGGTTGAAGATTGAAGGTAAATCAGAGAGATATTTGCAGGCTACAAACTGAAATAGAAAATATTTAAAAATCAAATTATGAAGTCAGTAATTAAAATAGAGACGCCAGACCAGCGATATGTTGTACCTGCATGATAATGGGATTTGGTGGAAACCATTGTGGTTCACAGTGACCACATCTGTCAGAAGGGTTGGTTGCAGGAGGAAATGCAGTTCAGAGTTGATGAGCAGAAATTTGAGTATCAGGGAAGGGATGAGTTAAGGGGATGTTATGTTTCAGGTGGATGTCATACCCTTAGATGGACTACCTCAAAATGGGTCAGTAGTCAGAGACAGGAGGGTGTGACTACAAGCAAAGTAGAGGGATCCAGGAAATACTGATAAGGGAGTCTCAGCCCATGAACTGGTTGAACAGATTTGAGATTCTTGCTCCCTCTATGATGAGAGTGGGCACTGCAGGAGGATGAGTAAACTGACGATAGCACTGTTACACAGGTTCAAGAGAAGGGAGAAAAGAGAAATGTAGGTGCAAAGAAGGTTTATAAGGATGCTGCCTGGACTGGAGGGCTTGTCTTACAAAGAAAGGTTGACTAAGTTCAGACTCTTCTCTCTGGAGAGAAGGAGGAAGAGAGCAAGATATACAAGGCAATGAGGGGCATGGATAGAGACAATAGCCCAAAACTTTTCCCCAGGGCAGGACTGACTGGCACAAGGAGTCATAGTTTTAAGATATTAGGAAGACGGTATCGAGGAGACATCAGAGGTAGGTTCTTTTTGCAAAAATTGTGAATGCATGGAATGCGTTGCCAGCAGTGGTGGTGGAAGCAGAGTTATTAGGGACCGTTGGACATGCACATGGATAGCAGTGAATTGAGGGTTGCGCAGGTTAAGTTATTTTATTTTAGATTAGGTATACTCCTCGGCACAACATTGTGGGCTGAAGGGCCCGTTCTGTGATGTACTTTTCTATGTTCTAGTTGTAATTGGGGATAGTATAGTCAGAGGAATAGATACTGTTCTGTGGCCAGGATCGACAGTCCTGCAGGACGTGTTGCATGCCTGGTGCCCAGGTCCGGATTATCTTATCACCGTTTCCTTTCCTGCTGCCTTCGTAAGTAATGGGGTGATAATTGCAAGCATCCAATCTGTAGGAATCATTCCAGAATATATGCAAATGGAAAATGTATCGACTGTCTCTAAAACCATCTCCTTCAACACTTTGGGATTTTGAATATCATACTTATCAACTTCCAATCTCATTAATTTCTCCTGTACAAACTTTAATTTCTCATTCTCCTTAGTCACTTAGATTTCTAATTCTGGGAGACTTCTTGCATCTTCCTTTGAGAATAGATACAAAGTCATCATTTCGCTTCTGCATCATTTCTCTTTCCCCATTATAAATTCTTCTGACTACCTGTAATGGACTCATCTTTATAACTTTACATAGCTACAGAAGCTTTTGCTATACATTTTTATGTTTTTTGCTAGATTGCATTCATATTCTGTTTTCCATTTCCTTCATCCTTCTAAACCCCTACGGTTCTAAAAACACCTATAGATCTCCCTCCTGGAGGAAGGATGTTGTGAAACTTGAAAGAGTTCAGAAAAATTTACAGGAATGCTGCCAGGATTGAAGGGTTTGAGCTATAGGGAGTGGCTGAACAGGCTGGAGCTATTTTCCCTGGAGCATCGGAAGCTGAGGGGTGACCTTATAGAGGTTTATAAAATCATGAGGGGCATGGATAAGATAAATAGACAAGGTCTTTTCCCTGGGGTCGGGGAGTCCAGAACTAAAGGGCATAGGTTTAGGGTGAGAAGGAAAAAAACTTAAAAGGGAGCAATGGGGCAACTTTTTCACACAGAAAAAAGTGAGTGTCTGGAATGAGGTGCCAAAGGAAATGGTAGAGGCTGGCATAATAACAACAGTTAAAAGGCATCGGAATGGTACATGAACAGGAAGGGTTTAGAGGGATATGGGCCAAGTGCTGGCAAGTAGGACAAGGTGAATTTAGGACATCTGGTCAGCATGGACGAGTTGGACCAAAGAGTCTGTTTCTGTTCTGTAAACCTCTATGATTCTACGACCTCCTAATTGAAGAAGAAATTACTATTTTTGGCAAATTGATTATCTTAATTTCCTTCCTGAATTCTGCTTTCAGAACCTCACCTCTTGCCTAACTGTTTGTAGCAACAATTTCTCACTGACCCCTCGTAGTCTTGCTGCCACTTTATGACAACTTTGAGTTTGCCACCAGGGAGGCATCACACCATCCCAGAGAGAGCCGTCTAATGATCTGACAGTAGATTCTCTGATAACTAGTGCTCTTTCATCAATGATCTTGGCTATGGCTACATTCCCTGAGTAACCATCAACCTCACAAATATGCAAAATGGAACTGAACAAATATGATATATGCTATGAAGCTGTAGAGGTGTACCGTACCTTTAAGAGAAGTGAAAAGCTACCAAGAAATTACAAAGCACAGAGTCCTGAATAAAGTAAGAGTATAATGCTTGGTTGAAACAAATAGCAGCAGCTATTTGTAACCACGGAACAAACACAAATTCAATTTCGGCCAGTTTAAATTATGCTCCAAGATACCAAAATCAAATCAAACTTGAATTTAGTATTTTAATAATATTAAAACCAATGAAATGTTCCAATGCTTTGGGGTATAAAAACGGACATTTTTAATAGTTAGAAGGAGATCCACAAATATAGATTGCAAGTTGAAGAGCTCTCTGAAGAGCAAAACATCAAAACCAACCTAGAAAAAACCTATAGAGGAAAATCTACAAACGAGAATTGACAAAGCTGAGTGATTTTTGAAACGTGATTTTTTTTTGTAAATTTTGATCAGGAATTTTTACTAGACCAGTATTGTAGAGTGGGAGGTAAAAGATAGGTTTAAGAGAAAGGATTTGTAAGTCGTAGTTGGTTTTAATATTCTCTGTTGGACTTAGAGAATAAATTGTTAATTTTAACTTTAAATAGTGACCTCTGGGATAGCTCTTTGCCTCTTGAAATTTAACAGGTTATGGCACGAGATGAGTTTCTCTGTGTGTCGGGTTTAAATTAGCAGAGGGGTTTACTCAAGATCATAACATGTACTCAGGAAGACTCCTGCACTAGCTGCCTAGTTGTCCATAACTGTCTTAAAATTACCCATTCTCATTCTACCTGCGCATTTCTAACCTGCAGTGTGACTACTTCCACATATGGGCTATCCACATAGTCCATATGGTTGCACAATAGATACTCCAGCCACAGTTCAATTCCCCAAATCCAAAATTCAAGCCTGTGGAGAATCTCCTGTTTTGGAGGTGCTCCACAGTCATAATGTAATTCTTCACATTTTGTAAATTCAATAACCATTTTATCCATTTCTCATCCCATCATTCGTCCTGTAACATCTCTACCTTGACTGTACTATCATGGACTCATTGATTCACACAACATAACGGAGACCCCATTTCAATCGGGACTTATATTGACTTTTGAAAGAGATGGAAAGCTGTTCTCCTCCTCAAAGCATGGCTCAACATTTTGTTTTTTTTTAAGTACATAATCAATTCCTTTTTCAAGGTTACTATTGAATCTCTTTCTACTGCCTTTGATTTGGAGATGCTGGTGTTGGACTGGGGTGGACAAATCACACAACACCAGGTTATAGTCCAACAGATTTAATTGGAAGCACATTAGCTTTCGGAGGACTGCTCCTTCAACCATCTGATGAAGGAGCAGCACTCCGAAAACTAGTGCTTCCAATTAAATCTGTTGGACTATAACCTGATTTAGATTAGATTAGATTACTTACAGGGTGGAAACAGGCCCTTCGGCCCAACAAGTCCACACCGACCCGCCGAAGCGCAACCCACCCATACCCCTACATTTACCCCTTACCTAACACTACGGGCAATTTAGCATGGCCAATTTACCTAACCTGCACATCTTTGGACTGTGGGAGGAAACCGGAGCACCCGGAGGAAACCCACGCAGACACAGGGAGAATGTGCAAACTCCACACAGTCAGTCGTGCCGTGGCGGGTCTTTGGCGCTGTGAGGCAGCAGTGCTAACCACTGTGCCACCGTGCCGCCCACGTATTGTGTGATTTTTTATTTTGTACTGCCTTTGAGACAGTGATTTGCAGAACATAGCTCGTTGCGTAAAATATGTTCTTCACGTCTCTCTGTGACGCTTTGCAAATTGTTTCAAATCTATCTTCTCTTTTCCAACTCTCCTCCCAATGGAAATAGTTTCGCCCAATATGTGGGATCAAAATTTACAATTTCCAACACCTCGATTAAATCTCTTCTGCTGGAAGGTGAGCATTTCCTGACACATTCTAGGTAATCGTTCTCTCTCATCCTTAATCCATAGGGAATGCCTGTTTTTGTATACCTTCATCACGTAACAATGGAATTCCTTAAGGTTCAACATTCAGACCACTGTTGCTTTTGAAAGACATTAATTCCTTGGATTTGAAATACAGAGCACAATTTGCACAGGACACATTTGAAGCAAAGGAAATAGGTGCAGGAGTAGGCCATTCGGCCCTTTTCGCCTACGCCACCATTCAATGTGATCATAGCTGATCATGCATTGTCAGTATTCCATTCCTACTTTATCTCCACCACCCTTGATCCCTTTAACTGCTAGGGCCACGTCCAGCTCCCTTTTGAATGTATCTAATGATCTGGCCCCAACAGCTTCCTGTGGGAGAGAATTCCACAGGATCACATTCTCTGAGTGAAGAAATTCTTCCTCATCTCAATTCTGAATGGCTTACCCTTTATTCTTAGGCTGTGAGCCCCTAGATCTGGACTTGCCCAACATCGGGAACAGTCTTCCCACATCTAGCCTGTCTGGTCCCATCAGGATTTTATATGTTTCTTTGAGATCCCTCCCTCATTCTTCATAATTCCAGTGAGTACAAACCCAATTGATCCAGTCTTTCCTCCTAGGTCAGTCCTGCCATCCTGGGAATCAGTCTGGTGAACCTTCGCTAGACTCCTTCAATAATGAGAATGTCCTTACTCAAAGTAGGAGACCAACATAATACTCAAGGTGTGGCCTCACCAAGGCCCTGTTAACTGTTGCAAGACATCCCTACTCCTATCCTCAAATCTTCTCACGATGAAGGCCAGCATGTCCCATTAGCTTTCCTCACTGCCTGATGCATCTGCATGCCAATCTTCAGTGACTGCTCCCTTGTTGCACCTCACCTTTTCCTAAACTGCCATCATTCAGATAATAAAATGTAATAAACGGCAAGGAAGAGTCAAAAGAACACAGAGGGTTAATGGAATGTCAGGTGCACAATGAGGGAGGTTCAACATGAAAAACATAATATGATTAAACATTGCAAACATCTTGGGGCATAGTGGCAGTGTCCCAGCCTCTAGGCCTGAAGGCCAGGCCCAACTCCTACCTTCTCCAGAGATGTGTAGCAACACCACTGAACAGATTGATTCGAAAATCCCACAAGTATGCAAGAACAGAGAGACCTCAGGGTCTTTACACAGAGATAATTGAAGATAACCGACAAGTAAGCACTCGCAGTTAATACAGCAAAGGGACTGCTGAGCTTCACAAATTAGATACACGATCCTGGCCCCTAATTTAACCCATTCAAAATCCATCCACTTGCACTCGATTATAATTGAGTCAGACGTAGGCTGTACAGGCTAGTAAATCAGGCAAAGGCCAGACTCAAAAGATTAGCTTCTCCCCAGCTGGAATATTATGTGCTCAACTCAGAACCAGAGTTTAGTAAGGATGAGGAGCCTTGGTAGAAGATACAGAATAAATTCACTGAAAGTGGTTCCAAAGACAAGCAATTTCAGATAGATGGAGGAAAGTGGAGTTGGTGAACATGGTGTATAACATTTGACGGAGGTGCAAAAATCAGGAACAATTATATTAAGTAAATACAGACAAAAAGATCCCGGTTTAAAGGCTCATTGATGGGTAGAACCAATTGGCGCAAGGAGGAGGAAGAGAAGCTTCTTTTAGAAACTTGGTTTTTTTGCCATGTATTATTTCACAGGCTTTACTGTCCAAGCTGGATCTTATTGTCCATCCACAAATGCCCTTAAGATGATGGTGAAACACTGCAGTCCACATGGTCTAGGTAGAGTCTCAGCGCAGTTGGAGAGGGACTCCCTGAAGGAACGGCAATATTAGTTCCACATTAGCATGTTGTGTGACATCGAGATAAGAACTTGCAGATGGCAGTGTTCCAATACATCTGTACTTATCTTTCATGGTAGAAGAGGGTGCAGGTTTTGAAGGTGCTAGCACAGGGAATTTCAAAGAGCAGGTTATTGCTAAGTGATATTGATAGCACAGTCAACCACACCTTCCATCATTTGACTGATTATCAAGAATAGACCGTTTATTTGCAGAATGGAATATGTCATTATTTTGTGGACAGGACATGGCTGAACACTTTTCTGCACTGTCAAGCAGTTGTCAGTGCTATGGCTTTGCTGGGACAACTTGGCTAGGGGACTTGGCTAATTTCAGAGCACAAGTCTTCAATATTACTTCCAAAATATCATTCAAGCCAATAAACTTTGCAATGTCCGATGCCTTGAAACATTTCTTGATATTACATGTGCCAGATGAAGTGGTCGATACAGGTATAATTATAACATTTAAAAGACATTTGGACAGGTACATGGATGAGAAACGTTTAGAAGGATACGGGCCAAATGTAGGCACGTGGGACGAGGTTAATTTGGGAAACTTGGTTGAGTTGAACCAAAGGGTATGTTGCCCTGCTATATGACTCTATGATTCTATATTAGCCAAAGACTATCTTCTGTAATGCCTGGAACCTCAGGAATAGACGAAGATAGGAGGGGTGATATGTGGGTTAGACTAGATTTAATAGTAGCTTTCCAAAGGGAACTGGATAAGTGCCTGAAGGAATAAGAATTGCAAGATATATTGTTCTCTGGAAAAGCATACGCTGCCTTGACTGGCCTCATTTTGTGCTATAGCCCTCTATGAGATAAGACTAAAAGAAATTTTAAAAATAATAAAATGAAGTAAAACAGCAACAACCTCAATCCCCCCTCAGGATACCACTCCTACCTTTACACATCACCCTAAACCCGACATGAATGCATGATCAACCTGACTGAATTGTTTCACACCATCCAGGAAACACCAAGATACCTTGTTAGTGGGCGGCACGGTGGCACAGTGGTTAGCACTGCTGCCTCACAGCACCAGAGACCCGGGTTCAATTCCGGCCTCAGGTGACTCTCTGCGTGGAGTTTGCACGTTCTCCCCGTGTCTGCGTGGGTTTCCTCCGGGTGCTCCGGTTTCCTCCCACAGACCAAAAACCTGCAGGTTAGGTGAATTGGCCAAGTTAAATTGTCCGTAGTGTTAGGTGAAGGGGTAAATGTAGGGGACTGGGTCTGGGTGGGTTGCGCTTCGGCGGGTCGGTGTGGACTTGTTGGGCCGAAGGGCCTGTTTCCACACTGTAAGTAATCTAATCTTAAAAAAAACCTTCAGTTAGCTGGCTGCTCTCACTTGCCCGCTTATTTGCCTCAGAAGAATTTACACCAGAAACGTCAGCATCAAACCTGGACTTTGTAACAATTGCCACACTCACCTTCGCAGGTTTGGAGGATGTTGACTGTATCTCCGATTTGGAGAGGGATATGATGCTCATGTGTCCCTTTGAAATTCCACACAGCTGGGTTAAAAAAAAGAACAAAAAGTTAGGGAGAAAGTAGGATTTGGTGAAAAAGTGACATAGCAAACACAAGATAAAAGATTTATGGTTGAAACTGACATTAATAAAAATGGAATACAAAATGTTCTGTTGAATGGTGCTGTAGTAAAAGATACGATATACCGACACAGTAGTCATTAGATGATGGCGTAGATTACTATTCAGAAGGAAATATTTAATCTCAAATGGCAGAGTCTGAAATGAATGCAGAGTAAACAGACCTGAGAGATAAATTAATAATACTTACATTTATACATAGTGCCTTATCACACTGAATTGTCTTCACATGATGAATTATCTTTGGAGTGCAGACATGCTGGTGTTACACAACTCCACAAGCAGCAAAGTGCTGAAAGGTATTAATCTTGATTCAGTGGGTAGCACTTTTGCTGTTGAGTCATGGAAACTGTGGGTTTCAGTCCCACTCCAGACAGCGTTACAAAAAAAAGACCATTTGGTCCATTGTAAACATGCTTGCCGAGAAAGGAAGAGTTATCCAGGCTAATCTCCCTTTTAAACACTAAATGTGTTGCCTTCTATGTTCTGGCAATTCCAGTGTATATCTAACAACTCTTTGAATGTAAGGACTGTCCTGTGACAAGTAAATACTAAACCCCTACCATCCTTTGCATGCATAATTTCCTTAGCTCCCCTGTAATCCTTCCATCAATTATTTCAAAATCTAAAACCGAGAAGAATCATAAATTGCTGGAAAAACTCAGAGGGTCTGGTAGTGTCTTTGGGAAGACTGCAGAGGTTAACATTTTGAGTTCACTGAAAACTCTCTCAGCTGGCTACTAAAATAGACTGAATTGGAAAAACCCACCTAGAACCCTTACAATTTTATAGGCTTCAGTTAACTCAGCCTCAAGCAATCCATATTCAGCAAATTGTTTTTGATAGCTAAACTCTCCTGCTCTTCATCAATATGATTTTGTTTTTATCTCTACATCAGTGGGCAGATGGATAATGTTTTCCTATTATATACAAAAGCCAGCAACTCCAACAATGAAACACTCTCTCGATTCTGGTGCCTTGAACACACTATTCACAGCAAGTATTACCATTCCCACAACATCTGGACATGGATATAAACATCTGGACATGGATCCAACTTTGCGTCAAAGTAGCAACTCAGGTCAGTGCTGACCTGTTGATGATTCCAGTAGTCATTCTCAGGCTTGTCACAGGAGATCACAAAATCCCTACAGTGTAAAAGCAGGCCCTTCAGCCCATTGAGTTCACACCCATCCTCTGAATCGCAACCCACCCAGATCCAGACCCAGACCCCTTACCCTATCCCTGTAACCTTGCATTCCCTATGGCCAATCCACCTAACCTACACATCCCTCAACACTATGGGCAATTTAACATGGTGAATCCACCTAACCCACACATCCTTGAACACTATGGGCAATCTAGCATGGCCAATCCACTTGACCTGCACATGTCTGGAGTGTCGAAGGAAACCAGAGCACCCGAAGGAATCCCACGCAGACACAGGGAGAACATGTAAGCTCCACACAGACAGTTGCCCGTGAGTCAAGCCACAGTCCCTGCCGCTGTAAGGCAGCAGTGCTAACCACTCAGCCACTGCGCCAATCCTTTTTTCACTTATTCGCAAGTCATGGGCATTGCGGGCTGGGCCCAGCATTTATTGCCCGTCCCTAGTTGCCCTTGAGAAGGTGGTGATGAGCTGCTTTCTTTTACTGCTGCAGTCCACCTGCTGTGGATTGACTCACTATGACCTTAGGCAGGGAATTCCAGGATATTGAGCCAGTGACAGTGAAGGAACGGCAATAGATTTCCAATTCAGAATGGTGAGCAGCTTGGAGGGAACTCACAGGTGGTGGTGTTCCCATATATTTGTAACTCTTTTCAATGGAAGTGGTCACAGGTTTGGAAGGCGCTGTCTGAGGAGTTTTGGTGAACTCCTGGAATGAATCATGTAGATAGTACACTTTGCTGCTACTGTGGTGGTGGAGGCAATAGATGCCACCTGCACCCTTCTTCAAACAGTGGCTTGAGATCAGAGTGTGGGTCTAAAGCAGACCATTCACACAACAGAAGAGGAGCTACAAGCTACCACAGTCACACAGAACTGCAAGCAGCCACCGGTCCATGCATTTTTCTCAAAAGCCGATTTGGGGTCTGCTCCTGGACTCTGCGCAAGAAATGAAAATGTGGAGGACACATGCACAAAGACCCCTTTTTTAGATTAGATTACTTCGGCCCAACAAGTCCACACTGACCCGCCGAAGCGCAACCCAACCATACCCCTACATTTACCCCTTTTTACCTAACACTACGGGCAATTTAGCATGGCCAATTCACCTGACCTGTACATCTTTGGAATGTGGGAGGAAACTGGAGCACCCGGAGGAAACCCACGCAGACACGGGGAGAATGTGCAAACTCCACACAGTCAGTCGCCTGAGTCGGGAATTGAACCCAGGTCTCTGGCGCTGTGAGGCAGCAGTGCTAACCACTGTGCCACCGTGCCGTCCACCCCTTGAGTGGGGAGCAAGAGGCTCTGCAATAGCCTGCACTAGATATTCGTTATTTTCACCTCAATCACGAGCTAAGAATTTCGCCGTGCGTTGTCAAGAAAGACGGAATGCATTTGGTGTAATTGTCCATGAGTTCTCAAGATTCCATCCCTCATGAAACTGAATCCCACTGAACGGCCTCCATCTATCTTCTCATAATTATATGCGTACAGTGGTGTGTGCCGCATCCTGCAGCAGGCAAGACATTCTTTGGCCTATTTCCAGCAAATAATCTCTCTGCTGTTTAAGGCAGTCGAGCTTAATAGGAACAGATGTTCACTTGGGTCCCCGATACAATGAAGCCAAAAGAAAATGATTGGCACAGGTCTGATGCATTGGCACTAGACATAAAAAGGTCTGTTACTAACAAGAACTTAAAGAGGTATTTGTTTTCAGTCTTCAAAAACAAACTCTTTAGCAGAAGCCAGCACGACACTGACATCTTACAATTAAGTCTTCAGAGAAGCTCTGGGTGATGGACATTAGATAATAATGTGAGGGTGAAGTGGAGAAAGGAGCCTCATCTCAGACAGGCAGACTTTAAAGCGAGCCCCATTCAACAAGTGAGGGGGAAGTCAAGTGAGACTGAGTTGGGAAGCTTTAATTATTTAAAAGGTTGTACTTTATCATCAGTTTTGCAGAGATGTGCCAATGAATTAGAACCAGCTCATAATGAATGGGGTGCAATACAGATGGTTAAATTAAGGGGAAAGCAAAATCATTCCAAGGCTAAAACAGCAATGTAATAATGACATTTTTCTTTCAACGTGATTTTTTTTATTTCAGTGGTTTTGGATGTATTTAACAAAGGCATCATAAGAATCTATTCTTCAACTCATGCCTATGGAATTTTTTGTTTTAGAAACGTTCTTTCCATATTTATTCATTGATGTGATGTGAGTATTGCTGAGTAGGCCAGCAGTTATTGCCCTTTGAGAAGGTGCTGGTGAGCTGCCTTCTTGAACCGCTGCAGTCCATTTTCTGTAGACGTAGACCACAATGCCATAAGGGAGGGAGTTCCAGGATTTTGATCCAGTGACACTAAAGGAACACAGATGAGCGGTGAGTGGCTAGAAGGGGAAATTATAGGTGCTGCAGTTGTTCGTCCTTCAAGATGAAGTGGTTATGGGGTTTGGAAGGAGCCTCGGTGAATTCCCGTAGTGTAACTGGAACAAACATGCATGTCGCAATCATTTACTTCTTTTCAAATGCACTTATTTCATATAAGACATTCACTTCCATTGTGGCTCAGAGTGACAATGTCAAATGTTGTTCCATTGAAAGTATCTATGCCCAAACTAATCTTACACAATTTAAAAATTGCAACTGTTCTGGCTCAACAATAGCATTTGTTACAAGAGGACCACTAGATGTAGAAGCAGAAAGAGGCCATTCAGCCCATCGAGTCTGCTCCACCATTCAATGAGATCATGGCTGATTTGATAATCCTCAACTCCACTTTCCTGCTTTCTTCTTGACCCTTGATTCCTGACTGATTAAAAATCTGTCTTTCTTAATAGTGGACACAGCAATGACAATTCTTTGTCTGAGTGTATGCCCTCTAGTCCTAGACTCTCCACAAGGGGCAACAATCTCTATGTATCGACCATGCCAAGCTCCTGAGGAATCTTACATATTTCAATAGGGTCACTTTTCATTCGTTGAGATTGCAATGAATATAGGTCCAACCTACTCACCCTCTCCTCATAAGACAGGCCCTGCGTAATTGGTATCAACCTAGTGAACCTTCTCTGAGCTACTTCCAATACCGGTATATCTTTCCTGGGCAAAACTGTCCACAGTATTCCAGCCATGACCTGACTAATCACTTGAGTTTTAGCAAAACGTTAACACACCGTTCTCTTTGAAACAAAAGCTAACATCTCATTTGCCCTCCCTCATATCTGCTGAACTTCTATATTGACTTTGTGCGATTAATGGATGAGGACTCCCAGATCCCTCTGCGCTGCAATCTTTCTTCATTTAAATAAACATTTAGCTCCTTTATTCTTCCTGCCTAACCTCACATTTCTTCACATTATATTGTGCCTGCTAAGTTTTTACCCACTCACTTAACCTCCGCAGACTCTGTGACAGCCTCACCACTTGCCCTCCAACCTGTTCTTGTGTTTCTGTAAACTTGGCTATGGTACATTCATTTTCCTCATCCAAGTCATTAATATAAATAACCGTGCCCCGCCATAACTCTCAAATGAAATGCTTTGAGGTCTCATGATCTTTGAAAGGCTGCAATTATTATGGCTCCATTAAACCTGGACACCTCAAAGGCTTCAGACCCTCAAAACATCCCAGCAATAATCTTCAAGATTTGTGGTCCAAAACCAAGCTGTTCCAGTTTAGCTACAACACTGGCGTCCACCTGACAATGTGGAAAATTGCCTCCATCCTATACACAAATGCAACTCAATGCAACATGGTCAATTATCTCTCTCGTCTTTTCTAATTAACATGTTCAGAGATGTAACTACACATTTAATCGCAGAGTAAAAGAGTTGTACAGCATTGGAACAGACCCTTCAGTCCAACTCATCCTTGCTGACCAGATATCCTAAATTGATCTAGTCCCACTTGTCAGACTTTAGCCCATGTCCCTCTAAACCCTTCCTATTCATGTACCTATCCAGATGCCTTTTAAAATGTTGCAATCATACCCACCTCCACCACATCATTCTGGTAACTCATTTCATACACACACCATCCTCTGCTAGAACAAGTTGCCCTAACATCCCTTTTAAATCTTTCCCCCTTGCACCCTAAACTTATGCGCTCTACATGTGGACTCCCCTGCCCTCGGGAAAAGGCGTTAGCTACTCACTCTATCGATGCCCCTCCTGATCTTATAAACCTCAACAAGGTCACTCCCCCAGCCTCCGACATGACAAGAAAAATAGCCCCAGCCTCTAGACCAAACCTTCTAACTGTGGCAACATCCTTGTTAATCTTTTCTGAACCCCTTCGAATTTCACAACATATTTCCTCTAGCAGGGAGACCTGCACACACTATTCCACATGGAACAGGTGGGATTTGAACATAGGCCTCAACATTTTTAGAACAGAGCAGCGAGGAGAGAGGGAAGAGAGAAACGAGGGCTGCTGGAAACTTTTTAAGTGGGTGAGATCTAAACTCGAGACCCTACACCGTAGGGCCTCCCTCCCACCCACCTCCTCCAACCTTACGAAGAGTCTGTAAACTTGGTAAGTTTTCAGGTTTTCACTTTTTTTTTCCTTTTCTTCTCTTCCGTTGTTTAGTCCTGTGCAGGCTTTCAGATTAGCGGGTATGGCTGATAGGGCAGGAAGTTAAGAACAGCAAGGGAACAGCCATCTCATTGGGAGTTTTCTGCAGACCCCTAAGAGCAGTAGAGAGATTGAAGAATTCATAGGCTGGCATATTTTGGAAAAATGCAGATGTAGCAGGGTTGTTGTTATGGGTGATTTCAACTTTCCCAATATCGACTGGAATGTTCTTAGTGCAGATGCTTTGGATGGAGCCGTTTTTGTCAGGTGTGCTCAGGAGGGTTTCCTTACTCAGTATGTAGACAGTCCGATGAGGGGAGAGGCCATTTTGGATTTGGTGCGTGGCAATGAGCCAGGACAGGTGTCAGATCTCGCGATAGGAGAACACTTTGGTGATGGTGATCTCAGCAGCCTAACATTTACCATAGCCTTGGAGAGGGAAAGGAGGAGTTACTGAGGGAAGATATTTTACTGGGGAAAAGGAAATTATGACGCTATCAGACAGGAGTTGGGAAATGCAGACTGGGAGCAATTGTTCCACAGAAATTGCACAGCAGACACGTGGAGACTGTTTAAGGAGCAGTTGTTGCGAGTGATGCACAAATTTGTTCCTCTGAGCCAGATAAGAAGGGGTAAGGATAAGGAACCTTGGATGGCGAGAACAGAGGAGCTTCTCGTCAAAAGGAAGAAGGCAGCTTACCTAAGGTAGAGGTAGCAAAGTGTAGTACAGCTTTAGAGGATTACAGTCTTGCTAGAAAGGAGCTCAGAAATGGACTGACAAGAGTCTGGAGAGGGCACGAGAAAGGATTGGCAAGAAGGATTAGGAGAACCCAAAGGCATTTTGCTCATATGTGAGGAATAAGAGAATGATCAGGGAGAAGGTAGGGCTTCAGGAATAGCGGAGGGAACTTGTACGTGAAGTCTGAGCAGATAGGGGAAGCCCTTGATGAGTTTTTTGCTCGAGTTTTCAGCAAGGTTTTGGAAAGATTAGATTAGATTACATTACAGTGTGGAAACAGGCCCTTCGGCCCAACAAGTCCACACCGACCCACTGAAGCGCAACCCACCCATACCCTTACATTTACCCCTTACCTAACACTACGGGCAATTTAGCATGGCCAGTTCACCTGACCTGCACATCTTTGGACTGTGGGAGGAAACCAGAGCACCCGGAGGAAACCCACGCAGACACGGGGAGAACGTGCAAACTCCACACAGACAGTTGCCTGAGTCGGGAACTGAACCTGGGTCTCTGGCGCTGAGAGGCAGCAGTGCTAACCACTGAGCCACCCAATTCTGAGGGATAGGATTTATGACTATTTTGAAAAGCATAGAGTAATTAAAGGCAGTCAGCATAGTTTTGTGAGGGGCAGGTCATGCCTCACAAATCTTACTGAGTTCTTTGATGAGGTGACGAGACAGGTCAATAAAGGTTGAGCAGTGGATGTGGTGTATATGGACTTCAGCAAGGCATTTGATAGGGTTCCCCATGGTAAGCTCATTCAGGAAGTATGGGGTACAGGAAGATTTGGCTGTCTGGATTCAGAATTGGTTGGCTGACAGAAGGCAGAGAGTGGTTGTAGATGAAAGTATTCTGCCTGGAGGTCAGTGTTGAGTGGGGTCCCACAGGGCTCTGTTCTTGGGCCTCTGCTCTTTGTAGTTTTTATTAATGACTTGGATGAGGAGGTTGAGTGGAGGGTTAGTAAATTTACAGATGACACAAAGGTTGGAGGTGCCGTTGATAGTATCGGGGGCTATTGCAGGCTGCAGTGCGACATAGACAGGATGCAGAGCGGGGCTGAGAAATGGCAGATGGAGTTCAACCTGGACAAATGCGAAGTGATGCATATTGGAAGGTCGAACTCAAATGCTGAATATAGGATTAAAGACAGAATTCTTGGCAATGTGGAGGAACAGAGGTATTAGATTAGATTAGATTACTTACAGTGTGGAAACAGGCTCTTTGGCCCAACAAGTCCACACCGACCCTCCAAAGAGCAACCCACCCAGACCCCTACATTACCCCTTCACCTAACACTACGGGCAAGTTAGCATGGCCAATTCACCTATCCTGCACATCTTTAGGCTGTGGGAGGAAACTGCATCTTGGTGGTCAAGTACATAGATCCCTCAAAGTTGCCACCCCAGTGGAAAAGGTTGTTAAGAAAGTATATGGTGTTTTGGCTTTCATTAACAGGGGGATCGAGTTTAAGAACCGCGAGGTTTTGCTACAGCTCTACAAGTCTCTGGTGAGACCATACTTGGAATATTGTGTCCAGGTCTGGTCGCCCTGCTATAAGAAAGATACAGAGGCTTTGGAGAGGGTGCAAAGAAGGTTTACCAGGATGCTGCCTGAACTGGAGGGCTTGTCTTATGAAGAGAAGTTGACTAAGCTCGGACTTTTCTCTCTGGAGAGGAGGAAGAGAGGTGACCTGATCGAGGTATACAAGATAATGAGAGGCATGGATAGAGTTAATAGCTACAGGCTTTTCCCCAGGGCAGGACTGACTGGCACAAGGGGTTATAGTTTTCAGATATTAGGAGAAAGGTACAGAGGGGACGTCAGAGGAAGGTTCTTTACACAGAGTTGTGAATGTATGGAATGTGTTGCCAGCGGTGGTGGTGGAAACAGAGTCATTAGGGACATTTAATGACTGCTGGACATGCACATGGATAGCAGTGAATTAAGGGGTATGTAGGTTAAGTTATTTTATTTTACATTAGGATTAATCCTCAGCACAACATCGTGGGCCAAAGGGCCTGCTCTGTGCTGTACTTTTCTATGTTCTATGTTCTACGGTTCCGAGGTAAGGACACTTCCATTGTACCACAAGATGCCTCAATTACCACTCTATTCACCTCCTTAAGGCATCGGACAGCTAATGGAAGTAATTGTCAGTACTTTCGCGCACCATTTACATGGCAATAATATGCTCAACAATAGCCAATTTGGGTTCAGCTCCGATCCTCATGACAGCCTTTGTCTAAACATGGACAAAAACAGCTCAGCATTGGTGTATTTGTGGAGAGAAGGAAACTGCCATCAGTCCTCCTTTCTTTCAATGGGTTTCTATTGGGTTGATTGTGGAAAAGCAACAACCAGTGGTGAGTGTCGACCAGAGGCTCTTACCTTGACAACCTGTTATTGCATGGTAGCAAATAGGCACAAGCTACATTATTAAGATAAACATTGTTACTAAGTCTAGAAGGAGAGCTGGAGAAAAGAGCTCTTCACTAGGGCACTTGAGGTGAAGTGGTAGTGTCCCTACCTCTGACCCAGAGATGCAGGTTCAAGGTCCACCTGCTCCAGAGGTGTGTGCTAACATCTCCAAACAGCTGATTAGAAATTATCTATAGCTCTTCACTCAGTGTATTGCCTCCAAGGTTCTGCCAAATCCCTGTACATGGCATCATGAAATTCAATGGAGCTCAATTCAATCCCCAACATTAACCCTCCAACATTGTCGAGGCGATAGGAGAGTGACGCCCCTTGACGACAGGCTCTGGGTGATTAAATGTGGCATCGGGGCCCTGGAAAAACGGAGGTCAAAAGGAATCGGACAAATGGGCAGCACGGTGGCTCAGTGGTGAGCACTGCTGCCTCACAGCACCAGGGTCCCAGGTTCGGTTCCAGCCTCAGGTGACTGTCTGTGTGGAGTTTGCACGTTCTCCCCGTGTCTGCGCGGGTTTCCTCCGGGTGCTCCAGTTTTCTCCCACAGTCCAAAGATGTGCAGGTCAGGTGAATTGGCCATGCTAATTGCCCGTAGTGTTAGATGCATTAGTCAGAGGGAAATGGGTCTGGGTGGGTTACTCTTCGGAGGGTCAGTGTGGGGTTGTTGGGCCAAAGGGCCTGTTTCCACACTGTAAGGAATCTAATCTAATCTAATCAACATTCTCCCCTGGTTTGACTGACGTCCAGTAGAAAGGAAGATGTTTGTAGTCCTTGGAGATCAATCATCATCTTCTCAGGCTATTGTTGCAGTATTCCCACAGCGAACTGTGAGGGAAGAGGCTCGATAAGGGTTGTTTTCACTGGAGCAGAGAAGTTTGAGAGAGGACTTGATTAAGGGGAATAAGATTTTGCGGGGCATGGGCAGAGCGAATAGAAAGTAGCTATTCCCCTTTATCGAATGATCAAGAACAACAGTGGCATAGTTTTAAAATGAAAGACAGAACATTTGGAGAGGATTTGAGGAGTTTTTTGTTATTACCCAGAGGGTGGCAGGGGTCAGGAATGCATGGCCTGGGAGGGTAGTTGAGGTGGAAAACTTCATGCCCTTTAAAAAACGTACTTGGGATGAGCACTTGAAACATCATAGCATGCAAGGCTATGGTCCAAAGTGTGGAAAAGTGGGACTAGTGTAGATTTAGAATTGTTTTTGTTAGTGCTGGATCGATGGGCTGAAGAGCCTTGTATGTTCTGTATGATTCTGTGAAAATGTCCAGGTCCAACGTTATTAACAGTTTTATCAATGACAGTTGTTATTTCCTGCTTAGCATGATGCTTCACTTGACTATTTCCCAGCAGTAACCAGCCTTCCTGAAGCACAGACAGAAGATTTATGGTGCATTACCCAACACAATAATAAATGCAGTGTCAGGGAAAGTAAGAGGGTCTTTATTCTGAGAAGGAATAAAAGCTAACTTTCAATGGAAGTGGGTAAGGGGGTAAGAGTCATCCTGGCATCGTGAGTGGCTACCTGAGGTCATTGGCTGAGTGGTCTTAGAAAGGTCATTGGCACAGGAGAGAGAGCTGCCAAAATAATGTATCTCAATGGGAATAGATGGGCAGACGGGAGTGCAAGTAAGAGGAACCAGCCCATGAGCCACCATCTGGGCAACATAGTGGCTCAATGGTAGCACTGCTGCCTCACAGTGCCAGAGATCCAGGTTCAATTCCATCCTTGGGCAACTGTCTGTGTGTGGAATTTGCACCTTCTCCATGAGCCTATGTGGGTTTCCTCCCACAGTCCAAAGATGTGCAAGTTAGATGGATTGGCCATGGGAAATGCAGTGTTACCGGGATAGTATCTGGGCCTGGGTGGGAGGCTCTTTGGAATGTCAAAGGGCCGAACAGCCTGCTTCCATTCTATGATTTCCTTATGGGTACATCTCCATCAGCCTGAGTAAAGAACACAGACAGCAGGCCCCAAAGATCAACGCAACAGACCGAAAGATATCTGGAACTTGGGATTGTGTGTCCTCTACTCTGTTTTACAGAACAATTCAGGATTAGTGAAGCATTCTCATCTGTCACAGGCTGTAAATGTCTTTTATTTGCCTAATTAGTTAACGTATGATGTCTCAACAAACAATCAGAAAATTGCAACAAATCATCGCCAGCTGTGGTTACAGACCTACCAAAACCAACACTGACTAATGAATGAACTTGCAGCTTCCAAAAAGGCAATTGGAGACAGGCAAGAAATGTGAAGTTCTGTCTGTCTGGAGGTGTGCAGCTCTGCCAACACTCAAGAAACTTGACGCCATCCAGAACAAAGCAGATTACTTGATCGGCTTCCAAAGCATTCACTCCTCCCACTACCAACACACACCTTGACTTGATTCCCCTTCAATATGATCTTCCAAACTTACCATAACTACCAGCTAAAGGGATACAGTCGCTCCCACACCTTCCCCCATACCCACCGGGGGGACACAATCCAATTGTGGAAGTCTGAAACTGTGGATAGGTGCAAACCAATTCACTTAAATGTGAAATTTGCCTTCCCAGCAGCCCCCGGTCCCTGGATCCAGAATGTTCCCTGTAACATGTTCAGGCCATGGGTAACTGAAACCGTGGAAAACAAGGCTATGGATATGGAGGTTGCCCTGTACAGACACATAGGAACACCAGCAGCCACAAGTTCCCTTCCAAATCTCAATTCTGATGTCAAACTATGCATGGTCATTCGATTAATAATCTGACATCCCTCCTAATAGGCACTGTGGGTAACCAGAGAGCAGATTAAAGACACAGTGGTTCTAGAAAGTTGATCATCACCTCCTCCTCCTCTTGGGCAATACCTACTGGCCCAGCCAGTGACACTCTCACCCCATGAATGAATGAAAACAAGTTGCTTTGTGTGATAGGCCTATGTTGTGATGGAAAAAGACAGCTCCACCCTCACTCTGATATAAATGGAAATATGACTGTCTTGGGATTTGTGGCCTCATTAAATTAGCCATAATCTCCACATCCCATGTTCACCGGGAATTGTGATAAGAACAAGTTATGACTAATGCTTCCTCAGGATTCTGATTCCTGGCTTGATATTTTAGTTCTGTCTTCTTATGGAGTGTAAGCTGCAACATATATACTGTTCACAAAGCCACCGAAAGCAAACAGCAGAAGTGGATTTGCATGAAGTTATTGTCTCACCTCAATGTGCAATGGTAGGGTTGTGCAATGAGTCAGTCATGCTTTGCACAGCTTATATCAAGGAGATAAGTTTTGAACAGGATGGATTCTGTATTCTGAGACGCCTTTACACCCATCAATTGTATTCCACGCAATTTGGCCATCATTGTATGAGATGGATTTTTTAAAATTCACTCATAGGACGTGGGCCTCACGGGTTAAGCCAGCATTTATCGCCAAGAGGGCAGTTAAGAATCATCCACAGTGCTGTGGGTCTAGAGTCACATGTCGGCCAGACCAGGTAAGGATGGCAGTTTTCTTCCCTGAAGGGAATTAATGGACCAGATGGGTTTTTCCAACAATTGACAATGGTCATCATAGTCTCTTAATTCCAGATTTTTATTGGATTTAAATTCCACCAACTGTCATGCCGGGATTTGAACTTGGGTCCCCAGAACATGACCTGGGTCTCTGGATTAACAGTCCAGCAATAATGCCACTAGGCCATCACTTTCCTCCAAAATGTGTTGAAACAGTAATGGTGGACACTGCATTAATCTCATGTTGTTGTAGAACATCTTACAATCCAACTGAGTGAAGGCTGAGGTCTCCCAAACAGTCTGCAAATGTTACACCTTCATTTTTATGATGTGTATGTCACTGGTTCAAAGGATGGCACATATCCTTCCCAGAAGGGCACTAGTGAACCAAATAGATTTTATTTTAGCATAATCACCAGGGAGATCATTAGAATTCCAAAATTGGATTGAATTCTTGGTCGTGGGATTACTAGTTTAGCAGCAATACCATGAGACCATCATTTTCCTTGCTAATTGCTATCATATTAAAAAACTGCCTCTTAAGAGAAGTAGTTTTTGTTTTGTTAGAACTCAGTGGTGGCAGCAAAGTACCTGACCACAGCTTTAAATATTTTGCTGCTTTGAGGACTATTCATACAGCTAGTGCAGGACTCAAACAGTGGAGCAGCTCAATGGTGACGAAGCCTACAGACAGAGTAACAGACAATCAATGAAAGAGAAAAGCAGATGGAGATAATGGGAAGGTCTTTCACTTCAGACCTGGTAAAAAGTGAAGATGCAAATATGAGCTAACAGGTAGGTGCACCTGGAAATTACAAGTTTGCTACTCGCTGAAAAACTGTAGGAGCCATGGCAGTCAGGATCAGCTATGTAGCTAAGAGACTTTGGAACTCCATGAATAAAGTTAAAAATCACGGTTGGGGAAATCAATAATCGACAGCACAGAAAGAAGGTCCTTCAGCTCATTGCGTCTGTGTTGTCAAAAACAACCACCTAGTTACTCTAAGTAGAAAACCATTTTCCCGCACCAGCCTCATAACCTCCATATGCGTTGGCATTGCAAGTGCACACGCAAATAGTTCTCAAATGTTACAGGGATTCCTACCTCTATCAAGTGTTATTAGGAAATGTCCAGAATAATGAGTAAGTTGGGCAGAGTTATGTAAGTTTGATGGACGAAGACATAGGACCCACATTTGCAGGATGCAACAACATTTTCATAATAATACAAAACAGACAAGCAGGAGGCCGGCAGATCCCTGCTTGTGTACCATGGATTCCAACAACTGCAGTTTTTTTTTGTCTATATCAAAAACATGAAGCAAATTCCAGGTACATTTAATTTTCAATTATCTTATCACCCATTTTCAATGCATGCAGATTAAAGGAGTTGAAGGGTCAGATTTTGGTCAAAGGCAGTTTGCAGTAGACAACAGCTGTGAGTAAACTGAACCTGGCCACCTTGAGGTCAAGCAAATGATGATACAAAATGTTGATGCTGCCTGAAGCGAAGCCACTCAGGGTCCTGCGTGATTCACACAACATTGCGCCCTCACCTATCATTTGAGTGTTGTGATGGTCTACAGTGAATGCAGTCAGGTGATGAGCTTTCGATGTGGGTTGGTACAGTCACCAAGTGAGCTGCAGTTCTCCTTTCTCATTGACACTGAGAGGTCACTCAGCCAGCACATTACTTTCACCAAGTTGCTGCGTGTACTGAACCAGAATGTAGATGCACAGCAGAGATATGTCCCTCCTCACTCAGGTATTCTGTGGAGCAATTAAGAGTGGAAAACTAGGGAAAATCCTGTGGATCAAAATTCTAAATTAAAGGAGTTAAAGATGGATTAATTCCTTTGATGTTATCAACAGCCACATGTGAGAAGAGTGGCAGAAGACTGGAAGTTAGCTAATGTGAAGCTGTTTTTTAAGAAAGGCTGTAAGGAAGAGCCAGGGAACTACAGACCAGCGAGCTTTATGTCAATTGTGATAACTTGCTGGAGGGGATTTTCCACAGGACAGGATTCACATGCACTTGTAAGACAACATGGTTTTGTGCATGGGAAATCATGTCTCAAGAATTTGATTGAGTGTTTTGAGGATGTGACAAGAAAGACTGACAAAGGCGGAGCAGTAGATGTTGTCTATATGGACTTCAGTAAACATTCAACAAGATATTGCATTATAGATTGGTTGGTGAGATTTAATCACACGGGATTGTAGGGGAGCTAGCCAATTGGATACCAAACTGGTTTGATGGCAGGAACCACAGGGTGGTAGTGAAGAGTTGCTTTTTGGACTGGAGTCCTGTGGTGCACCACAAGAATCGGTGCTGAGCTCATCACTTTTCATCATTTATATGTACAGAATGATCTGCTAGAGGAAGTGTTGGAGGCTGGTACAATAACAACACTGCCCTCTGAAATGGCTTAGCAAGCCGCTCAATTGTATCAATCACAATGATTTCTCAACAAAGACATGGGGCCAGACGGACTAACTGGCATTGACCTGAACACTGGAAACTCACAGCAGGTAGACTGGAGCGGTTCACAAAGGCAACTCACCACCACCTTCCCAAGTGCAACTGCGGATGGGCAATCAATGTTGGCCCAGCCAGCGATGCCCACGTCCTACATGCAATGTTGTGTGAATCACGCAGGACCCTGAGTGGCTTCACTTCAGGCAGCATCAACATTTTGTATCATCATTGCTGCTTGACCTCAAGGTGGCCAGGTTCAGTTTACTCACAGCTGTTGTCTACTGCAAACTACCTTTGACCAAAATCTGATCCTTCAACTCCTTCAATCTGCATGCATTGAAAAGTGCCTGGCCTTGCAACAATCTTGTGGTCACGACACAGAAGCTATTCATTTCCTAGCTTTATTTTAACACCCAGAATCTCACTGTAGTCCGAATCCAGTAAAACTGGCTGCTTAATGTAAGACCATTACAGTGAAAGGTTGTTAGATTATAAAGATCATGAAATAGAATTAGAATGTGAGAGAACAGGAATTGCCAATGTCAGAAAACACTGCTGGACGTAATTTATAGGCTCCTTTATTGTAGTTAGGCAGAGTATTAAACAAAGAAACTACTGGCTTATGTAATAATTATAGAGACGTTGATACATACAAGATAGGAGCAGAAATAAACCATTCAGTCCCTTCCAGCCTATTCTGCCATTCAATATGTTTGTGGTTGATCCATCTGTGTTTCAAATTCCATACTCCCTAATAACCCAGGAATTGTGGGATGAACAATAATCCATTTCTATCCTCAAACATACTTAATAACCCCAGTTCTTCTTTTGAGGTAGGATGCTCCAAAGTTGCAGGATCCTGGAAGAAAAATATTTTCCTAAATTCTACGCTAAAAGGGTAACCTCTGATTATTTTGGAATACTGCATTCAATTCCAGTCTCCCTCCTATAGGAAGGGTGTTGTGAAACTTGAAAGAGTTCAGAAAAGATTTAAAAGGATGTTGCTGGGGTTGGAGGGTTTGAGCTATAGGGAAAGGCTGAATAGGGTGAGGCTATTTTCCCTGGAGTGTCAAAGGCTGAAGGGTGACCTTATAGAAGTTTACAAGGTCATCAGGGGTGTGGATAGGAAGAATAGGTAAGGTCTTTTTCCCTGGGGTGGGAGGGTCCAAAACTAGAGGGCATAGGTTTAAGGTGAGAGGGGAAAGATGTAAAAGGGACATAAGGGGCAACGTTTTTACTCAGAAGGTGGTGTGTATATGGAAAGAGCTGCCAGAGGAAGTGGGTGAGGCTGGTACAATTACAACATTTAAAAGGATCTGGATGGGTACATGAATAGAAAGGGTTTAGAGGGATATGGGCCAAGTTCTGGCAAATGGGACTAGATTAATTTAGGTAGCTGGTCAGCACGGACGGGTTGGACCAAAGGGGCTGTTTCCGTGCTATAATACCTCTATGGTTCTCTCATTGACTCAATTTTCATATCAACTGGACCAATGGACAAGGATGATCAGGAAGTTGATCTGGATGTTTGCTCTGCCACTCACAAGGATCATGGCTGACCTGCTTACGTTCTCACTTTCACATGTCCATCTCTCCTCTGACAATTTTGACTGTCCTGCCTAACGAGAATCAATCTTCACCTTAAAAATATTTCACATGCCCCGGCTTCACTGTCTTGAGAGGCAGAGAATTCCAAGTCTGCGCAATCCTCGGAAATAAAAATTCTCACCTTTGTCCTGAAAGGGCGACTTCTGATTTTAAACGGATATCCCCTAGATCTGGAGTCGCCCACACGAGGAATCATCCTTGTCCACTTCATCAAGATCATCTGATAACTTCAATTAAGCTCACCTTCATTCTTCTCAACTCCAGTGAAAACAAACTCAGGCTGTTCAATCTTTCAAGTCCAGGAACAGGGATGTGTTGTTGCAGTTATATAGGGCCTTGGTGAGGCCACACTGAGAATATTGTGGGCAGTTTTGGTCTCCTTTCCTGAGGAAGGATGCTTTTGCTCTCGAAGGAGTGCAGTGAAGGTTTACCAGGCTGGTCCTGGGGATGACGGGACTGACACATGAGGAGAGATTGACTCGGTTAGGATTGCTTTTGCTGGAGTTCAGACGAATGAGGGGGGGAATCTCATAGAGACTTATAAAATCCTAACAGGATGCGACAGGGTAAATGCAGGGAGGATGTTCCCGATGGTGGGTGCATCCAGAACCAGGGGGTCACAGTCTGAGGATTCCGGGTGGGCCATTTAGGACAGAGATGAGGAGACATTTCTTCACCAAAAGAGTGGATGAGCCTGTGGGATTCATTACTACAGAAAGTAGTTGATACCAAAACATTGAATATGCTCAAGAGGCAGCGAGATATAGCACTTGGGGTGAATGGGATCAAAGGTTATGGGGAGAAAGCAGGATTAGGCTGTTGAGTTGGACCATCAGCCATGATCATGATGAATGGTGGAGCAGGCTCGAAGGGCTGAATGGCCTCCTCCTGCATCTATGTTTCTACCTTTCCTTAAATAAGGACTCTAAAGCTGCATATTGTACTCAGGATGTGATCTCACCAATGCCCTGTATAACTGAAAGGTAACACTGAATATTGGAGAAACCTACTTACTTTATGTTCAATTCCTGTCATGATAAAAGATAGCATCTTTTCAGTCTCCTTAATCATTCGCTGTACTGGCACACTATGACTCACCCACTAAAACACCTCGACCCCTCTGTACCTCAGAATTCTGCTGACATTCTGCATTTAAACAACTCTCTCCCTTTTTCAAGAACTCTTCCTGTCAAAGTGATCAACTTCACATTTCCCATATCACACACCATCTGCCAGATTTCAGTCCACTCACTTAACACGGTTGCAGATTGAAATAGCTATGTCACCTTCACAGTATGTTTTCATACCTACCCTTCTGACATCTACAAATTTAGCCACCACACCTTTGCCCACCTCGTTCAAAGTGATTCATCTAAATTGTAAATGCTGAAGACCCAGCATCATAATCCTGACAGATCTCCACTCATCACATCCTGCCAATCTGAAAATAGCATTCAAGGATACTTAACAACAACAAATTGCATAGATGAGAACATTATGACATCTAAAGTGGCATTAGGATGGCACGGTGGCTCAGCGGTTAGCACTGCTGCCTCACAGCACTAGGGATATGGGTTCGATTCCAGCCTCGGGCGACTCTCTGTATGGAGTGTGCACGTTCTCCCTGTTTCTGCATTGGTTCTCTTCCACAGTACAAAGATGTACTGGTTAGGTGGATTGGCTGTGCTGTATTGAACAGGGATATGCAGGATAGGTGGATTAGCCATGGGAGTTACAGGGATAGTCCGTTCAGAGGGTTGGTGCAGACTTGATGGGCTGAATAGCCTCTTTCTACACTATAAGGATTATGTGATTTTAAAGGCTGCGAGGTTTCCTGCCTCAACCACCCTCCCAGATAATGTATTCCAGACCCTCATCTCCTTCAAACCCCTCTAGACCTCCAGCCTTTCACTTTAAAGTTATGTCCCCTCATTATTGACCCTTTGACTAAGGGTAAACTGCTGCTTTCTATCCAAGCTCTTCAGGCCCTTTGTAATTTTACACACATCAACCAGATCCCTCCTTCACCTTCTCAGCTCTAAAGAAAACAACCCAAATTTACTCAGCCTCTTTTCATTTTAGTATGTAAAAAAAATGAGGTGGGGGGACTGGACAGTCTAGATGCAGAAAGAACGTTCTCAAGGTTGGGAAGTCCAGAACTAAAGATCACAGTCTAAGGGGAAAGCCATTCAGACCTGAGATGTGGAAGGCTATCTTCACTCAGAGAGTTGTGAACCTGTGGAATTCTCTTCCACATAAAGATGTTAGAGGCAGTTCATTGGAGGGTGCTGGATCCCTCGCGGCTAAAGTGATCAAGGGGTGTGAAGGGAAAGTGGGAGTGGGATGCCAAAAATGTACGATCAGCCATGGATCGTATTGAATGGTGGTGCAGGCTCGAATGGCCTACTCCTGCACCTTGCTTCTGTGTTCCATCATTGAATCGCTTCACCCCAGGCAACATCCTGGTAAATGTCCTTTTCAGCCCCTCCAATGAAACCACTTCCTTAATAAATCAGAGGGGGTCCAACACAGAGGGGGCTGGGAGGAAGTGAGGACTGCAAATGCTGGAGATCAGAGTCATAAAATGTGGTGCTGGAAAAGCACAGCTGGTCAGACAGCTCCTCCTGCTCCTCCTCAGATGCTGCCTGACTGGCTGTGCTTTTCCAGCGCCACACTTTTTGACACAGAGGGAGCTGGGTTGAGCTCATGAGATGGTAAGAGTTAGGATATATAATTTCAATGAGATCCAGTGCGCAGAGAGCAGAACTTAGGAAATTGGACTGAAGTATCAAAACAGATGGATAAAGCATTCCACCTTAACATGAATATTATTTGAAGAATGAAGCAGTAATAGAAAAGATTTATTTCTGAGGGGAGATGTGTCATTCGGCACAGCTGATTTAACTTATTACACTGCTGCCTCAATGATGCTGGATCTTTATTACATTTGAAGTCTACCAGTGTGTTATTAAGAGGAAAGAGCTGAAGGAAGCAAGTTTTTGACCAGTGCTGGTATTTAATTGAAATTTGCTTTCACACCAACAGCAGAAAAAAAATTACTTCACTCCCCACGGTGTGTAAGCGGGTTCAGCCCAATTTTTATTTTATTCTTCTTTAATATGTTATTTTGCAGTGGTGAATTGTGTGCTCGCTGAGGCAATGTGCTCTGTGGCCATTTTTCCATCACGGGATGTGGGCATGCCTGTCCAGGCCAGTATTCATTACCCAAGCGTCACTGCCCAGAGCATTATTTAAGATCCTGCTGTGGGTCTGGACTCCTTATATATCCTTCTAACGAAAGCAAAGTGCTGGAAATCTGAAACTAACAGAAAGCTGGAGAAACTCAGCAGGTTTAGTTTAGATTAGATTCGATTCCCTACAGCGAAGAAACAGGCCCTTCGGCCCAACAAGTCCACACCGACCCTCCGAAGAGTAACCCACTCAGACCCATTTCCCTCTGACTAATGCAGCTAATACTATAGGCAATTTAGCACGGCCAATTCACCTAACCTGCACATCATTGGACATCAACCGGAGGAAGCCCATACAGACACGGGGAGAATGTGCAAGTTCCACACAGACAGTTGCCTAAAGCTGCAATTGAACCTGGGACCCTGGTGCTGTGAGGCAGCAGTGCTAACTGCTGAGCCACCATGCCACCTTCAAAGCAACTGTTTAGCAGCAACTCTGAAGAGAGAAACAGGTAATATTTCAGTCACAGACTCCAAACCTGTTCTGAGAATGATTTGGAGATGCCGGTGTTGGACTGGGGTGTACAAAGTTAAAAATCACACAACACCAGGGGATAGTCCAACATGTTTAATTGGAAGCACACTAGCTTTCGGAGAGACGCTCCTTCGTCAGGTGACTGTTCTGAGAAGAGTCATTATACTGGACTTGAACTTTGCAGAAGATGCAGAAAGGTCCACACACCATTATCTCAGAATAACGAGTTTATTTTATATAACACATTCATGAGACAGAGCACAGAAACAGACCCTTCAGTCCACCTTGGTCATGCTGGACAGGTTTCCCAATCTTAACCAGTCCCATTTGTCTGCATTTGGCCTGTATCCCTCTAAACCTTTCCTATTCATGTACCTGTCCAAATGGCTTTCAAATGTTGTAATTGTACCAGCCCCACCACTTCCTCTGGCAGCTCAGCCCATATATGCACTAAGCTCTGCATTTTAAATCTTTCCACCTCACCTTAAACCCATGGCCTCTAATTTTGGACTCCCCCAACCTAATGAAAAAAACCTTGGCTATTCACCATATCTATGCCCATCATGATTTTATAAACCTCCATAAGGTTACCCCTCAGCCTCCTACACTCCAGGGCAAAGAGTCCCAGCCTATCCTTATAATTCAAACCCTCCACTCCCAGCAACATCCTTGTAAATTTTTCTGCACCCTTTCCAGTTTAACAATATCCTTCCTATAGCAGGGCTACAAGATTTGTATACAATATTGCAAACGTGGCCTTACGAATGTTTTGTACTGCCACAATGTGACCTCCCAACTCCTATACTCAATGCTTTGACCGATGAAAGCAAGCGTGCCAAATTCCTGCTTCACCAACCTGTCCATATGTGACACCGTTTTCAAGGAACTATGAACCTGCACCTCTAGATCTCTCTGTTCAACAACACTGTCCAGGACCCTACCATTAGGTTCTGCCCTGGTTTGCCATACCAAAATGCAACACTTCACACTTATTTAAATTAAACTCCATCTGCCACTTCTTAGCCCATTCACCCTTCTGATCAGGATCTCTTTGTACTCTTAGATAACCTTGTTCACTGTCTACTATACCACTGTTGGTGTCATCTGAAAACTTACCAATGCTATCTCCTAAATTCTCATCCAAATCATTGATCTAAATGACAAACAACGGTGGACTCAGAACTGAAACCAGCGGAACACCACTGGTCAGTAAGAACCCACTACTACCACTGTCTGTCTCCTATTGTCAAGGCAATTTTGTATTCAACTGGCTAGCTCTGCTAAGATTCCATGCAATCTAACCTTACTCACTAGTCTATCATCTGGAATCTTGTCAAAGGCCTTGCTAAAATCCATGTAGACAGCGTCTACCCATGTGCCTTCATCTATTGTCTTGGCAACCTCTTCAAAAAACTCCAATCAAATTTGTGAGATACAATATCCCACAGACAAGGTCATGAGCCCTTGCCTTTGCAAATGCATGTGAACATTGTCTCTCAGAATCCCCTCCAACAACTTACCCACCACTGGTTAGGAAGAATTTCTTCTTTCAGAAAGGTAGTCAATGTGTGGAATTAGTTATCACAGAGAGCCGTCAAGACTGGGTTACTAAGCTTATTCAAGGCTGGGATAGACAGATTTTTAATCAGTAAGGGAATAAAGGGTTATGAGGGAAAAGGCAGGTACGTGTAGCTGCAGATTTTTAGATCAGCCATGATCTGATTGAATGATGGAAAAAACCTGTTGGACCGAACAGCCGATTTTTGTTCCTATGTCTTACAGTCTTACCATTGATCCCACTGATGAAAAAGAATGTTTCTGAGAAATAATCTACTTTTGGGGAAGAGAACTATAGTTTCCCATTAGACTCTGAACTGATGTACCACAGAAGGTTAGTATGCAACTACAGCAAATAAAGGCAATGAATGGTATGTTTTACTGTGAGGAGAATTGAATGCAAGAGTATAAAGTCTTGGAGTCCCTACAGTGAGGAAGCAGGCCATTTGACTCATCGAGTCCATGCTGACTCTCTGAACAGCATCTGACCCCTGAAACACTGCAGAGAGGTTATTTTTCAGCAGTCCTCACTTTCTCCTTATTTTTCAGTTTTACAGGTACGTGTACAGAAAGACGTTAATGTGTTGGAGGTCATTCAGAGAGGGTTTACCACACCAGTGTGGACAATGCGTGGATTGCCTTATGAGGAAAGGCTGTGCCTGTATCCTGTGGAGTTCAGAAGAGTTGGTGATTTAATTGAAATGTACAGACATGAGAGGACTTTACCCTGGGACATGTCAAAAGGGTGTTTCCACTTGAGGGAGAATCTACAATGAGAGGTTCATAGTTTAAATATAGAGAGAGCTCACTTAAAACAGATGAGGAAACATTTTTTCCCTTCAGAGGGTTGAGACACTTTGGAATACCCTTCCTCAAAAGGCAATGAATGCACAATTTTCAAACATTTTCAAAACAGAGGTAGATAGATTCTTGACTCCCCAGGGGATGACAGGTTATTGGTTAAGTACAGGGATGTAGAGTCATAGAGATGCACAGCACGGAAACAGACCGTTCTGTCCAACTCGTCCATGCCGATCAGACATCCTAACCTAATCTAGTCCCATTTCCCAGCATTTTGCCCACATCCCTCTAAATCCTTCTATTCACATACCCATCCAGATGCCTTTTAAATATTGTCATTGTACCAGCCTCATTACATGCATGCACCACCCTCTGCATGAAAAAGTTGCCCCATAGTCCCTTTTAAGATTTTCTCCCTCACCTTAAACTTTTAGTTCTGGACTCCCTCACCCCAGGGAAAAAGACCTTGTCTATTTAACCTATCAGACCAGTCATGATCTTATTGAACAGGACAGCAGGCTTGAAGGGCTGAGTGGCCTACTGCTCTTCCTTGGTCTGTATGTTCTGACATCACCTCAAACTCCCAGTAATGTGACAGTGTTCTTTAACTCTATCATATATTTTTATTATTTTCAAGAATTTCAATGTTTGATCTTCTGTACTCAAAGGAATACAAACTTATTCCGTGTAACCTTGCCCTCAATAGTTCAATATCGTCACTTTAGTGTGAGCCTGCTGAATGCCTGTTACAGGTATCTTTCCTCCTTTAAATGGAACGTTACAAAAACAGTAACTTGTATTCGTGTAGTGCCTTTCAAGTAATGAAACATCCCTAAAGCACTTCATACAACAAAATCTTACATTGAGTTACATTAAAAAAAAGATATTAGTGCAGATGTCAAAATGCCTGGCCAAAAGTAGGACTTGAGAGAGACAAAGGCTATGGTTAGGGAACTCCAGATCTTACTGCTGACCCAGCTAACAATGAATTTTAGTCCAGTAATTGAACTGCTCTGCTACACACAGTCCTACTCAACACGCATTCACACAATGCTGCTCAGTTAACCACATATCCTGTTGATGACAGTAGCACAGCCTCGGCTATATCCCAAAATAAACGCTTGCTCATTCCTATACATGAAAAAAAAATCAGTTTCGCCTCAGAGGCTCTCAGTCCTGCAGTGTCCCAGCACCACGTTGAGCCAGTTTCTGATCTTTGACAGAGTGGGGAGACTTCAACAGCAGAGTCAAGAGTGTGGTGCTGGAAAAGCACAGTGGGTCAGGCAACATCCGAAGAGCAGGAGAATCCTGATGAAGGGCTTTTGCCCGAAACGCCGATTCTCCTGCTCCTCGGATGCTGCCTGACTCACTGTGCTTTTCCAGCACCACACTCTCAACTCTGATCTCCAGCATCTGCAGTCCTCACTTTCTCCTCGACTTTAACAACAGCCTGACCACAGTGGATAACCACGGTGAGCTGTGGCTGAATGCACATGCAGCCAGCATCCACAGGTGTGCAAAGGGGCAATAGTGAGGCAGTGATAGCATCCCCACCTCTGGATCAGGAGGTCCTGGATTCAAGCCCCAACTGCTCCAGAGGTGGAGGGCAACAAAATCAGAAATCTTGACACCACCAAGGACAACATATGGCTGGCACCACATCCACGGACATATCTGCCCATCAGCATTACTGTACCACTTAGAAGTTGCTCTGCAACTCACCAAAGCTCCTTCAACAGGCCCTTCCCATACCCACAAAAGCTACCACCAAGAACAGGGCAGCAAGTGCATGGGATCATACCTGATCACGCTGATTAAAAAAAAATCATCTACTAATGCACTGAGCAGGTCTTGTGGCACAGTGGTAGTATCCCAACCTCTTGCCCAAGAGGTCCAGGGTTCGTGTCTCACCTGTTCCAGAGGTGTCATTAAATTTCTGATCAGTTTGATTTTTTAAAAAAATATTGTCGACAGGTCTTCAGGTCATGCATCACCTTGCTGTTGGTGGGATGTTACTGTCACAATATTGACAAGAGTATCTGCTCTTCAAAGAAAGAAGGTGTATATTCAGATCAACAGATTGAAATTTCAGATCATCAGTTAATATTAAATATTTCAGGGCTCCAGCCCAGAGTTGACACTGTTGTCGCCTGGTGGGAAGGAACATTGAACTAAAACTGTGTCCTGTGCCACATTGACGGGCATGGGTGCACTGTCCTGTTGGTGCCTGTTTGCACAGAGTGACAGGCAGCACCCAGAGCCTGGTGTAACCTCATTATCTTCCTGATTAGTCTCAGTTGGGCACAAGCTGCTAGCTACCCAACTGCACCAGCAGGGGGAGTCAGGTGGCAGGTACTGATCTCACCTGGTGCAGCTAACCTGCTCCTCTTAAAGGCAGTCTGCCCCCTCTTAAAAGTGAGCTGCACACAATAAAGGGTGTGGTTAGTTGCCTTATACTGCTGCGCAAATAAAGAATCCAGAGAGGGCAAGGATTCATGGAGGTCAGAAGCATTCCTCTTTGAGGGTGGAAAAGAGAGATTAAGCTTTCTCAAGGACTCAGGATGATTGGCACCTCATCCTTTAATATTCATTCTCTCCATCACTGGTATCCATCAACATGATTGTAACACTCAGAAAATGCACTGCAAATCAACAGAAGCTGCTTCAACAGCTGCTTCTAAACCCACGACCACTTCTACCCAGGAGAAGGGCAGCAGATATGCAGGAACACCACCACCAAGTTTCCAGTCACCATCCTGACCTGGAAGTATATTGACACTCCTTCACTGTCAGTGTGTCCAAATCCTGGGGCAGTGGGCATACATACAACACACGGATTAAAGGAAACAGATCAACACTATCTTTGCAAAGGCAATTAAGACGGGCAACAAATCCATTAAATGACTATATTAAAAAATGATAAAGCTGCACATCATCTTGAAGAACTATCAAATGCATTCAATTGCTCTACTCTTTCCCCACACTTGTGAGAACGCTTACATTTCAAGTTTTTATGCAATTTATTTTCGAATTTACTTCCTGCTCCATTGTTCGGAAGTCATCCAATCTCTCCATTTCTTACATTGAGGTAGCACTTCTCTGAATTTGCTGTGGTCTCTGTTCGATTGTTGCTAGAATTTTCCAAAGAGTACTGAGGTCAAAGAAACAGGAACTGGAGCAAGACTGTTCCAGCTATCAATGAGATTGTGGTTCCACTTCTCAACTGCACTTCAGTGCTTTTTCTCCACCACCCATGTAGTGTCAAAAATTCAGGAACATCTCCATCAGGAGCATACAAAAACCATGAAGTCGACAGTCCCTGAAGCATAGAATTTACAAGATTCACAACCCTCTGAACAAACTTCTCCTCAACTTTGTCCTAAATTGCCTGAACTCTTTTCCTCAGATTGTGACCTGTTCTCTAGTTTCATAAGCCTTGCCTCTTGTAGTTGAGCCTGTGGTTTTATAGGATGTGACAAATGATTTACATGGGGAAGGATTCCATCTGAGCAGACCAGCATCTGGGTGAATGTCCATTCCTACTGGGAGAAACTCCAATGAAAGCCCGTAAGGGGATTAAAAGGGCATGGGGGAGAAGGCAGGATAATGGGGTTGAGATCATATCAGCCATGGTGGAATGACACAGCAGACTCAATGGGCTGAATTCTCCTTTTTATTATAATCTTGTTACAATCGGCACCAACAGCAGATCGACAACAGTAGAAGAGAGGTTGACACAAAACATGAGCAGTAGGTTGGGGTTTAAGGAGTCTGGATTTCAAATAAAAGTGAAGCCGTGCTGTTCTGATAATATCACTGGGCGAGCAATCCAGAGTCGCTGGGTAATGTTCTGGGGACATGGGTTCAACTCCCACTCTATCGAATGATGAAATTCAAATTCAATTAAAATTTGCAATTAACAAAGAGCTGATCTAATGGCATCTAAGCGACCACTGTTGATTACCATAAATATGCTTGGCTCTTGACTACCCCCCTGAAGTGGCGTAACACGTTCAGTTCAAGGGCAGTTAGAGATGGGCAACAATGCTGGCCCTGCTTATGATACAGACATCCCATCAATGATTTTTCTTAAAGGATAGTAGATTGGACTACAAACTGCAGGAGGAAAAAAAAATGCAACACAGTTTGGACAGCCTTAGAAAGGATGAATTAAAGCTGGAGTCAGCTACAGCAGCAGAATGTATGAAACGCTAATGGAAGTTATTTAATCTGCATGTGGAAAGGAAGAAGACTGACAGAAGGCAATAGAGCAAGAAATTGGAAATTGCAAGTGATATGAAAAATGTAACCATATAAATTCTGAGCAGCATAACTGTAAAAATAAACTGAATACTCAAAATACTGAAGCTGACAGAAAGACTATAGGAGTACCAGGTTTTTATCATGTAGGGAAGAATGACTATTCTGGTTATTCATCACAAGTACACACTAGTGAGACCAACTACTTAGGAGCACATTGGATGTTCTGAATATTTGCCTCCAGTTTCTGACACATCTGGTCGTGAATGGTGGAGGACAATTTAACAACTTACTGCAGAAACTGGCTGAACAAGTATCCCCAGTATGTGAGCAACTATCCAATACAGTCGCCTCTTGTGGTTCTCAGTACCACAAATAGAACATAAAACATTACATTACAGTGCAGTACAGGCCCTTCAGCCCTCGATGTTGCACTGACCTGTCATACCAATCTGAAGCCCATCTCACCTGCACTATTCCATGTACATCCATATGCTTGTTCAATAACAACTTAAATGTACTTAAAGTTGGTGAATCTACTACTGTTGCAGGCAAAGCATTCCATACCCTTACTACTCTCTGAGTAAAGAAATTACCACTGACATCTGTCCTATATCTATCACCCCTCAATTTAAAGCTATGCCTCCTAGACTTCAAACCACTCTGCATGGCAGATACTTCATAGAATCATACAGAAGAGGCCTTTCAGCCCATCAAGTCTACACAACAAAAATAAGACTCCAAATCCACTTTCCAGCACTAAGCCCACAGACTCGAATGTTCTGACATGTCAAATGCTCATCCAAGTGCATTTTACAGGTTCTGCCTCAACTACTCTCTCAGGCAGCACATTCCAGACTCCCACCACCCTCTGGCTGAAAAGGAATCCTCAAATCCCGCCTTTCACATTAATAGTATGGCCACTCTTTATTGACCCTTAAACTAAGGGAATAGCCTATGTTTTCGTGAGGCCTGTCCAGACCCCTCGGTTAGGTCCCCCCAGCCTTCTCTGCTCTAAAGAAACCAACCAGCCTCTCTTCATCCCAGGCAACATCCTGGTGAATCTCCATTTCATCCCCTTCAGTGCAATCACATCCTTCCGATAATGTGGGGATCAGAATTCCCACACGGTACTCCACTGTGGCTTAATCAAACTTCTGTACAACTCCAACATAATGTCCCTACTCCTGTAATCTATGCCATGACTGATAAAGGGAAGTGTCATGTATACCTAATCACCTGACCAGTCCCTTTCAGGGATCTGTGGACAAGTATCCCAAGATCCCTTTGAAATCTCCTGTGTCCTACAATTCAGTACTCCCTTGTCTTGTTCCTTCTTCCAAAGTGCATACCTTAGATTTACCAGGATCAAATTCCATCTGCCTTCCTGACCAAACCATCTACATTCTCTTATAATCTAAGACCTTTTCCTCACTGTCAATCACCTAGCCAATCTTCATGTCATCTGCAAATGTCTTACCCACCCCCCAACCATGAAGACATCAGTGGGCATTGCAAAGGCTATGGGCCTTGTTAACATTGTGGTAATGGTACTGAAGACATGGGCTCCAGAACTAGCCATGTCCAAGAGCCTGTCCAGCACAGATACAACACTGGCACCTACCCAACCATGTGGGAAGATTTCCTCATGTCCTATGTATAGACATCAGGACAATTCCAACCCACCCCTAATTACTGCCCCATCAGTCTGTCTGTTTGAAGTTGTCATCAACAGACCTGTTAAATAGCACTTGCTTCATAATAGTCTGCTCACTGATCCCCAGTTTGGGTTCCACTAGGATCATTTTATCCTGACCTCATGACAGCCTTGTTTCAAATATGAACTTGAAGAGTTAAATTCCAGAGGTGATCTGAGAGCAGCGACCCTTGGCATCAAATTTGCATTTGACTGAGTGTGTTTTGAAGAAGCCCTGGCAAAACTGGGAGAGTGGTGGGAAGCTCTCCACAGGTTGGAACCATACCAGGCACAGAAGAAGATACCTCTGGTTACATTCATAGACTCATACAGATGTTCAGCACGGAAGCATCCCCTTTGGTTCAACTCGTCCATGCTGAACTAGATTCCCTAACCTAATTTAGTCCCACCTATTCATATACCCATCCAGATGCCTTTTAAAAGTTGCAATTGTACCAGCCTCCACCACTTCCTCTGGCAGCTCATTCCACACATGTACCAGCCTCTGCATGAAAAAGATGCCCCTTAGATCCCTTCTATACCTTTCCCCTCTCACCCTAAACCTATGCCCCACTCCAGGGAAAAAAACCTTGTCTATTTATCCTATCCATGCCCCTCCTAATTTTGTAAACCTCTATAAGGTCACCCCTCAGCCTCCAATGCTCCAGGGAAAGCAGGCCCAGCCTATTCAACCTCTCCCTATAGCTCCAACCCCAGCAACATCCTTGTAAATCTGACCTTCCCTCCACAAGGTCAGACCCCCAAACTCAAGGTGTATTTTGAGACTCCTGAAGCAGTTCATGCCAACATGCAGCAATTGTCAACATTCCGTCTTGGATCGAAAACAGTAAGCAGTAATCGTGCCGCACAAGTTCACGTAATGACTATATTAAACTGGGGAGAACTTGACCATCATCATTCCTGATTAAGCGTTTTTGTCTGAAACATTGATTTCCCTCTCATCTGTAACCACCATCGCCTAACATTCAACGGTGCCCCCATCACTGAAATGCCCATTATTAGCACTCCATCCTGGATCAGAAACTGAACTGGTCTCGCCACACAAGTGACTCAGAGACTCGGAATCCTGCAGCAAATAACGCACTCGCTACTCCCAAAATACCTGTTTGGTATCTACAGAGGTGTGATGGAGCACGCTCTACTTGCTTGGATGAATACATTTCCAAAGTCACTTCAGAAATGCAATACAATCCAGAAAAAGCAAACTACCTATGTGGCAACTGATCCAGACAGTCCAACTTTCACTCACTCCATCCCTGATACACTGTAGCACTGGTGTGTACCAGTTCCAAGATGATTTGCAATAATTTGCCAAGGCTCTTTCAACAGCATTCTCCAAAAGCATACTACTATCTACACTGGACCCACTTTCCCATACTGGTCCATAGCTTTGAATGTTATGACATTTCAAGTGCTAAATCATATGCTCTTAAATGTTGTGGGATTTTCTGCCCAACTAGCCCCTCTCCCCCCCACCCCTTCCCCCCCCCAGCAGTGCATTCCAGATTCCCACCTCTGGGTGGGAATGTTTTTCCTCAAATCCCCTCTAAAAACCTTGTCTTTCACTTTGAAGTTGGTCTTGATCCTTCAACTCAGGGGAACTATTGCTTATTTTTCATCCTGCACATGCACCTCCTAAGGTTATGCACAATGTTGCCATTCTTTCACTTGCACTGGGTCAAAATCCAAACAGCACGGTGAGAGAACTTACCCGAAATGAGCTGCAACAGACGATTGCATAATGAATCCTCACTACTGCACACCATGTTCCGTGATGAATTCTCACCAATTATCACCATATTGTAGGAACTATCTGAAGTTGGCCACACTATCCCCCTTTGCTGACACTATCCCCCTTTTAGGTTTGGATCTACAGTGTCCACTTGGTCTTGTGTCACAGGGGCACTGATGAGAAGTGATTCTGGTCAGAAAGATGTTGTGAAACTTGAAAGGGTTTAGAAAAGATTTACAAGATGATGCCAGGGTTGGAGGATTTGAGCTACAGGGAGAGGCTGAATAGGTTGGGGCTGTTTTCCCTGGAGCATTGGAGGCTGAGGGGTGACCTTATAGAGGTTTATAAAATCAGGATGGGCATTGATAGAGTAAGTAGACAAAGTCTTTTACCTCAGGTGGGGAGGTCCAAAACTAAAGGGAATAGGTTTAGGGTGAGGGCGGAAATGTATAAAAGAGACATAAGGGGCAACTTTTTCACGCAGTGTGTGGTACGTGTATGGAATGAGCAGAGGAAGTGGTGGAGGCTGGTACAATTTTAGCATTTCAAAGGCATCTAGTTGGGTATATGAAGAGGAAGGGTTTGGAGGGATATGGGCCAAGTGATGGCAAATGGAACTAGATTAGGTTAGGATATCTGGTTAGCATGGACGAGTTGGACCGAAGGGTCTGTTTCCGTGCTGTCCATCTCTATGACTCATAACAAAGGTGCAGTTTATTGCATGAGTACAATTGGCTACAAGTTACATTGAAATGATAGACATTATTGCCAAAACTGAGAGGGAGATCTCAATTATAGATGTATTCTCCTTTAGATCCAGTACTTCTGTCCTACTTAAGTCCTGAAGGCACCATATTGAGCTTATTGTAATCCATAGAATTAACCCTCTAACATTCTAAGATCTAGTGCAGAATGCCTCAAGTAATCAATTCACCTCTCCCTTTTCATGGCAATCAGAAAGGGACAACGAGCCGAGCTGGAGACACCCACATTCCATGGAAGAATTTTAAAAATGTTCGAGACACAGAAAATTTTGGGACTGGAGGCAGTACAGAGAAAACCCATTAGATTCCTCTCCACTCTCAAAAAAAATGAGTGATCACGGATTTAAGGCACTTTTAGCTTCGAAATGCGGAGACATTGTGTGCAAACAATATATCCGTTATAATCTTTACTCTATTACATCCAAGACACAACATAGGTTTAGAGGAAATGTAGGACTGAAATACATGGGGTTTGTAGAATCTTTAAGTGTCTTCATAAAATCTCAAAGTACTTGACATTCAAAGAATTCAGTCAGCAACATACTGATTGAGCAACAATTGTACATCATTGGCTTTCAAATACAGTAAAAGAAAACAATATAATCCTAGCTAATGTTACTGCTGAACCAATCCGTTCCCAGAGTGAAACTTAGCTTGATAGATTTCTTTGTAAATTTGACTTACTGATTATTTACTGAAAACGAGCATAAAAATAGTTGCAGATTTTCTTCAATAATAAATACAAACTTCATTACTGTAGGTAGAAAAATGATCAAAATAAAACAAATCGAGCTGTTTCAATAAATGCTAGGTATTCCCCAACACTATTACTTTGCAGGAATCAAAGCCGAGAGGAAGATTACCCATCTACCTGAGATCTTTATATTTGATTCAAATGATTCTCCACAGTCCTACCTTGTGAACCTTTAAGTTTGTTTAAATGAACACTCCAAATAGAATTTCTCAGTCTTGTAACAACCTGCAGATTTCCAGCCAAACAGGTTTGGTCTGGAAATGCCAAAACAAGTTAACTTAGTAAATTGGTTTGTACATGGTGTTTTATACTCCTTTCTTGGAGAAAAATTATGCCATGCTTCTGACCCCAGTCTGTATTCCTCCAACATACCCAGAAAACTGCTACTCTCTGGTTTCTTAGCTAAAAACCAACTCTTTATTATCTGAAATCAAAAGCAAGCTAATGGTCCTCAAATGTTTATACTCTGTGTCATAAACCCAGCACAGTGCTAGCCATCTTCCATTAGCCTTCCTGTGGTACCTGCTCTCTGACATATACTGGACCAAGTCAATATTCTGGAAGGGTGCTTTGACCTAGTGACGCTTTAAAGCCCTTTTTCAAAAGTAACTCATACCCACATGCCACTATTTTGAAATTCAAACTCGTTAAACAAATTAAAATCAGAAATCTTGCGTCGCAATGCCTTTCATTTTTCTTGATCCTTCAAGAAAAGCCACTGTTGTTAGAAGGTAAATACTTCAAAAGAATGACAATTGTGCAGAATTACACGGGTCTAGTAAAGGCCAAAATGTTGGACTTGACTTAAGGACAGTGAGGTGTTGTGATGGAATAATGGGTAAGCTAGGAATGAACCAATCACTGATCATCACCTGAGGTCATCTTTATCAGTTAACCTAGTCCAAAATGGACAAGGGGCAGCTCGGAGAAAAACCAATGGGGCATATGCACAAAACTACTGTCACTTAGCTCATGGTTTTGGGGAATACTGTATTGATATTTATCCAAAGCCCTTCATAATATTAGACTCGGAAAGTTGATGTTCCCGTTCATTAATCAGGGTATAAACTATAGGAGGAAGGAAATGTCGTTACAACTTCATAAAACTGTGGGCAGTTCTGGTTGCCACACGATTGGAAGGATGCAATGATACGAGAAAGGGTATAGAGGAGACTCACCAGGATGTTGCCTGGGATGGAAAGTCTCAGTTATGGAGGAGAGATTGGATAGGCTGGGTTTGTTTCCCTTGGAGCAGAGGCAGCTGAGGTGAGGCGGGGGAATGGTGGGATCCAATTGAGGTACACAACATTATGAGGTACAGATAGGATAGATCATGAGAATATTTTCCCGCTTGTGGACGTGCCTAAACCCAGAGGACATAAGTTTAACATGAGTGAGTAGCTTAAAGGAGATCTGAGGAATTTCTTTTTCATCCAGAGGGCAGTAGAAATATGGAATGTGCTGCATGAGAGGGTGGTGGAGGCAGGTGCTCTCGCAATATTGAAGAAGCTCTGGATGAACACTTAAAATGCCGGGGCATAGTCAGCTATGACCCAAGTCCTGGTAAGTGGAAATAGTGCGGTTTGGTGTCTGTTGGGTGACACTGACATGGTGATCCGAAGGGCCTGTTTCTATGCTGTATGGGTCTATTACTCGATGACTACTTTCTAACTTATGCCAAGTCCTGTTTATTGATGAGTTCATTTATCTGCATTGACTCCTAGTCCAGCAATGCCTTGGTTTTAAAATTCTCATCCTTGTTCTCAGTATGGTGGCTCAGTGGTTAGCACTGCTGCCTCACAGCGCCAGTTTCAATTCCAACCTCAGGCGACTGTCTGTGTGGAGTTGGCACATTCTCCCTGCATCTGCGTGGGTTTCTTCCGGGTGCTCTGATTTCTTCCCACAGTCCAAAGATGTACAGGTTAGGTGGATTGGCCATGCTAATTTGTCCATAGTGTGCAGGGATGTGCAGGCTGGTTGGATTATTCACTGGAAACGTGGGGTTACAGGGATAGGACGGAAGGCTGGGTCTGGTCATGATGCTGTTTGGAGGGTTGGTGCAGACTCGATGGGTCAAATGGCCTCCTTATACAATTTAGGCATGCTATTCTTGTTCTCATACCATTCCATAATCTCACTGCACATCACTTTGGTAACCTCCTCCAGCTCTATAGTCTCCAAAGTGGGATTACGTCCATGTTCGAGGTCATAGAGATATCAATACCCATGAAGTGGCTGTGATGGTAAAGGCTCCTGCTCAGGGAGACTGGAACATTGCATAGGCAACTTCAATACAGACCTCACTTTGTCACTGTTTTTTTTAGATTAGATTAGATTACTTACAGTGTGGAAACAGGCCCTTCGGCCCAACAAGTCCACACCGCCCCACCGAAGCGTAACCCACCCATACCCCTACATCTACATCTACATCTACCCCTTACCTAACACTACGGGCAATTTAGCATAGCCAATTCACCTGACCTGCACATCTTTGGACTGTGGGAGGAAACCGGAGCACCCGGAGGAAACCCACGCAGACACGGGGAGAACGTGCAAACTCCACACAGTCAGTCGCCTGAGGCGGGAATTGAACCCGGGTCTCAGGCGCTGTGAGGCAGCAGTGCTAACCACTGTGCCACCGTGCCGCCTCTGCTCAATGTCTGGGGCCCCTCACAAATCCAACACCTGTGCAATGAAGCTCACTCCATTTTCCTCACGGCACTTTACCCCCTCACCCCAACACTACACTGTCTCTAATGCCACCTCTGTGTAGCCCAAAGCATGTTTCACTGAATTTTAGCCGTGTTCTTCACTCAGGTGTGCATGAAGTTCAAGGCAAAGATTAGAACATAGAACAGAACAGGCCCTTTAGCCCACGATGTTGTGCCGACCACTGATCCCCATGTATGCACCCTCAAATTTCTATGATCATATGCATGTCCAGGAGTCTCTTAAATGTCCCCAATGACCCTGTCTCCACAACTGCTGCTGGCAACGCATTCCATGCTCTCACAACTCTCTGTGTAAAGAACCCACCTCTGACATCCCCTCTATACTTTCCTCCAACCAGCTTAAAACTATGACCCCTCGTGTTAGTCATTTCTGTCCTGGGAAATAGTTTCTGGCTATTGACTCTATCTATGCCTCTTGTATACCTCAATTAGGTCCCCTCTTCTCCTCCTTTCCTCCAATGAAAAAAGTCCGAGCTCAGTCAACCTCTCCTCATAAGATAAGCCCTCCAGTCCAGGCAGCATCCTGGTAAACCTCCTCTGAACCCTCTCCAAAGCATCCACATCTTTCTTATAATAGGGTGACCAGAACTGGACGCAGTATTCCAAGTGCAGTCTAACCAAAGTTTTTATAGAGCTGCAACAAGATCTCACGACTCTTAAACTCAATACCCCTGTTAATGAAAGCCAAAACACCATATGCTTTCTTAACAACCCTGTCCACTTGGGTGGCCATTTTAAGGGATCTATGTACCTGCACCCCAAGATCCCTCTGTTCCTCCACACTGCCAAGAATCCTATCCTTAATCCTGTACTCAGCTTTCAAATTCGACCTTCCAAAATGCATCACCTCGCATTTATCCAGGTTGAACTCCATCTGCCACCTCTCAGCCCATCTCTGCATCCTGTCAATGTCCCACTGCAGCATACAACAGCCCTCTATATGGTCAACAACACCTCCAACCTTTGTGTCATCTGCAAACTTGCTGACCCATCCTTCAATCCCCTCATCCAAGTCATTAATAAAAATTACAAACAATAGAGGCCCAAGGACAGAGCCCTGTGGAACACCACTCACCACAGACTTCCAGGCAGAATATTTTCCTTCTACTACCACTCGCTGTCTTCTGTTGGCCAGCTAATTCTGTAACCAGACAGCTATGTTCCCCTGAATCCCATTCCTCCTGATCTTCTGAATGAGCCTACCATGGGAAACCTTATCAAATGCCTTGCTGAAGTCCATATACACCACATCCACAGCTCGACCCTCATCAATTTTTCTAGTCACATCCTCAAAGAACTCAATAAGATTTGTGAGGCATGACCTGCCCCTCACAAAGCTGTGTTGACTGCATTTAATCAAGCCATGCTCTTCCAGATGGTCATAAATCCTATCCCTCAGAATCCTTTCTGACACCTTGCAGATGACAGACCTGAGACTGACTGGTCTGTAATTGCCGGGGATTTCCTCTATTTCCTCTTTTGAAGAGAGGAATTGCGTTTGCCTCTCTCCAGTCCTCAGGTACGACTCCAGTGAAGAGCAAAGATGCAAAGATCTTCGCAAGTTGCGAAGCAATTGCATTTCTCGTTTCCCAAAGCAGCCGAGGACAAATCTGGTCCGGGCCTGGCGACTTGTCAATCTTAATGTTTGACAAAATTTTCAGCACATCAGCTTCCTCTATCTCTATCCATTCCAGCATTCACACCTGCTCTTCAAAGGTTTCATTCACTACAAAGTTCGTTTCTTTCATAAAGACAGAAGCAAAAAACTCATTTAGGGCTTCCCCTACCTCCTCAGACTCCACACACAAGTTCCCTATGCTATCCCTGATCGACCCTAATCTTTCTTTGACCATTCTCTTATTCCTCACATAAGTGTAAAATGCCTTTGTGTTCTCCCTAATCCATTCTGCCAAGCCTTTCTCGTGCCCCCTCCTGGTTCTCCTTAGACCATTTTTGAGCTCCTTCCTCGCCTGCCTGTAATCATGTAGAGCTGAGCAAGACCCTAGCTTCCTCCACCTTATGTAAGCTACCTTCTTCCTTTTGATGAGGAGCTCCACCGCTCTCGTCATCCAAGGTTCCTTTATCTTACCCCTTCTTGTCTGTCTCAGAGGGACATATTTATTCATTACTTGCAACAACTGTTCCTTAAACAGTCTCCACATGTCTATACTGCCTTTACCATGGAACAATTGCTCCCAATCCATGCTTCCTAACTCATGTCTAATCGCGTCATAGTTTCCTCTTCCCCAATTAAATATCCTCCCATTTTGCCTAATCCTCGCCTTCTCCATAGCTATGTAGAATGTGAGGCAGTTGTGGTCACTATCACCAAAATGCTCTCCCACCACAAGATCTGATACCTGCCCCGGCTCGTTTCCGAGCACCAAGTCTAGAATGGCCTCTCCCCTCGTCGGCCTGTCAATGTACTGAGTTAGGAAACCCTCCTGAACACACCTTACAAAAACAGCTCCATTCAAATCTTCTGCTCGAAGGAGGTTCCAATCAATATTGGGAACGTCAAAGTCACCCATTACAACAACCCTATTACGTCCACACTTTTTCAAAATCGGCCGACCTATGCTTTCTTCCATCTCCCTGCTGCTCTTGAGGGAGGGCCTGGAGTAAACCCCGAAAGAGGTGACTGCTCCCTTGCTGTTCCTAATTTCCACGCATACTGACTCGGTAGGCAGATCTTCCTCGACAATGGAAGCTTCTGTAGCTGTGATACCCTCTCTGATTAGTAGTGCTACACCCCCTCCTCTTTTTCCCCCCTCCCTATTCTTTTTAAATGCTCTAAACCCTGGAACATCCAGCAACCATTCCTGCCCCTGAGAAACCAATGTCTCTGTTATGGCCACAACATCATAGCAGCAGGTACTGATCCATGCTCTAAGTTCATCACTTTTATTCCTGATACTCCTTGCGTTAAAGCAAACACACTTTAACTGATACCTTGGTTCCTTGCCAGGAAAATCCTTCCCACTAGCCGGTCTACCTCTTGCTATTGCCTCACCTGCATCAACTCTCACCTCCGGTATACAGCTCAGGTTCCCATCCCCCCTGCCGTACTAGGTTCTCAGGCCAAGCCTGAACTTGGCAATAAATGCTGGCCTTGGAAGTGAGGCCCACAGCCTGAGAATCAATAACACAAAAACACAAAGACCTATAAAAAACAAACTGGTCACAAGCCCAGAGCAGTGACACATATTTGTTCTTGCATCCAAGCTGTCTTAAATGACTGGTACCCACAAACATGTCACTTGAGCCATTACTTTCCCTTTAACACTGAAATACAAATTAATGCAGAAAGCAATTTCAAAGACACACCTCTAAATGCCCAACTCCAATTATCCTTCTGATGGTATGCACTGCCTTACTTGTAACATAAAAGTCCGGACATACTTTTCAAATTGTCTTTTGAACACGTTGTCAGCAAGCATTCATTAACATGTACAATTGTCTGCCTCAGAAATTCCATGTCACTGATCCTTTGACACAGTGCAAGGGTGACACATACAGACTTCAGAACAATCCAGTTAGTGCCATGAGCTGATATGTCTGGTAGCATTGCAATTAATAGAGATAAAATAGCTTAATGTTTAACTCCTGTAGCCCACACTGTTAACCTACCACAATTCCATTTTGTCACATTGTTAGGTTAGCCCCAAGGCTTTAGAAGCTTGCATTTCCCACGAGCAACAAATATGTGACACAAGATTAACTTTCGGGTTTTAAACAGCTCACAACTTGTATTTAATGAAGGTGTCCCACTTCCAAGCTGGGGAAAAGCAAAGAAAGATTTGTACTTCCAAAACCTTAGCATATCCAATCTGGATGATTCACAACTTGGTGCAGCTACTGCTCAGCCCAGACTGCAAGAGATTACAGGGAGTTGTGAACACAACTCAGTCCATCATGAAAACCAACCTCCCTTCCATTGACTCCATCTACACTTCCCACTGCATCGGGAAAGCAGTCAATATAATCAAAGAGCCCTCCCACCCCAATTATACACTCTTCCACTGGACAGAAGGTACAGAAATTTGAAAACATCTACCAACAGATTCAAGAACAGCTTCTTCCCCGCTTATGAACAGACCTCTCATACATTAGAGCTGATCTTTTTCTGCACCTTTTCTGTAGCTATGACACTGCATTCTATTCTATTACTCTGATGTACTTATGGAAGGTATAATCTGCCTGGGAAGTAGACAAAACAATACTTTTCACTATATTGCGCTACATATGACAATAATAAATCAAGTCAAATGCCGTCATTTTTCACAGTCCAGGAGATCCTTCTGAAATGTTGCCATGAAGGAAACCTGACAGCACATCATTCAACCGTGCCTTAGTTACAACAGATGTGGAGGGCGCTTGCTCACCAAGTTCACACCTGCAATGAGAAGAAACATTTCCTCAACTGTTTCCTTGTGGTCCTGCAAGCGTGTTTCAATTCAAGCAATTCCCAGTTTTCATGCAGAAAGGCACAATTAAACCTCCTGCCACACTTGCGGATTCACTGCTGTTTGTCATTTATGTTCATGATTTGGATGAGAATTTAGCAGGCATGCTTCGTCAGTTTGCGGATGACACCAAAATCGGTGCTACAGTCGACAGTGAAGAGTGTCTAAGATTACAAAGGGATCTCGATCAACGGGCTGAGGAGTGCCTGATGGAGTTTAATTTGGATAAATGTGAGGTATCGCATTTTGGTAAAACAAACAAGGGCAGGACTTATACAGGGTGAAGGTGAGAACTGCAGATGCTGGAAATTAGAGTCAAGATTAGAGTGGTGCTGGAAAAGCACAGCAGGTCAGACAGCATTCGAGAAGCAGGAAAATCAATATTTTGGGCAAAAGCTCTTCATGATTAAGGGCTTTGGCCCGAAACATTGATTTTCCTGCTCCTCAGATGCTGCAGGACTTATACAGTCAATGGTAGGGCCCTGGGTGGTGTTCTACAACAGAAAGACTTAGGGGTTCAGAAACATAATTCTTTGAAAGTTGCGTCACAGGCAAAGTAGTTAAGAAAACATTTAGCATGTTTGCCTGCATAGCTCAGACCTTTGAGCTTATGAGTTGGGACATCATGTTGCGGTTGTACAGGATGTTGGTGAGGCCACTTTTGGAGTACTGTGAACAGTTCTGGTCGCCCAGTTATAGAAAGGATATTATTAAATTGGAGAGGGTGCAGAAAAGATTTACTGGGATGTTGCCAGAAGTGGAGGGTTTGAGTTATACAGGGTGGCTGGATAGGCTGGGACTTTTTTCACTGGAGTGTAGGAGATTGAGGGGTGACCTAATAGAAGTTTATAAAAGCCTTAAGGGCATGGATAAGGTGAATTGCAAAGATCTTGGGTGGAGGAGTTCAAAACCAGAGATATATTTTTAAGGTGAGAGGAGAAAGATTTAAAAAGGACCTGAGATGCAACTTTTTCACAGAGAGGCTGGTTTGTATGTGGAATGAACTGCCAGAGGAATTGATAAATGCAGGTACAGTTACATTTCAAAAGACATTTGGACAGGTATATGAATAGAAACGGTTTAGAGGGATATGGACCCAAATGAAGGCAAGTGGGACTAGTTTAGTTTGGGAAACTTGGTCTCCATGGACGAGTTGAACTGAAGGGTCTGTTTCCATGCTGTAACTCCATTCCTTAAGAAACCAGCACTTATGATAAATGTGGTCATTGTGAACAACAACGGGGTCCACCAGCTCCCACATTATGCAGGTACAGCACATTGTTAGGGTCCTGCATCTCTATCTTATTTACTTAGTTCTTAACTATTTCCTTAAAAAATTTGTATTTGTCTTCCAGTTTGTGATATGTAAATATTTCTATTTACCTTTAATCTGAAAGTAACCTACAATATCGTCAAATTAGCATCTATCTTTATCGCAATTATGATGCGATTAGGCAAGATTTAGAAACAGGAAAGGAGAGGTCATCCTGTTGGGAGTTTTCTATAGGCCTCTGAATAGTTCCAAAGATGTACAGGAAAGGATAGCAAAGATGATTCTCGATAGGAGTGAGAGAGACAGGGTAGTTGTCATGTGGGACTTCAACTTTCCAAATATCGACTGAGAACACTATAGTACAAGTACTACAGATGGGCCAGTTTTTGTCCAGTGTGTGCAGGAGGGCTTCCTGACACAGTATGTAGACAGGTCAACAAGGGGGGGAAGCCACATTAGATTTGGTACTGGGTAATGAGCCCGGCCAGGTGTTAGACTTGGAAGTAGGTGAGCACTTTGGTGATAGTGATCACAATTCTGTTATGTTTACTTAAGTGATAGAAAGGGATAGGTGTATTCCACTGGGCAAGAGTTACACCTGGGGAAAGGCAATTACGATGTGATTAGGCAAGATTTAGGAAGCATAGGATGGGGAAGGAAACTGCAGGGGATGGGCAGCTTATGTGGAGCTTATTCAAGGAAAAGCTCCTGTGTGTCCAAGATAAGTATGTACCTGCCAGGCAGGGAGGAAGCTGTAGAACGTGGGAGTCGTGGTTAACTAAGGAAGTGGAATCTCTGGTCAAGAGGAACAAGAAGGCTTATGTTAGGATGAGATGTGAAGGCACAGTGAGAGCGCTTGAGGGTTACAAGGTAGCCAGGAAAGACCTAAAGAGAGAGCTCAGAAGAGCCAGGAGGAGACATGAGAAGTTGTTGGCGGATAGGATCAGGGTAAACCCTAATGCTTTCTATATGTAGTTAAGGAATAAAAGAATGACAAGAGTAAGATTAGGGCCAATCAAGGATAGTAGTGGAAAGTTGTGTGTGGCGTCAGAGGAGATAGGGGAAGCATTGAATGAATATTTTTCGACAGTATTCACTCTAGAAAATGACAATGTTGTCGAGGAGAATACTGAGATACAGGCTACTAGACTAGGTGTGATTGAGGTTCACAAGGAGGAGGTATTAGAAATCCTGCAGAGTGTGAAAATAGATAAGTCCCCTGGGCTGGATGGGATTTATTCTAGGACCCTCTGGGAAGCCAGGGAGGAGATAGCCGAGCCTTTGGCATTGATCTTTAAATTGTCATTGTCTACAGGAATAGTGCCCGAAGACTGAAGGATAGCAAATGTGGTTCCCCTGTTCAAGAAGGGGAATAGAGACAACCCTGGTAATGACAGACCAGTGAGCCTCACTTCAGTTGTTGGTAAAGTGTTGGAAAAGGTTATAAGAGATAGGATTTATAATCATCTAGAAAATAATAATTTGATTAGGGATAGTCAACGCAGTTTTGTGAAGGGTAAGTCGTGCCTCACAAACCTTATGTGGAGTTCTTTGAGAAGGTGATCAAACAGGTAGATGAGAGTAAACCAGTTGATGTGGTGAATATGGATTTCAGCAAAGCGTTTGATAAGGTTCCCCACAGTAGGCTATTGTACAAAATGCTGAGGAATGGGATTCTGGGAGATACAGCAGTTTCGATCAGTAATTGGCTTGCTGAAAGAAGACAGAGGGTGGTGGTTGATGGGAAATGTTCAACTGGTGTCCAGTTACTAGTGGTGTACCACAAGGGTCAGTGTTGGGTTCGTCATTTTTATAAACGACCTGGATGAGGGCGTAGAAGGGTGGGTTAGTAAATTTGCAGATGACACTAAGGTCGGTGGAGTTGTGGATAGTGATGAAGGATGTTGTAAGTTACAGAGAGACATAGATCAGCTGCAGAGCTGGGCTGAGAGGTGGCAAATGGAGTTTAATGCGGACAAGTGTGAGGTGATTCAATTTGGTCGGAGTAACCAGAATGCCAAGTACTGGGCTAATGGTAAGATTCTTGGTAGTGTAGATGAGCAGAGAGATCTTGGTGTCCAGGTACGCAGATCCTTGAAAGTTTCCACCCAGGTTAAGAAGGCATACAGTGTTTTAGCTTTTATAATAGAGGGCTCGAGTTCCGGAACCACGAGGTTATGCTACAGCTGTACAAAACTCTGGTACGGCTGCACTTGGAGTATTGTGTACAGTTCTGGTCACCGCATTATAAGAAGGATGTGGAAGCTTTGGAAAGGGCGCAGAGGAGATTTACTAGGATGTTGCCTAGTATGGAAGGAAGCTTTTACGAGGAAAGGCTGAGGGACTTGAGGCTGTTTTCATTGGAGAGAAGGAGGTTGAGAGGTGACTTAATAGAGACATATAAGATAATCAGAGGGTTAGATAGGGTGGACAGGGAGAGCCTTTTTCCAAGAATGGTGACGGCGAGCACAAGGGGGCATAGCTTTAAACTGAGGGGCGATAGATATGGGACAGATGTCAGAGGTAGTTTCTTTACTCAAGGAGTAGTAAGGGCATTGAATGTATTGCCTGCAACAGTAGTAGATTCGCCAACTTTAAGTACATTTAAGTCGTCATTGGACAGGCATATGGACGTACATGGAATAGTGTTGGTTACATGGGCTTCAGATTGGTATGACAGGTCGGTGCAACATCGAGAGCCGAAGGGCCTGTACTGCGCTGTAATGTTCTATGTTCTATCTCCAACCAATGAGCTTATAGGCTTTCTGTGATATCACTGTTTTGTGCTGGGCCCCTGATCCTGGGCTTCAATGTAAACAGTTTCATAAAAAAAAAACCCTGACAAACTGCGAACCAAAAAAATCAAGACAAAAGCAACTTTTCCCTCTGCACTGAATTCTCATGATGCTTCTAAATTTGCCAAAATATCTATTCATTCTGGCTGTGTCTCACTCGTTACATGATCTCTCTTTCCAGACCATGTACAGCTCTCAATATGGTCTCCTTTCCTACTTCAAGCTCCAGGGAGCACAGGCCCAATCTACTCAATCTCTCCATGTAATCCCACAACTTTTATAATCCCATCCCTCCATTCTCCCAAAACTTTCAAAATCACTAACACATCACTCAAACTCATCCACAAGAGGCATTGAAAATAATGTATCAAAGGGTCTTTGTTTTCAAGATGCGAGTGGAAAGGATAACAACAATGTTGCACTTTTTGCTGATTCGCAGTTACCATAAAGAAGAAGCTAGACCCCCTTGAATCACCAGGATCTAAACTGCACAGGATAGAACTGGAAACAAAAACAGTACTCTGTTCTCAAGAACGGTCACTGGACCCAGAACATTCACTCTGCATTCTCTGCACAGACCTGCTGAGTTTCTCCAACAATTCCTGCTTTGGTTTCTGATATACAGCACCTGCAATTCTTTAGTTTTTCCGTATGGTGGAACTAGAGTTAGGTACAGACCAGACCATGTACAGGGCGGCACAGTGGCTCAATGGTTAGCACTGCTGCCTCACAGCGCCAGGGACCCAGGTTTGATTCTCCCCTCGGGGGACTATCTGTGTGGAGTTTGCATGTTCTCCTTGTGTCTGCAGAGGTTTCCTGTCGGTGCTCAAGTTTCCCTCCACATTCCAAAGATGTGCAGGTGAGGTGGATCGGCTGTGATAGAACTGCCCATAGTGTCCAGGCTAGGTGGATTATCCATCGGAATTGCAGGGATAGGGTGGGGGTTTAGGTCTGGGGGGGATGATCTTCAGAGGGTAGGTTCGGACTCCATGAGCAAAATGGCCTGCTTCTACGCTGTCGTGATTCTATGATGCACAGGGCAGTTGAACCTGTTTGGTGAATCATTGTGGACTTTAACCTCACAAATAACCATACTTACCTCATTAATCCAAACGTGTGTCTGGGTCATTTGAACTCATGACCTCTGTGCTTGTAAGTCCAATATCATTAGCATTATGCTGCCATGCTTTTGGACAAACAGTGGAAATAATACACAATGAATTAATTTTATCAACTAGTGACAAGTGTATATCCTTGTGCTGACATTTATTTTTTATCCAACACAGACAGGGATACTCAGGGTGAAACCTCTGCTCAAAGTTTCTCACTCTGGAGCAGTTCTGCTTTTTTGCATGAAAACTTCACAGTTCTCTATTTCACCTTGTGTGGATTTCCTCCTTGACTTCATTGGCTGAGAGTTTTCAAACCCATAGTTTTCATTTTATTAAACTATCATATGCTGTTGCTATCTGTAAAGGAATTTGCTCTTGGGTGGCTCAGTGGTTCGCACTGCTGCTTCACAGCGCCAGTGACTTGGGTTCAATTCCAGTCTCAGGCGATTGTCTGTGTGGAGTTTGCATGTTCTCCCTGTGTGGGTGTACTCTGAGTTCCTCCCACAATCCAATAATGTGCAGGCCAGGTGAATTGGTTATACTAAATTGCCCATAGTGTTAGATGTATTAGTCAGCGGGAGATGAGTCTGGGTGGGTTACTCTTCAGAAGGTTGATATGGACTTGTTGGGCCAAGGGCCTCGCAGAGCGCTTTAGGGAACATCTCCGGGACACCCGCACCAATAAACCACACTGCCCCGTGGCCCAACATTTCAACTCCCCCTCCCACTCTGCCGAGGACATGGAGGTCCTGGGCCTCCTTCACCGCCGCTCCCTCACCACCAGACGCCTGGAGGAAGAACGCCTCATCTTCCGCCTCGGAACACTTCAACCCCAGGGCATCAATGTGGACTTCAACGGTTTCCTCATTTCCCCTTCCCCCATCTCACCCTAGTTCTAAACTTCCAGCTCAGTAACTGTCCCCATGACTTGTCTGGACTTGTCCTACCTGCCTATCTCCTTTCCCACCTATCCACTCATCCCTCTCCTCCTTGACCTATCACCTTCATCCCCTCCCCCACTCACCCATTGTACTCTATGCTACTTTCTCCCCACCCCCACCCTCCTCTAGCTTATCTCTCCACGCTTCAGGCTCACTGCCTTTATTCCTGATGAAGGGTTTTTGCCCAAAACGTCGATTACAAAGCTACTTGGATGCTGCCTGAACTGCTGTGCTCTTCCAGCACCACTAATCCAGAACCTCCTTCTATCTGTCATAAGAATTTAAATTATCAAACACATCAACATTTATATCAACAATTAGTGTCACTAATCATGGGAGCTGAGAAACATAAATTCTTGGAAATGTTGGTTTGAACTTTATTTTTTTAAAAATGCTTCTCTGACCTTTTCACTTAAACAAAATGACTTTCACAGAAATAAAACCAAGAACTCATTTACTTCTACTTTAGAGTTGAAAAGTAATAAGTTCAACACAATGTGGAAAAACACCTATTGCTCACTCCATATACCTAATTTGCTCCAATAGACACATTAACACACACTTATGCGTGCACACGCGCACTCACACACACACACACCAATTTAATAATAAAACAGTGGTCATATTAGCAGGGACATCAAGCGATCATGACGCCTTTCGGCCTAACTACCTGCACTGATGTCTCTCAGCATATGCAGAGGATCTCCTTGTTTGACACAGTATTTCTCTCTCCCACACCACATTTTTTGACATGTTCCTATACTTCTCTAAACAGGGGACTTGATGGCCTAGTGGTATAAGCACTGGACTATTCATCTCCAGACTCAGGTAATGTTCTGGGGACCAGGATTCAAATCCTGCCATGGCAGATGGTGGAACTTGAATTCATCAAAAAAACTGGAACGAAGAGTCTCATGAAGCCCATGAAACCATTGCCTATTGTCAGAAAAATGCATCTGGTTCACTAATGTCCTCCATGGAAGGAAACTGCCATCTTTACCTGGTGTGGCCTACATGCGAGACCCACAACAATGGGTTGACTTTAACTGCCCTCTGGTCAATTAGGGATGGGCAATAAATGCTGGCCTAGCCAGTGACACCCTCATCCCATGAATGAATAAAAACTCTAGCTGAGGGTCAATTTCCTGTAAATGGTGGTTCCATCAATTGGGAAGTCACGTGTTGTGCCTGACCATGTACTCTGGTGAACAGATAGAAAATGAATGCTTTACAAAAACAAATTTGTTCTTGGAACATGGGTTTCGCTGATTAAGTCAGCATTTATTGTCCAACTCCAATTGCACAGAGGGCAGTTAAGAGTCAACCCATTGCTGTGGGTCTACAATCACATGTAGGCCAGACTATGTGAGGATGGCAGTTTCCTTCCCCAAAGGACATTAGTGAACCGGATGGGTCTTTACAGCAATCGACAATGTTGCCATTGGTTGACATGGTTGTCAATGAGCTAGCTTTTCTTTTTAGATTGACTGTTTTCAAACTTCATCATCTGCTACAGTGGGATTCGAACCCATTGCATAAGTATTACCAAAGAGGGACATTACTCTCACACACACAAGTGGATTAGAGCAAAAATAGAAATTTAACATTCAAAAGAGTTGCAAAGAGAGAATAGCAGCCAAGTACGGACATGAGAAATTAAGATCTTGACGTTTTTATTCATCTGTGGGAAGTGGGTGTCACTGGCTTGCCAACATTTATTGCCCATCCCTAATTGCCCCTTGAGAAGGTAGTGGTGAGCTGCTTTCTAGAACCACTGCAGCCCACTTACTGTGGGTTGATCCATAATGCCATTAGGGAGGGAATGCCAGGATTTTGACCCAGTAACAGTGAAGGAATGTTGATACATTTCTAAGTCAGGATGGCTTGGAGGGTAACTTGAAGGTGGTGATGTTCCCATGTATCTGCTGCCTTTTTCTGACAGATGGAAGTGGTTGTGGGTTTGGAAGGTACTGTCTGAGGATCTTTGGTAAATTTCTGCAGAGCATGTAGTACATAGTACACACTGCTGCTACTGAACGTCAGTGGAGGGAGTGAGGGAGGGATGTGGTGCCAATCAAGCGGGCTGCTTTGTCCTGGATGGTGTTAAGCTCAGTGAGTGTTGTTGGGGCTGCACCCATCCAAGCCAGTGGGGAGTATTCCATCACACTCCTGACTTGGGCCTTATAGATAGTGGACAGGCACAGTGTTCCTAACCTCTGACCGGCTCTTGCAGCCACTGTGTTTATTTGGTGAGTCCAGCTGAGTTTCTCATCAATGATAACCTCCTGTTGATAGTGGGGGATTTGGTGATGGTAATTCCATTGAATGTCAAGGGGTGGTGCTTAGTTTATTCCTTGTTGGTGATGGTCATAGCCTGGTGTTTTTGCGACGCGAATGTTCCTCGCCACCCCTCAGCTCAACCCTGGATATTGTCCACATCTAGCTGCATTTGGACATGGACTGCTTCAGGAGTCCTGAATGGTGCTGATCTTTGTGTAACCATCAGTGAACATCCCCACTTTGGACCTTAACTGAAAGGGAAAGTGAAGAAGATTGCAGTGGGTGGATAATATTGAAACGTGGACAAGGGAGAGGCTTGAATTAAGTAACCAAGATAGCGCCAACCATCCCACTGAGGTTATGAAAATATCAAACATACAAACAGAGCACATGACAGATCAAATAGGCCCCTTCTGTAGTTTGAAATGATGCTATGCAATATGTTTGAATGTTCTTTACAGTCCTTTACACAAAGCTTTCAGAGGAGCAGGTCAGCCACTTCCAATACCCCGGTTTAACTTTGTGCAACAGAGACTGCAGAAAGCTGCAGTTTAATTTGCAGACAAATAATAGAGTGCTGTTACCCTTGCTGCTATTTTTACAGCAAAAACCTGGCCCAACATGTTTTGCAAGATCCCAGTCATGAACAAAAGGAAGTAAGACATTTTGCAATGTGGAAAGCATTTATTGACTGTCGGTTGTAACTGACATCACCAACAGAGGGTCGGTTAGCAGAGGACCACAGATTAAAGATAATTGGCAAAAACGATAACAGGGTAGACCAAGTCACTTTGCTGTTAACGCAATGAGTTTTTTTTAATGATCTGGAACACTGCCTGAACACTTCCCGAATTGAAGGTGGGTTAACAGTTAAAGCGGAACAGCAGGCAGAGAGAAAGGGAAGGATGCGTGAGGCTGACTGGTCATTTCTAACGCTGAGGCAGTACAGACTCGATGGGCCAAATGGCTTCCTCTGGACTTTGCAATCTTGCACATGAGTCATCAAAGAGATCTGGCTGACCACCACACGCAGATGGGGGGAAAGACTGACAGAGTCAGAGACCATGGTGCAACTACAGATGCAGCCCCTGAGGCAGAGACCGGAGCATTTACAGAGAAGAGTGTTTTTAAAAACACTTTTTGGAATCAAATTATGCAATACAGTGCAACAGAACCGTGGTGTCAAGCAAAGTTTTGTTTTGCCTGCTCTTTTACACCAGGTACTGGGTTAAATGGGCAGCACGGTGTACAGTGACTAGGACTGCTGCTTCACAGCACCAAGGACCCACAACAATGTGGTTGACACTTAACTACCCTCTGGGCAATTAGGGATGGGCACTAAATGCTGGTCTGGTCCTTGATCAACGCATCCCACGAATGAATAAAAAGTAATCAGGGATGAGCAATAAGTACTGGCTCAAATAAAACAAAATTCCCAATGCAAGCCTCGAGGGTTCTACCCACACCTGTGACCCTTTATAACCCCAGTGCCAATTAATACAACCCATACCACTCTCAGTCACCCCATGTTATCGCCCCTGCTCCATTACACCTCATCTAGTACCCGCCATGGGCCAACACCAGGAGCCATCCTAACATAAAATAACAAGTTACTCAACTATTGATGACATAGCTCATTCGAGAAATTCTCATTCATTACAAAAGATGCAATTCCTTGAATTAATCTCTTATGAAAATAAACATTTAAATTCAAAGTTGTCTAATGTCTTTAACAGTTCATTGAGAGTTCAACATTTCTAAGGAATTTGTTTACTTTTCACAATCCTGCAAAGTGCTTGGTCACCTCACTCCCTCTCCAACTAACGACATCTGAGGCCCCGTCCACATACACACAGGGACAACTCAGCTCTCCAAAGGGGTGCCCTGGTTATCCAAATCAATTTGTGGGAACAGGTCAGGTCTAGCTCTGCACACTCCCGGATACTAAAAGCAACTCATACAGGGGAAGCAAGTCACTAAAAAGTGACTTTCTCCAAACTGGCCAACAGTGGCCAGAGACTATCCAATGGAAGATCCTCCAGATCATTATTAGATTGCAGGTTCATTAAGTTAAGTCATTTCAATTATAGGAAGAGATGGTGGTGTCACTATGTTTGAGACCTAACCCAATATTCTGGAGATGCGAGTTCAAATCCTTCAATTCTCATTCACACTTGGAGCACCTATGCAGAGCAGGATCACTTCTACAGCTCAGGGTCAGGCCTCAACTGAGACCAAACAGGCTGAAAGGCCCTCAAGGCCTGCCGAGAGTGTTAGCACCAACTTTGTTTCTCACCACCACCTTGACCACCTCCCCCCCCAACCCCGCCCCCCACCCAGTGTATGTTAGGAAATATTCAGCCTTTAGACATGCGCAGTCAAGTGTCTGTCAACTGCGAGCAGACAGACCCCCCTGCTACCAATCCCACCTCCTAAAGACATTGCTCTATTTTACAGATGGCACAAAGACAGGTGGAGAGGCAGGTAATGTTGAAGCAGCAAGGAGACTACAGAAGGACCTGGATAGGCTAGGAGAGTGGACAAAGAAGTGGAAGATCAAATACAATGTGCAAAATTGTGAACTATGTATGTTAGTAAATAAGTCTGGTGCTGGAAAAGCACAGCCAGTCAGGCAGAATCTGAGGAGCAGCAGAGTCTACATTTCGTCAGCTTGATGCTGCCTGACTGGCTGTGCTTTTCCAGCATTACACTTTTTGACTCTGATTTCCAGCATCTGGAGTCTCACTTTCTCTAATGTATTTTAGTAGGAAGGATAAAGGAGCAGGTCATTTTCTAAAGTTGGGAAAGGCTTCTGAAATCTGAAGCGCAAAGAGACTTGACAGGCCTAATTGAGAATTCTCTTCAGGTTAACATGCAGGTTCATTTGGCAGAGTCATAGACCCTTTGGACAAATCCTTCCGTGACAACCTGGTATCCCAAACTGAATGACAGTAGGCTCCCCCCCCCCCCCCCCCCCGCCCCACCCCTACCATACCCAAGTGGGATTCGTTCCAAGACCTACTGCAGATGTCCAAAACCGCAGATTGGAGCGAACATCTTTATTTCAATGGGAAACGTACCTTCCTGGCAGCACCCGGTCCCTGGTTCCAGAAGGTTCACTATAATATGTTGGGGTCATGGTAAACTGCAGGTAGCTGGAACTGCAGAAAAAGATTCTGTGGATATGGGGGTCGCCCTGTACTTCCATTTACCTGTGTTTGCCTCATATCCCTCTAAATCTTTCCTATTCAAATGTCCACCAATACCTCCGGCCGCTCATTCTATATATGCACCACCCTGTGCGATAAAGATGCCCCTTCTTTTAAACCTCTTTCATCTCACTTGAAAAAACACCTAGTTTTGAACTCCCCTACCCTCTTCACCATACCGATGCCCTCATGATTTTATAAAACTCGCCCCTCAGCCTCCAATGCTCCAGGGAGAAAAGTCCCAGCCTATCCCTACAACTCAATCCCTCCACACCTGGCAACATCCTTGTAAACTGTTTCTGCACTCTTCATAGTTTAACAACATGCTTCCTAAATCAGGATGACCGGAATTGTACACATTACTCCAAAAGCAGCCTCACCAATGTCTTGTACATGATGTCCCAACTCCTACTTTCAATGCTCTGACTTAAAAAGGGTAAATGTGCCAAATGCCTTCTTCACCGCCCTGTCTACATGCAGTTATGAAGGCAAATGCAATGTTAGCGTTCATTTCAAGAGGGCTAGAATATAAGAGCAGATATGTACTACTGAGGTTATACAGGCCTTTGGTCAGACTGCATTTGGAATATTGAGAGTAGTTTTGAATCCCATAGCTCAGGGAGGATGTGCTGGCTTTGGAAGGAGTTCAGAGGAGATTCACCAGAAGAACCCTGGCTATAAAGGGTGTCTCATAAGAGGAGTGGTTGAGAACTCTGGGTCTGTGCTTGATGGAGTTTAGGAAGAGGAGCTGGGGAACTGATTGAAGCTTACAGAATACTGTGACTCCTGGATAAAGTAGGCATGCTGAAAATGTTTCAACTCGGAGAACTGAGAGGAGGTGAAATTTCTTCAGCCAGAGAGTGGAGTATCAGGAGTATCAGTGGAACTCATTGCCACAGAGGGCTGTGGAGGCCAAGTCATTGAGAATATTTAAGACAGAGATACATATAGGATCTTAATTAGTAAGCAGATCAAGGGTTGCAGGGAGAAGGCGGGAGAATGGGGTTCAGAAACATATCAATCATGATCAAATGGTGGAGCAGAGTTATACAGTCATACAGCCAAAGGGTCGAGAGGCTGAATTCTGTTCCAGTTCTAAATGTTCTGTCATGTTCTAAATGTAAAAATCTTCACTAAGCCTACCCTATTAATCAATGCATAAATTTGTAATCATTTGTTGGATCATCCTTAAGATCTTTCCATTCTAAAGAAAAAGTCTTCATCCTGTTCAGCCTTTCTTGACAGTTATATTCTCTTATCGCCCTTGTGAAACCCTTTTGCACCCTCTCCCATGTCTCTCGATCCTTATTTCATGTATCCTGCACTGTGTGCACACATGTAGATTCAAAACAAGGATGTTTGGAATTCAGCATGGAAAAAGTATTTGTGAAAACACTCATGCATCATACAGTAATCACTGGAAATAAACACACACTCCAACAGCTTCCAAAGAGGGCTCTTGCCAAAGGATTCTTAAAAAGAGGGTGCAAAGATAAAGTCCGTAACAATAAATTAGTTAGTTTAAAGTGGAAACATTTTAGGGATAATAATCCAATACAAAGTTAATGTACTCTTGGCTAAACAAGTCAAACACACTCATTCAGCCTGAACTGGAGTATTTTTTTCCCCCAGTTCTCTGTCCCACACTTTAGGGAGAATGTTGAGAGTCTACAGACAGGGTTCTGTAAGGATTTGAGAGAATGGGACCAACTCCAAATATTTGCAAATTTGACTTTACGTCAGTAAGTCTAGACAGCTCCAATACACTTACAAGGATAATCACTCAAGAAATGTTAGGCAGATTGGAACCCACTCCAATTCCACAAACACTCACACTCACCCACAAATACACTCCCAGTCAAGAACCAAAATCCCCCGACTACGCAGAGTGTGGGAAACCTGTGGAATTCTCTGCCTCAGAAAGCAGTTGAGGCGAAAACAGTGAATGCTTTCAGGTTGGAGTTAGACATTGTTCTTGGGGCTGAAGAAATCAAAGTGTATGGGATAAAGCGAGAACAGGGAACTGAGTTGGACAATCAGCCATGATCATATTGAATGAAGGGCTGAATGGGCTACCTATTACGATTTTCTATATTTCTATTGCTCACACACACCTAGACTCTCCTATCTTTCTCACTGACCCCAACCAAACCCACTTTATTGCATCCTCCTCCTCCCACCCAATTTATCCAATTGCCTATTTATTGACATTCAAACAGACATTTAAACAAACCACAGAGCATCTAGTGTTACAAAGAGGGTCATGCCCTGTTTTCCTCCAATACTACTTGTCTGTGATGAAGTGCCCTGTGGGATACTGTGTTTCTAGAAAGACTATACCAGAAGAAATGCAGAGTAATGTTGAGTTAGGGAATGCTCAAGTGAACAAGCTGTTCCTTGAAAGAACTGGGCTGTAGAATAATTTACTGTGGAGAATTTACAAATCTGAAGAGGATATTAGGGGCGACACAGTGGCTCAGTGGTTGGCACTACTGCCTCTCAGAGCCAGGGACCCTGGTTTGATTCCAGCCTCGGGTGACTGTCTGTGTGGAGTTTGCACATTCTCCCAGTGTCTGCATCGGTTTCCTCTGGGTGCTCCAGCTTCCACCCACTGTCCAAAAATATGAAGGTTAGGTGGATTGGTCATGGGAAATGTGGGGATAGGTTGGGGAGTGGAGGTCTGGGTCTGGGTGGGATGCCCTGGATGCCCTAAGAGCTAGGATGGACTCAATCTGAGCAGTCCCATTGCCCTGTTTGACCACTGTATCTGCAGAGGTTTAATCCCTCAGAGAATTATCAATTGTTCCCACGTCACTGCACTTAAGAAGCAGTCATTACCACTCACTACATGGAAAGCTTTTTCCTCAAATTTCCCCTTGCTCAAAACCTTAAAACTGCTCATGCACTCTCAAAAAATAGAAAGATTATTTCATTTTCTGCACTTTCTAAACCTGTCACAATCTTGTCACAATCATGGTGGCACGGTGGTACAATGGTTAGCACTGCTGCCTCACAGCACCAGAGACCTGGGTTCAATTCCCACCTCAGGTGACTCTCTGCATGGATTTCTGCTGGGTGCTCTAGTTTTTTTCCCACAGTCCAAAAACATGCAGGTTTGGTGAATTGGCCAAGTTAAATTGCCCGTAGTGTTAGGTGAAGGGGTAAATGTAGGGGTTCAGTGTGGACTTGTTGGGCCAAAGGGCCTGTTTCCACACTGTAAGTAATCTAATCAAATATCCTTTGCTCCAGAAGTAAGAACTCACAAACTTTGCAACCTCCCCTTGTAGCTAAAATTTCCATCCCAGGGAGCATTCTGGTAAATCATATCTGCATACGCTAAAGGTTACCTTCACCAAGTGTAGTGACTTGAATTGGATACAATAGACTCAGGTTCAGCATAACTTCCACGCTGTTGCACTCAATATTTTTCTCCGTGATGTCCAAGGTCCCATCTGCTTTGCTCACCATTCTCTCAATATGTTTGTCATTTTCAAAGATGGATGCACCTTTCCCCTTAGGTCCCTCTGTTCCTGCACTCTCTTATAGCACAGGTTGTATGCCTCTCCCTCTGCATCTGCCAGAGTTAATCACCTCACAGTACTTTTTATTCCATTCCATCTGCCACCTGTCTGCCCATATCTGTACTTTGTTGCAGACAATGAGGATCACCCTCAATGTTTGCCACTCCTTCATTCTTATTATCGTTGACAAGTTTTTGAAATTCCAATCCATATTCCAAAATTGAGCAACTTCTCGAGGGCAATTTGGACTGGATAATAAATGCTGGCTTTTCCAACAATACCATGCCATGAACAGATCAAAAACCTTTTTCATATAAAAAAACACTTAACAATGGTCCTCAATTTCCACAAATCTCAACTTTTCTCACCACCATTTTCTGAAATACCTTGTCAATTGTTTTTTTTAAAAAATCTCTACTGATAAATTTACACATTCCCTTCCTCTGTGACTTCATCAAAATATTAATTTGATTAAATCAAGAATGTGTTGCCTTTTATAAATCCTTGCTGGCATTGTTTAATTAAATCAAATCTCACCAAGTGCCTGTTGATTTTTTCTCTGAACCTTAATTCTAAAACTTTGCCCACCATTGGTCTATAAACATACCAGCAAAGAGTAGAATAAGCCATTCAGCTCCTCAAACCTGGTCCGCCATTCTATAAGGTTCTGAGCAACCTGACTATTGTGAAGACCATGTCTCTTGATCTTGCATTTTACTTTAATTGTGTTCTGAAGTCAGAAAAGATTGTTTTAAACCAGAGATTGTAAGAATCGCCATGTTTTGAAAGGAAATTGATTCTCTTTGTGAGTGTTGTTTACACAGTTTTGAATTACTAAGGTGTTTGCAGGTCAACTGCAACTGAAGGGTTTGTATCAAGATGGAGCTTTGGTTCGCAACAGGTATGGATTGGTTTGTGGACAAAGTGACCAATTATCAATGACGAAGGTATTCTGCCTGCCCACAATTATCTGATTTGTTCTCAAGTAGCTAAATAGCTTTTGCCCATCATCAGCTGAGGAGCTCACTGTTCGCTATAGGAAAAGAAAACTACTTTAAGCCTGAAGAAAATCAGTTTGCCTTTCCTCCATCAGTTGATGTAAGCTTTAATTCGTTGATGCTTTAGTTAATAGGGGCGGTATAGTGGCTCAGTGGTTAGCATGACAGTCTCACTGCACCAGAGACCCAGGTTTGATTCCTGCCTCAGGCGACTGTCTGTGTGGAGTCTGAACATTCTCCCCATGTCTTGTGGGTTTCCTCCAGATGCTCTCACATCTGGATGACCAGAAGATGACCAGACTACTCCGGCCCCTAGGCATCATGGTAGCCCACAAATCTGCCATTACACTGAAACAGGTCCTGATGAATTTAAAAGGACCCTGTGATACAAAATATCCTGCAAGGATTGCAGCAAACATGACATTGGACTGACGGGCAGGAAACAAGCCATCAGGACACATGACAGCACCAACCAGCCACCAAAAGACATGACCAGCTATCACTAGTATCCATACACACAGATGAAGAGGGACACCAGTTTGACTGAGACAGTACATCCATCATGGGACAGACTAAATGAAGTCAAGCACAGGACCTCCGAGAAGCCTAGCATTCAAACTGGGACTCCATTGACAAACACGTCAATTTGCACCCCATTTACCAACCTCTCAGAAAAAGTACCAGAAATGATATCATCCACCACAACAGACCAAGACAGATAAATAGGAAGCGTGACAGAACACCAGCGCTTCATCGAAGGCTCACGGATGATGTTATCTTGTATGGTGACAAAACGTCTGAGAACAAATCTACCAGCTCAGCGAGCAAACTTGCAACCTGATCCGCAAATGTTCTCCAAAATCACAAAGGTTCACTGGCCCCACCTCCATCATTCTTGTCGGGAGTAGGTGGGGTGGGAGGTAGAGAGTTCCAAAGAATCGTGATCCTCAGAGCATAAAAGAGTTCCCCTCATCTCCATTTTAAATTAATTTCAGACATTGGAAGTTGTTCATTAATGTTAGACTAAATGTCCTGTACTCTGCTGGCCACCCATTTATTTCCTTTCTTGAATAAGTCACACTTGTCACTCTCCAGTCTTCTGAATTTGAAATCTGTCCCATATCTCAAAATCTATCCAATATCTCAGAAGCAATCAGAATCGTCAGAAGGCTGATGGACTTCATTGACACATAGGGTCATAGAAATGTACAGAATGGAAACAGTCCCTTCAGTGCAACTCGCCCATGCCAACTAGATATCCTAACCTAATCTCATTCCATTTGCCAGCACTTGGCCCATATCCCTCTAAACCCTTCCTATTCATATACCCATCCAGATGCCTTTTAAATGTTGTAATTGTATCAACCTCCACCACTTCCTCTGGCAGCTCATTCCATACACGTACCACACTCTGCGTGAAAAGGTTGCCCCTTAGGTCTCTTTTATATCTTTCCCCTCTCTTAAACCTATACCCTCTAGTTCTGACCTCCCCCACCCCAGGGAAAAGACCTTGTCTATTGACCTTATCCATGCCCCTCATGATTTTATAAACCTCTATAAGGTCACCCTTCAGCATCCAATGCTCCAGGGAAAACAACCCCAATCTATTGAGCCTCTCCCTATAGCTCAAATCCTCCAACCCTGGCAAAATCCTTGAAAGGGTTCAGTAAAGATTTACAAGTTCCACAACATCCTTCCAATAGGAGGGAGACCAGAATTGCACACAATATTCCAACAGTGGTCTAACCAATGTCCTGTACAGCTGCAACATAACCTCCCAACTACTATACTCAATGTTCTGACAAATCAAGGAAAGCATACCAAATGCCTTCTTTAATATCCTGTGGCAGGGAGAGAGTCACTTGCCCTTTCAAGGCTAATTGGCTGGGAAGTTTGGGAAGAAGTAAATGCAAATAGAGGGAGCTGAAAGGATAAATGAGAGATGAAGGAGTCTACTGAATTCTATACGTTACTCAGCCACTGTCTGGCCTAACAGCAGATTGCAGCTCCTGAACCACAAGAGGCAATAGTCTATCAGCAGAAATGTTGTGGTCGCTGGTATGGGGGGAGCTGTATCGTTCTTAGACTGGTCTTCCTACTTTCTTCCCCAGCCCTGCTCCAAACACCTCATTCATGGTATGAGGGTGTCACTGGTTAGGCCGGCATTTATTGCTTATCCCTCATTACCCAGGGGGCAATCAAGTATCAACCATATTGCTGTGGATCTGGAGGCAGGTAAAAGATGGCAGCTTCCTTTCCTAAAGAACATTAATGAACCAAATGGATTTTTCCAACAATTGGCAATGGAGTCATGGTCATCATTAGACTGCTAAGTCCAGTTTTTAAAAAAAATTGAATTCAATTCCACCATGATGGGTTTTGAACCAGGGTCCTGAGAACATTTCTTGGATGTCGGGATTGATAGTGCAGTGATAATACCCCTAAGCCATCAGTTTCACTAACTTGCAGCAGTTTTACTGGCCCTACAGCTCCCCACCCACCTTCCCCTAATTGTGACAGTCAAGGACCACTTCCTATTCAATCTCCGGGATATTGGAGAGGAAGACCAATAGGTTACCTCACTTGGGCCTTGGGCAGGAATGTGGGGTCTCCTTTGAGGACCTCCCCTTTCATGCAGAGTATTTACCCCAGGGTTTGCCCTCTGTGAGTGCTCCCTCCCAGTTTGGTGATGAAGACTTTCAGACATCCCCAACTGTGCACAGTCCTTCTCATTTACACGGTGGTGAACCAGAGACAGCTTGGGGGGGGGTCTTCCCATGGTGCCAGGCACGGTCAGTAGTGCCTGGCAGACTGATTGGTAACACCTTGAGACGAGAATTCTGCCCACAGAGAGGGGGCAGATGTCCTGCATTCAGCACACTCCTGGAAGCATGAAGCGACTGCGGGCTGTTCTGTGCTCTCAGTGGGGATTCATTCCCTTCCACTGGTAAAGATTCTGCTGGTCTAGGTGACCAGCAAGACACAGACGACCCTCCCACATCAATGAAAACGCTTCTCTCAACCAATATCACTCAAATGGATTGCTTGAGCATTTTCCTCATGATGTTTTGCGTAACTGCCTACATTTTGCATGTCACAATAATGTTACTGTACTTCTACAGCAGCCCATTCACTGTAAAGCCCTTTAAAACAACCAGAGAGCACAAACATGTCATCCTTCTACTCAATTCAGTTAAAGTTGAACAGGGCACCTTCAGTCCTCTGATTTTGTTGGCGTGTTCTCACTGACAGTTTTCAGGTAATTGATGTTTTGTTCAGGGTTGCAGCTTTTACTCTAGTGGCTGGACATCTCCATGTAGCTTTGAACCATTGACAGGGTTAAGAACACTGGGGAAATGACACGTGTGAGATTCGCAAGAGAGACAAGTGGAAACCAATTTAAATATCCTGGGTTATTTTTAGTTAAGATATCTTTAAAAAATTGGTCATCTAAAACGTTACTGATCCACAAGTCGAACCAAGTTTGAGTTGGGAGACGTGAAGCTTTCTATGTACCACAGTCACATTGGTTTGTGGCTGTGTGTAAAAATATTGGTCTCAAGATCTACTTGCGCTCTGTTGACCTACATGCTAACGATATTAGCTTATGTGTAATATGAGAGTCAAAATGCAGTGAGGGGCTCTCTTCTTCTCTCCCCTCCAATTTTATTTTTATGATTCATTCACACAATGTGAGAATCACTTACAGTCCATCCCTAGTTGTCTTTGAGATGATGATAGTGAATTGCTTTCTTAAATCGCTACAGTCCCTGTGCTGTAGGTAGACCCACAATGCCATTGGGCTGGGGAAAGGGAATTCTTTGCTTTCACTTCATCACAGTGAACTCATGGTCCTAGCTATGGTCTCTCATCATCATAGAGTCATAGATTTGTACAGCATAGAAACAGACAGTTCAGTCCAACCTGTCCATGCCGACCAGAAATTAATCTAGTCTAATTTGCCAGCATTTGTCCCATATCCCTCTGTCAGGTTTAAACAAGTTCATCTCTGATCTGGCAACAGCTGAGGGAACTACCACACTCTGCTCCAAAGAGGAGAAAAAAAACAAAAACAAAAATTACCCAAGGAGCCTTCCCAAGTTTTCATTTTGTAGGCCTTGTTCAAAAGTGTGTGTTGGGCTGGAGGATAAGGTTGATTTTCTAGGAATCTTTGGATGTTCAGCACTGATCAAACGACTGTTTGTGGCACTATGTTCTGTCAATGCTTCAAGAATGTGTCTCTTCATAAAGGAATACCTCTTCCACACAATAGCCAATACACAAGCCTGAAAATATGTTGCTGGAAAAGCGCAGCAGGTCAGGCAGCATCCAAGGAACAGGAGAATCGATGTTTCGGGCATGTGCCCTTCTTCAGGAATGAGGAAAGTGTGTCCAGCAGGCTAAGATAAAAGGTAGGGAGGAGGGACTTGGGGGAGGGGTGTTGGAAATGCGATAGGTGGAAGGAGGTTAAGGTGAGGGTGATAAGGTGAGGGAGTGGGGATGGAGGTGGAGAGGTCAGGAAGAAGATTGCAGGTTACAAAGGTGGTGCTGAGTTTGAGGGTTGGGGCTGAGACTAGGTGGGGGGAGGGGAAATGAGGAAACTGGAGAAATCTGAGTTCATCCCTTGTGGTTGGAGGGTTCCGAGGCAGAAGATGAGGCGCTCTTCCTCCAGCCATTGTGTTGCTATGGTCTGGCGATGGAGGAGTCCCAGGACCTGCATGTCCTTGGTGGAATGGGAGGGGGAGTTGAAGTGTTGAGCCACGGGGTGGTTGGTTGGTCCGGGTGTCCCAGAGGTGAGTTATCAGCCTTGGCCCAATAGTTGGCACTTTGACCACAAAGACAGAAGGCTGTAGATTCATAGCAGCAAAGTTTGGCGCTGGAAAAGCACAGCAAGTTAGGCAGCATCTGAGAAGAAGTAGAGTCGGCATTTTGGGCATAAGCCCTTCATCAGGAATGTGGATGGGGTAGGGGGATGAGAGGTAAATAGCTGGGTGAGCAGGGCTGGGGGGGGGAGAAGGTAGGTGAGAAGGTGCTAGGTGATTGCAGGTGGTAGAGCTGATTGTGACAGGTCGGTGGGGAGGGTGGAGCTGATAGGTGGGAAGGAAGATGGACAGATGGAACTAATCAAGAGGGCAGTGCCAAGTTGGAGGGCTGGATCTGGAATGAGATTGGAGAGAAGGGAGATTTGGAAACTAGTGAAGTCAAGTTGATGCCATGTGGTTGAAGGGTCCCAAGGTGGAAGATGAAGCATTCTTCCTTCAGGCTTCAGGTGACTTTGATTTGGCGGTGGAGGTGGCCCAGGACTTATATGTCCTTGGGGGAGTGGGAGGGAGAATTGAAGTAGTCGGCCACAGGGTGTTGGGGTTCTTTGGTGCACGTGCCCCAGAAATGTTCTCTGGAATATTCTGCAGGTTGGCGTCCTGTCTCCCCGATGTAGAGGAGACGACATAGAGAACAACAGACACAATAGATCAGGTGGATGGATGTTCAGGAAAATCTCTGTTGGATGTGGAAGGATCCTTTGGGGCTTTGGACGGAGGTGAGGAGGGAGGTCTGGGCACAGGTTTTATACCTCCTCTGGCGGAAAGGGAAGGTGCCAGGAGTAGAGGGTGAGTTTGTGGAGGTGTGGGCCTAACAAGGGAATCGCAGAGGGAATGGTCTCTGCAGATTGCTGATGGGGATGGGAAGGGAAATATATCTCTGGTAGTGGAGTCTGATTGTAGGTGGCAGAAATGGCGAAGGATAATGTGCTGTGTCTGGAGATTAGTGGGGTGAAAGATGAGGACCAGGGGAGTTCTATCCTTGTTGCGATTGGAGGGATGGGGATCAAGGGCAGAAGTGGAGGAGATGCACACACACCAAACAAACCCACTACCCTGTCCCACTCCCCCAGGACATATAAGGCTGCCTCCACCGCCAAATCCAAGCCACCTGACGCCTGGCAGTAGAACATCTCATCTTCCTTCTCGGGACACTTCAACCACACAGCATCAATATCGACTTCACTAGTTTCCTAATCTCCCCTCCCCACCTCATCCCAGATCCAACCCTTCAACTTGGCACCACCCTCTTAAACTGTCCTTCCTGTCCATCTTCCTTCCCACCTATCATGTTCCACCCTCCCCACTGACCAATCACAATCACGCCCCACCTTCATCCACCTATCACCTTCGCAGTTACCTGCACTTCCTGATCACCCCCCCCCCCCCCCCCCCTTATTGATCTCTCATCCCTTTTACCTCCATATTCCTGATGAAGGGCTTATGCCCAAAACTTCGACTCTCCTGCTCCTCGGATGCTGCCTGACCTGCTGTGCTTTTCCGGCACCACCCTTTTCGACTCTGACTCTCCAGCATCTGCAGTCCTCACTTTCTCCTCGGCTGTAGATTCATGACCTATTTCAGGACTCTGCCACATAAACACCTCGTGCTCTCCTCTCAGCTCCACCAACATTTCTAAACGATTTGATGTCACTGCTGAGTAAGCAAACATTTCCCCGAGTGTAATACTGGCAAAATCAAAGCCATTGTTTTCAGTCTTTGCTCCAAAAATCTGTCCTTTAGCAGCCAGTTCCCAATCTCTCCCTGGAAATTCTACCATTAAATCCATCTGTCTGCAGTCCTGGTAGCACTGAGATGAGCTTCTGACCTCACATCCATGCCTTCGCTATGACCGTGTCCTTCAACACCAATAACATGGTTTGCCATTATCCTGTCAGGATTCCTGATGAAGGCCTTTTGCCCGAAACATCGATTTTCCTGCTCCTTGGATGTTGCCTGACCTGCTGTGCTTTTCCAGCACCACTCTAATCTTGACTCTGATCTCCAGCATCTGCAGTACCCACTTTCGCCTCACCGTTACCATCTTAGATAATCTGCCACTGAGACACTTACCCAAAATTGTATTGGCTCTCGGCTTAATTATTCCAACGTCTTTCTGGTTGGCCTCCCACATTCTACACTGTCAACTCTGCTGCCCATGTCTTAACTCATAGAGGAACTTGTTCCATTTTCACCACAATGCTTACTGACAAATTTAGCATTGGTCAAGCACTGTCTTGATTTTTAAAATTTCTTGTTGTTTTTTAAATTCCTTCATGGCCTCATAACTCTCATATCTTCTCCAATCCCACACCCACCTCCACCCCCATGAGATATCAGTGCTCATCAACATCTCTTGAACATCTTCAATTGTAATTGGTCTGTCATTGATGACCATGTCCTCAGTTGCCTCAGCTCCAAACTCTGGAACTCCCTATCAACATCTCCCCATATGTCTACTACATTTTCCTCTTTTAAAACATTTCTTAACACCGACCTCTTTGACCAAGCTTCTGATCATTGAACCTAATATCTGCTTAAGTGGCTGGCCACCACAGTTAAGATTGTCCCTGTAGAGCATCTTGGTGTGTTTCAAAATGTTAAATTCACTAGATAAATATAAATTGCTGTTTGTTATATAATGAGGGAGTGCTACACTGGCAAAGAGGCCACCTTTCAGACAAGATGTCAGCCTCATGTCTCTGGTGAACAGTAAATAAGCTTCAGTACTATTTCAAACAAAAGCAGTGAGGACTTGAAATAGAATCACCAGCACTTATACGTTGACCAATATTACAAAGGAAAGCACTTGCTGTGTGCTAACCAGGTGGTTGCACTTCCTAAGCTTTGTGATGGGGTGGCACGGTGAGGGGCTCAGTGGTTAGCACTGCTGTCTCACAGCGCCAGGGACCTGGGTTCAATTCCAGCCCCGGGTGACTGTCTGTGTGGAGTTTGCACATTCTCCCTGTGTCTGCGTGGGTTCCCTGCCGCTACTCCAGCTTTTTTCCCCACAGTCCAAAGGTGAACAGGTTAGGTGAACTGGTCATGGGAAATTGCCCACAGTGTTCAGGGATGTGTAGGTTAGGTGCATTGTTCAGGTATAAACATAGGTGGGGGAATGGGTCTGGGTGGATTACTCTTTGGAGGGTTGGTAGGACCTGTTGGATCGAAGGGCCTGTTTCCATACTGTAGGGATTCTAAGATGATAGTGGCTGTGGTTTAAAAATATTTGACTGTAAGTATGCAAGTTAGCTTCCTGAGCTGGAAGATTTGTTTTCAGATGTTTCATCACCATGACAAAGTAACATCATCATTGAGGGTATCTGGGGAAGCGCTGATGGTATGTCCTACCTCTCTATTTATAGGTCTTGGTTTTTTTAAGGTGGGTGATGTCATTTTACAAGGGAAGGTAGATAGGATCTAAATCGATGTGTTTATTGATGGAGTTCTAGTTAGAATGCCATGCCTCGAAGAATTCTTGTGCGTGTTTTCATTTCTCCTGTCTTAGGTTGTCCCAGTCAAAGTGGTATCCTTCTTTGTTTATATGTATAGAAACTAGTGACTTTTTAAAAAAATTTTTAAAATTTGTTTGTCTACAATGCACATTTCGAGGTTCACCTTGGGGGTTTCCTCATTGCCAATGTCAAACTTAAGCCAGCTTTTATTAACGATCAGCACCCCTCAGACCTCTGACTGGATTCAGGCCGAAGCCTCTGAATGATTAGTCCAACAAGATTTCTACTATACTCTGCCTGCTTGATCCTGCGTTTGGTGTTTGCGCTAATAGTCTGCTGACGCTAAGATGAATAGTTTCATGTATTAAGTCAGCCTGCCACAGGGGATCAGAGCAGTGAATTCTGGCAAGTTCTTATATAAACAGAAAGAAATCCACTATCTGCCAAGTCATTGTTGAAAACCTTCAACCTGGCTTCTTCTTCAAATGGGGTGAGATATTCTAAACATTAGCCCGCGAGACGAACAGAAGTGTTGAAATTAATGACAGGAAAAGTAACATTCCTCTACGACACCATAAATTGCCACATACATCTGACATTGGACATAATGAGCAGAAAGAATAACATTGTCTTTTTTGACTCAGTACGTGCCACGCTTTAATGCCATTAGCTGACACGAGGAATGGGACAGTCACAGAAAATGTCAGCCATGGGTCAACAGGTACTGTTTCTTCAGATTGATAAGGTTGAGAGTTCAAGTCCTTTCCTGATTCTAGACTTCACATTGCCATCTGAAATTTCACTCTGAGTGAACACTGCACTGTTAGAAGCTCCATTTGTTGGATTAGGGAGGCATCAAGCCAAGGACCTGCCTACACTTGAAGATGAAACTAAAATATCCTGTGGTTCTATTTTGAAGAACTCGGATCTCTTGGCCAATATTTGTCCCTCAACCATCATCAACAAATCATCATGTAGTTGCTTGTGGTCCGTACTGAGTGCAAATTTGCAGCAGTGTTTCCGAAAATGAAGACTGAACTTCAGAAGTACTAACAAAAACAAGTTGCAGAAAAGCTCAGCAGGTCTGGCAGCATCTGTGGAGAGATGTAGAGTTAATGTTTCAGGTGCAGTGACCCTTCCTTAGAGATGGACTGTACTGAAGAACTGTTCTGAGGAAGAGCCACTGGACCAAAAACGTTAACTCGGATTTCTCTCGAAATATGCTGCCAGGCTTTTCCCAGGGTTAAAAATCACACAACACCAGATTATAGTCCAACGGGTTTATTTGAGAGTACTAGCTTTTCTTTGTCAGGATTTACCTGATGAACGAGCAATGCTCCAAAAGCCAGTACATCCAAATAAACCTGTTGGACTATAACCTAGGAATATATCCTAGGATTATGTGGGAAGCAAAAGAGGAAATTGCAGAACCGTTGGCAATGATCTTTTCAGCTTCACTGTCAATGGGGGTGGTGCCAGGGGACTGGAGAGTGGCAAATGTTGTGCCCCTGTTCAAAAAAGGGAATAGGGATAACCCCGGGAATTACAGGCCAGTTAGTCTTACTTCGGTGGTAGGCAAAATAATGGAAAGGGTACTGAGGGATAGGATTTGGAAAGACACTGCTTGATTAGGGACAGCCAGCACGGATTTGTGAGGGGTAGGTCTTGCCTTACAAGTCTTATTGAATTCTTTGAGGAGGTGACCAAACACGTGGATGAGGGTAGAGCAGTGGATGTAGTGTACATGGATTTTAGTAAGGCATTTGATAAGATTCCCCATGGTAGGCTTATGCGGAAAGTCAGGAGGCATGGGATAGCGGGAAGTTTGGCCAGTTGGATAGAGAACTGGCTAACCGGTCGAAGTCAGAGAGTGGTGGTAGATGGTAAATATTCAGCCTGGAGCCCAGTTACAAGTGGCATTCCGCAGGGATCAGTTCTGGGTTGTCTGCCGTTTGTAATTTTTATTAATGACTTGGAAGAGGGAGTCGAAGGGTGGGTCAGTAAATTTGCAGATGATACGAAGATAGGTGGAGTTGTGGACAGTGAGGAGGGCATTTGTCGTTTGCAAAGGGACTTAGATATAATGCAGAGCTGGGCTGAGGAGTGGCAGATGGAGTTCAACCGTGTCAAGTGTGAGGTTGTCCATTTTGGAAGGACAAATAAGAATGCGGAATACAGGGTTAACGGTAGGGTTCTTAGTAAGGTGGAGGAGCAGAGGGATCTTGGGGTCTATGTTCATAGATCTTTGAAAGTTGCCATTCAGGTGGATAGAGCTTGTAAGAAGGCCTATGGTGTGTTAGCATTCATTTGCAGAGGGATTGAATTCAAGAGTCGTGAGGTGATGTTGCAGCTGTACAGGACCTTGGTAAGGCCACATTTGGAGTACTGTGTGCAGTTCTGGTCGCCTCATTTTAGGAAAGATGTGGAAGCTTTGGAGAGGGTGCAGAGGAGATTTACCAGGATGTTGCCTGGAATGGAGAATAGGTCATAAGAGGATAGGTTGACAGTGCTAGGCCTTTTCTCATTGGAACGGCGAAGGATGAGGGGTGACTTGATAGAGGTTTATAAGATAATCAGGGGAATAGATAGAGTAGACAGTCAGAGACCTTTTCCCCGGGTACAACAGAGTGTTACAAGGGGACATAAATTTAAGGTGAAGGGTGGAAGGTATAGGGGGGGATGTCAGGGGTGGGTTCTTTACCCAGAGAGTGGTGGGGGCATGGAATGCACTGCCTGTGGGAGTGGCGGAGTCAGAATCATTGGTGACCTTTAAGTGGCAATTGGATAGGTACATGGATAGGTGCTTATGCTAGGACAAATGTTCAGCACAACATCGTGGGCCGAAGGGCCTGTTCTGTGCTATATTATTTGATGTTATATGTTCTATAACCTGGTGTTGTGTGATTTTTAAACTTTGTCCAGTCCAGTCCAATACCGGCACCTCCACACCAAGACTTTCCCCAGCAATTTCTGTTTCTGTTTCTATTTCCAGCATCTACAGTTTTTTTTAAATTCAGAAATACTAAATATGTTGCAAAGTGCTTTATAATGCCTTGGAATGTGATGTACAGCACAAATGCAAGTCCTCTGTCTTTAAGGCAATGATCAGTTGTGAAGATTGGTCTGAGAGTTAAGTATTGATGTGTTCAAAATTTTCTCCTCCTCCAATGTGTAGTCACTGATAAACATTGGTGGCAAACAGCCGCATTTGTATCGAGCTGAGATAATTGCTGTTGCATTTTTAAGATGAATTCTTGGTTTCGTAGAAATGCAGGCTGTGGCAGTTAGGTGGAACCTAAAGTTAGAAGTCACTGATTGGTTTCCAGCAGCTCTGATGTGTTATCGTAGTGCATTTCTGGGATTTCACATGAACGATTAGCCTGATAGAGTCATTTCTATTGTTAAAGATTCATATACTTCTATTTGAGGATGGGCAGGGCAAGAGATACTGAAAAAATCACACATTAAATGCATCATAGCACAGGATGATAGAGCTAAAGCAACAGTGCTACATGATGTCCTTGTGATAAAAGTCATGTCTGTACTCTCGTGGAAGCAAGTTAAGTTGCAATAACAGACTGAAGGAGCTCCTGAAAAGTGAACACATTGATCATCACCCTGTCCTCTTTCAGACTAACATCTAGGATGAGCTTACGATGGAACTCACATAACATTAATTAGGCCATAGCTGGAATGCAGTGTACAGTTCTAGTCACCGCACTATAGAAAGGATATGAGTGCAATGGAGTGGATGCCAAGGAGATTCGCCAGGATATTAACCTGGGATGGAGCAACTGAGCTACGAAGAGAGATCGGATTATCTGGATTCTGCAGCAGAGAAAGCTACAGGTGATCTTATTGAGGTCTGCATAGTTCTGAGGGCATAGACAGGACAGAACAAGTACAACATTTCCCCCTTGTAGAGGAATCAATAAATATGAGGTACAGTTTTTAAGAAAAGGAGCAGGGGAATCTAGGAACGATGTTTGCACTCAGAGGGTGGTGAGTATTTGGAACTCAGTGCCTCCACTTGATGGGAATTAGAAGGCCAGCAAAGGGGTTGGAATCTGATTGGGATGTACAGAATACTGAGAAACCTGGATAGAGTAGACATGCAGATGTTTCAGCTGGAGACCAGAACCTGAGGACTCAGACTGAAGGGAGAACCCTTGAGAACTGAGATTTGGAGGAATTTCTTCAGCCAGAGAGTGGTGAATCTGTGGAACTGATTACTGCAGAGGGCTGTGGTGGCCAAGTCATTGTGTGTATTTAAGACAGAGATAGATGATGTAAGGGGATCAAGGATTAATAGAAAAGACACGATCAAACTGTGCAGCAGACTCGATGGTATGAATGGCTGAATTCAGCTTCTTTATTATATGGTCTTATGCTGATAGAGACAGGAACCTTCATAACATTTAAGTATTTTGATGAAATGTAATAGAATGCAAGGCTACAGGCCATGTGCTAGAAAATGTGGTTATGTTTAATAGATGTTTGACCACCAATATGGACATGATGGACTGAAGGGTCTTACTCCATGCTGTAAAACCTCTGACTCCACGACGAGGGAGTTTTGTTTTAGCATTTGGAATAACGCCCCCAGCGTTAGGTCACTGAATATGTTCAATGAGGAGTGAAACAGTTTTGTGATTATTTAGGGTCAGAGGAACGTGCAGGCAAGTGGGATAAAGGCCACATCAGATCAGCCACAATCATATTGAATGATGGAGCAAGCTCAAAGTGCCAAATAGCTTACTCCTGCTGCTGTGTGAAGGACTTCAGGAATATGAAGTGAACCAGTGGCTGTTCTCCTTACAGCAGAGAAGGTTAGACAGAGATTTAACAGAGGTGCTCGATTCCTGATGAAGGGCTTTTGCCAAAAACATCGATTTTCTTGCTCCTCAGATGCTGCCTGAACTGCTGTGCTTTTCCAGCACCCCTCTAACGTAGAGAGGTGCTCGAGATAATGGTTTTGATAGGGTAAATAAAGAGAGATGATTTCAATCAGTATTGGAGAGGTTAACAATCAAAGATCAGCTGGATAGTATCTTTCTTTAAGGCATACTACTGTGGGGCAGCATGGTGGCTCAGTGGTTAGCACTGCTGCCTCACAGTACCAGGGGCCTGGGTTTAATTCCACACTCAGGTGACTACCGACATAGAGTTTGCACATTCTCCCTGTGTCCATGCGGGTTTCCTCCCACAGTCCAAAGATGTGCAGGTTAGAGTGAACTGGCTATGCTAATTGCCCACAGTGTTCAGGTTAGGTGCATTAGTTCAGGATAAATGTTGAGTAATAGGATAGGAGAATGGGTTTGGTGTGGGCTTGTTGGGCCGAAGGGCCTATTTCGAAGGAGTTCTATCTACAAAGCAGTACATTTATCAAGTGTGATAAAGGCATGGCCCCATTCAAAAATTTCAATGGGCTGATAAAGGGAAAGCTTGACCCAGTCCACAAAGAAGAAACAAATCAACAGAATTATAGTGACATTTTAATCAGACAAAATCTGTTACATTCTGGCACCACCCCCTACTATTTATAGGGCAACTGGGTGGAGTTGTTTAGGTGGCTGTGAGAGACTAAAAATTATAAGTATAACCTTATTGAAACCTTATCAATTTGAAAACATCCTGGCAGCTGATCCAATCCAAACAGGCTGCTGAATGCTCGCACAATACAATGTGCAGCTAATCAACACACAGCAAGAACATAAAATTCTCTCCAACTTTCAAGCCACTTGCCAAAAGTTGTGATAAGTTGTACTGCTGAACTTTGTAAAAACAACTGCTTCTCGTCCTCTATCCTGGTCAGTTTTAGATGCTAAATTACTCTCGTGTTTTCTTTTTCTGGACGGAAGTCTTCCTCCATCTTCACTGGTTGGCGCAGATCAGAATGACAGAGTTGTCAGTGAGTCAGGTGTCTGGGCACCATGCTTAAGGGTCTCTGCAATTTACTCAAGTGCTTCCTTTAGGAGGGCACTTGAGACCCTTAAGCGACAGAGAGAGAGTGAGAATTGAGGCACAATTCACAGTGCCAAAACTCATTGATTCCCAAACGCGTGCTGGAGTTTAACCAGTCAAAGCTACACCCACTGACAGGACACTGCTAGAGGAAGAACCAGCATGCTCAGAGGTTCACCTGCACCATTTCTTACATCTCTCTGAGGTGTTTCCTCAGTGCCAACTACAGATCGTCAAGAGAGAGTTTCTGCCACATCAGGAGACTACAATTCACAACGGCACTGTGACTGAGCCTACCGCAGGGTGAATTGAGAATGTATTGCACTCTCTCAATGGACTACCTTTGTACTGTTTGAGGGAACACTGCTTAATACTCACAACCAAAATATCGTTTTTCTTTTTCAATTACACTATTTATTTTGAACCACATCCTGTTCTCTTTTTCTTCCGTTAGCGTCTCTACTCAGCTGGCCAGGAAATAACTGTTGCTCCAACTCTTATAATACAACTACCACTAAATCCGACTGATGGAAGCTTTCCCGAGGCGACAGTTTTAAAACGGCACACATATAGTACTCCAGAACTCACCAACTCCATATTTGGCATCCACGGTTCGAGTCCAGGAAGGCATGTCTCGTATGTGTGTTCCAGGGAAGCAAAACAAAAACAGCCTCAAAAAAAAAGTTTAAGTCTGTCCGCTCCCAACACTCTGCTCAGTGCAAAGGGCCAAGACGTAAGTCTATCACATGCTTAAACCACGTCACACATCAGTGAGACAGCAAGGAAGCGTTTCACAGCGCAGAACTGTTATGTCAAAGTATGTAAGTGCAATGTTAAGATTCCATGTGTCTCTAAGTCATTCTGCAATTCAACCTAAAAGTTGGCTGATGCTTCCTCTGGTTATTGTTTTCTACTCACAGCCAGATCTACACATCTGGCAGATTAACCCTCGCGTGTGTCCTCCCAGCTAAAACACCCCATGCACTGCTAATTGATTTCACTCAGGTCTCCTGCTTTAAACCAAGCAACAGGTCCATGTGCTGGATTAGTGGTGCTGGAAGAGCACAGCAGTTCAGGCAGCATCCAAGGAGCAGCCATGGTCAAACCATTCAGCCTCCTCACTTTACCATGAGATCAGATCCTGAATGTTGGGCGTCTGAACCAGAGGGATCTGAAGGCTGCCGGGCACATTATTAACAGGGCAAATGGGACCCCTGCCTTTGTCAGTTGAGGCATAGCATGCAACAGTGGCTCAGTGGTTAATGTTTCTGCCTCACAGCACCAGGGGACCTGGGCTTGATTTCCAGCCTCACGTGAGTGAGTGGAGTTTGCACATTCTCCCCATGTCTGCGCGGGTTTCCTCTGGGTGTTCCAGTCTCCTCCCATGGTGCATTTATATTTCAGGAAAAGATTGGTAATTGAAGCCTAACAGTCCACCATGAAATACTTTGCTTTTCATTTCTCTTTTTTTTTCAATGCAAACTGACCTGCTGTTTAATTCCATCATTGTCAAGGGAAGAATACATATTGGAAAGGTACATCTGGAATGGGTCTTGTTCATGCATCATGGGTCTGCCACCTCATTGGAAAGGGTGTCCAATTAATTCTATTCTCCTGCCTTTGACCGTAGCCTGTACTATTTTCCCTTCTGATTTGGAGATGCCAGTGTTGGACTGGGGTGTACAAAGTAAAAAAATCACACAACACCAGATTAGAGTCCAACAGGATTAATTGGAAGCACTAGCTTTCGGAGCGCCCCTCCTTCATCAGGTGGTTGTGGAGGACACTATTGTAAGACACAGAATTTATAGCAAAAGTTTACAATGTGATGTAACTAAAATTATACATTGAAAAATACCTTGATTGTTTGTTGAGTCTCTCATCTATTGGAATGACCATGATAGTTTCACTTCATTCATATATAAATCACAAAACTTGTTTTAAAAGTTACATTCTCAGGTTATCTGTAACAATTGGTGTCAGCCAGATAAGATGTTGAAGGTGTTAGCCCCCTGTTTTCCCTGTCTGTGCCATAATGTTTAAACTGATTGTAATCACAAAGTGTGTTAACAGAGTCTTACATGGATTCATGCAGTTTTTGAGCAAAGTACAATGTAACTCTGCAAGTACAAATTCACTCCGTGTGTGTGTGTCTGTCTGTCTGTCGGGGTTGGGGGATTGTGAGTGTAAGAGAGAGTGTATATATGTGTGTGTGTGTGAGTGTAAAGTATCTAAGTCTGTAAGAGGATGCGTGTGTGTTTGTGTGTGTGTGTGTGTGTGTGAGAAAGTGTGTGTCTGTAGGAATGTCTGAGAGAGAGAGTGTATATGTGTGTGTGTGTGAGTGTAAAGTGTTTAAGCCTGTGAGAGGATGCATGTGCGAGTGGGAGTGTGTGTGTCTGTGGGAGTGTGTGTGTGTCTGGGGTGGGCAGTTGTGAGTGTCTATGAGAGAGTGTGTATGAGTGTAAAGTGGTCGATGTCTGTGAGAGGATACGTGTGTGTGTGTGTGTGTGTGTGTGTGTGTGTGTGTGTGTGTGTGTGTGTGTGTGTGTAGTTAAATGGTGGTCACTTGTAGTGTGACATGAACCCAACGTACCGGTTGAACCCCTCCTTATGGGTACAGAATTTAGCTATCAGCCTCGGCTTGGCCACTTTTCGCTGCTGTTGTCCCGAATTCCGCCTTAGGAGATGGTCCCCCCAAATTACGAGGTCGAATGGACTGGACCGCTGAAGGGAGGGAACACACCTGCCTGTTGATTGTTGTGGGATCCTATTCATCTATTGAGGTAAAAACAGTGACTGCAAAGGCTGGAAACCAGATTCTGGATTAGTGGTGCTGGAAGAGCACAGCAGTTCAGGCAGCATCCAATGAGCAGTGAAATCAACGTTTCGGGCAAAAGCCTTTCATCAAGAATAAAGGCAGAGAGCCTGAAGCGTGGAGAGATAAGCTAGAGGTGTGTGGGAGTGGGGAGAAAGTAGCATAGAACACTATAGATGAGTGGGGGAGGCGATGAAGGTGATAGGTCAGGGAGGAGAGGGTGGAGTGGATAGGTAGAAAAGGAGATAGGCAGGTAGGACAAGTCCGGACAAGTCATGGGGACAGTGCTGAGCTGGAAGTTTGGAACTATGGTGAGGTGGGGGAAGGGGAAATGAGGAAACTGTTGAAGTCCACATTGATGCCCTGGGGTTGAAGTGTTCCGAGGCGGAAGATGAGGCGTTCTTCCTCCAGGTGTCTGGTGGTGAGGGAGTGGCGGTGAAGGAGGCCCAGGCCCTCCATGTCCTCGGCAGATGGGAGGGCGAGTTGAAATGTTGGGCCATGGGGCGGTGTGGTTGATTGGTGCGGGTGTCCCGGAGATGTTCCCTAAAGCGCTCTGCTAGGAGGCGCCCAGTCTCCCCAATGTAGAGGAAATCACATCGGGAGCAACGGATACAATAAATGATATTAGTGGATGTGCAAGTAAAACTTTGATGGAAGTGGAAGTCTCCTTTAAGGCCTTGGATGGAGATGAGGGAGGAGGTGTGGGCACAGGTTTTACAGTTCCTGCAGTGGCAGGGGAAGGTGTCAGGATGGGAGGGCGGGTTGTTTGGGGGCGTGGACCTGACCAGGTAGTCATGGAGGGAACAGTCTTTGCGGAAGGCGGAAAGGGGTGGGAAGGGAAATATATCCCTGGTAGTGGGGTCTGTTTGGAGTTGGTGGAAATGTCGGCGGATGATTTGGTTTATGCGAAGGTTGGTAGGGTGGAAGGTGAGCACCAGGGGCGTTCTGTCCTTGTTACGGTTGGAGGGGTGGGGTCTGAGGGCGGAGGTGCGGGATGTGGACGAGATGCGTTGGAGGGCATCTTTAACCACGTGGGAAGGGAAATTGCGGTCTCTAAAGAAGGAAGCCATCTGGTGTGTTCTGTGGTGGAACTGGTCCTCCTAGGAGCAGATATGGCGGAGGCGGAGGAATTGGGAATACGGGGTGGCATTTTTGCAAGAGGTAGGGTGGGAAGAGGTGTAATCCAGGTAGCTGTGGGAGTCGGTGGGTTTGTAAAAAAATGTCAGTGTCAAGTCAGTCGTCATTAATGGAGATGGAGAGGTCCAGGAAGGGGAGGGAGGTGTCAGAGATGGTCCAGGTAAATTTCAGGTCAGGGTGGAATGTGTTGGTGAAGTTGATGAATTGCTCAGCCTCCTCGCGGGAGCACAAGGTGGCACCACTGCAGTCATCAATGTAACGGAGGAAGAGGTGGGGAGTGGTGCCGGTGTAATTACGGAAGATCAACTGCTCTACGTAGCCAACAAAGAGACAGGCATAGCTGGGGCCCATACGTGTGCCGATGGCTACCCCTTTGGTCTGGGGGAAGTGGGAGGATTCAAAGGAGAAATTGTTAAGGGTGAGGACCAGTTCGGCCAAACAAATGAGAGTGTCGGTGGAAGGGTACAGTTGGGGACGTTGGAAGAGGAAAAAACAGAGGGCTTGAAGGCCCTGGTCATGGCGGATGGAGGTGTAGAGGGATTGGATATCCATGGTGAAGATGAGGCGTTGGGGGCCGGGGAAATGGAGGTCTTGGAGGAGGTGGAGGGCGTGGATGGTGTCTCAAACGTATGTGGGGAGTTCCTGGACTCGGGGGGATAGGACAGTGTCGAGGTAGGTAGAGATGAGTTCAGTGGGGCAGGAGCATGCTGAGACATTGGGTCGGCCAGGGTGGTCAGGCTTGTGGATCTTCGGAAGGAGGTAGAACCAGGCAGTGCTGGATTCCCAGACTATGAGGTTGGAAGCTGTGGGTGGGAGATCTCCTGAGGTCATGATGTTCTGGATGGTCTGGGAGATGGTGGTTTGGTGATGGGGGGTGGGGTCATGGTTGAGGGGGTGGTAGTAAGAGGTGTCCTCGATTTGGCAGTTGGCTTCAGCGGTGTAGAGGTCAGTGCGCCAGACTACCACTGTGCCTCCTTTATCTGCTAGCTTAATGGCGAGGTTGGGATTGGAGGGCTGCGCATTGTGAGGATGAGAGGTTGGAGTGGGGGAGGAGGGTAGACAGGTTGAGGTGGTTAATGTCCCAGTGGCAGTTGGAAATGAAGAGGTCGAGGACAAGCAATAGGCCAGCGCGGGGTGTCCAGGTAGATGCAGTGTGTTGGAGGTGGGTGAAGGGGTCCTCGGAAGGTGGGCGGGAATCCTGATTGTGAAAGTAAGCTCGGAGGCGGAGGCGACGGAAGAATTGTTCGACATAACGGCATGTATTAAATTCATTGATGCGTGGACGGAGGGGGATGAAGGTGAGTCCTTTGCTGAGGAATGATCGTTCGTCCTCAGTGAGGGGGAGGTCTGGGGGGATGGTGAAAACTCGGCAGGGCTGGGAGCTGGGATCTGGTGTGGGTGTGGAGCTGGGAGTGGGGGCGGAACCTGTAACTGGAGTGGGTGTGGTGGGGGGAAGGGGGTGGAGTCATGAGCAGGGATAGTGTTCCCCTCGGGGTTCTGGGGGGTGGGGATAGTGACAGTGGGGTCTGTGGGGGGCATGTCAGCAGAATGCAAGTGAGTGGCGCTGGTGGGGACGGAAGTGGTGGTGACCATGGCAGTAGGGGTGGTGGAAGTCACTGAGCGTGTGGCATCAGCGATGATGTGAAGGGCGGAAGTGATGTCAGGTGTGATGCATGAGGAATTGTGAGGGGCGGAAGTGGTTGTGGGAGTGGCCTTAATGGGGGGCGGAAGTGACATCATCAATCAGCGTGGGGGTGGTAGCTGCACCAGCTGCATGGCTAATGACGTCCAAGCAGTTCCAGAGGCCGGGGGACTCTTCTGGAATGTTTGAGGAGCGCTGGTTGTGGAGGTGGGTAGATAAAAGTTTGTTGTACTTACAGTTTTTGATGTTTGAGATGGAGTTGAAATACTGTTTGTTGAGAGTATGAATTCTCCTGAGGATGTAGTACAGAGTGGGTCCTTTGCAATTCTGAGAGAGTGTGGCCCTCAGCTGAGGCAGGGCTGACTGGAGAGAGGTTAGGTGACGGCGCATTGCTGCAAGCGTGGAGCGGAGGATCTTGAAGGAGAACTGTTGCTGGTGTTTTTGAATCTGTAGTCTGTACTGTTTGTCCTGTTCGGGTCCGAACTCTGCTGGTTTAAAGGTGGTCCGGAGTCCGTGTGGGATGAGTTGGTTACGGAGGCAGGCACTGAGGAAGCAAATGTGGCTGTGGTACCCAGTTTGTTTCACATCATGGTTGAAGAGCAGAGGAAATGACCTGGGTGTTGCAGTGGGAGAGGGACTCCCTGAGATTCTTGTCGAGAGAGGAGGAAAACTACTTCAAGGCAGGCATTCTTGCAAGAGGATTTGCAGTACGGTTAAAATCAACAAGGTAAAAACAATGACTGCAGATGCTGGACACCAGATTCTGGATTAGTGGTGCTGGAAGAGCACAGCAGTTCAGGCAGCATCCAAGGAGCAGCGAAATCGGCGTTTCAGGCAAAAGCCCTTCATCAGGAATAAAGGCAGAGAGCCTGAAGGGTGGAGAGATAAGCTAGAGGAGGGTGGGGGTGAGGAGAAAGTAGCATAGAGTACAATAGGCGAGTTGGGGAGGAGATGAAGGTGATAGGTTCCGCGAGGAGGCTGAGCAATTCATCAACTTCACCAACACATTCCATCCTGACTTTAAATTTACCTGGACCATCTCTACACCTCTACACCGCTGAAGCCAAACGTCAACTCGAGGACACCTCTTCCTACTGCCCCCTCGACCATGACCCCATCCCCCATCACCAAACCATCATCTCCCAGACCATACAGAACCTCATCACCTCAGGAGATCTCCCACCCACAGCTTCCAACCTCATAGTCTGGGAACACCGCACTGTCCGGTTCTACCTCCTTCCCAAGATCCACAAGCCTGACCACCCTGGCCGACCCATTGTCTCAGCATGCTCCTGCCCCACTGAACCCATCTCTACCTACCTCGAAACTGTCCTATCCCCCCTAGTCCAGGAACTCCCCACATACGTTCGAGACACCACCCATGCCCTCCACCTCCTCCAAGACTTCCATTTCCCCAGCCCCCAACGCCTCATCTTCACCATGGATATCCAATCCCTCTATACCTCCATCCGCCATGACCAGGGCCCCCAAGCCCTCCATTTTTTCCTCTCCCGACATCCCCAACAGTACCCTTCCACCAACACTCTTATTCGTTTGGCCGAACTGGTCCTCACACTTAACAATTTCTCCTTCGAATCCTCCCACTTCCTCCAGACCAAAGGGGTAGCCATGGGCACACGTATGGGCCCCAGCTATGCCTGTCTCTTTGTTGGCTATGTAGAACAGTTGATCTTCCGTAATTACACTGGCACCACTCCCCACCTCTTCCTCCGCTACATTGATGACTGCATTGGCACCACCTCGTGCTCCCGCGAGGAGGTTGAGCAGTTCATCAACTTCACCAACACATTCCACCCTGACCTTACATTTACCTGGACCATCTCTGACACCTCCCTCCCCTTCCTGGACCTCTCCATCTCCATTAATGATGACCGACTTGACACTGACATTTTTTACAAACCCACCGACTCCCACAGCTACCTGGATTACACCTCTTCCCACCCTACTTCTTGCAAAAAGGCCATCCCGTATTCCCAATTCCTCCGCCTCTGCCGTATCTGCTCCCAGGAGGACCAGTTCCACCACAGAACACACCAGATGGCTTCCTTCTTTAGAGACCGCAATTTCCCTTCTCATGTGGTTGAAGATGCCCTCCAATGCATCTCATCCACATCCCGTACCTCTGCCCTCAGACCCCACCCCTCCAACCATAACAAGGACAGAACGCCCCTGCTCACCTTCCACCCTACCAACCTTCGCATAAACCAAATCATCCGCTGACATTTCTGCCACCTCCAAAAAGACCCCACCACCAAGGATATATTTCCCTCCCCACCCCTTTCCTCCTTCCGCAAAGACCATTCCCTCCATGACTACCTGGTCAGGTCCATGCCCCCCTACAACCCACCCTCCCATCCTGGCACCTTCCCCTGCCACTGCAGGAACTGTAAAACCTGCGCTCACACCTCCTCCCTCACCTCTATCCAAGGCCCTAAAGGAGCCTTCCACATCCACCAAAGTTTTACCTGCACATCCACTAATATAATTTATTGTATCCGTTGCTCCCGATGTGGTCTCCCCTACATTGGGGAGACTGGGCGCCTCCTAGCAGAGCGCTTTAAGGAACATCTCCGAGACACCCGCACCAATCAACCACACCGCCCTTTGGCCCAACATTTCAACTCCCCCTCCCACCATGCCGAGGACATGGAGGTCCTGGGCCTCTGTCACCACCTCTCCCTCATCACCAGACGCCTGGAGGAAGAACGCCTCATCTTCTGCCTCGGAACACTTCAACCCCAGGGCATCAATGTGGACTTCAACAGTTTCCTCATTACTCCTACCCCCACCTCACCCCAGTTCCAAACTTCCAGCTCAGCACTATCCCCATGACTTGTCCAGACTTGTCCTACCTGCCTATCTCCTTTTCCACCTATCCACTCCACCCTCTCCTCCCTGACCTATCACCTTCATCCCCTCCCCCACTCACCTATTGTACTCTATGCTACTTTCTCCCCACCCCCACCCTCCTCTAGCTTATCTCTCCACGCTTCAGGCTCACTGCCTTTATTCCTGATGAAGGGCTTTTGCCCGAAACGTCGATTTCACTGCTCCTTGGATGCTGCCTGAACTGCTGTGCTCTTCCAGCACCACTAATCCAGAATCCATTCATCTTTTGCCGTAGCCTTTGCTCGGTTTCAGTGATGTGCCATGCCTCAGGGCATCCTTGCCTGCAACGTATAAGATAAAACAAGGTTGGCTGAGTTGCATAAGTGCTATGCACATGGTGAGAGGTGTCCCCACGTGTAATGATGGTATCCATGTCCACACTCTGATATGTCTTGCAGAGTCTACCATGACAAGGTTGCATGGCGTTGTCCTGAAATCCGGGCAACTTGCTACGAGCAACGACCTGTTTGAGGTTTGGCGATTGTTTAAAGGTGAACAGTGGAGGTGTGGGGAAGGTCTTGGTGAGGTGCTCATCCTCGTTGATAATGTGTTGCAGGTCGCGAAGAACATGGTGTAGTTTTTCAGCTCCTGGGAAGTTCTGGACAATGAAGGGTACCCTGTCAGTCGCAGCACGTGTCTGTCTCCTGAGGAGGTCATTACGGTTCCTTGCTCTGGCACATCGGAACTGGCAGTCGATGAGTTCAGCTTCGTACCCCATTCTTATGAGTGCATCCCTGAGTCCTTCCAGGTTCCTGTCACGTTCCTCCTCATCTGAACAGATCCTGTCTGCATGAAGGGCTTGTCCATAGGGGATGGGTGTTTTAATGTGTTTTGGGTTGAAGCTGGAGAAGGGTAGCATTGTGAGGTTTATGGTAGAGTGTGGTGCTGAGGTGTCCATCCTTGATGGAGATGCATGTGTCCAAGAATGAGACAGATAGTCGAGAGTAGTCGATGAAACTTGTTGACATCACTGTGTAGTTTTATCAGTGAGTCCTGGCCATGGGTCCAGAGGAAGAAAATGTCATCAACGTACCTGGTGTATAATGTTGGTTGGAGGTCCTGCGTCGAGAAGAAGTCTTGTTCGACCCTGTGCATGAAGATGTTGGCATATTGGGGTTCAAATTTGGTCCCCATGGCTGTTCCATATGTCTGGATGAAGAGATTTTCACACAGGGTCCCATTGCCTGATACGATGGGACATTCTGGTGTATTGGCTTTGTGTCTTTTTGGAAGGCAGTGTGAGCCTAAATGAGAATCTCTTCGGCTATGTTGGAGGCATCTTGAAACCCATTGTACTGGGGATCCCTAGCTTCTGTCGAGACACAATGGATGTTTTAGCACTCTACACCAGCATCCTCCACAATGACGGCATTGTGGCAACAGCCTCAGTATTCAACACCAATAACTGCCAATCTCCAAACACCATCTTATAACTCATCCGCTTTATCCTCGATTACAGTGTCTTCACCTTTGATAACCAGTTCTTCATCCAGACGCATGGAACAGCCGTGGGGACCAAATTTGCACCCCAATATGCCAACATGGGTGGTATAGTGGCTCAGTGGTTAGCACTGCTGCCTCACAGCACCAAGGACCCAGGTTCGATTCCACCCTTGGGTGACTGTCTGTGTGGCGTTTGCACCTTCTCCCCGTGTCTGTGTGGGTTTCCTCCAGGTGTTCTGGTTTCCTCCCACAGTCCAAAGATGTGCAGGTCAGGTGAATTCGCTGTGCTAAATTGCCCATAGTGTTAGGTACTTTAGTCAGAGGGAAATGGGTCTGGGTGGGTTACTCTTCAGAGGGTTCGTGTGGACTTGTTAGGCCAAAGGGCTTGTTTCCACACTATCGGGAATCTAATCAAATTTTAAAAAACATCTTCATGCACAGGTTCGAACAAGACTTCTTCTCTATGCAGGACCTCCAACAAACATTATACACCAGGTACATTGACGACATTTTCTTCCTCTGGACCCATGGTGAGGAGTCACTGATAAAACTACACAGTGACATCAACAAGTTGATAAGAACGGGGTACGATGCTCAACTCATCGACTGCCAGTTCCGACGTGCCACAGCAAGGAACCGTAATGACCTCCATAGGAGACAGACACGTGCTGCAACCAACAGGGTACCCTTCATTGTTCAGTATTTCCCAGGAGCTGAAAAACTACGCCACATTCTTCGTGACTTGCAACACATTATCTATGAGGATGAGCACCTCACCAAGACCTTCCCCATACCTCCACTGCTCACCTTTAAACAACCGCAAAACCTCAAACAGATCACTGTTCGTAGCAAGCTGCCTGGCTTTCAGGACAACTCCATACAACCTTGTCATGGTAGACGCTGCAAGACGTGTCAGAGTATGGACATAGATACCACCATTACACGTGGGACACCTCCCAACTTGTACATGGCAGGTACTCATGTGACTCAGCCAATGTTGTCTATCTTATACGTTACAGGCAAGGATGCCCTGAGGCATGGTACATTGGGGAAACCGAGCAAAGGCTATGGCAACAGATGAATGGGCACCGCACAATTAACAGACAGGAGGGTTCCCTCCCAGTTGGAGAACACTTCAAAGGTCCAGGACATTCGACCTCGGATCTTCGGGTGACCATCCTCCAAGGTGGACTTCGGGACAACAGCAGCGAAAAGTGGTCAAGCAGAGGCTGATAGCTAAGTTCGATACACATAGGGAGGGCCTCAACTGGGACCTTGGGTTCATGTCACATGACAGGTACCACCATTGCACTATACACACACGCACACACACACACACACACACAGGCACAAGTATATACAGACACTCGCACACACTCCTACAGACACACACACTCCCACACTCACACATGTATGCTCTCACAGACTTACACCACTTTACACTCATACACACACACTCATATACACTCTCTCTCATAGACACTCACAACTCCCCAGCCCAGACACACACACACATATATGCATCCTCTCACAGGCTTAAACACTTTACACTCACTCACACACGCACATATACTTAGACGAGAAGAGATTGAGGCTCACAAGGAAGTGGTATTAGAAATACTGCAGAGTGTGAAAATAGACAAGTCCCCTGGGCCAGATGGGATCTATCCTAGGATCCTCTGGGAAGCAAGGGAAGAGATTGCCGAGCCTTTGGTATTGATCTTCGAATCATCATTGTCTACAGGAATAGACAATGTAGACAATGTCTACATTGTCTATTCCTGAAGACTGGAGGATAGCAAATGTGGTTCCCTTGTTTAAAAAGGGTAGTAGAGACAACCCTGGTAATTACAGACTATTGAGTCTCACTTCAGTTGTTGGTAAAGTGTTGGAAAAGGTGATAAGAGATAGGATTTATAACCATCTAGAAAAGAATAATCTGATCAGGGACAGTCAGCATGGTTTTGTGAAGGGTAGGTCATGCCTAACGAATCTTATTGACTTTTTTGACAAAGTGACCAAACAGGTAGATGAGAATAAACCAGTTGATGTGGTGCATATGGATTTCAGCAAGGTGTTCGATAAGGTTCCCCACAGTAAGCTATTATACAAAATGCGGAGGAATGGGATTGTGGGAGACATAGTTTGGATCAGTAATTGGCTTGCTGAAAGAAAACAGGGTTATAGTTGATGGAACATGTTTATCTTGGTGTCCACTTACTATCGGCGTACCGCAACGGGTCCACTGCTGTTCATCATTTTTATGAATGACCTGGATGAGGGCTTAGAAGGGTGGGTTAGTAAATTTGCGGATGACACTAAGGTCGGTGGAATTGTGGATAGTGACGAAGGATGTAGTAGGTTGCAGAGAGACATAGATAGGATGCAGAGCTGGGCTGAGAGGTGGTAAATGGAGTTTAATGTGGATAAGTGTGAGGTGATACACTTTGGCTGGAGTAATCGGAATGCAAAGTACTGAGCTAATGGTAAGATTCTTGGGAGTGCAGATGAGCAGAGAGATCTCGGTGTCCATGTACACAGATCCCTGAAAGTTGCCACCTAGATTGACAGAGTTGTTAAGAAGGCATACAGTGTCTTGGCCTTTATTAATAGAGGAATTGAGTTCTGGAACCAGGAGGTTATGCTGCAGCTGTACAAAACTCTGGTACGGCCACACTTGGAGTATTGTGTACAGTTCTGGTCACCGCATTATAGGAAGGATGTGGAAGCTTTGGAAAGGATGCAGAGGAGATTTACTAGGATGTTGCCTGGTATGGAAGGAATGTCTTACGAGGAAAGGCTGAGGGCCTTGAGGCTGTTCTCGTTAGAGAGAAGAAGGTTGAGAGGTGACTTAATAGAGACGTAGAAGATAATCAGAGGGTTAGATAGGGTGGACAGGGAGAGCCTTTTTCTAAGTATGGGAACAGCAAACATGAGGGGACACAACTTTAAAGTGAGGGGAGACAGGTATAAGATAGATGTCAGAGGTAGTTTCTTTGCTCAGAGAGTAATAAGGGTATAGAATGCTTTGCCTGCAACAATAGTACATTCGCCAAGTTTAAATACTTTTAAGCCGTCGTTGGACAGGTATGTGGACGTACATGGAATAGTGTAGGTGGGATGGGCTTCAGATTAGTATGACAGGGTGGTGCAACATCGAGGGCCGAAGGGCCTGTACTGCGCTGTAATGTTCTATGTTCTATATATACACTGTCTCTCACAGACACTCCTACAGACACACACAACCCCCCAACCCAGACAGACACACACACACACACAAAGCCCCATATGCACACATACACAAATACGTTTGTGGGGTGAATTTGTACTTGCAGAGTTACATTGTACTTTGCTCAAAAACTTCATGAATCCATGTAAGACTCTGTTAACACACGTTTTAGATTAGAATCAGTCTACACATTATGGCACTGACAGAGAACACAGGGGGCTAACACCTTCAACATCTTATCTGAGCTGACACCAATTGTTACAGTTAACCTGAGAATGTAACTTTTAAAAAAAGTTTTGTGATTTATATGTGAAAGAAGTGATACTATCATGGTCATTCCAATAGATGAGAGACTCAACAAACAATCAAGGTATTTTTCAATGTATAATTTTAGTTACATCACATTGTAAAAACTTTTGCTATAAATTCTGTGTCTTACAATAGCATCCTCCACAACCACCTGATGAAGGAGGGGTGCTCCGAAAGCTAGTGCTTCCAATTAAACCTGTTGGACTATAATCTGGTGTTGTGTGATTTTTAGCTATTCCCTTCTGAATTCAAGTCTTTATCTAGTTCCCCTTGAATTTCATTATGTAACGTACATTCACCACCTTTCGAGGAGTGCATTCCAGCTTACATTCTTTCAGTGCATAAAGGATACTCATCTCACCTCCATCAGTGCATCAAGCTTGATTCCTTTACCTACTATCTTCAAAGTGGACACCCTTTGGTTACCTACTCTCCTACCAGTGGAAGCAGTTCTACTTATTTTTGACCTTATTTTGCAACAAAGGTTTGTTTTGGGCTTCAGGAACAAATGGGAGCTCCAAGCCTGTATCTTTTGTCACTTTTGCAACAGGCAGCCTCTTAGGTGATGCCTATAAAGACTGGCAGGGAGATTCCTGATGCTGCCAACACAATTAGATTGCTGGGATATGTTGTCACAAAGCTAGTTTCTTTCCTCTAAAAGGTGTTCCTTTTCTCAAGGATACTATGTCCTTGGGTTTTTCAGAGGGGTAACAAACCACTCTTGGTTCCGATTAGTCTGGTTTGATGCAGAGATTAAAAGATATTGAGAGACTTCAGGCCAAAGTGGTCACATTTTAGAAGTGACCTGTATAATGAAAGGGGAGTGGTCAGCTCTCTAGCTGAGCATTTTAGTTCAGTCTAGAACTAGTTGGGAGTTCAACAGTGAACTGTGTGGAAACTCTCTCTCTCTCTTTCTGCCCTTCTAACTTCAACCTGTTCCACCTTTTATATTACTTTTCAAGAGGGTTTGCTCATTGGGACTGTTGTGTATATTTGGTGCAGCATAATTAGGTCCCGTTTGGATAGACTGAGTTCGGTAGGGCTTTTTTATTCTGTTCTTTGTGTTTCATTGTGTAATTTTGTGAATAAACCCGAGTAGTCAACCTCACTAACTTATTCTGAGTAATTTTCATTGTACACTCACCGAAATAACATACAAAGTTATGGTCTGTGTTGCCTATTCAAGAATATGTTGAGTGATCTGGCCTAGTCCAGAACAATGTATTTGAATCCTACCATGGTGGGTGGTGAAATTTGAATTCAGAAATAATCTGGGATAAAAGTTGGTCCAAATGGCAATGATGAAATCATTGTAATTATCATAAAAATCCACCTGGTTCACGAACATCCTTCAGGTGAGGAATTCTGCTATTGTAAGCTGGTCTGGTCCCCATCTGAGTCCCAACCTACAGCAATGTGGTTGATGTTTAACTACCTTCTGGGCAATAAATGCTGGCCCAGTCAGCCCCTCCCTCCTACATCCTGTGAAAGAATAAAACAGCCAGTGATTGTATAACACATACTGGCATAACCAATTGAATGAATGAATAAGAGAATACACAACTGCCAAATGAAAAGAAAATGTGATGAAAAATCCATTGAAGAAAATAGAGTCAGCTCATAAAACTGTCAAAATGAACATTTTGCAGTCAATTTGAAGCTGCATCAACAATTTGTGCTGAGCAAAATCCAATAATGAGCTTGGAACAAAGCCCAACAGTCACACTGAGATGTCATTATGCACCTTTGATAAAGCACAGGTCAGCCATCTGTTCAAGCTTTGAAAGAGTCAGGCTGATGTCTATGCTGGAAATGGGTGAAAAGATTAAAGCAAATTCAGCAATTGACAAAGTCAAATTTGAATTTCCATATTATGCAGTGTAGAACACCTTATCCAGTGAAAATTGTACTTTAATCCACATTCACACTGCTGGTGTGTTTATTGGCTATTTACACTTTTAACAATGAAGCTCTATCACAAATCACCAGCATGCATTATCCCATTGTGGCATGTGACATTCACAAAACCTTTTAAAGTTACATATCCCGCTTGATCCAGGGCTCCCTCATCGTATTTTAGTTTGGCACATAAACAGATGTTACCATTCTGAATTACCCTTGAGGTTTGGGCAATGAACATAGAAAATGATACCACGCCATGAAAGAATGTCTGAAAAGCTGGCTTTAATTGCCATTCCACTCCAACTCCACAAGACGTGCTGGTTCTCTGAAAGGCCAAAGCTCAAAATGGATGCAACATAATCAGATCAGCTCTAGGCAGCATCTTGACCCACCCTCTTATACAATTCTGTTGAAAATTGCTGGTGATGGGAATAGGGGTGGAACTCAAGGAGTTGCTTCGTGGTCGCCAATTTTAAAGCCTCCTCTTGGCACTGCATCAAGATAGGAAAATAAAACAGGGCCTGGATTCACGTTCACCTAATCCTGTCTGGCTCATTAATGTGCATCAGCTCTAAACTCAGACTCATAAACCACCCCTTTGGCTCTGAGGAAGACTGTTGATTTATGCTAAATTAGAAACAGTTGCGTTCTGTGAAACACCCAATGGAAAGCTGTTTGAGAATTTCCAAGTTCCTTCCACTCAGAGCAGGCAACAGAAATTTGGCACAGAAACATTTCACTGCGCTAGTCTCACAATAAAACTGATGATATTTCCCAGGTTTGACATGTTTGAATGGTGTTTTCTAATGTCAGGAAATGTATGAATGGAATCTTTGTTGTTTCGGTGCTTGTATTAGAGTGATTGTCCAGGAAAGTTTGTGGACCTGGGTTTCTAGGGGAGGATTTACTTGGGTTTCTAATCTGTTTCAAGGAAGTCACTCATCACCTGTTAGTGACCTCGCTATTTACATTCGCTCTAATGTATCGTGTTGTGATATCACAACAGTGAAAACTTTGAGGACAGAAATTTTCTCTGAAAGTGGAACTTCAACTTCCCCCAATAACTTCTGCTTAATTACATCCTTAGCTGGTAACAACCATCTGGGTTGCAATTAATGCAGTATGTCTGGGTTAAACTGCGGTTCAGAATGAGGTGGAAATAGAAATGGCTGAAAGAAATAGTCTCTACTGAAAGTTGTGCACCATGTGCAAAGTATGAAATCAGAACCATGTCATTACTTGGCAGTGCAAAACTGAAACATTGCTAAAATCAGACTTGTAGTCACTTGTAGCTTTTTTTTAATCTCACACCCACTGAGTTACAACAGCTAATCTTTGAAAGGTGATGTACACAGAATGAGAAGATACTGCGGATTAGGTTAGATTACCGACAGCATGGAAACAGGCCCTTCAGCCCAACAAGTCCACACCAACCCTCCAACAAGTAACCCACCCAGACCAATTCTCCTATTCTATATTTACCCCTGACAAATGCACCTAACACTATGGGCAATTTAGCAAGACCAATTCACCTGATCTACACATCTTTTGGATTGTGGGAGGAAACCGGGGCACACAGAGGAAACCCACTCAGACACGGGGAAATTGTGCAAACTTCACACAGGCAGTCGTCTGAGGGGGGAATCGAGCCCTGGTCCCTGGAGTTCTGAGGCAGTAGTGCGAACCACTGAGCCACCATGCCACCCCCAAATAATTAGCTGGACTAAGGTTGACATTGAGATACAATAAGATTGATTAAGTGACAATCTTAATTTACTAAATTAACCTCAGGGAAGGCAGGCAGACCACTCAGTCAGACGGTTGCCACAGAGAAAGCAGAAGGGATTAGCAATCTCCATAAGCATTGCCTCCACGCTGAAGGTGGATTGTATGTATAAACTCCTTTTGCCCACGCAGGCATCAATCAGGCAGTAAATCTTTGTGCCCTCTGGAAGTGAGGAATTTGTTTTTACTCAAGGTTTCATCTCGGTTCATGCCCTCATTCTGCATTAAACAGGAAGAGATATTTGCTGAATTCAAGCTTCCATTATTACAAATCATTTCACCACAAACCAGGGTCCAAGGGGCCGAGGCCCTGAAAGAGTGCCTGACAGATCCACACCACCCAATGACTTGGCAAACCTTCATCTGCAACATGAAACCAGCAACACTGGCGGCACGGTGGCTCAGTGGTTGCACTGCTGCCTCACGCTGCCAGAGAACCAGGTTCGATCTCAGCCTTGGGTGACTGGCTGTGTGGAGTTTGCACATTCTACCTGTGTCTGCGTGGGTTTCCTCTGGATGCTACAGTGTCCTTCCACAGCCTAAAGATGCACAAGTCAGGTGGATTGGATGTGCTAAATTGCCCATAGTGTCCGGGGAGGTGCAGGCTAGTTGGGTTAGCTATGGGAAATGTAGGGTGATAGGATGGGTCTGGGTGGTATGCTCTTCAGAGGGTCAGTGTGGACTTGACAGGCTGAATGGCCTGCTTCCACGCTGTAGGGAATGATAAGTAAACCTTGACATGCACAAATGTCAAATGGACAGAGGAATATGTGGATTACAAATGCAAAATGTATGCTGTGCTCAATGACAACTCATATCCTTTGGACCATCTTTTAAACATTACTTTTGGGATATGGGATTGCTCGGCTTACTAGCATTTATTGTCCATCCCTAGCTACCCCGAAGATGTGGCAGTGGGCAACTTTCTTGAAACACTGCAGTTCATCTATCGAATTGATTGAATTGATACATTGAATCAGGGAGTTCAAGGACTTTGACACACGGAAGGAATATATTTCCAAGATGGATGGTACACGGTTCAGAGGGAAATTTTCAGGTGTTGGTGTTCCAATGTATCGGATACTTTTGTCCTTCTGGATGGTGATGAGTTTTGAAGGTGCTGTCTAAGGAGACTTGGTGAATTTCTGCAGGGTGTCTTATAGATAGTACACATTGCTATTACTGAGGTGGTGGATGGAGTGAATGCTTGTGGATGAGGTGTCAATCAAGCAGGCTGCTTTGTCCTGGATGGTATCAAGCTTCTTGAACATTGTTGGAGCTAGACTCATCCAGGCAAGTGAGACTATTCCTGGCTTCTATCTCATCGATGAAGATCAGGCTTTGAGGAGTTAGGATTCCTACCTCAAACTTGCTCTTTCAGCTACTGTGTTTACATGGTTAGTCCAGTTGAGTTTCTGGGCAAAAGTGAGGACTGCAGATGCTGGAAATCAGAGTTTAGATCAGAGTGGTGCTGGAAAAGCACAGCAGGTCAGGCAGCATCCGAGGAGCAGGAAAATCGATGTTTCGGACAAAAACCCTTCATCAGGAATAGCGCCTGATGAAGGGCTTCTGCCTGAAACATCGATTTTCCTGCTCATCAGATACTGCCTGACCTGCTGTGCTTTTCCAGCACCACTCTGATCTAAACAATTGAGTTTCTGGTCAATAGTAATGCCTGGATGTTGATAGGAGGGGATTCAGTGATGGTCATGCTGTTGAACATCAAGGGACAATGATTTGACTTCCTTGTTGGAATCGGTCATCTGGTTCTGGTGTGGATTAACTGATAATGGCCGCTGACCAACCCAAACCTGGAAAATGACCGAGTCTTGCTGCATTTGATTATATGGACATGGGAAATTCCATCTACTGATGAGATGATAGGGTTTCTGAGCCTGAGGCTTGTCTGTGAGAAGTGGCAGATGGAGTTTAATTCAGATAAATGCGAGGTGCTGCATTTTGGGAAAGCAAATCTTAGTACGACTGATACACTTAATGGTAAGGTCCCAGGGAATCTTGCTGAGCAATGAGACTTTAAGTTCAGGTTCATAGATCCTTGAAAATATTGCAGGCAGGGTTGGAGGATTTGAGCTATAGAGAAAGGTGAACAGGGTGAGGCTGTTTTCCCTGGAGCATCGGAGCTGAGCGGTGACCTTATAGAGGTTTACAAAATCATGAGGGGCATGGATTGGATAAATAGACAAAGTATTTTCCCTGGAGTCGGGGAGTCCAGAACTAGAGGGCATAGGTTTAGGGTGAGAGGGGAAAGATATAAAAGGGGCAACTTTTTCACGCAGAGGATGGTACACGTATGGAATGAGCTGCCAGAGGAAGTGGTGGAGGCTGGTACAATTCAACATTTAAGAGACATTTTGAGGGGTATATGAATAGGAAGGGTTTGGAGGGATATGGGCCAGGTGCTGGCAGGTGGGACAAGATTGGGTTGAGATATCTGGTCGGCATGGACGGGTTGGACCGAAGGGTCTATGTCCATGCTATACATCTCTATGACTATGCTCTTTCCACATTTCCTTTTGTTCCTTTTCATTTTTTTCCTGTCTCTTTCCTCTTTGTTTTTGCCTCTATTTTATTTCACTCACCTCTTGGTGAAGAACTCGATCACAATAACAGCATCTGTGGTGTTTGGGCCCAGCAGCACTGACTCATGGCTGTAGCATCAGAGGTGAGTTTGGGTTTACAGTGAGGGGTGCCTCTGTGTAGCACAGATTCATGGAGGTGGTGGCAGAGGTGAGTTTTGGCCCAGTACAAGGCATGGCCACATCAGCAATGGCTGCATCAGTGAGGTGGACCTGAAGCAGATTCATGACGATGGTGGCAGAGTCAAGTTTGGTCTGGTGTGGTACCCAATGGCACAGGTGACATCTGTATTGGTGAGGTCCAGTGAGGACTCATAGTGGCAAGGGCATCAGTAGAAGCAAGATGGCACTGAAGAGTGGGCAACCTTTGTTCCCGTGGTGACAGGGTGAAGGGGACTCATGCCTGACCACCAGGTCTATGGTCCATGGTGGAGCACTTACCAAGAGGGACTGTAAAGCACTTGCTTTATTTCTTCATTTTTCTACCATCATATTCTATGTTTTGTTTTATTTTTCTGTGCTTTAAGATGGTATTAGAGAGTGGCGACACTATTCAACACTTTTCATTGTATTTTGTAACAAGATACACATGACGATAAATAAAACAAACTGAGAAAATGGACTGCTTCAGTATCTGAGGAGTCGCAAATGGTGCTGAACATTGCGCAATCATTGGTGAACGTCCTCATTTCTGACCTTATGATGGAGGGAAGGTCATTGATGAAGCAGCTGAAGATGGTTGGACCCAGAACACTATTCTGAGGAACTCCTGTAGAGATGTTGTGGAGTTGAGATGACTGACCTCCAACAACCACGACCAACTTCCTTTTTGCCAGGTAAAACTCCAACCAGCAGAAAATATTATCTGAATTCCCATTGACTCTATTTCTTCCAGAGCTCCTTGATGCCACACTTGGTCAGTTGAAGCTTTGACATTAAAGGCAGTCACTCTCTCTTCACTTGCTCTGACACATGACCATGCATCTCCACACGGGCCATGTTATAAAGGCAACAATTGGATTTGTATAAGGGTGGTGACCTGGCTCAAGGAATATCCCTGATGAGATTCATCTTGATGGTTCATTGCACTCCCATGTGAATTGACTGCCCAAAAATACACCAAAGTGACATATTGTATGTTCTTTTTGATACGTATATGGCTCTGGCACAAAATGACCAAATTATTTCAGTGAGCTATGTTTTAAGTGACTGTTCTACAGAATTCCCTCATATTCATAAAAACGATACAAGAGCCAAATATTGAGAGTGTTGTGATGATGGATCAGTACCCTATAGTATTTGTAGATATATTTTACTGTTCATTCCATAAAAGGAGGACTGCTGCAAAAAGAATTGAGGAGTTAAATTCAGTGACTGTCCAGCATAGTCCTGTGTGAAGCCAATGGAATGCCACATATTTAAATTGTGAGGAAAATGTCAAACAGGACGGGACATAACTGTAAAGATAAACAAGGGCCCCCTTGCCCAACAGAAACTCACCCCCTGTGAATTATATTCCCAACCACAGGCACATTTTGTGTGGAAGAATATAGGGTTTAAAAAGCCAGTTTCGACTTTACTGAGGTGGACTAGTGGGACTGAATATTTGCATGTGTACCAGCCTGAGTTTGAGCATGAGCGTGTCATGAAAGGTTATTGAAGGCTATCACCCCTCACCACCCCAGTTAGTCTGTTTAAACTGACCCCCTTTGAAACATGAGTCCATTTGAGTCTGGAAGAAAGGTTTCCACAAAAGGAAGGGATATTTTAAAAATTAATCTTATAGCAACAAAACTAGGGATGTGGGGCGCTAAGGAAGGAGAACCAGTATATCCCTCCTCACCTGGAAATTTTGCAGATTGGGGTATCCTGGTTGGAGCAATAGTGAATTCAGGAACCCAGAGTCTTTCTAGCTTATTCACCAACGTACCATCCACAAAGGCATTAAGATTCACATTAGATCACCATATTACAGCAATTGAGATTAGATTAGATTCCCTACACTATGGAAACAGGCCCTTCAGCCTGTACCAACCCTCGGAAGATTAACTCACCCAGACCCATTCCCCTACCCTGCATTTACCCCTGACTAATGCACCTAACACTATGGGCAATTTAGCATGGCCAATTCACTTAACCTGCACATCTTTGGATTGTGGGAGGAAACCCACGCAGACACAGCAAGAATGTGAAAACTCTGTGTAGACTGGAATCAAACGCAGGTCCCTAGTGCTGTGAGGCAGAAGTGTTAACCACTGAGCCACCATGCCACCCCAAGATGTACCATCACTTTCTGAATGTGTTAGCATTATGTTCATAAATGTAATGATTCCAGATAATATCAATCTTCATGACTCTTTAATGGATGGTGCTATGATAGGTTCCCCAAAAGATCTAGCTTTTGCTAACCCTGTCACCTTTGACGGTTTTGTGGCACAGTGATAGTGCCCTTACCACTGAGCTAGGAGGTCAGAGTTTAAATCCCGCCTATCTCAGATGTTAAATATTGGCCTGGCCACATGGAATAAAAACTTGCTCTTCCACCAAATGGTTCCACCAGGTATTTTGCAACCACCTCAAGGGACACACAGGGCCTTAGTTTAACACCTTATCCAAAAGATGGCACCTCTGACACTGCAGCTGTCCCCCAATACTTCACTGGAGTGCCTACCCGGATTTTTGTGCTCAGATTTTGGAACAGGTTCTGACTCTGAATCTATAGGTAGAAGTGCTACTAACTGGCTGACATTGTATATAAGATGAATGAGACACAAGTCACAACCAAAGACTGACCTAATCCATAAATGGGGAAAAGCAAATCAATCCAACTAAATTAAACTGTGAACTCTAGAAACTTTGTCATGTTCATCAAGCAATTAACAGAGGTAGACTGAAACAGGACAGTTATTGAAATGCGCTTAATGCATGGCCATAGTACAGCTTAATATATTATATCAAGTTAATTTATCTTCAAAAATTATGATTAGTAAACATTTTTCGTTTTCATTTGCGAAGAGAGCAGAATGTGCATTTAATCTGGTCACCGTGACTAATTTACTACCTCCTAGCACTTATGTGATCACTCACAGCCATTATCCTAGTCATATTTGGATCTCATTTGGTCCATTTGCTGATTATGTTAATTATGTTCTGAATTAAGTATTAATTATATATTTAAAAGCAAAATATTGCAGATGCTAGAAATCTGAAACAAATGCAAGAAGTGCTGGAGAACCCCAGCAGGTCTGGCAGCATCTGTGGAGAGCGAAACAAAGTTAACTTTTCGTGTCCAGTATGATTGACAAGTGTGATATCGAATTCGAGACCTATTCAGTGTTTTTTCCTCCACATAACAACAAGTAAGATAAGAGCAGTCGCCTGAATAGTGCTTTCCATTGCGTAATCTGGGCTCATCTTCTAAGTTCTTAACAATCTAAGCAATTTTGCTAAAGGTGCTCTGCAGATGCTCTTAGATCACACGGTGACCTTAAAGACATGTCCTTGTGGATGGGCAAATGAGATCCACCAGAATCTCCACGCAGAAGGATACACTTGAGCTTATTTCTCTCCAGATTAAGGAAACTGATCGTGAAAATTATAAATTCATCCAAATTGTCAACATTGGGTAACCTCAAGGGCATCTTGGGAGTGACACTTTTTCGTTGTTTTAACCAATCTCACTTTGTGACTTTCTCAGGACTTGGAAGGGTAAGTGTCATTATTTTCCAACCTTGCTCAGAACCCATTGCTGATCAGCTTCACAATGGCACTGAGCACAAGATGAGGCTATTCAACCCAACTGGTCAGTGCTAACATTTATTCTCCACACCAGCTTCCTCCGATCTTATTTCATGTAATCGCATCAAAATATCACTCTCTTCTTTCCTCGCCTTGCTTATCTAGCTTCCTCTCAAATGTATCTATGCTAGTGATTTCGATCAATGATTGTAGCAAAGATTCTCCACCATCTGAATAAAGGAATTTCTCCAGCATTCTCGATCACATTTTTCTCTTGATTATCTTACATATTTGCGCTGTTTCCATCTCTATCTGATGCCAATATTGAAAATTCCACCAGTTATGCTCCCAATATCTACCCTTCATTCAGTTTTCTATCCTTCTCCTTTCTGAACTTGATTTACATCACTTCCGGCAGTAGACAGTTTGCAAACATTTATTACAAGCACACTGATTATTACAGCCACTTGATCTGTACTCCTTCATTTCCTAAAGCCTTGCACCAAACCAATCTTTCTCCCACAGTATCTTCACTTTCATTGCAGAAGATACTTGAAGGAGGAAATATTTAAAAGATGCTAAAGGCAAGGAGTTCAAAAATAGGGAGGTTGGGTGAGTGGTTAACACTAGGAGAAAGTGAGGACTGCAGATGCCGGAGACCAGAGTTGAAAAATGTGGTGCTGGAAAAACACAGCAGGCCAGGCAGCATCCGAGGAGCAGGAGAATCGACATTTCGGGCATAAGCCCTTCTTTGGCTTATGCCCGAAACGTCGATTCTCCTGCTCCTTGGATGCTGCCTGGCCTGCTGTGTTTTTCCAGCACCAATTTTTCAAAAATGAGTGGTTAGCACTGCTGCTTCACAGCACCACTGTGCCAGGTTGAATTCTAGCCGCGGGCAACTGTGTCTGTGTGGATTTCCTACAGGTGCTCTGATTTCCTCCCACAGCCAAAGGCAGTCCTGATTAGGTGAATTGACCATGTTAAATTGCCCATAGTGTTCAGGGATATGTGGCTTAGATGCATTAGTCAGAGATAACTGTAGAGTAATGGGGAATAATTCTGGGTGGGACACTCTTCAGTGGGATGGTGTGGGCCTGTTTCCACACTGTAATAATTCTATGAATCTATTAGTCTTATGCTGCAGCTGTACAGGGTGCTGGTGAGACCTTACCTAGTGTACTGTGTGCAGTTTTAGTCTCCTTACTTGAGAAAGGATCTACTGGCACTGGAGAAGCTGCAGAGACGGTTCACTAGGTTAATCTGGAGTTGAGGGGGTTGGTTTATGAGGAGCGACTGAGTAGAGGGGGATTATATTCATTGGAATTTAGAAGAATGAGGGGGGATCTTACAGAAACATGTAAAATTATGAAGGGAATAGATAGGATAGAAGTAGAAAGGATGTTTCCACTGACGAGTGAAACGAGGGCAAGAGGGCCAAGAGGCCTCAAAATTAGCATCTTTAAGACTGAATTGAGAAGGATTTTCTTCACCCAGTGAATCTATGAGATTCCCTGCCCAGTGAAGCAGTTGAGGCTTCCTCAGTAAATGTTTTTAAAGCTAAGATAGATGCATTTTGAACAGTAGAGAAATTAAGGATTGTAGTGAGCGGGTGGGTAAGTGGAGCTGAGTCCGTGAAAAACTCAGCCATGACCTTATTGAATGGCAGAGCAGGCATCGAAGGGCCAGATGGCCTACTCCTGCTCCTAGTTCTTATGTGGAGAAAGTGGGAAGTGAGACTAAATTGGTTTCTCTTCATAAGTGCTAGTGATAACCCAATGGACCGAATGGCCGCCTTCTGCAGTTGTTTTTAACGTTCATTCACAGGATGTGGCTAGACCAACATTAATTGCCCATCTCTAATTGCCCAGACAAGTGGTTAAGAGTTAACCACATTGCTATGGGTCTGGAGTCACATGTTGACCAGAGTAGGTAAGGATGGCTGTTTCCGTCCCTAAAGGACACTAATGAACTAAATGGATTTTTCCAATAATTAACAAAGGTTTCAGGTCATTGAATTTAAATTCCACCATCACCAAGATAGAATTCAAACAAATCCCCCCAGAAAATTACCTCGGTTTCTGAATTAATGGTCTAGAAGTAATACCACTAGGCCATCTTCTCCCTAATTGATTTAGAGTGAATTATGCTCTGAACCGACGGTAATACTGGGCAAGTCAGGTTCCAGGGTAAAAAATGGCTTGATGCACTATAAATTTTAATTTCACAATGGTGGTCAGTCACATGAGGCTTTCAATGTACTTTTAACAAAACAGCACGTTTATTATTTGAAAGAGAAACAAAACAAACATAAAACAATTTTGAATGAGCAGAAAAAATAATAAATTTCTTAGAAGGTATTTTACATAGAACATAGAGCATAGAACAATACAGCATAGAACAGGCCCTTCGGCCCTCATTGTTGCACTGATCCGTGAACTAATCTAAGCCCATTCCCCTACACTTTCCCATCATCATCCATATGCTTATCCAAGGACTGTTTAAATGCCCTGAATATGGCTGAGTTAACTGCATTGATAGACAGGGCATTCCATGCCCTTACCACTCTCTGAGTGAAAAACCTGCCTTTAACATCTGTCTGAAATCTATCACCCCTCAATTTGAAGCTATGCCCCCTCATACAAGCCAACATCATCTTCCTAGGAAAAAGACTCTCACTGTCCACCCTATCTAATCCTTCGATCATCTTGTATGTCTCTATTAAATCCCCTCTTAGCATTCTTCTCTCCAATGAGAACAGACCCAAGTCCCTCAGCCCTTCCTCATAAGACCTTCATTTCAGACCAGGCAACATCCTGGTAAATCTCCTCCGCACCTTTTCCAATGCTTCCACATCCTTCCTATAATGGGATGACTAGAACTGTACACAATATTCCAAGTGAAGCCGCACTAACGTTTTGTACAGTTGCAGCATGACATCAAGGCTCCGGAACTCAATCCTTCAACCAGCAAAACCTAACACGCCGTGTGCCTTCTTAACAGCACTATCAACCTGGGTGGCAACTTTCAGGGATCTATGTACATAGACACCCAGATCCCTCTGCACATCCACACGACCAAGAATCTTTCCATTGATCCAGGACTCTACCTTCTGGTTATTCTTCCCAAAGTGAATCACCTCAGATTTAGCTGCATTGAACTCCATTTGCCACATCTCAGCCCAGTTCTGCAGTTTATCCAAGTGTCCCTGCAACCTGCAACAATCTTCCACACTGTCCATCACTCCACCGACTTTAGTGTCATCTGCAAACTTACTAATCCATCCTCTTATGTCTGTGTCCAAGTCATTTATGAAAATGACAAACAGCAGTGGTCCCAAAACAGATCCTTATGGCACACTGCTAGTAACCACACTCAAGGCTGTATATTTTCTATCAAACACCACTCACTGACAGCGGAACGAGGACATGCTGCAACCTAAAGGACTAGCCACACTACCATACCTCAAGAGCATTTCCGAACTGACAGCCAGACTACTGCGACCACTAGGACTCATAACAGCACTCAGACCAACAGCCACTCTCAGACAACAACTCACCAGAACGAAGGACTCAACACCCAGCATGAGCAAAACCAATGTAGTGTACAAAATCCCTTGCTTGGACTGCACAAAACACTACATCGGACAAAGAGGAAGACAGCTAACAATCCGCATCCATGAACACCAACTAGCCACGAAACAACATGACCAGCTATTCTTAGTAGCCACACACGCAGATGACAAGCAACATGAATTCGACGGGACAACACTACTATTATAGGACAAGCCAAACAGAACAGCCAGGGAATTCCTAGAGGCATGGCACTCATCCACAGATTCAATCAATAAGCACATCGACCTGGACCCAATATACTGACCACTGCAGCGGACACTGGAACTGACAACCGGAAGCGGCAGATTCAAACCACTACAAATGCCGGAGGAAAGATCACAGAAGCGCTTCACAGGAGGCTCCCAAGCACTGAGGATGTCACCTAGACAGGGGACGAAACGTCTGCAACACAAATTCCCAGCTCGGCGAACAGAACCACAACAACGAGCACCCAAGCTACAAATCTTCTCCCAAACTTTGAACTCACTGCCTTCTTACAGAAAGTCAGTTTCTAATCCAAACTGCTAAATCACCCTCAATCCCATACCTCTACATTTTCTCCAAAAGCCTACCATGTGGAACCTTATCAAAGGCTTTGCTGACGTCCATGTAAACCACGTCAACTGCCATACCCTCATCCACATGCTTGGTCACCTTCTCAAGAAGGAGAAAGTGAGGACTGCAGATGCTAGAGATCAGAGCTGAAAAATGTGTTGCTGGAAAAGCACAGCAGGTCAGGCAGCATCAAAGGAGCAGGAGAATCGACGTTTCAGGCATAAGCCTTTCCTGAAGGAGGACTTATGCCCGAAACGTCAATACTCCTGCTCCTTTGATGCTGCCTGACCTGCTGCGCTTTTCCAGCAACACATTTTTCAGCACCTTCTCAAGAAACTCAATGAGGTTTGTGAAACACGACCTGCCCTTGACAAATCCATGTTGACTATTTACAATCAAATTGTTGCTTGCTAGATGATTATAAATCCTATCTCTTCTAATCCTTTCCAAAACTTTTCCTAGAACAGACGTCAGGCTCACTGGTCTATAATTATCATGCTTATCTCTACTGCCCTTCTTGAACAAAGGCACAACATTTGCAATCCTCCAGTCCTCTAGTACAAAATCTGTAGACAATGATGACTCAAAGGTCAAATCCAAAGGCTCCGCTATCTCCTCCCCTAGCTTCCCAAAGAATTCACAGAAAAATTCCATCCGGCTCAGAGGACCTATCTACTTTCATACCTTCTAGAATTGATAGCTCCTCCTACTTGCTAACCTCAATCCTTTCTCGTACCTCATTCTTCTCCTCTACAATATTCTCCTCTTCCTGAGTGAAAACAGATGAGAAATATTTGTTTAGCACCTCACTGATCTCCACAGGGTCCACACACAACTTCCCACTTCTGTCTTTGACTGGTCCTATTCCTACCCTAGTCATCTTTTATTACTCACATATCAATAGAAAGCTTTGGGTTCTCCTTTATTCTATCTGCTAAAGACTGCTCTTGTCCTCTCTTTGATCTTCTTAACTCTCACTTTAAATCCTTCCTAGCTAATCTATAACTCTCCATCGTCTCATCTGAACCATCTTGCCTCAACATCACATAAGCCTCCCTCTTCTGCTTAACAATTTCTTTAGTAAACCACGGTTCCCTTACATTATCACTTCCTCCTTGCCTGACAGGGACATGCCTATTAAAGACATGAAATACCTGTTCCTTCACATTTCCATTGTCTCCATCGCTTGCATTTTGCTGCCCCATTAGTCTTGCCTAATCCCATTATAATTGCCCTTTCCCCATCTATAAACCCTGCCCTGTGGTAGAACATAAAACATAGAACATAGAACAATACAGCACAGAACAGGCCCTTCGGCCCACGATGTTGTGCCGAACTTCTGTCCTAGATTAAGCACCCATCCATGTACCTATCCAAATGCCGCTTAAAGGTCGCCAATGATTCTGACTCTACCACTCCCACGGGCAGCGCATTCCATGCCCCCACCACTCTCTGGGTAAAGAACCCACCCCTGACATCTCCCCTATACCTTCCACCCTTCACCTTAAATTTATGTCCCCTTGTAACACTCTGTTGTACCCAGGGGGAAAGTTTCTGACTGTCTAATCTATTTATTCCTCTGATCATCTTATAAACCTCTATCAAGTCACCCCTCATCCTTCGCCGTTCCAACGAGAAAAGGCCGAGAACTCTCAACCTATCCTCGTACGACCTATTCTCTATTCCAGGCAACATCCTGGTAAATCTTCTCTGCACCCTCTCCAAAGCTTCCACATCTTTCCTAAAGTGAGGCGACAAGAACTGCACACAGTACTCCAAATGTGGCCTTACCAAAGTCCTGTACAGCTGCAACATCACCTCACGACTCTTGAATTCAATCCCTCTGCTAATGAACGATAATACACCATAGGCCTTCTTACAAACTCTATCCACCTGAGTGGCAACTTTCAAAGATCTATGTACATAGACCCCAAGATCTATGGTATGTACCTATCCCTTTCCATTGCTAAACTAAATTTAATGGAGTATGGTCATTCTCTCCAAAGTGCTCACCTATCACTAAATCAAACACCTGGCCTGGACCAAGTACCAGATCCAGTGTGGTCTCCACTCTTGTCGGCCCTTCAACATACTGTGTTGGGAAACCCTCCTGTACACATTGGAAAAAAAGTGATCCATCCAACGTACTAGAGTTATAGCATTTCCAGTCAATGTTGGGGAAGATAAAGTCTTCCATAAGGACCACCCTGTTCATCTCACTCCTGCCTAGAATTGATTCACCAATCCTCTCCTGCACATCCCTGGAATTTTGAGGAGATCCATAAAAAACTCCTAACAGTGTGACCTCTCCTCTCCTGTTTCTAACCTCAACCCATACCACCCCAGTAGACAAGTCCTCGGCAAATGTGCTTTCAGCCACCGTTATACAGTCCTTGACGAACACACCTCCCGCTCTTTTCTCACCCTCCCTGATCTTCATTAAAGATCTAAATTCTGGAACCTGCAACATCCATTCCTGACCTTGCTCTATCCATGTCTCAGTAATGGCCACAACATCGAAGTCTCAGGTACCTATCCATGCTGCAAGCTCACATACCCTATTCCAGATACTCCTGGCATTGAAGTAGACACACTTCAAACCAGCTCCTGTGACCATGAAATCCTGTCATATCCTCCCTACTCTCATCCACCTGTGTACTGGAACTGCATCTCAGGTTCCCACTCCCCTGCTGAGCTAGTTTAGAGACACCCAATCTCAGTGAAGTTTCAATCCACCTTCACATTGACATTTCTTACTGAAATGAGGTAGTCACAAGGTCAAAAGTCAGACAACACCAGGTTATAGGTGAAAGTGAGTACTACAGATGCTGGAGATCAGAGTCAAGATGAGAGTGGTGCTGGAAAAGCACAGCAGGTCAGGCAGCATCCAAGGAGCAGGAAAATCTTGATGAAAGGCTTTTGTCCAAAACATCAATTTTCCTGCTCATCGGATGCTGCCTGACCTGTTGCGCTTTTCCAGCACCACTCTAATCTAAACACCAGGTGATATCCAACAGGTTTACTTGAAATCTCTAGCTTTTGTAACATTGCCCCTTTGTCCAGTGAAGTGAGAGAGAAGCACACAGACACACAGATCACAGATTCCTGTAGTTGATCAAGAGTGTCAGACAGTGTAAGTAAAGTGTCAGCAGCTGAATAACAAGCAAGCATCTATAATCTGATTAAATGAGGCAGAGAAATAATGACAAAAAAAGTAAGATGGTGCTGGAGACAAACCAAATAATTGGAATAACATGATGGGTACAAAAGTCACATGCTGAGGGTCTAACCAAACTAATATATAATCCAGAATGGTACAAACTAATTAAGGCTGAAAGATCATAACAATTTATCAAGGAGATGGTGACGAAACAAGATACCAAGAAAGATTTTACAGATACAGAACAGTGTGATGGGGTCATATGTAGAGTAACATGAACCCAAGCTCACAGTTGAGGCTGTCTTCATGGGTACTGAGCTTGGGCTATCAGTTCCTGCTCGGCGATTCTGTGTTGTGTGCCTCGAAGGCTGCCTTCAAGGACGCTTGCCCAAGGATCAGAGGCCAAATGCCTCTGACTCTTGCAGTGTTCCCTGACCAGGAGGGAACATTCCTGTCAGCCAATTGTTGTCCATTCATCCTTTGTCACAGCCTTTGCTTGGTCTTATCAATGTACCATGCCTTGGGGCGTCCTTGCCTGAAGCTTATGAGACAGACAACACTGGCCACGTCACATGAGTATCTGCCGTGAATGTGGTGGGTGGTGTCCCCACGTTTGATGGTAGTATCCGTGTCGATGATCTGACATGTCTTGCAAAGATGGCTGTAGCAGGGTTTTGTGTTGTTGTGGTTGATGTTGTCCTGAAGGCTAGGTAGTTTGCTGCCTTCAAGGTTTAATAGTTGTTTGAAGGTGAGAAGTGAAGGTGTAGGAAAGATGTTGGTGAGCTGTTCGTCATCATCGATGACATGTTGAAGGCTGTGAAGAACATGATGTCACAGGCATTTCCCTTCAGTGTTTTTCACCAAATGTGAATTTCTCTATTACTGTCTCTCCCCGAAACAGCAGGTTAACTCACTTACTTTTCTCACTGAAATATGAGAAATAAACTCAAAGTGTAAACTAATTTTTAAGCTGATAAACAGCACATTTGCTGATGTGGATCTTTTCATATCAATTGCCATATTTTTCTGACCCCCTAGACTCCCCTCCTCTATGTCATGAAATCTACAGTTAACAGTGAGCAGCGAGTATCTTTCCAGGTAGGTTTTTGAGCCATTTAGCGTAGGTCACATGATTTCTTGGAAGGGCTGTCATTAGTTCACTGTTCCAAATGACTTCCTGACCCTTGCATGAAAAACTGATCTGCACAGCTCTGAAAATCAAGCAGCTATTTATCACAGCATTAGAATCAAAGATCACAAATAATAGTAACATCACAAACTTAAATCACAACTGGACGCTCCATGTTCCATATCATACCTTCTGCACCATTTCCCTCAACCACAGAGCTATTCAGACTCATCATATTTGCCGTCTCACATTCCACTATTCTAACTTTCAGCCCTTAGATGAAGACCTGTATTCCTTAGAGTCATAGAGTCAGACAGCATAGTAACAGACCCTTTGGTCCAGGCCATCTGCACTGACCAGGCATCCCAATCTAACCTAGCATAAGACTGACTTCCACATTTCTGTCACATACGTTTTGATTCCTTCCATTCAATTCCACTCCCCTCTTCCCAAAGATTCTGTCTCATCAGGGACATCTTTGTGGCCAACTCCATATCCAATTGCCCGTCTCCTGACATGTTGCCTTGTTGACACAATAAGTACAAAACATCTGTTTATTTTCCTGCACACATACCATTTCCCAAGGCCAAAAACAGGCAGCAAAGTAGCTGCACTTCCTCTCATACAATGCATTGAGAGTTTCTGCTTGTGACAGAGTTTTCTCTTTTCCTTTTAATCCTTACCAAAGATTGAGTGGCAATCCAAAACTAAGTCATTGTTTTTATATCCAGCATATTGAAGACTCTTTACTTTCTCCCTCTGTTTGGAAATCCTTACTTTTAATGTATTCATTCATGGGATGTGAGTAATTTGGCATCTTCTCAAGTAGCCCTTGAGAAGGTGCTGATGAGCTGTCAATAGAGTCAGAGAGCTGTACAGTACGGAAAGAGATCTTTTGTCCATGCCGACCAGATATCCTAACCTATTCTCGCCCCATTTGCCTGGACTTGGCCCATATCCCTCTAAACCCTTACCATTCATGTACCAATCTAGATGCCTTTTAAATGTTGTAATTGTACCAGCCTCCACCACTTCCTCTGACAGCTCATTCCATACCTGCACCATCCTCTACTTGAAAAGGTTGCCCCTTAGATCCCTTTCAAATCTTTCCCCTCTCACTCTTAACCTACGCCCTCTAATTCTGGACTCCTCACCCCAGGGAGAAGACCTTGTCTATTCACCCTATCCATGCCCTTCATGATTTTATAAGCCCCTTAGCCTCCGATACTCCAGGGAAAATGATCCCAGCCTATTCACTCTCTCCCTAGAGCTCAAGCCCTCCAACCCAAACAACATCATTGTAAATCTTTTTTGAATCCTTTTAAGTTTCACAATATTTTTCCTATGGAATGCAATATTCCAAAGGTCACCTCACCGATGTCCTGTACAGCCACAATATGACCTCCCAACTCCTATACTCAATGCACCTTCAAATAAAGGAATCTGTAACAAACACCTTCTTCACTATCCTGTCTACCTGTGACTGCACTTTCAAAGAACTATGAACCTGCATCCCAAGGTCTCTTTGTTTGGCAACACACCTCAGGACCTTAGCATTAATTGTCTGGGAGTAAGTTCCAGCTTCTTATCAGGAGCTGATGGCATTGTGGTATTGTTACTTACACTGTGGAAACAGGCCCTTCGGCCCAACAAGTCCAGACCGACCCGCCAAAATGCAACCTACCCAGTCCTATTCCCCTACATTTACCCCTGCTCCTAACACTACAGGCAATTTAGCATGGCCAATTCACCTAACCTGCACATTTTTTTTTGGACTGTGGGAGGAAGCCAGAGGAAACCCACGCAGACACGGGGAGAATGTGCAAACTCCACACAGTCAGTCGCCTGAGGTGGGAATTGAACCCGCATCTCTGGTGCTGTGAGGCAGCAGTGCTAACCACAGTGCCACCCACTGGCCCAATACTCTGAAGACCCAGGTAATAGCTCTCAGTTCCAATCCCACCACGGAAATAATGGAGGTGGAATTTGAAAAACTCTGGTATACACAGCCTGAGAATAATCATTGTCAATGAACCCATAAGGTTCATTAATGCACCTTGGGAAAGGAAATCTACCATCCTATCCCACTCAGACTCAAAGCAATGTGGTTCACTCTTAACTGCCCTCCAAAATGGTGTTTAATTGTATACAAGCCTCCTAAAAGAAATGGCACCAAAAACAACATTGGCTCTGTCAACCTTGTAAAGTCCTCCTCACTAACATCTGAGGACTAGTGCCAAAACTGGGAGAGCTGTTAGTCAAGTGACAACTTAATGCAGGCACAATCATGGAGTCATACTTTGCAGACAAGGTTGCAAACACTACATTCTCCATCCCTGGATGATGCCAGGACAGACCTAAGCAAACCCAACAGAGGTGGCAGGACAGTGGTGGACAGTCAGGAGAGTGTTAGCCTAGAGCCCATGAAGCCTTGTGGCATCAAGTCAAATACAAGCAAGGAAGCCATCTGCTGATTACCACATACTGTCCTCCTTTGGCTGATGAATCCATGTTGAACAACACTCGGAGGAACCACTGAGGATGGAAAGGGATAAGAATGTACTGTGAGTGAGAGATGGGGATGATGATGTCAGTGAAGACAAGGATGATGATGTTAAGAAACAGAGAATTTTGGAGTCATCAGCAGGTCTGGTCGCTTCTGTGGAGACAGAAATAGAATATAATATGTTTTGAATATAATGACTCTTCTTTGTAATGTTGAGGGCTGGAAAATAATAATATTTTTTCTGTTGTTGAGGGAGGGAGAAGAGTGAGTGGATCAGGTGGTGAAGGTATCAAGAGAAAAAGACAAAGAGAGTGTAAGTAGTGGTAAAAGAGAGATTTCAGAATAAAATATGTGTTAGCTATTGGTTTGAGTAGAATCAGACAAAGTAGGAGCAAAGAGAGTCTACTTTGCCCTTTGATCCTGCCATACCAGTCATTATGCTTGTGGCTGGTTATCTAACTCAACACGGTGGCTCAGTGGTTAGCACTGCTGCCTCACAGCACCAGGGTCCCAGGTTCGATTCCAGCCTTGGGCAACTGTCTGTGTAGAGTTTGCACATTCTCCCCGTGTCTGTGTGGGTTTCCACCCACAGTCCAAAGATGTGCAGGTTAAGTGAATTGGCTGTGCTAAATTGCCCATAGTGCTAGGTGCATTAGTCAGAGGTAAGTAGGTCTGGTTGGGTTACTCTGCGGAGGGTCGGTGTGGACTGGTTGTGCTGAAGGGCCTGTTTCCACAGTGTAGGGAATCTAATCTAATCCTGTTCCCCACATTCCCCCCAGATGCTGGAGGAAGTGTGAATCCTTGAGTGCTATGTCCAATACCTTCTTGAAATCATTCAAAGGTTATGGTTTACGAAGGAAGTTGAATCTCTTGTCTAGAGGAAGAAAAAAGGCTTATTTTTGGATGAGATGTGAACACTCAGTTAGGGCAATTGACAGTTACAAGGTAGCTAGGAAAACCTAAAGAGAGAGAGCTAAGAAGAGCAAGGATGAGACATGAGAAATTGTTGACAGATAGGATCAGGGAAAACCCTAAAGCTTTCTATAGGTATATAAGGGATAAAAGAATGACTAGAGTAAGATTAGGGCCAATCAAGGACAGTAGTGGAAGGTTGTGCGTGGAGTCAGAGGAGATAGGGGAAACGCTATATGTATATTTTTCATCAGTATTCACACTGGAGAAAGACAATGTTGTCAAGGAGAATACTGATACGGGCTACTAGAATAGATGGGATTGAGGTCCACAAGGATGAGGGGTTAGAAATTCTGGAAATTGTGAAAATAGATAAATCCCCTGGGCTGGATGGGATTTATCCTAGGATTCCCTAGGAAGCCAGGGAGGTGATTGCCGAGACTTTGGCTTTGATCTTTATGTCATCATTGTCCACAGGAATAGTGCCAGAAGACTGGAGGATAGCAAATGTTGTCCCCTTGTTCAAGAGGGGAGTAGAGACAACCCTGGTAATTATAGACCAGTGAGCCTTTCTTCGGTCGTGGGTAAAGTGTTGGAAATGGTTATAAGAGATAGAAATTATAATCATCTAAAAAGAAATAAGTTTATTAGGATAGACAACACGGTTTTGTGAAGGGTTCATCGTGCCTCATAAACCTTATTGTATTCTTTAAGAAGGTGACCAAACATATGGATAAGGGTAAAGCAGTTGACAGAGGAACCTCGATTATCCAAACGAGATGGGGGGGCACTATTTCGTTCGGATAATCGATTATTCGGTTAATCGATTCAATGCCTTTCCTCTGGGGCTCAGAGTTTTCTATTAAGTCTGCTCCCTGTTCAGGAGACTAGCAGCAGCACAGCGTGCGCGTGCCCTCACCCGCCACCCCCCCCCCCCCCCAAAACCCATCCAATACCACCAGCCCCACCCACATCAGACCCCAACACTGCTCCCCATCCGCCCCGAACACTGCCCCCTATCCACCTCCCATCCGCCCCCAGCCCACCCCACCACCTATCCGCCCTGCGCTCCCATAATCCAGGACTGTTCTCAGCAGCAACTTTAATCACTGTAAACAAAAGACGCGATCAGTGTGGGACACGTCTTTCATGTAATGTTTCAGTCGGGACCTCGAGGTCTCCTTCGGATAATCCGATTTTCAGATAATTGGTATTCAGATAATCGAGGTTCCTTGTATAGGGATTTCAGTAAGGCATTTGTTAAGGTTCCCCACGGTAAACTATTGCACAAGATACAGAGGCATGGGATTGAGGGTGATTTAGCAGTTTGGATCAGAAATTGGCTAGCTGAAAGAAGACAGTGTTGTGGTTGATGGAAAATATTCATCCTGGAGTTCACTTACTAGTGGTGTACTGAAAGGATCTGTTTTGGGTCTACTGCTGTTTCTCCTTTTTATACATAACCTGGATGATGAAGGCATAGAAGGATAGGTTAGTAAATATGCGGACGACACTAAAGTCGGTACAGTTGTGGATAGTGCCGAATGATGTTGTAGGTTACAGAGGGACATAGATAAGCTACAGAGCTGGGCTGAGAGGTGGCAAATGGAGTTCAATGCAGAAAAGTGTGGGTGATTCCCTTTGGAAGAAGTAACAGGGATGCAGAGTACTGGGCGAATGCTAAGATTCTTGGTAGTGTAGATGAGCAGAGAGATCTCAGTGTCCATTCACATAGATCCCTCAAAGTTACCACCCAGGTTGACAGGGCTGTTAAGAAGGAGAAAGTGAGGACGGCAGATGTTGGAGATCAGAGTCGAGAGTGGGGTGCTGGAAAAGACAGCAAGTCAGGCAGCACTGTAAAGAAAGCATAAGGAGTGTTAGCTTTAATTAGTAGAGGGATTGAGTTTCGGAACAATAACGTCATGCTGCAGCTGTACAAAACTCTGGTGAGGCCGCACATTAGTATTGTGTACGGTTCTAGTTACCGCATTATAAGAAGGATGTGGAAGCTTTGGAAAGGGTTCAGAAGTGATTTACGAGGATGTTACCTGGTATGGAGGGAAGGTCTTATGAGGAAAGGTTGAGGGACCTGAAGCTTTTTTCATTAGAGAGAAGAAGGTTGAGAGGTGACTGAATTGAGACATGTAAGATAGTCAGAGGGTTAGATAGGTTGGACAGTGAGAGCTTTTTTCCATGGATGATAATTGCTTGCATGAGGAGGCATAGCTTCAAATTGAGGGGTGACAGATATAGGACAGATGTCAGAGGTAGTTACTTGACTCAAAGAGGAGTAGGAGCATGGAAGGCATTGCCTGCAACAGTTGTCAACTCGCCAACTTTACAGCATCTAAATAGTCATTGGATAGTCATATGGACAAGAATGGAATAGTGTAGATTAGATGGGCTTCAGATTGGCTTCACAGGTCAGTTCCACATTGAGGGCCGAAGGGCCTGTACTGCACTGTAATGTTCTATGTTACCATGTAGGTCCCACTTGCTCACCCTCGCCCCTTGCCCGAGATGTGGTGACTCTCAGGTTAAACCATTACCAGTCATCCATTTCTAATGAAAGAACAGCCCTATGGTCCTCTAGTACTTTGGCAACTTATCCTTAAACAAAGCTTTGTCCTCGATTGCTTTCTGTTGTATCAAATCCCACAGACTCACCACTTTCTGGGTGAAGAACTTTCTCCTCGCCTTGGTCTTAATTATTTTACCCTGTATCCTTAGACCATGACCCCTGGTTCTGGATTCTCCCATTGTTGGGAACATCCTTCCTGCATCTAACCTTGCTCGTCCTGTTAAAATTTCATAGTTTTCTTTGCGATGCTCCTTATTCTTAGTCTAAAGATGTGCAGGTTAGGTGGCTTACTTAGATTAGATTACTTGCAGTGTGGAAACAGGCCCTTCGGCCCAGCAAATCCACACCGACCCTCCGAAGAGCAACCCACCCAGACCCATTCCCCTGCACCTAACACTACGGGCAATTTAGCATAGCTAATTCACCTAACCTGCACATTCTTTGACTGTGGGACGAAACCAGAGCACCTGGAGGAAACCCACGCAGACACAGGGAGAATGTGCAAACTCCACACAGGCAGTTGCCTGAGGCGGGAATTGAACCCAGGTCTCTGGCGCTGTGAGGCAGCAGTGCTAACCACTGTGCCACCGTGCTGCCCACACTTGGCGTCTATTAAATTTCCCCTTAGTGTCCAGAGATATGTAGGTTAGGTGGATTAGCAATGGGAAATGTGGGCTTAGGGGAGGATGGGTGTGGATGGAATGATTTTGGAGGGTCAGTATGCGCTGCTTCCACACTGTAGGGATTCTGTGATTTTTCTAATCCAATGAATGCAATCTTAAGCAAATCAAGCTCTCCTGATATTTCAGTCCTGCCATCTCAGGAATTGATATGGATGGAGGGAAGGTCTTATGAGGAAAGGCTGAGGGACTTGAGGCTGTTTTCATAAGAGAGAAGAAGGTTGAGAGGTGACTTAATAGAGACATATAAGATAATCAGATAGGGTGGACAAGGAGAGCCTTTTTCCAAGAATGGTGATGGCGAGCACAAGGGGGCATAGCTTTAAACTGAGGGGCGATAGACATAGGACAGATGTCAGAGGTAGTTTCTTTACTCAGCGAGTAGTAAGGGTATGGAATACTTTGCCTGCAACGGTAGTACATTTAAGTCGTCATTGGACAAGCAGATGGACATACATGGAATAGTGTAGGTTAGATGGGCTTCAGATTGGTATGACAGGTCGGCGCAACATCAAGGGCCAAAGGGCCTGTACTGCGCTGTAATGTTCTATGTTCTATGTTCTAAGCCTTTGTTACACTCCCTCCATAGCCAGAACATCCTTCCTCAGATAAAGAGACCAAAGCTGCACACAATACTCCAGGAATGGTCTCAGCAAGAAGGGCTGATGCCCGAAACGTCGATTCTCCTGTTCCTTGGATGCTGCCTGACCTGCTGCGCTTTTCCAGCAACACATTTTCAGTCCTGTACAATTGCAGCAAGGCATCCCTCCTCTGTACTCCAATCGTCTCACTAGGAAGGCTAATGTACCATTTGTCTTCTTGACTGTTGTGCAAGGACACCCCAGGTCATTTTGAACATTTCCTTCTCTTCATCTGTTCAAATATTAATCTATCTTCCTCCTTTTGCTCCAAAAGTTGATAACCTCACATTTATCAACATTGTACTTTATTTGCCATGCATTTTCCACCCACTCAGCATGCCCAATCACATTGAAGCATCTCTGCATCCTCCTCACAGCTCACCCTCCCACCTAACTTTGTGTCATCTGCAAATTTGGAAACATTATGTTTAGTTTCCTCATATAAATTGTTAATACACATTGTGAATAGATGAGGTCCTGGCACTGGTATCTGTGATAACTCATTAGTCAGTTGTCATTCAGAAAGCATCTTATTGATTCCTACACTTCATTTCCTGTCTATCAACTAGTCTTCTATTCATCTCAATACACTGTCCCCAATCCCATACATTTTACATATAGATTTCTTTTGTGAGGTTTTGTCAAAAGTCTTCTGAAAGTCCAAATAAACCACATTCATTTCCTTCCCCTTCTCAACTCTATAAGTTACATCCTCGAAGAATTCCAATGGATTTGTTAAGCATGCTTACCATTTCTGAAATGCACATTTACTCTGTCCAATTCTGAGGGAGAAAATGAGGACTGCTGATGCTGGAGATCAGAGTCCAGAATGTGGTGCTGGAAAAGCCTTCCTGATGAAGGGCTTATGCCCGAAACGTCAATTCTCCTGCTCCTGGGATCCTTCCTGACCTGCTGTACTTTTGCAGCACCACACTCTCAACTCTGTCCAATTCTGTCTCTGTTTTCCAAGTGTTCTTTTCTCATCAATCCCTTTGCTGAATTCTAAAGTGCTCCCATTCCTCTTGCTTGTTGTTTTTTTGCTGGCCAATTTGCTTGCCTCTTCCATAGATTTAATGCTACCTCTGATTTCCCTTGTAAGCCATTATCTGGCTACCTTACCCATTTTCGATTGGTGCCAGACAGGAATGAGGGATTGATGCAGTTCACCCATGTTTGCCATTGTCTTTCCACCATCATCCCTTTAAGTAACATTTCCCAATCTATCATAGTTAACTTGTGCCTCATAATGTCATAATTTACACAATTTAGATTCAGGACCCTAGCCCTGAAATCAACTACCACACTCTTTATCTTAATAAAGAATTGCATCATATCGTGGTCGCTCATCCCCAAGAAACCTTGATGTGGAGGTGCTGGTGTTGGACTGGGATGGACAAAGTTAAAAATCACACAACAACAGGTTATAGTCCAACAGGTTTCAAAGTGCTGCTACTTTGTCAGGTAGCTCGTGGGGCAGAGTCATAAGACACAGAATTTATAGCAAAAGATCAAAATGTCATAAAACTGATGTGATGTATTGAACAAACCTAGATTGTTGTCAAATCTTTAATCACTTAGAATGAGGATGCAAATTTCAATTCATGAATATGTAAATTCCAGAACTTCTTTCAAGTCACATTCCTGAGCGAGCTTAAAGTTTTATAAAAAAAGGTGACATCTCAGCTCAGGCACAGCAATAAAGGTGTGAGATTAGTCTGTCTGTCTCCCTGTGTTGAGTCAGACAGGTTCAATTTCCAAAGTAGAGATTGTTAGAATGTCACATGGACCGACTGCCTACAGATTTATTCCTTTTTGAACAATATAGAGCGTATCTGCCCATAAACATCTGCAACTACAAATTCACCCTCATCACGTGTGTGTGTGTGTGTGTGAATGAGATGGATTATTCTTTACTCATTACATAATACCCAGTGCAGATGGCTTGTTCTCCAGTTGGTTCCTCAGTGTATTAGTCTGAAAACCATCCCATATACATTCCAAGCATTGTTACTCGTTTGATCTGCCTGATCGATAATCAGATGAAAGTCACCCATAATTACTTATATTCCTTTCTTGCATGTTCCTAAATTCCTGTTTAATGCCATTTCCAACATCACCCCTATAGTTTGAGGGTCCATACACAACATCCTCTAACGTTTTTTGCCCCTTGGTTTTCCCATACAAATTCCACATTTTCGGTGCTAATGTCCTTCCTCAATATTATGTCAAATTCCTCTTTAAACAGTAATGCATCTCGACCACCTTTGTCTTTTTGTCTGTATTTCCTAAATACTAAATGCCCAGTATATTCAGCTCCCATCCCTAGTCACATTGAAGCCTTGTCTATGTGCGTAATGAATTCATCTACTTAATTGTGAACACTCCACATAAGGGATAAGGCCTATCTTTTTAATATTATTTGTCCCATTCCTATTTTTTTCACCTGAGGCCTTTTTTCTACCTATCACACCTCTTATTCTCCTTTCTGTCTTTTGTTCTTGTCATTGATTCCCCTTTCTCTGACTCTTTGCATAGTTTCCGATCAGGGTAAAAACAATGACTGCAGATTCTGGATTAGTTGTGCTGGAAGAGCACAGCAGTTCAGGCAGCATCCAACGAGCAGTAACATCTACGTTTCTGGCAAAAGCCCTTCATCAGGAATAAAGGCAGAGAGCCTGAAGGGTGGAGAGATAAGTGAGAGGAGGGTGGGGGTGGGGAGAAAGTAGCATAGAGTACAATAGGTGAGTGGGGGAGGGGATGGAGATGATAGATCAGGGAGGAGGGTGGAGTGGATAGGTTGAAAAGAAGATAGGCAGGTAGGACAAGTCATGGGGACAGTACTGAGCTGGAAGTTTGGATCTAGGGTGAGGTGAGGGAAGGGGAAATGAGGAAACTGTTGAAGTCCACATTGATGCCCTGGGGTTGAAGTGTTCCGAGGCGGAAGATGAGGCGTTCTTCCTCCAGGCGTCTGGTGGTGAGGGAGCGGCGGTGAAGGAGGCCCAGGACCTCCATGTCCTCAGCAGAGTGGGAGGGGGAGTTGAAATGTTGGGCCACGGGGCGATGGGGTTGATTGGTGGGTGTCCTGGAGATGTTCCCTAAAGCGCTCTGCTCGGAGGCATCCAGTCTCCCCAATGTAGAGTAGACCGCATCGGGAGCAACGGATACAATAAATAATATTATTGGATGTGCAGGTAAAACTTTGGTGGATGTGGAAGGCTCCTTTAGGGCCTTGGATAGAGGTGAGGGAGGAGGTGTGGGCGCAGGTTTTGCAGTTCCTGCGGTGTAAGGGGAAGGTGCCAGGATGGGAGGGTGGGTTGTAGGGTAGCATGGACCTGACCAGGTAGTCACGGAGGGAACGGTCTTTGCGGAAAGTGGAAAGGAGTGGGGAAGGAAATATATCCCTGGTGGTGGGGTCTTTTTGGAGGTGGCAGAAATGTCGGTGGATGATTTGGTTTATGCGAAGGTTGGTAGGGTGGAAGGTGAGCACCAGGGGCGTTCTGTCCTTGTTACGGTTGGAGGGGTGGGGTCTGAGGGCGGAGGTGCGGGATGTGGACGAGATGCGTTGGAGGGCATCTTTAACCACGTGGGAAGGGCAATTGCGGTCTCTAAAGAAGGAGGCCATCTGGTATGTTCTGTGATGGAACTGGTCCTCCTGGTAGCAGATACGGCAGAGGCGGAGGAATTGGGAATACGGGATGGCATATTTGCAAGAGGTAGGGTGGGAAATGGCGTAATCCAGGTAGCTGTGGGAGTCGGTGGGTTTGTAAAAAATGTCAGTGTCAAGTCGGTCATCATTAATGGAGATGGAGAGGTCCAGGAAGGGGAGGGAGGTGTCAGAGATGGTCCAGGTAAATTTAAGGTCAGGGTGGAATGTGTTGGTGAAGTTGATGAATTGCTCAACCTCCTCACGGGAGCATGAGGTGGTGCCAATGCAGTCATCAATGTAGCGGAGGAAGAGGTGGGGAGTGGTGCCGGTGTAATTACGGAAGATCAACTGCTCTACGTAGCCAACAAAGAGACAGGCATAGCTGGGACCCATTTGTGTGCCCATGGCTATGCCTTTGGTCTGGAGGAAGTGGGAGGATTCAAAGGAGAAATTGTTAAGGGTGAGGACCAGTTCGGCCAAACGAATGAGAGTGTCGGTGGAAGGGTACTGTTGGGGACGTTAGGAGAGGAAGAAATGGAGGGCTTGGGGGCCCTGGTCATGGCGAATGGAGGTGTAGAGGGATTGGATATCCATGGTGAAGATGAGGCGTTGGGGGCCAGGGAAACGGAAATCTTGGAGGAGGTGGAGGGCATGGGTGGTGTCTCGAACATATGTGGGGAGTTCCTGGACTGGGGGGATAGGACAGTGTCGAGGTAGGTCGAGATGAGTTCAGTGGGGCAGGAGCATGCTGAGACAATGGGTTGGCCAGGGTGGTCAGGCTTGTGGATCTTGGGAAGGAGGTAGAACCGGGCAGTGCGGGGTTCCCGGACTATGAGGTTGGAAGCTGTGGGTGGGAGATCTCCTGAGGTGATGAGGTTCTGTATGGTCTGGGAGATGATGGTTTGGTGATGGAGGGTGGGGGTCATGGTCGAGGGGGCAGTAGGAAGAGGTGTCCTCGAGTTGGCATTTGGCTTCAGCGGAGTAGAGGTCAGTGCGCCAGACTACCACTGCGCCCCCTTTATCCGCTGGCTTGATGGTGAGGTTGGGATTGGAGCAGAGGGATTGGAGGGCTGCACGTTGTGAGGGTGAGAGGTTGGAGTGGGGGAGGGGGGTAGACAGGTTGAGGTGGTTAATATCCCGGTGGCAGTTGGAAATGAAGAGGTAGTGGTAAGGTAATAGGCCAGCGCGGGGTGTCCAGGTGGATGCAGTGTGTTGGAGGTGGGCGAAGGTGTCCTCGGAAGGTGGGCGGGAGTCCTGATTGTGAAAGTAAGCTCGGAGGCGGAGGCAACGGAAGAAGTGTTCGATGTCACGGCGTGTATTAAATTCATTGATGCGTTGACGGAGGGGGATGAAGGTGAGTCCTTTGCTGAGGACTGATCGTTCGTCCTCAGTGAGGGGAAGGTCTGCAGGGGTGGTGTTTCCGATCACCCATTTTAATTTAATGCCTATCAACCACTCCCGCTAGTACTCCCTCTTGGACCTCACTCTTGGCACTGCCCAGGGGCAAACTATCCAGTTTGTACCAGTCCCATTTTCCCAGAATCAGTCCCAGTGCTCCAAGGCTCTAAAACACTGACCCTCATCTGTTTAGCTATGTGTACATCCAATATATCCTGCTATTTCTACTCTGATTAGCATGTGGCACTGGTAATGATCTGAGATTACTAGGATCATACTTTCCACCTTGCTGCCTATATCCTTCCTTACTTTCCTATATTCTGCGTTTTGGATCTCATCCCTCTATTCATCTCTGTCATTGGTAACAATGTCTACCAGGATCACTGGCTATTTGCTCCTCCCTCCAGAATGTTCTGTAGCTGCTCTGAAACATCCTTGACCTCAGTACCTGGGAGGCAACGTCCTATCCTGGAATCCCATTTGCAGCTACAGAAATGAATCCCAAACAAATATTGTATTCCCAAACTTCCTTTGCATGGCTGGACTAATAAGAGACAATAAGCCAACTCTGTTGAAACAAAAACATCCTTCAGAGTGTGTGAGTAGGGAAAGGGGTGAAACCAAGTACTTGTCCTTAAACTCGATATTGAAGAAGGGCTTATGCCTGAAACGTCGATTCTTCTGTTCCTTTGATGCTGCCTGACCTGCTGCACTTTTCCAGCAACACATTTTTAAACTCGATATTGAGACCTAACAGCTGTCAATCACCTGAATGGAAAATAAGACGGTGTTTCTCCAGTTTGCATTGAGCTTCACTGAAGTATGATAACAGGCCTTGGATGTTACCATGGGAGCAAGGTGGTTTATTGAAATGGCAAGCAATGAAACGTTCGGGTCAACCTTATAAACAGAGGGGTCTTCACCCAGCTTGTGTTTAATCTCGCTGATGTAATGGAGACTGCACTGTGATCAGCAAAAGCTGGAGACTAGACTGAAAAGAGTTAGCTGGATTGGAAATACTATATTGCTCGAAGTGTCCAGGGATGTGTAGGCTACATGGGTTAGCCATGGGAAATGCAGGATTATGGGGAGAGGGTAGTGGGGTTGGTCTGGGTGGGATGCTTCTCGGGGAGGTTGATGTGGACTCAATGGGCCAAATGGCTTGCTTCCACGCTTTAGGAATTCAATGATTCTATGATACAAGTAAAATGTTGCTTCACCTGGAAGATGTGTTTGGGGCCTTGGACAGTGAGGAGAAAAGAGGTGAATGGGCAAGAGTTACACCCTTTGCATTTGCATGAGAATATGTCATAAGAGAGTGAGGATGTTTTTGGAGTGATGGAGGATTGGGCCAAGGTAACACTGAGGGAATGGTCCATGTGGAATACTGACAGTGGAGGGAAGGGGGAGATACATTTGGAGGTTGTCTCCAGCTGGAAGTGACAGGAATTACAGAGGATGATCATTGAAAGCAGAGATTAATGAGCAACATTCCATGGAGGTGGATTTGAGGGAACAATGTGAGTCTTAGATATTGCTGGATGGTCCAATGCCAGGAATGGAAACAGTGAAGCTAAGTAAGGGCAGGAAAGAGTCAGAGATTGACCAGGTGAAGCTGAGAGAAGGATGGAAATTGCAAACAGAACTGATTAATTTTTCCAATTCCAGATGAGAACAGGAAAGAGCATAGCCAAAGTCCTCCTCACTAACATGGGGGCTCGTGCCACAGACTAGGACATAATCATACAGACAATGTCCCAGATATGACCATTATCATTCCTAGGTATACCCTGTCCCACCAGCAGGGTGGCACTGTGGTGTACACTCAGAGAGGGAGCTGCTCTGGCAATCTGCAACATTTGATCTGGACCCCATGAAGTCTTGTGGCTTTAGGTTAAACATGGGGAAGGAAACCTCCTGCTGATTACCACCTACCATCGTCCGTCAGCTGATGAATCGTTTACTCCTCCATGCTGAACAACACTTGGAGGAAACACTGAGGATGACAAGGGTGCAAAATGTACTCTGGGGGGTGGGGGATTTCGATGTCCCCCACCAAGATTGGCTTGGCAGCAGTACAGTGATCAAGCTGATCAGGTCCTAAAAGACATAACTGCCACACTGGGTCTGCGGCAGTTGGTGAGGGAACCGACAAGAGGGAAAAACATACTTGATCTTATCCTTCCCAATCTGCTAGGTGCAGGTGCCTCTGTCCATGACGGTATTGGGAAGAGTGACCACCTCACAGTCCTTATGAAGACAAAGTCCCACCTTCACATTGAGAATACCCTCTATTGCGTTGTGTGGCACTGTCACCGTGATAAATGGACAGACTCCAAATAGACCTGGCAACTCAAGACTGGGCATCTGTGAGGCACTGTGAGTCATCACCAGCAGCAGAAGTGTACTCCAGCACAATCTGCAACTTCAAAGTCCATCATATCCCTCTTACAATCATTACCATCACCATCAAGCCAGGGATCACCATAATTCAATGGAGAGTGCAGGAGGGTATGCCAGGAGCAGTACCAGGCATACCTGAAGATGAGGTGTCAACCTTGGGATTACAATTAACCAGAATCTCAACTGCACTCACCACATAAACACAGTGGCTACAAGAGCAGGCCATAGGCTGTGAATACTGCGGCAAGTAATTCACCACCTGGCTTCATAGAATACCTACAGTTTGGATTCAGGCCATTTGGCCTAAGAAGGCAAAAGTAGGTACTGCAGATGCTGGAGATTAAAATCAAGATTAGATTAGTGCTGGAAAAGCACAGCAGGTCAATACACTAACTTACACATCACTGAATACTATGGGAAATTTAGCACGGCCAATTCAACTAACCTGCACATCTTTCGATTGTGGGAGGAAACCTGAGCACGCGGAGGAAATCCACACAGACACAGGGAGAAGCTACAAACTCCACACAGCTAGTCACCCAAGGCTGGAATCAAACGCAGGTTCCTGGTGCTGTGAGACAGCAGTGCTAACCACTGAGCCAATTCTCAATGCCTGTCCACTATCTATAAGGCAGATGTAAGGAGTATGATGGAATACTCCCCACTTGCCTGGATGAGTACAGCTCCAACAATACTCAAGAAGCTTGACATCATCCAGGGCAAAACATTGACCCGACATCCACAAGCAGCCACTCCCTCCCACACCAACATTCAGTTGCAGCAATATGTGCTATTTTCAAGACACCCTACAGAAATTCACCAGAGAACCTTCCAAATCCACAACTACTTCCATGTAGAAGGAGAAGGGCAGCAGATACAAGAGAACACCAGCACCTGCAAGTTCCCCTCCAATCTGCTCACCATCCTGACTTGGAAATATATTGCCATTCCTCAGTGCCGCTGGGTCAAAGTTCTGGAATTCTCTCCCCAGTGGCATTGTGGGTCAACTTACAACAGCAGTTCCAGAAGGCAGCTCACCACCACCTTCTCAAGGGCAGCTAAGAAGGTGGCACAGTGCTTAGTGTTGCTACCTCACAGCGCCAGGGTTCTGGGTTCAATTCCAGCCTTGGGCGACTGTCTGTGTGGAGTTTGCGCATTGTCCCTGTGTCTGCATGGGTTTCCTCCAACAATGTGCAGATTGGCCATGCCCATAGTGTTCAGGGATGTGTAGGGTAGGTGCATTGGTCAGGGGTAAGTTTGAGGAATGGTTCTGGATGGGTTACTGTTGGGAGGGTAGGATTGGGCTGAAGGGCTTGTTTCCACGCTACAGCGATTCTAAGAATGGGTAATAAATGTTGGCACGCCCCATGAGTGAATTAAAATCAAGATTGTGTTTCATTTCAAATTGTATTTCTTAGCATTGTCCCGAGGCAGTTACCACTGAGACAAAACAAATTGCCCCCATGTTGGTTACTTTCTTACAGATTTCATCTCTGGCCTCTCAATTAGACTTTGTTTCCCAAGGCCTGGACCCAACCGTACTGTGGAGAGAGATGGAGAAAAGGCTTTGGCAGTCAACATGTATTTGAAAAGGCAAACTGCTCAATAAACAGAAAAGCATTCAAAGTGTAGTTGTTGGCTTTTATTTTATTGTCAAAAAGTCTTTTCAGCTGCACAATGGAAGCAATCGTCTCAAGATTATGGAAAATAGTCATATTTTCTGCATAAGCAGTTATCTTAAAAGGCGAAGAGAGTTTTGCTCACTGGTGTATCTGATTTCTTTTTATTGTTGCAGTTTTCAATAACTTTTTGCTGCATTTTTCTCTGCATGTGGCAAACAAGGCTTTGCATTCTGAACTTTTTCGCTCGGTGTGCTTATTATAGTCTGGATTAGTGGTGCTGGAAGAGCACAGCAGTTCAGGCAGCATCCAAGTAGCTTCTGGGATGAAGCTACTCGGTTGCTGCCTGAACTGCTGTGCTCTTCCAGCACTACCAATCCAGAATCTGGTTTCCAGCATCTGCAGTCATTGTTTTTACCGTGTTTATTATAGTGTTAGCCCTGAGGGATTGACTGGTGAATCTCAAGCATTTGTGCGCACCTGAGAGAAATCACAAGGAAAACTACAACACCAAAGAAAAGGTTAACTTTAAGGAGCGAACGTCTGGAAAGTTGAATGTGGGATATTCCGTGGCATTGTTTCAAAGAAAAGCAGGTTGGTTGTGGAATCTTGCTGTGCACAAACTGAAATTAAAAACCCACCCATGGGTCACCATTACTACGTGGGTCTTGTGGCTTCTTGTTAGTTCTTTTTCATTATTCTTTCGTGGGATATGGGAAGCACTGGAAAAGCCAGCATTTGTTGCCCATTCCTCATTTCCGATTGAGGATGTTTTGAAGAGGAGTTAAGAATCAACCACATCACTGCGGTTTTGGAGTTTCATGTCATCCAGGTTGAGTAAGTACAACAGGGGAAGGGCTTTCTTTCTATAGGAGATAAGTGAACTAGATGGGCTTTTACAATAATTAACAAAGATAGTATTTTTAAGCATTTGGGCGGCACAGTGGCTGGTACTGCTGCCTCTCAGCACCAAGTTTGATTCCAGCCTCAAGTGACTGTCTCTGTGGACTTTTCACATTTTCCCCACGTCTGTGTGGATTTCCTCCTGCAGTCCAAAGATACGCAGGTTAGGTGGATTGGCCATGCTAAATTGCCCATCGTCGAGACTGTTGTGCTGGAAAAACACAGCAGATCAGGCAGGTCAGGAATTCTGATGAAGGGCTTTTGCCCGAAACATCGATTTTCCTGTTCCTCGGATGTTGCCTGACCTGCTGTGCTTTTCCAGCAGCACACTCTTGACTCTAATCTTCAGCATCTACAGTACTCACTTTCACCTAAATTGCCCATCATGTCCCGAGGATGTGCAGACTAGGAGGATTAGCCAGGGTAAATGCAAAGTTAAGGGCAGAGGATGGGGGGGCAGTGGATCTGGGTGGGATGTTCTTTAGAGAATTGGTGTGGACTCAATGGGCAGAATGACCTTCTTCCTTACTGTAGGGATTCTATGATTCTTAAATATAAACAAAAATGGAAAGTACTTCAGAAACTCAGCAGATCTGACAGCGTCTCTGGAGAGAGCAACAGAGTGAACATTTTAAGTCCAATTTGATTCTTCATTGGAACCGACGTACATCATTACAATAAACTAGTTTTAATTTTAGTGTCGGATTTTTATTGAATTTAAATTTGAACATCAGTTGTGGTGAGATTCTAACCCAAGTTTCTACATAGAACATAGAACATAGAAGAATACAGCGCAGTACAGGCCCTTCGGCCCTCGATGTTGCGCCGATCAAAGCCCACCTAACCTACACTAACCCACTATCCTCCATATACCTATCCAATGCCCGCTTAAATACCCATAAAGAGGGAGAGTCCACTACTGCTACTGGCAGGGCATTCCATGAACTTACGACTCGCTGAGTGAAGAACCTACCCCTAACATCAGTCCTATATCTACCCCCCCTTAATTTAAAGCTATGCCCCCTTGTAATAGCTGACTCCATACGTGGAAAAAGGTTCTCACTGTCAACCCTATCTAACCCCCTAATCATCTTGTACACCTCTATCAAATCACCCCTAAACCTTCTTTTCTCCAATGAAAACAACCCCAAGTGCCTCAGCCTTTCCTCATAGGATTTTCCTACCATACCAGGCAACATCCTGGTAAACTTCCTCTGCACCCGTTCCAGTGCCTCCACATCCTTCCTATAGTATGGCGACCAAAACTGCACACAATATTCCAGATGCGGCCGCACTAGAGTCTTATACAACTGCAGCATGACCTCAGGACTCCGGAACTCAATTCCTCTACCAATAAAAGCCAGTACGCCATATGCCTTCTTCACTGCACTATTTACCTGGGTGGCAACTTTCAGAGATCTGTGTACATGGACACCAAGATCCCTCTGCTCTTCCACACTACCAAGTAGTCTACCATTAGCCCAGTAATCCATCTTTTTATTACTCTTACCAAAGTGAATCACTTCACACTTAGCTACATTGAACTCCATTTGCCACCTTTCTGCCCAGCTCTGCAGCTTCTCTATATCCCGCTGTAACCTGCCATATCCTTCCTCACTGTCTACAACTCCTCCGACTTTCGTATCATCCGCAAACTTGCTCACCCAACCTTCTAACCCTTCCTCCAGGTCATTTATAAAAATGACAAACAGCAATGGTCCCAAAACAGATCCTTGCGGAACACCGCTAGTGACGGCACTCCAAGATGAACCTTTGCCATCAACTACTACCCTCTGTCTTCTTCCAGAGAGCCAATTCCTAATCCAAACCTCCAACTCACCCTCTATGCCATATCTCTGTATTTTCTGCAGTAGCCTACCATGGGGGACCTTATCAAACGCCTTACTAAAATCCATATATACCACATCTACCACTTTCCCCTCATCTACCTCCTTAGTCACCTTCTCAAAGAATTCAATAAGGGCACGACCTGCCCTTCACAAAACCATGCTGACTATCCTTGATCACATCATTCTTATCCAGATGTGCATAAATCCTATCCCTTACAATTCTCTCTAAGACTTTGCCCACAACAGAAGTAAGACTCACTGGCCTATAGTTACTAGGATTATCCCTACTCCCCTTCTTGAACAAGGGAACCACGTTTGCTAGCCTCCAGTCCTCTGGCACTACTCCTGTAGACAAAGAGGACACAAAAATCAAGGCCAATGGCTCTGCAATCTCCTCCCTTGCTTCCCAGAGAATCCTAGGATAAATGCCATCAGGCCCAGGGGACTTATCTATTTTCACCCTTGCCAGAATTTCCAACACCTCTTCTCTACATATCTCAAAGCCATCCATTCTACTTATTCGTGCCTCAGTATTCATATCGACAACAATGTCCTGTTCCTGAGTGAATACTGACGAAAAGTATTCATTCAGCGCCTCCCCAATCTCTTCAGCCTCCACACTCAACTTCCCATTACTATCCTTGATTGGACCTATTCCTTCCCTAGTCATTCTTTTATTCCGAACATACCTATAGAAAGCCTTAGGGTTTTCCCTAATCCTACCGACTAAGGACCTTTCATGTCCCCTCCTTGCTGCTCTTAGCTCTCTCTTCAGGTCCTTCCGGGCTACCTTATAACTCTCAATCGCCCCTATTGAACCTTCACGCCTCATCTTTACAAAGACCGCCCTCTTCCATTTAACAAGGGATTCCAATTCCTTATTAAACCACGGCTCCCTCACACGACCCTTTCCTCCCTGCCTGATAGGTACGTACTTATCAAGGACACTCAATAGTTGCTCCTTGAACAAGTTCCACATATCAATTACGCTCTTGCCTTGGAATCTACTTTTCCAATCCACACATCCTAAGTCATGCCTCAACGCATCATAATTTCCCTGCCCCCAGCTATAACTCTTGCCCTGTAGTACACACTTATCCCTCTCCATCACTAGAGTAAAAATCACCGAATTGTGGTCACTGTCCCCAAAGTGCTCACCTACCTCTAGTTCTAATACCTGGCCTGGTTCGTTACCCAGAACCAAATCCAGTATGGCCTCACCTCTTGTTGGCTTATCTACATATTGTGTCAGGAAACTCTCCTGCACACATTGGACAAACACTGACCCATCTAACGAACTTGAGCTATAGCTTTCCCAATCAATATCAGGAAAGTTAAAGTCTCCCATAACAATCACCCTATTACTGTCACTCTTCTCCTGAATCATCTTCGCAATCCTTTCTTCAACGATTCTAGGACTATTAGGAGGCCTGTAAAAGACTCCTAACAGGGCGACCTCACCTCTCCTATTCCTAACCTCAACCCAAACTACCTCAGATGGCAAATCTTCGTCCATCTTCCTTTCCACCGCTGTAATACTATCTTTGACAAGCAAAGCCACACCCCCCCCTCTTTTGCCCCCACCTCTGACCCTACTAAAACATTTAAACCCTGGAACCTGCAACAGCCAATCCTGTCCCTGATCTAGCCACGTCTCCGTAATAGCCACAACATCGAAGTCCCAGGTACCAACCTCATTAGCCTTAGGTTCAGGGTCACTCATCCTGTGACATTCCCAGTCAAATACCACCTTCCGAAACAGTGTACCCATTGTAACCTCACTAACAAAAACTTTGAGCTGATCCACTTAGTGATGAGTCTTGGAAAACTTCTCCATACATGGAAATGAGTCCCAAGAGCCATCCTGAAGTGCGTCCCTGCATATTCCAGGTCTCCACGACCTCTATCACCTGAGGACCCGGAATGCTCTCCCCCATGTGGTTAACTTATCTGGTTCATTCTTGACGTAACCTGTAATATCTTTGTAGGTAGACTAAAAATCGTGTGAGACATAAATTGTCAACAGTGAACTAAAACTGTGTTGATCTGGTATATATACAAATGGCCACAAGAGGGCATATTACACACATCCCTCTTTTGTGCATGAATTACTCTTAAAATCCTAGCGATGTTACTATTACGTGTGTCAAATCCAAGTCTAAAATATGACTTGATAGATCTTTTTTATTTTATTTAGTAACTGTATTACACTGCAAAATAAGCACACAAGGCAATATTGTTTTAAAATGAAAGTAGAAACTTATTACACAAATGAAACAGAGATAAAATAGAACAGACCAAGTAATTTATGTATAACACAATTTGAAATATTCTGAAACACAATGCAATAAAATCCCATCACTTCCAACATCATCACTTTTCACTGTTCAAATAAAAAAGAGAGAGAGAGTTTGCTTTTCGATCCCGTCATGAGGTTTGACTTAATTGTTTCTTTCAACTCCTGGTCTTGAGAAGTTGATACTCATCTGACAGAGTTTAAGTTTTCTCTGCTTTTAATAACCCCAATTAACACCTCTGGTCAGGAATCATCAAATTAAAACGCTTACACTAATGGAACCTGTTTCCTAAACCTTCTGAACTAACTCCTTTCTCTAGGAGAAACTGTTCCTACATCTGAATTCAGCCATGTCTGCTACATACTGAATCCCAAAGGTTTTCCAAGTTTTTCCAAACAAAGAAAATCAATTCTTCCAAACCAAAGTCAAGCTAACACCTTTATTTTTGACCCTCTCCCCTTTTAAAAATCTCCAAATACAAATAAATTCCTATTACCACTCCAGGAGAGCCTCAGTCACCTTCTCTTTGGCACATGCTGCTTTGAAAACATGGCTCCAATAAGATTGACAAGCTGACTGTTAAACCTTATCACACGTCTACCACAAGTTCAAAGTTCAAACTTTAAAATAAATTACATTGATATAGCTGACTCACGCATCTTATATCACATTTACATAATGTTCAAACTTCCATACAATGTCTATACATCTCCTGTTTTCTGTTTCTTTACCAATCTAAATTAGCTAGTGGTTTTCTACTCCTAATAAAGTATCATCATTCTTGTCTTAAACTTTCAGAAGTTGCAGAAAAACTTTGTTCCATCTTGGTCTGACACAGAGGAGAAATCTTCTCTAACAGGACTGATTTTGCTTTTGACTTTCAATTGATTTGTTCACATTCATCGGACATGTCTTTCTGACTTTGACTTGAATCTAATAACTGGTTTCGGGCACGAGGAGAAGGTAAGGCTACCATGGCAGCACAGTGGCTCAGTGTTTAGCACTGCTGTTTCCCATCATCATGGACCTGGGTTTGATTTCAGCCTGGGGCGACTGTGTGGAGTTTGCACATCCTCCCTGTGTCTGTGTAGGTTTCCTCCAGGTGCTCTGGTTTCCTCCCAGAGTGGAAAAAGTGAGGACTGCAGATGCTGGAGATTAGAGCTAAAAAATGTGTTGCTGGAAAAATGCAGCAGATCAGGCAGCATCCGAGGAGCAGGAGAATTGACGTTTCGGGCATAAGCCCTTCTTTAGGAAATTCCTGAAGAAGGGCTTATGCCCGAAACGTCGATTCTCCTGCTCCTTGGATGCTGCCTGACCTGCTGCATTTTTCCAGCAATACATTTTTCAGCTCTTTCCTCCCAGAGTCCAAAGATTAGGTGGTTTGGCCGGAGAAAATTTCCCACATCGTCCAAGAATATGCAGGCTAGGTGGATTAGTCATGGGAAATGCAGGATTACAGGGATAGGGTAAAAGAGCTGAGTCTGTGTGCCATGCCCCTTTGGAGGGTTGATGTGGACTCGATGGACTGAATGGCCTGTTTCCACAATGTGGGAATTCTATGAAGAAAAAGCTAGCATCCAAGTTCAGCAGGGAAGGCAAATGGAAAGTTGTCCATTATTTCAAAGGCAATGGAGTAAAGAAATAGCGACATTCTGCTGAAACTCAAGGCACTAGTTAGGCGACAGCTGGAATACTGTTTTCATTCAAACATCTACTGACACTTTCCTGAGGGTCACATTGTGTACTTCAGAGATTCTGCACTTGCACACTTTGTGAACCATCCTGCCAGTAAAAAAAGACATGGCAGTGCCCAAATAGGCACAATACCTGTAGTGGGCGGGACAGAATGATGTCACTCACTTTACTCGAGGGAAGAGGGGGAAACTGCACATGAGATTTTGCACTTACATACAGTCAGTTCTTCTATAACGTAATGGTGGTGTTCTTGTGAAACCCCATATTATAGAAAAATTGCACTTTAGGAACAGCGCTTAAAGTGTTGGCACTGTAATCCTGTTGCAGCCAACATACGTTTTCAAATTTTGCACTGGAGAAACAGTGTCTCCAATTCATCAATCACATCATGTTCGCGTGGACAAAGCATGTTATAACAGAAAGACTTGTACTGAGAGGGTTTTAAGGTGTCAGTAGACATTTTCCCTTGGTCCCCTTATCTGTCATTGTTTGCAGCCCAGAGAAAGTGCACTCAGCTGATACCAGGTGTGGAGGGACTCTCTAATGCAGAGAGGTTGAGTTAATCGGGCCTGGACTCATTAGAGATAATAAGAATGAGTGAAATATATAGGGGACTGTAGGGAGTGTCTATGACCAGATGGCATAATCTCATACAAAATAGAGTCAACAATTTAAATCAGAGAATAGAGGAGTTTCTTCTCTCCAAGAATGATGAATCTTTATCATGGAGTGCTGTTGAGACTGGGTTGTTAATATTTTCAAGACTGGAATAGATCTTTAATCATAGAGTCATAGTCATAGAGATGTACAGCATGAAACAGATCCTTCAGTCCAACTCCTCCATGCCGACCAGATATCCTAAATTAATCTAGTCCCATTTGCCAGCACGTGGCCCAAATCCCTCAAACCTTCCTATTCATATACCCAACCAGTTGCCTTCTAAATGTTGTAATTGTACCAGCCTCCACCACTTTCTCTGGCAGCTCATTCCATACATGCACCACCCTCTGCGTGAAAAAGTTACCTCTTAGGTCTCTTTTAAATCTTTCCCCTCTCACCTTAAACCTATGCCCTCTAGTTTTGGACTCCCCCACCCCAGGGAAAAGACCTTGTCTCTTTACCCTATCATTGCCCTCATGAATCAAAGATTATGAGGCAAAGGCAAGAAAGTGGACTTGAGAACTCAGTCATGCTTTATTGAATGGCGGAGCAGACTTAATGGGCTGAATGACCTCGTTCTGCTCTTACGTCTTACAGTATTGTACAGTCATTCTTGTGTGAATTGTTTCCTAACTTCTTTCCAGAAGGTTTTCTGAAAGATTACTGAAGAAGAGCTAAATTCTACTCAAAACACTAACTGGGTTTCTCTCTCCACAGATACTGCCAGACCTGCTGAGTTTCTCCAGCATTCTCTGTGTTTGTTACAGATCTCCAGCACCTGCACTGTTTCATTTTGCCAGGTCTTGGTTTCATTGTGCACTGGCTCCCCCTGATGGGCAATCTCAGCATGGCTGTCAGAAAAATGTTTCCACAACTTGGTAAAAGTCAGAATGTCAGGCTGTGGAAGTTGCCGAAGGCTCTTAGACTAATAACTTCAGTCTAACCTGAGACCTATTATAGCGATCACAGCAGGGCTGGATTGTGATACCCTGAGGGCTTAAACTATCTCAAGCTTTAGACGAAACCCCAAAGCATTACCAAACAATTAAAGACAATTAAAATAGGAGCGTTATAATTGTGTGTCTTCTTGGCTTATGGTGCAACTAAAAACTAATAATCCCACTAAAACATTTATCATACAATAAGTCTACTTGCATTATGATATACATTCAAGTGAAAATATGTTATAGTTTCTGAATCAGCATGTATGAAAAATTCTGATCAACACCAAATGAGCAATTGTATAGATCATTAGTAAGGTGATGGCCGAGTGATATTATTGTTAGAATATTAATGGTAATGTTCTGGGGACCTGGTTTTGAATCCTACCATGGCAGATGATGGAATTTGAATTCAATAGATATCTGGAATAAAGTATCGAATGATGACTGTGAAGTCATTGTTGATTGTTGGAAAAACCTATTTGGTTCATTAGTGAGAAGGGAAAGATCTAAAAGGGGCAACCTTTTTACACAGAGGGTGTTGCGTATACTTCAACGCAAGGAGTATCAGAAATAAGGTGGGTGAACTTAAGGCGTGGATCGGTACCTGGGACTACGATGTTGTGGCCATCACGAAAACGTGGATAGAAGAGGGACAGGAATGGCTGTTGGAGGTTCCAGGTTACAGATGTTTCAGTAAGATTAGGGAGGGTGGTAAAAAAGGAGGGGGGGTGGCATTGCTAATTAGAAATGGTATAACGGCTGCAGAAAGGAAGTTTGAGGGGGATCTGCCTCTGGAGGTAGTATGGGCTGAAGTCAGAAATAGGAAAGGTGCAGTCACCTTGTTGGGTGTTTACTATAGGCTCCCCAATAGCAGCAGAGATGTGGAGAAACAGATTGGGAAACAGATTTTGGAAAGGTGCAGAAGCCACAGGGCAGTAGTCATGGGCGACTTCAACTTCCCAAATATTGATTGGAAGCTCTTTAGATCAAGTAGATTGGATGGGGCGGTGTTTGTGCAGTGTGTCCAGGAAGCTTTTCTAATGCAGTATGTAGATTGTCCAACCAGAGGGGAGGCCATATTGGATTTGGTACTCGGTAACGAACCGGGACAAGTGGTGGGCTTGTTAGTGGGTGAACATTTTGGTGATGGTGACCACAATTCTGTGACTTTCACCTTGGTTATGGAGAGAGATAGGTGCGCACAACAAGGTAGATTTTACAATTGGGGGAAGGGAAATTACGATGCTGTAAGACAGGATTTGAGGAGCATACGTTGGGAGCATAGGCTGTCAGGGAAGGATGTGGTGGAAATGTGGAACTTTTTCAAGGAGCAGATACGACGTGTCCTTGATATGTATGTACCTATCAGGCAGGAAAGAAATGGTCGTGTGAGGGAGCCTTGGTTGACGAGGGAGGTTGAATGTCTAGTAAAGAGGAAGAAGGAGGCTTACATAAGGTTGAGAAAACAGGGTTCAGACAGAGCAGTGAAGGGATACAGGATAGCTAGAAGGGACCTGAAGAAAGGGATTCGGAGAGCTAAGAGAGGGCATGAAAAATCCTTGGCGGATAGGATCAAGGATAACCCCAAGGCATTTTATGCGTATGTGAGAAACCTGAGAATGACGAGAACGAGGGTAGGTCCGATCAAGGACAGTAGTGGGAGACTGTGTATTGAGTCGGAAGAGATAGGAGAGGTCTTGAACAAGTACTTCTCTTCAGTATTTACGAACGAGAGGGACCGTATTGTTGAAGAGGAGAGTGTGAAACGGACTGTTAAGCTAGAAGAGATACTTGTTAGGAAGGAAGATGTGTTGGACATTTTGAACAACTTGAGGATAGACAAGTCCCCCCGGGCCTGACAGGATATATCCTAGAATTATGTGGGAAGCAAGAGAGGAAATTGCAGTACCGTTGGCAATGATCTTCTCGTCTTCACTGGCAACGGGGGTGGTACCAGGGGACTGGAGAGTAGCGAATGTTGTGCCCCTGTTCAAAAAAGGGAATAGGGATAACCCCGGGAATTACAGGCCAGTTAGTCTTACTTCTGTGGTAGGCAAAGTAATGGAAAGGGTACTGAGGGATAGGATTTATGAGTATCTGGAAAGACACTGCTTGATTAGGGACAGCCAGCACGGATTTGTGAAGGGTAGGTCTTGCCTTACAAGTCTTATTGAATTCTTCGAGGAGGTGACCAAGCATGTGGATGAGGGTAGAGCAGTGGATGTAGTGTACATGGATTTTACTAAGGCATTTGATAAGGTTCCCCATGGTAGGCTTATGCGGAAAGTCAGGAGGCATGGGATAGAGGGAAATTTGGCCAATTGGATAGAAAACTGGCTAACCGGTCAAAGTCAGAGAGTGGTGGTAGATGGTAAATATTCAGCCTGGAGCCCAGTTACAAGTGGAGTTCCACAGGGATCAGTTCTGGGTCCTCTGCTGTTTGTAATTTTTATTAATGACTTGGATGAGGGAGTCGAAGGGTGGGTCAGTAAATTCGCAGATGATACGAAGATAGGTGGAGTTGTGGACAGTGAGGAGGGCATGTGTCGTTTGCAAAGGGACTTAGATATGATGCAGAGCTGGGCTGAGGAGTGGCAGATGGAGTTCAACCCTGCCAAGTGTGAGGTTGTCCATTTTGGAAGAACAAATAAGAATGCGGACTACAGGGTTAATGGTAGGGTTCTTAGTCAGGTGGAGGAACAGAGGGATCTTGGGGTCTATGTACATAGATCTTTGAAAGTTGCCACTCAGGTGGATAGAGTTTGTAAGAAGGCCTATGGAGTATTATCGTTCATTAGCAGAGGGATTGAATTCAAGAGTCGTGAAGTGAAATTGCAGCTGTACAGGACTTTGGTTAGGCCACATTTGGAGTACTGTGTGCAGTTCTGGTCGCCTCACTTTAGGAAAGATGTGGAAGCTTTGGAGAGGGTGCAGAGAAGATTTACCAGGATGTTGCCTGGAATGGAGAATAGGTCGTACGTGGATAGGTTGAGAGTTCTCGGCCTTTTCTCGTTGGAAAGGCGAAGGATGAGGGGTGACTTGATAGAGGTTTATAAGATGATCAGAGGAATAGATAGAGTAGACAGTCAGAAACTTTTTCCCCGGGTACAACAGAGTGTTACAAGGGGACATAAATTTAAGGTGAAGGGTGGAAGGAATAGGGGAGATGTCAGGGGTGGGTTCTTTACCCAGAGAGTGGTGGGGGCATGGAATGCGTTGCCCGTGGGAGTGGTAGAGTCAGAATCATTGGCGACCTTTAAGCGGCATTTGGATAGGTACATGGATGGGTGCTTAATCTAGGTTTAGAAGTTCGGCACAACATTGTGGGCCGAAGGGCCTGTTCTGTGCTGTATTGTTCTATGTTCTATGTTCTATGTTCTATGGAATGAGCTGTCAGACTATATTTTGGAGGCTGGTACGATGGCAACATTTAAAAGGCATTGGGATAGTATATAAATAGGAAGGGTTGAAAGGGATATGGGCAAAATGCTGGCAAATGGGATTGGATTAATTTAGAATGTCTGGTTGGTGTGGATGAATTGGATAAAAGAGTCTGTTTCCGTGCTGTACAGCTTTATGAGCCTATGACCCTACGTCCTTTGGGGAAGGAAATCTGCCATCCTTAATTGGCCTGGCCTACATAAGTAATCTACAGCAATGTGGTTGACTCTTAACTGCTCTCTGAACAATTACGGATGGGTATTAAATGCTGGTCTAGCTAGTGGTGCCTAAATCCTGTGAATGAGAAAGCCAATTAGCACTTACTAAAAAAAAGCAGAAAAGTGGAGTTCAGGATTATGTACAGTTGTAGTCGCCACATTATAGGAAGGATGTGGAAACATTGGAAAGGGTGCAGAGGAGATTTACCGGGATGTTGCCTGGTAGGAAGGGAATGTCTTCTGAAGAAAGGCTGAGGATTTGAGGCTTTTTTCACTACAAAGAAGGTTGAGAGGTGACCTGATAGAGACATACAAGATGATCAGAGAATTAGATAGGGTGGATCCTTTTTTCTCAGATGGTGATAGCTGGCAGGAGAGGACATAGCTTTAAATTGAGGGGTGATAGATTTAGGACAGATGTCTGAAGTAGGTTCTTTACTCACAGGGTAGTAAGGGCGTGGAATGCCCTGCCTGCAACAGTAGTAGACTCGGCTACCTTAAGAGCATTTAAATGGTCATTGGATAAACATATGCACGAGAATGGAATAGTGTAGCTTAGATGGACTTCTGATTGGTTTCACAGATCGGTGCAAAATCGAGGGCTGAAGGGCCTGTACTGCACTGTAATGTTCTATCACATCAGCCATAATCCCTTTGAATGGTGGATCAGACTTGATGAATCAATAGGCCAGGCAGCATTCAAGGAACAGGAGAATTGACGTTTCGGGCATAAGCCCTTCTTCAGGAATGAGGAAAGTGTGTCCAGCAGGCGAAGATAAAAGGTAGGGAGGAGGGACTTGGGGGAGGGGCGTTGGAAATGCGATAGATGGAAGGAGGTTAAGGTGAGGGTGATAGGCCGGAGTGGGGGTGGGGGCGGAGAGGTCAGGAAGAAGATTGCAGGTTAGGAAGGTGGTGCTGAGTTCGAGGGATTTGACTGAGACAAGTTCAGATTTCTCCAGTTTCCTCATTTCCCCTCCCCCCACCTTGTCTCAGTCAAATCCCTCGAACTCAGCACCGCCTTCCTAACCTGCAATCTTCTTCCTGACCTCTCCGCCCCCACCCCACTCCGGCCTATCACCCTCACCTTGACCTCCTTCCACCTGTCGCATTTCCAACACCCGTCCCCCAAGTCCCTCCTCCCTACCTTTTATCTTAGCCTGCTGGACACACTTTCCTCATTCCTGAAGAAGGGCTTATGCCCAAAACGTCGATTCTCCTGCCCCTTGGATGCTGCCTGACCTGCTGCGCTTTTCCAGCAACACATTTTCAGCTCAGATCTCCAGCATCTGCAGTCCTCACTTTCTCCTTGATGAATCAATAGCTTACTTCAGCTCCGATGTCTTATTCTCCCATTTCTAAATGGGAGCTGTACTACAGCCTGTATAAAACATTCAACATTTTCATTCAGGACTTTAAAACGGCACCTTTTACTGATGTCCTTAAATGATAAGCCGGAGAGTTGATCACTTCCTATGCACGTAATGCTTTAGGATTAGTTATCACTGCAGCTTTGTTTCCACATTTTACTCCTGTCAGCTTTTCAGCTGTGAAAATGACCTTTCCCTTGAGCAATTTCGTCCCTTCAGACTCAGAAATTGCTGCAGTAATGCTTCAGCAACTGGGGAAAGCTGACTGAATCTCAGCTTGTGCGATGACTCGATACAGTCCTGATGGCCTGTGTGCCCTTTTTTTCTGCGTACACTTCCTTGATATTCTGATGGAAAAATCCTTATTTCTCCAACAAGGTAAAGATCAACATTGTCAGGATAATCTTTCATCAGAAGTTTCACACAGTTGTTCAGCCAAGGTTTTGAAACCCAGCAAAAATGAAAAGAAAAAGTTTGTCACATTTTCACATGTAATTGCTTATTTTTTTGAGTGCAGTTATCACAAGAATAAAGGATTTCACTTAAAACCTATCTCTTGGAGATGCTCTTTCATCCGCATTAAGTACATTGAATGTTTTCTTTCTCATTCTTTTCCTTTTTATCAATGCACTATACAGACATCAGGCAAATTTTCCTTTGCTTTGAATTCGATTTTGTCAAAACCTTCCGGAGTTGTTCATGAAAAGTGAGAGAATGATGTGTAAAAAATGAAGGTTATCTGTGCAACCTATGGGCTCTTGTTGGTTTTGCGGATCTGATCGAGCCAATGATTCTAAATCTCCACCACAAACCCAAACTCAATTTCCTCCATTACCTCCTGCAAGATTCTCTGCTGATATCACTTTTTTAAATCACTGTGATATGTTTGAAGTTGGGTAAGAGCATTGGTAATTGAGCCATGACTCTCAGTTATGGCTAACGTAGCCTTCATCTGGGCATTCCCACAATCCTCAGTGTTCTAATGACATTGAATCCAAACTGGGTTTCATCAGACATTAAACCTATCACTCACCAGTGCTGTTGATGAGATTTGCAGATAAAATAAGAAACACACCTTTTTTTAATTCATTTATTGGATGTGGGCAGCACTGGCTGGGCCAGTATTTATTGCCCTTCTCTAGCTGCCCTTGAGCTGCCTTCTTGAAGTATTGTAGTCCATGCGCTGTGGGTTGACCCACAATGCCATAAGGGAGGGAATTTGATCATTTTGACCCAGTGACAGTGAAGGATGGGCAATACATTTCCAATATTAATGTAACATTAATTTCAGGCCCTACGTTATAAGAAAATTGCAGATGTCTCAGAGAGATTTTGACCCAGTGACAGTGAAGGAATGATGATACATTTCCAAGTCAGGATGGTGAGTGGCTTGGAGGGGAACTTGAAGGTGGTGCTGTTCCCATGTACCTGCTGCCCTTGTTCTTGTAGATAGACAAAAGTCTTTTCCCTTGGATAGGGGAGTCCAGAACTAGAGGGCATAGGCTTAGAGTGAGAGGGGAAAGATATAAAAGAGACCTAAGAGGCAACGTTTTCTCTCAGAAGGTGGTGCATGTATGGAATGAGTTGCCAGAGGAAGTGACGGAGGCTGGTACAATTGCAACATTTAAAAGGCATCTGGATGGGTATATGAATAGGAAGGGTTTGGAGAGATGTGGGCCGGGTGCTAGCAGGTGGGACTAGATTGGGTTGGGATATCTGGTTGGCATGGACAGGTTGGACTGAATCGTCTGTTTCCGTGCTGTACATCTCTATGACTCTATGATTGTTGGAGTGTGTATTTGCCACAATGGTATTTTTCATCATGAGGGCAGTTAGCATTTTGAACAATGTCTAATTTTGTTCTTCATTGCACAACCATGGCCCAGGGGCCCACTCCAATGTTGACACTCTGAATGTCCTTCTGTATCCAGAATGAGACCTCATACCCTTAGAGACCAGGATCATTGGGCTTTATATTTCTAATTTCTTCAGACTCTGAGGCAATCTGAGGTGAAGTAGCCTCATTCATAGAAGCGTAGAAACCAGGAGCAGGAGTAAGTCATTTGGTCCTTTGAGTCTATATCATTGATACTAGTGGAACAGCTCACTACATGTGGGCTTAGCTGACTCTTTTAAGTCTGCAGTCTGTCTTTTACTACAATAAAATAACTGTCAACTTTCAGTAATTGCTTCAGCACCTTTCAAACTGCTGCTTTATTTTTCTCTTCTGACATCCACTTCTAACAGGTCTCTCATTGATAATGAGATATAAAACTGAGACAGATTAATTTAACTCAGCCCTTTATGCTTCTAGCTTGTAAGTAAGGTAGAAGTTAAAAGTATACTACATGCATTTCAATACAATATATTTTATAGATAACAAGGAGTAAGGGAATATTCTTAACATTGGATTTTTAGAGAGTCATTACTTTCGAAAAGGAAATTTTAAAAACTATGTGTGCTTATTTTTATTACTGTCTTGATGTAGGCACACTTCAATTTAGTAATCAATTGTGGATATTAGACAAGATCAAAATTCAGAAAATAGATTGAGTGCAGGTTTGAACTCCTTATCTGAGGTAGGATATTCTGGCTATAGAGGGAGCGCAATGAACGTTTATCAGACTGATACCTGACGTATGAAGAGAGATTGAGTTGGTTAAGATTCTGTTCACTTCAGAAGAATGAAGTGTGATCTCATAGACAAGTATAAAATGTGATTAGGAATGAGACATGATGAAGGCGGGAAGGATGTTCCCAATATCTGGGGAGTTCAGATCCTAAGTCTAAGGATAGAGACTGTGCTATTTAGAACTGAGATAAAGAGAAATGGTTTCACCCAAAACCTGCGGAACTCTCCACAACAGAAAGCAGTTGAAGCCAAAGCATTATGTTTTCAAGAGGGAGGGATATATAACTGTTGTGGCTAAAGAGATCAAGGGGATACGGGAAGAAAGCAGGCCCAGGATATTGGATTGGATGACCAGCCATATTGAATTGTGGAGCAGGCTCGAAGGGCCAAATGGCCTAATCCTGCTCTTAATTTCTATGTTTCTATCAGTGCATCTAAATTGATCATGTGATTGTCAGGGATCAAGGGAAAGGGTCAGCATGACAAAGGTATTTTGACCTGCATTGAGGGCATAATCTCAGAGTAATTTAAAACTGAGATGAGGTTTGTGGATGACACCAAAATCGGTGATATAATGGACAGTGAAGAAGGTTATCTAAGAGTACAACAGGATCTTGATCAGCTGGGCCAAAGGGCCACGGAAGTAGCAGATGGAGTTTACTTTAGTAAATGTGAGGTGTTGCATTTTAGAGTCGTAGCATTATGCGTCACGGAAAAACAGGGCAGGACTTACACAGTTAATGGTAGGGCCATGGAAAGTGTTGTTGAATAGAGACACCTTGAGGCTCAGGTAGACAGTTCCTTGAAAATGGTGTCACAGGTAGACAGGGTGGTGAAGGAGACATTTGGCATGTTAGCCTTCATTGGTCAGGGCATTGAGTATGGGAGTTGGGACGTCATGTTGTGGCTGTACAGGAAATTGGTGAGGCCAGTTTTGCTGTACAGTTCCAGTCAGCTTTCTATAGGCAGGATGTAATTAAACTGGAAAGTGTGCAGAAAAGATTTACATGGATGTTACCGGGACTGGAAGGTTTGAGTTATGACGGCAGACTGGATAAGCTGGGAGTTTTTTCCATGGAGCATATGAGTTTGCAGGATGACCTTATAGAGGTTATAAAATGATAGGAGGCACAGATAAGGTGAATAGCCAAGGTCTTTTCCCTAAGGTAGGGGAATCCAAAACTATAGGTTACAGGTTTGGGGCAAGAGGGCAAAGATTTAAAAAGGACCTGAGGGGCAATGTTTTCATGCAGGGGATGGTATGTTCATGAAATGAGCTGCCAGAGGAAGTGGTAGAGGCTGGTACAATTACATTTAAAAGACATTTGGACTGGTGCATGAATAGGAAAGGTTTAGAGGGTTATGGGCCAAATCCAGGCAAATGAGACTAGTTAATTTAGGAACTTGGTCGGCATTGACGAGTTGGATTGAAGGGTCTGCCTCTGGGTTGTATGGCTCTATGAATGTCTTCTCTCAGAGGGATAGTGAGTATTTGGAATTCTTTACTTCAGAGGACTTTTGAGGGTGGCTCATTATGTACATTCAAGCCTGAGACTGGCAGATTTTTAACCATTAAGAGATCTAAAGTTTCGGGGGAAAAGTCAGGAAAGTGGAGTGGAGGATGATTACATCATGCATGATCTCATTGAAGAACAGAGCAGACACAGTGGGCTGAATGTCCTACATCTACGACAGTTCTGCAGTTTATCAGTGTGAGATAGAGGAGCTGGGGAGGCTCAGTACTGCGTAACTTGCAAGGGATTAAATCAGACCTCTCTGACCATCTTTAATATCCAAGCCAGAATGATCGTGCTCCCATTTAATAACTATGCAGCCCAATCAGTTTGTGATATGAGTACAATGAGAACCAAGCTAGGGAGTCTTTTACCTCATCCACTTTCAACCAACGATTTCAAACTTGAAATTGACGGTAGAATATTCCGACTTTGCCGGTAAAATGGTGTGTTTTGATTTTAAAAATCACACAACAACAGGTTATTGTCCAAAAGATTTATTTGGAAGTACTAGCTTTTGGAGTGCTGCTCCTTCATTTATTTTTTTTTAAATTGAGGATTCTGGGTAATCCAAAATGGAGGATGGAAAATTATTTTGGCTGTAAAAGCTGCCCATTTTTTGAGATATTTTAGTTGTTGGAAGTAATTTCCTCAAATTGCAGAAGCAGATATTATTGTTTTACATGCTGTTGCATTGTTTTGGAACTTTGGAGGAAAAAAAGATCAAAACAACAGCACTTTTAAAAGGAGGAAGACAGACAAAGGCAGTGACCACATGGTCAGAGAGAGACTGATACTGCTGTCTGACACAGCAATGAATCTGCCTAGTTACTATCTTTGCTGTTTGAGTCAAGTATCTCTAGACCTCGGAGTGCATCTAGGAAAAATTAACAGAGCGCAAAATGCACAGCTGACCTTAGAGGAAGAGCTCATAGTGTAAGACTAGATAAGTATATAGTTTTTGAGAGTAACCTTACTGGAAATCTACAATAGTGAGTAGAGTGGGTTCTTTCTTGATGAGATCTGTCTCTTATTAAATTTTAAAAATATAAAATATAAATACTAAGTTAGCCCGGAGCAGTGTTTTTTTAAAAGCAATAAGATGGTGCTATTTTCTGGGACTGTAGATTGTGAAGGATCAAAGCTGGCCTTTAATAAAGTGATGTGCTCTTCCTGCCAGATGTTGGAGTTTAAGGAGAGTTTTCATATTAGATTGATTAGATTACATTACATTACAGCATGGAAACAGGCCCTTCGGCCCAACAAGTCCACACCGACCCGCCGAAGCGCAACCCACCCATGCCCCTACATTTACCCCTTACCTAACACTACGGGCAATTTAGCATGGCCAATTCACCTGACCTGCACATCTTTGGACTGTGGGAGGAAACCGGAGCACCCGGAGGAAACCCACGCAGACACGGAGAGAAGGTGTCACCGTGTCTGATGATCATGTCTGCAGGCAGTGCCTTTGGTTGTGAATCCTATCAGATTGGGCGGCACGGTGGCACAGTGGTTAGCACTGCAGCCTCACAGCGCCAGAGACCCGGGTTCAATTCCCGCCTCAGGCGACTCTCTGTGTGGAGTTTGCACATTCTCCCCGTGTCTGCGTGGGTTTCCTCCGGGTGCTCCAGTTTCCTCCCACAATCCAAAAAATGTGCATGGTTAGGTGAATTGCCCATGTTAAATAGTGTTAGGTGAAGGGACAAATGTAGGGGAATGGGTCTGGGTGGGTTGTGCTTCAGCGGGTCGGTGTGGACTTGTTGGGCTGAAGGGCTTGTTTCCACACTGTAATCTAATCTAGAAAAAAATTACACTGATCAGTTGGAGCAGCAGTTAGAGGCAAAATGGACTTCACAGGAGCTAGGGGGTGTGGTGGATGGCAGTCCTCGGAAGGGAGAAAAGTTGTAGATACAGTCAGGTAGATGGGTTAACTCCAGGAAAGGTAGGAGGGGTAGGTAGATGGTCCAAGAGTCTCCTGTGGCTATCACCATCTCATAAAAGTATGCTATTTTGGAAAACGTAGGGGGTGATGGACTCTCAGGGGAGTGTTGCATGAACAGCCAAATTTCTGGTACCAAGAATGGCTCAAATGTAATAATGGGTACATGGGGTGCCAAGCAATTGATTGTGATAGGGGACTTTCTCGTCCGAGGCACAGACAGATATTTCTGCAGCCAGCAGTGAAAAATCAGAATGGTGTATTATGTATCAGTGCCAGCATCAAGGATGTCTCAGAGAGGGTGCAGAATGTTTTCAAAGGGGTGAGGGACCAGCAGGAGATCATTGTACACTTTGGAATTAATGACATAGAAATGTAAAAGGATGAGATTCTGAAGGGACAATATAGAAAGTTAGGCAGGGGTCCCCTATGGCTGTTCATCTCAACAACAAGTATACCGTTTTTGGATACTATTGGAGGGGATGAGTTATCATAGATAAGCCATGAGGTACAGGTCTCTGGCATAGAGTCTATCCCTGTTGCTCAGAAGGGATGGGAGAGAGGTGAGTAGAGCATTAGTCACTGGGGACTCCATAGATAGGGGGACAGATAGGAGGTTCTGTGGGAATGAGAGAGACTCACAGTTGGTGTGTTGCCTCCCAGGTACCAGGATTTGTGATGTCTCTGATCGTGTTTTCAGGATCCTTAAGTGGGAGGGGAAGCAGCCCCAAGTCATGGTCCACAGGCACCAATGATAGAGGTAGGAAAAGAGATGGGAATTTAAGGAAGACATTCAGGGAGCTGAGGTGGAAGCTGAGAGCTAGAACAAACCAGAGTTGTTATCTCTGGCTTGTTAACTGTGCCACGTGCTAATGAGGTGAGGAATAGAGTGAGAGAGGCATTGAACACGTGGCTACAGGGATGGTGCAGGAGGGAGGGTTTTGGATTCCTGGATAATTTGGGCTCATTCCGAGGTAGATGGGACCTCTACAAACAGGATGATCTACACCTGAACCAGAGGGGTACCAATATCCCCAGGGGGGATATTTGCTAATGCTCTTCGGGAGGAGGATGGGAACCTAAATGGTAGCTCTGTGTCCATGAGATTGAGAGTAATGAGGTCAGAAATAAGGTTTCGAGATCACAGAAGTGCACTGGCAAGCCAGAAGGTGGTTTGAATTGCATCTACTTCAATGCCAGGAGCATCCAAAATATGGTGGGTGAACTTGTGGCATGGGTTGATACCTGGAACTTCGGTGTTGTGGCCATTTCAGAGACATGGATAGAGCAGAGACAGGAATGGTTGTTGCAGGTTCTGGGATTTAGATGTTTCAGTAAGAATAGGGAAGGTGGTAAAAGAGGGAGAGGTGTGGCATTGTTAGTCAAGGACAGTATTATGGTGGCAGAAGAAAATACAGAAAGTAAGGCAAGGGTCAGTTTTTGTCCAATGTGTGCAGGACGGTTTCCTGACACAGTATGTAGACAGGCCAAAAACAACGAGGCCACATTAAATTTAGTACTGGGGAACAAAACTAGGCCAGATATTAGATTTGGAGGTAGGTGAGCACTTCAGTGATAGTGACCACAATTTGGTTATGTTTACTTTAGTGATGGAAAGGGATAAGTATATAGTGCAGGGTAAAACATGTAGCTGGGCGATAGGGAATTATGATGCATTTAGCCAGGATTTAGGATACATAGGTTGGGGAAGGGGATGGGCATGATTGAAATGTGGAGTTTATTCAAGGAACAGCTACTGTGCGTCCTTGATAAGTATGTGTCTGTCAGGCAGGGGTGGAAGTGGCCAAGCGAGGGAGCAGTGGTTTACAAAAGAAGTTGAATCTCTTGACAAGAGGAAGAAGAAGGCTGATGTTAGGATGAGATGTGAAGACTCGGTTGGGGTGATTGAGAGTTACAAATTAGCCAGGAAGGACCTACGGAATGGGAAATGCTCATCCTGGAGTTCAGTTACTTATGGTGTACTGCAAGGATCTGTTTTGGGGCCACTGCTGTTTGTCATTTTTATAAATTATCTGGATAAGATCATACGAGGATAGGATTAGTAAATTTGCGGATGATACTAAGGTCGGTGGAGTTGTGGATCGTGCAGAAGGAAGTTGCAGGTTACAGAGGGACAGAGATAAGCTGCAGAGCTGGACAATTGGAGTTTAATGTGGAAAAGTGTAGGTGATTCACTTTAGCAGGAGTAACAGGAATAAAGAGTACTGGGCTAATGGTAAGATTCTTGGTCATGTAGATGAGCAGAGAGATCTTAGTGTCCATGTGCATAAATCCCTGAAATTTGCCACCCAGGTTGATAGAAGCCATATGGTGTACTGGCTTTTATTGATAGAGGGATTGAGTTTCGGAACTATGAGGTCATGTTACAGCTGTACAAAACTCTGGAACAGCCACACTTGGAGTATTGTGTACGGTTCTGGTGACCGCATTATAGGAAGGATGTGGAAGCTTTGGAAAGGGTGCAGAGGAGATTTACTAGGATGTTGCCTGGTATGGAGGGAAGATTATAGGAGGAAAGGCTCAGGGACTTGAGGCTGTTTTCGTTAGAGAAGAAAGTTGAGAGGTGACTTAATTGAGACATAAGATAATCGGAGGTTTAGATCGGGTGGACAGTGAGAGTCTTTTTCCTTGGATAGTGATGGCTGGCATGAGGATACATAGCTTTAAATTGAGGGGTGATAGATGTAGAACAGATGTCAAAGGTAGTTTCTTTACTCAGAGTTTAGTAGGGGCGTGGAACAGTCTGCCTGCAACAGTAGTAGACTCACCAACTTTAAGGGCATTTCAATGGACATTGGATAAGCATATGGATGAGAATGGAATAGTTTAGGTTGAATGGGCTTCAGTTTGGTTCCACAGTTTGGCACAACATCGAGGGCTGAAGGGCCTATAATGCACTGTGATGTTCTATATTCTATGTTCTATGTTCTATACTGGCAGGCAGATTTGCTGGAGCTGCTCGGGAAGTTTAAACTAATAAGGTGGGGAGGTGGAACCCAGGGAACTAGTGAGGAAAGAGATCAATCTGAGACTGGTACAGTTGGGAAAACAAGCAAGTCAAACAGTCAGGGCAGGCAGGAACAAAGCGGAGTGGGCGGCACGGTAGCACAGTGGTTAGCACTGCTGCCTCACAGCGCCAGAGACCCGTGTCATTTCCCGCCTCAGGCAACTGACTGTGTGGTGTTTGCACATTCTCCCTGTGTCTGCGTGGGTTCCCTCTGGGTGCTCCGCTTTCCTCCCACAGTCCAAAGATGTGCAGGTTAGGTGAATTGGCCGAGCTAAATTGCCCGTAGTGTTAGGTAAAGGGATAAATGTAGGGGAATGGGTCTGGGTGGGTTGCACTACGGCAAGTCAGTGTGGACTTGTTGGGCCGAAGGGCCTGTTTCCACACCGTAAGTAATCTAATCAGAGAACAAGGTAGGACCGATAAATTGAACTGCATTCATTTCAAAACAAGAGACATAACAGGAAAGGCAAATGAACTCAGGGCATGGTTAGGAACGTGGGACTGGGAAACCATAGCAATTACAGAAACATGGCTCAGGGATGGGCAGGACTGGCAGCTTAGTGTTCCAGGATACAAATGCTACAGGAAGGATAGAAAGGGGGCAAGAGAGGAGGGGGGAGTGGCATTTTTGATAAGCATTACTGCTGCACTTAAGGAGGATATTCCTGGGAATACATCAGGGAAGTTATTTGGGTGGAACTGAGAAATAAGAAAGGGATGATCACCTGATTGGGATTGTATTTTAGATCCCCTAATAGTCAGAGGGAAGTTGAGAAACAAACTTGTAAGGAGATCTCAGTTATCTGTAAGAATAACAGGGTGATTATGGAAGGGCGATTTTAAATTTTCAAACATAAACTGGGACTGCCATAGTGTTAAGGGTTTAGATGGAGAGGAATTTGTTAAGTGCGTACAAGAAAATTTTCTGATTCAGTATGTGGATGTACCTACTAGAGAAGGTGCAAAACTTGACCTACTCTTGGGAAATAATGCAGAGCAGGTGACTGAGGTGTCCGTGGGGGAGCACTTTGGGGCCAGCGACCATAATTCTATTAGATTTGAAATAGTGATGGAAAAGGATAGACCAGATCTTAAAGTTGAAGTTCTAAATTGGAGGAAGATGAATTTTGATGGCATTAGTAAGAACTTTCAAAAGTTCATTGGAGGCAGATGTTCGCAGGTAAAGGGATGGCTGGAAAATTGGAAGCCTTCAGAAACGAGACGTGAGTCCAGGGACAGTATATTCCTGTTAGGGTAAAAGGGAAGGCTGGTAGGTGTAGAGAATGCTGGATGACTAGGGAAATTAAGGCTTTGGTTAAGAAGAAGGAGGAAGCATATGTCAGGTGTAGCCTGCAGAGATCATGTGAATCCTTAGAAGAGTATAAAGGAAATAGGAGTATACTTAAGAGGGAAATGAGGAGGGCAAAAGGGGGCTTGAGATCACTTGGCCAAATAGAATTAGGGAGAATCCAAAGGGATTCTATAAATACATTAAGGACAAAAGGGTAACTAGGGAGAGAATAGGACCCCACAAAGATCAGCAAAGCAGCCTATGTGTGGAACTGCAGGAGATGGGGGAGATACTAAACGAGTATTTTGCACCAGTGTTTACTGGTATAGATATAGAATGCGGGCAAATAGATGGTGACATCTTGAAAAATGTCCATATTACAGAGGAGGAGGTGCTGGATGTCTTAAAATGCATAAAGGTGTATAAACCCCCAGGACCTGATCAGGTGTACCCTCGAACTCTGTGGGAAGCTAGGGAAGTGATTGCTGGGCCTCTTGCTGAGATACTTGTATCATCGATAGTCACAGGTGACATGCTGGAAGACTGGAGGTTAGCTAACGTAGTGCTATTGTTTAGGAAAGGTGGTAAGGAAAATCCAGGGAACTATTGACCTGTGAGCCTGGCATCAGTGGTGGGCAAGTTGTTGGAGGGAATCCTGAGGGACAAGATGTACATGTATTTGGAAAGGCATGGACTGATTAGAGATAGTCAGCATAGCTTTGTGTGTGGGAAATCACGTCTCACAAACTTGATTGCGTTTTTTGAAGAAGTATCAAAGAGGATTGATGAAGGCAGAGCAGTAGATGTGGTCATATGGACTTCAGTAAGGCGTTTGTAAGGTTCCCTGGTGAGACTGGTTAGCAAGGTTAGATCTCATGGAGCACAGGGAGAACTAGCCATTTAGATACAGAACTGTGTCGAAGGTAGAAGACAGAGGGTGGTGGTGGAAGGTTGTTTTTCAGTTTGGAGGCCTGTGGCCAGTGGAGTGCCACAAGGACCGGTGCTGGGTCCACTGCTTTTTGTCATTTACATAAATGATTTAGATGTGAACATAGGAGGCATAGTTAGTAAGTTTGCAGATGACACCAAAATTGGAGGTGTAGTGCATAGCAAGGAAGGTTACTTCAGAGTACAATGGGATCTTGATCAGATGGGCCAATGGGCTGAGGAGTGGCAGATGGAGATTAATTTATATCAATGTGAGGTGCTGCATTACATTTAATAATCAGGACCTGGGGAGTGTTGCTTAACAGAGACCTTGGCGTGCAGTTCATACTTCCTTTAAAGTGGAGTTGCACGAGGATAGGATAGTGAAGGCAGCGTTTGGTATGCTTTCCTTTATTGGACAGAGCATTGACTATAGGAGTTGGGAGGTCATGTTGCGGTTGTACAGGACATTGATTTGGCCACTGTTGGAATATTGCATGCAATTCTGGTCTCCCTCCTATCGGAAGTATGTTGTGAATCTTGTATGGGTTCAGAAAAGATTTACAAGGATGTTGCCTGGGTTGGAGGATTTGAGCTATAGGGAGAGGTTGAATAGGCTGGGGCTGTTTTCCCTGGAGTGTCGGAGGCTGAGGGGTGACCGTATAGAGGTTTTTAAAATTATGAGGGGCATGGATAGGATAAATAGACAAAGTCTTTTCCCTGGGGTGGGAGAGTCCAGAACTAGAGGGCATAGGTTTAGGGTGAGAGGAGAAAGCTATAAAAGGGACCTGAGGGACAATTTTTTTCATGAAAAGGGTGGTGAGGAATGAGCTGCCAGAGGAAGTGGTGGAGGCTGGTACATTTACAACATTTAAAAGGCATTTGGATGGGTATATGAATAGGAAGGGTTTGGAGGGATATGGGCCGGGTGCTGGCAAATGGGACTAGATTAGGTCGGGATATCTGGTTGGCATGGACAAGTTGGACTGAAGAGTCTGTTTCCGTGTTATACATCTCTTTGACTCTGAGCAAGATTCAAAGAGGCCATATTCAGGAATAGTAAAGAAAAGACAAAGAATTTTGAAAATCATGTTTTGCTTAATTGGAAACCGTTGTGGTTCAGCAAGTTCAGGAGTGATTTGATGTTTGGGACTTGATGCAAAAAAGACATGGACAGTCATGGCTGAATGGACTTATTAAAATCGGAGAATGTCAGATTAGTCAAGTCTAAAGGGGGAAATCCATGTATGACAGTTTCTGCAGTCAAACAGCTCAAGTAATTCTACTTCTCTCACGATCTCCTTCCACTCTGTTCGAAGAAAAGTTAAATTCGGTTTCCGATGAGGTGCAAGTTCAAAGCAAAAACTCAAGACATTATTTTAGACTCTTCATGGAGATCCCACACTGCCATCTGCTGGTTGAAGCTCAGTATTACGCCCCAAAGATGAAAGTGAACATCATCCAGCAAACAGAATTACAAATGGAGACCATTTGGCCCACTGTGCCGACATGATGGCATCAAAAACAGACTCAGAGCTCAGAAATAAACACACATGGCCAGGCTTCCATGGTGCTCCTGCCTCCTGACCCTTTCATCACACGGTCTGATGCCACAGGATGTATTTCTGTTTGAGGCAAACTAGAGTCATTGAGTCATAGATAAATACAGTACGGAAACATACCCTTCAGTCCAAATCCTCCATGCTGACCAGATATCCTAACCTAATCTAGTCCCATTTGCCAGCATTGGCCCAGATCACTCTAAATCCTTCCTATTCGGAAACCCATCCAGGTGCCTTTTAAATGTTGTAATTGTACCAGCCTCCACTATTTCCTCTAGTAGCTCATTCCATACACGTACCACCCTCTGTGTGAAAAAGTTGTCCATTATTTCTCTTTTAAATCTTTCCCCTCTCACCTTAAAGATAAGTCCTCTGGTTCTGGATTCCCCCACCACAGGGAAAAGATCTTGTCTATTTACCCGATCCATGCCCCTCATGATTCTGGAAAGTTGAGGAGAAAGCAAAGTCAAATTATCTTCAGGCTTAGACTCCTAATTAAACTATTTATCATCTGTTAAAACAAAATACTGCTGTACATGGTAACTAGACGCACCAGGCTCTGAACTTATAATGATATTAGACAAGGACAAATCTGTCTTCTTCAGATGTTCATGTCCATGTGAACATATGACTCTCTCTCTTTCTCTCTCACATTCAAGAGTGTACTAGATTGGTGTAGTGGTATCTGTCCTAACTCTGATATTTATGTCACCAATGTGCAGCTATGTGAGCCCTTACACAACACCCCCACACCCCTCCAAACTTTTCTGCTCATCACAAACATTGTTGCTTACATATTCAAATGACTTACGAAGCTTACTTTTTAAGAGCATTAACTGTACACTTTGATGTTGTCTTTCCTACTGGTTATGGACCAGGCCAGACACCCTAAAAATATTTTAAGAAGGTAGCCCAGACTCTTTTATTCTTATTTTAAAGGCAGATGTGAAGTAGGCAGGATGTTACTCATGCCCACTTACACGTTGACAGCACAGAGGTGGAATGAAAGTGTCAAGATCCTGGGACTGGTCATCCACAACAAGCTTTCTTGGACTCTTCATGTGGATGCACTGGTTACAAAGGCCCAGCAATGTCTCTTCTTCCTCAGGCAGGTGAGGAAATTTGGCATGACAGTGAATACCCTTGCCAATTTTTATAGGTGTGCCAATGAGAGTATTCTGTCTGGATGTATCACTATCTGGTATGGCAACTGTACCATTCAAGATCAGAGATGGTTACAGAGAGTGGTGAACTCAGCCCAGACAATCACAAAGGCCAACTTATAGAATCCATCTACCAGGCCCACTGTCAAGGAAAGGCCACCAGCATTCTCAAAGATCCATCCCAACCTGGCAATGTTTTTCTACAACCTCTACCATCTGGGAGAATGTACAGAAGCCTGAACACACACACCAGCCGGTTTTGAAACAGTTTCTACCCTACTGTTGTTAGAATACTGAATGGACTCACAAACTGTCAGCATTTGCCTGTACCTGTGTTTTGGTTTTTGCGACTGTTTACCTATTATTTACCTATGCTATTTAACTCTGTGATCTGCCTGTATTTCTCACAAGACAAAGCATTTTACTGTGCCTCGGTACACGTGACAATAAATTCAATTCAATTCAATTTAATGAAAATATATTAGCCAAGACCCCTGCCCGCCCCAGCCTCTCTGCTCATCATAAACATTGTTGCTTACATATTCAAATGACTTACGAAGATTACTTTTAAAACAGCATGCAGTGTACATTTTGATGGTGTCTTTCCTACCTGTTATGGACCAGGCCAAACCGCCTAAAAACATTTTAAGAAGAGAGCCTAGACCCTAACTTTCTCTTATTTTAAAGGCAGATGTGAAGTAGGTGTTAAAGGTGTGAGGCAACTAATCAAACCACTCGGCTTTAAGCAAAACAGAATTTATTTAAACACTCCAGTTGAAACATGAACAAAAGGTAAACAGAATTTAGGGTAACTTAACTATTGGGAAATTCTATAACCAGGTTAGGGTAAAGGTTGGTGATCTTTTTCTTCCTCTTCTGGCTTCTCCCACGACAATGATCATAACCCTGTGTCACCTATGTGTTTTACTTCAAAAATAGGAACAATGTTTACAGCAGGAATATGGGGTTGGTCAAGTGGCAGTGGAGAGATTCCAGAGGTCAAGAAAGGTGGTGGCTAAGAGGAAAAGTGAGGTCAGGAAATATGCTTCTACTGCCAAAAGACAGGGCATAGAACATAGAACATAGAACAATACAGCACAGAACAGGCCCTTCGGCCCACGATGTTGTGCCGAACTTCTATCCTAGATTAAGCACCCATCCATGTACCTATCCAAATGCCGCTTAAAGGTCGCCAATGAATCTGACTCTACCACTCCCACGGGCAGCGCATTCCATGCCCCCACCACTCTCTGGGTGAAGAACCCACCCCTGACATCTCCCCTATACCTTCCACCCTTCACCTTAAATTTATGTCCCCTTGTAACACTCTGTTGTACCCGGGGAAAAAGTTTCTGACTGTCTACTCTATCTATTCCTCTGATCATCTTATAAACCTCTATCAAGTCACCCCTCATCCTTCGCCGTTCCAACGAGAAAAGGCCGAGAACTCTCAACCTATCCTCGTACGACCTACTCTCCATTCCAGGCAACATCCTGGTAAATCTTCTCTGCACCCTCTCCAAAGCTTCCACATCTTTCCTAAAGTGAGGCGACCAGAATCTAAAGACTAACTGCTGGAATCTTTGAGGAATACCAATGGGACTTATCTGGCAAACCCTTAGAGAAAATGGGAAGAATAATTGATCGGGGTGCAGTTGCAAATCCATTAAAAGGCACTCCTGAGAATGCAGATGTGGTTCAATAAATCAAGGTGAGTTAGTGGGATTTGAGGTGAGCAAGTCTGTAATGAGACTGAGGACCCAGGCAACCTCTCCAGCTGGGGACATGCATGCTGTTTCTACCAGAGAGAGTCAGAAGTGTCAACGCATCAGTAAAAGTGATTGAATGGGGGCACGTGACATAAACGTTTTTCTATTCATTTGTGGGACATGGGCATTCCTGGCTGGGCCAGTATTTGTTATCCATCCTTTGTTGCCCTTGAGAAGGTGGTGGTGAGCTACCTTCTTGAACCAGCCTTACTGGACTGGTAAGTAGACACACAATGTGGGAGGAAATTCCAGGATTTCATATATTATCCTGAGGAACTCATGCAGAGATGTCCTGGAGCTGAGATGAATGACCTCAAACAATCACAACTATGTTCCTTTGTGGAGTCACACAACACCAGGTTATAGTCCAACCGGTTTATTTGGAAGTACAAGCTTTGGGAGCACTGCTCTTTCGTCAGTAGCAACTGGATGAAAGAGCAGCGCTCCAAAAGCCTGTACTTCCAAATAAACCTGTTGGACTATAACCTGGTGTTGTGTGATTTTTAACTTTGTCCACCCCAGTCCAACACCGGCACCTCCACATCTTTGTGAAATCACTGAGGGCTGTCATATCACTTGCTGATTGTATTGTCATAGAGACTTTTCCAGCACAGACAGAGGCTCTTCGGCCCATCCTGTCCACACTGGTCATCAAACATCCATCTATTCTAATCCCATTTTCCAGCACCTGGCTCATAGCCTTGCGTGCTGGGATGTTTCAAGTGCTGATCTAAATACTTCTTAAACAGCTGAGGTTCCTGCTTCAGCATCCATTTCAGTCAGTGAGTCCAGTCACCTACAATGCCCTGTGTGAAAAACAAATTCCTCAAATCCCCTATAAACCTCTTTTTTTTTATTCATTCACAGAATGTGGGTGTCACTGGCTAGACCAGAATTTATTGCCCATCCCTAAGTACCCAGAGGGCAGTAAAGAGTCAACCACATTGCTGTGGGTCTGGAGTCACTAGTAAGACAGACCAGGTAAGGACAGGCAGGTGGTTAGAAGAACACTGCAAGTCAGGCAGCATCATGAGGTAGAGGAGTCAACACTTCAGGCATTTAGCAGTTTCCTTCCCTAAAGGACATCAGTAAATCAGATGTTTATTTACCCAACGTTGACAATGGATCAACAGCCATCATTAGATGACTTAATTCTTAATTCCAGATTTACATTGAATTCAAATTTCACCATCTCCTGTGGTGGGATTCAAACCCAGCTCCTCAAAACATTGCCTGGGTATCTGGATTAACACTCAGCCATCACCACCCTACTTACCTTAAACTGTGACCCTGGTTATTTATCCTTCTATGAAGGGGGTAAGTGTCTCTCTCACTACTATGCCACTCAGAACATTGTACACCTCAATCAAATATCCATCAGCTTTCTTTATTTTAAGTAAATTAACCACAGCCATTCTTGTCTGTTGTCAAAGCTGATAATGCTCCAGTCCAGACAACATTGCCTATCCTCTCTCACACAATCATATATTTTCTATAGTATGATGACTGGAAATGCCCACAGTATTCCAACTGTGGTCTGACTGGCATTATATACAGCACCATCATAACCTCCTAGCTTTGCAAAATCAGCTTTGTGAAGGAAAACTTCGAAAAATAATTTCATACTCTCTGTTATTAACTAAAATAATTATGCCATAAAGTTCTGTATTCAAACAAACAAAAGTAGTGCACAAGATTTAACCATAGCAAATATAATTATTAAATACTGTGTCCAGTTAAACATTTATTCATTAAGCCCAAAAATCTGAACAAGTCACCGTAAGACTATAATATGTATAAGTAGAATTAGGTCTTTCAGCCTATCAAGTCTGGTCCACCATTCAATCATGGCTGATATGATTGGTAACGATGAGGTCAAATCTTGTTGGTTTCTTCAACACCTGCAGCAAACCTGGTCCAGCAGTTTTAACTTTTTGGATATTCTGTGCCCTCTTCAATTTCAATGCATCCTCCTAGTGGGGTTCAACATGGAGGAGAATGGATAATGGGATGGGGTTGGGGAAGTTTGGGTAGATGGTAATTAATTCTTTTCTCTATTTGAGCTGCTGCTGCGATATTTCATGGGGTCTGAGTCAATGTTGATGTTTCTTAGGTCCAACTCCCCCCAGACTGGATATCTCAGGGCCACCATCTCTGTCAGTGGCAGCACTTATTCAGGGATGGTGGTCTGCAACGTTATGGGTGCAGGGAGGATTCCCCAGGATATTGCCTGGAATGGAGCTTTTCAGCTCTGAAGAGAGGGCTGGATAAGCTCAGATTGTTTTCTTTAGAGCAGAGAAGAATGGAGGGGGGGGGAGTTGGAGGTGCAATCCTGATAGAGCTGTATAATATTATGCGGGGACATGAACAGAATGGATAGGAAGCAGAGGTTCCTCTTGATTGAAGGGTCAATAACAAGGCGGACATAATTTTAAGGTGAAGGACAGAAGGTTTAGAGGGGATTAGGGAAAATTTATCTCACTCAGAGGGCAGAATGGACTATCTGGGAGGGTAGATGAAGCGGGAAACCTTAAAAAGTACATGCATGAGCACTTGAAGGTTATGGGCCCAGTACTGTGTGTGTGTGTGTGAGAGAGAGAGAGAGAGAGAGAGAGTGGTGATTGGACTGAAATGTTACCTCTGTTTTTTATTTCCCACAAATGCTGCAAGACCCGCTGATTTTCTCCAGCAATTTCTGTTTTTGTTACTGGAAAGTGGGATTACTCTGGCTAGGTCAACACAGACCTGTTGGGCTGAAGGGCCTCCTCTTTGCTGTGTGACTCTCTATGACTCCACAATCTGTAAGATTTGCCTCTGAGAGAATGATAGAGACAAGTTGCTGCCTGACTAGTCTGTGGGAGGGATCCTACATATTCTTATAATTTCCCAGATAATAGCATTATAGAATCCCTACAGTGTAGAAGCAGGCCATTCGGCCCCTCAATTCCACACCCATCCTTTGAAGTGCAAGCCAACCAGTCCCACTCCCCCACCCTATCCCTGTAATCCCACATTTCCCAATGTTAATCGACTTAAACTGCACATCCCTGGACACTATGGTGCAATTTAGCAAGGCCAATCCACCTAACCTGCACACCTTTGGACTGTGGGAGGAAACCAGAGCAACTGGAGGCAACCCATGCAGACACAGGGCAAATGTGCAAACTCCACACAGACAATGATATAGAAGATATCATTGTGGGCGGCACGGTGGCACAGTGGTTAGCACTGCTGCCTCACAGTGCCTGCGACCCGGGTTCAATTCCCACCTCAGGCGACTGACTGTGTGGAGTTTGCACGTTCTCCCCGTGTCTGCGTGGGTTTCCTCCGGGTACTCCGGTTTCCTCCCACAGTCCAAAGATGTGCAGGCCAGGTGAATTGGCCATGCTAAATTGCCCATAGTGTTAGGTAAGGGGTAAATGTAGATGTAGGGGTATGGGTGGGTTACGCTTCGGCGGGGCGGTGTGGACTTGTTAGGCCGAAGGGCCTGTTTCCACACTGTAAGTAATCTAATCTAATCTAAAAAATGGTATTAGTAATGTTAATGATATAGAAGATGGTATTAGTAATAGCATTGGCAAATTTGCTGATGATACTAAGCTGGGTGGCAGGGTGAAATGTGAGGAGGATGTTAGGAGATTACAGGGTGACCTGGACAGGTTAGGTGAGTGGTCAGATGCATGGCAGATGCAGTTTAATGTGGATAAATGTATGGTTATCCACTTTGGTGGCAAGAACAGGAAGGCAGATTACTACCTAAATGGAATCAATTTAGGTAAAGGGCAGTACAAAGAAATCTGGGTGTTCTTGTACACCAGTCAATGAAGGTAAGTATGCAGGTACAGCAGGTAGTGAAGAAGGCTAATAGTATGCTGGCCTTCATAACAAGAGGGATTGAGTATAGAAGCAAAGAGGTTCTTCTGCAGCTGTACAGGGCCCTGGTGAGACCACACAGTACTGTGTGCAGTTCTGGTCTCCAAATTTGAGGAAAGACATTCTGGCTATTGAGGGAGTACAGCGTAGGTTCACATGGTCAATTCCTGGAATGGCAGGACTATCTTACGCTGAAAGACTGGAGCGACTGGGCTTGTATACCCTTGAGTTTAGAAGACTGAGAAGGGATCTGATTGAGACATATAAGATTATTAAAGGACTGGACACTGTGGAGGCAGGAAACATGTTTCCGCTGATGGGTGAGTGCTGAACCAGAGGACACAGCTTAAAAATACAGGGTAGACCATTTAGGACAGAGATGAGGAGAAACTTCTTCACCCAGAGAGTGGTGGCTGTGTGGAATGCTCTGCCCCAGAGGGCAGTGGAGGCCCAGTCTCTGGATTCATTTGAGAAAGAGCTGGACAGAGCTCTCAAGGATAGTGGAATCAAGGGTTATGGAGATAAGGCAGGAACAGGATACTGATTAGGAATGATCTGCCATGATCATATTGAATGGTGGTGCAGGCTCGAAGGGCAGAATGGCCTACTCCTACACCTATTGTCTATAGTCACCCGTGGCTATCAAACCTGGTTTCCCAGAACTGTGAGGCAGCGTGCTAACCACTAAGCCACTGTGCCCTGCCCAACTTTTAGTAAAGAGGACTTTGCAAGCTTGGCAGGGCTGTGCTGTTACTATTTTCAGTACTTCAACAATGGCACACATGACCTGCAGCTGGTCAAAAGTGTTAAGCAAAAGATATCAACTTGTCCTGATTCTTAACAGTCTTAAAAGTTTGCTCACAAAGTCACCCGGTAATGTGAATAATATTGAAACAATGAGTGGAAGCATAAAGAATGATTCCAAAGTTTGGGAAGAAATGCTTTGACAAAAAAAATCTTTGATCTCCACAAAATAGATGGAAGACTGAAACAGTTTGTGTTAAACATTAATGTGAAAGAGTGACATATTAAATAGCTTAGCTAAGGCAAGTCTGAAGTATTTCTTGGGAACGTGAGGACAGTTCGACCAGAGGTCATAAGATGAAGCCAATGAAAAATTAATTTGGAGCAGGCACTGTAATAAACTTCATGCAAAGAGTGATAAATATGTTCAATAATTTTCAGGGCTGCAGGAGAGTTAGTCTTCAAGCATGTAAACTATGATCAGATATTAAGCAAGGGGAAATTCACATTTTAGGAATGTTTGAAGTATGGTTTGACACTAAGCAGGCTTGAAATATTCCAAGTCCCGGAATGATATGGGTCACGGCGGGAAAGTTGGGAAAATCATGGGAGATGGTCTGCAAGGATCTTTTAGATGTCAATAGCAAGAATTTCTAGTTTCCAACTTAATGTTGCTGGGAGTGACAAAAGGCCTATTTGCGCATATGAACACTCTTTAATAACCCCATTATTTTTCAATCTCTCCTCATCAATACACAGTCTCCCATTCTCTGATCCCCTCAACAGAAACCCGGCACCAAAAAATTGAAACAGTCTTATTTCAAATATCAAAAATATAGATTCAGCTCTTTCATCACTACAATTGGTTAGGCCACCCTTGGAATACGGTATTCAATTCTGGCCTCCCTGCTAGAGGAAGAATGTTGTGAAACTTGAAAGTGTTCAGAAAAGATTTACAAGGATGTTGCTAGGGTTACTGGGTGTGAGCTACAGGGACAGGCTGAATAGGCTGGGGCTGTTTTCCTGGATCTTCAGAGGCTGAAAGATGATCTTATTAAGGTTTATATAATCATGAGGGGCATGGACAGAGTGAACAGCAAAGGTCTTCTTCCCAGTCTAGGGGAGTCCAAAACTAGAGGACATAGGTTTAAGGTGAGAGGGGAAAGGATTTAAAAGGCACCTAAGAGGCAACTTTTTCACACAGAGGGTGGTACGTGTATGGAATGAGCTGCCAGAGGAAGTGGTGGAGGCTGGTACAATTACAACATTTAAAAGGCATCTGGGTGGATATATGAATAGGAAGGGTTTAGAGGGATATGGGCCAAGTGCTGGCAAATGGGACTAGATTAGTGTATTATATCTGGTTGGCATGGATGAGTTGGGCCAAAGGGTCTGTTTCTGATCTGCACATTTCTATGACTCTAGCTGTTATAGTTAGGTTGGTGCACACTTGATGGGCAAAAGGGTCTCTTTTGTGCTGTATGATTCTATAATTCAATAACAGCAACCTTCCAGATACCCACACCTTTGTGTATGTTTGTCTGGTTTCCGTTTTACAGTTCCTTGTTCAGTTGGCACAGGTGTAATTGGTTATTTCTCAGTAACTGTATTCAGTCAATTTTTCTCTCTTTGTTTTTCATGGAACCCCAAAACAAACTGCTAACACAACTCATTTATGTCTTTCTTGGTTTCCTTAAAGCCCTCTTCTACAGCCTTTTAATTTCTGGAGCTCGTACTGACCACTCAGGATTTCACCTCTTCTTCCCTGACCATTTTGGAGAGTTGAGAGCGTGGTGCTGGAAAAGTACAGCAGGTCAGGCAGCATCCGAGGAACAGGAGAATCAACGTTTCAGGCACAAGCCCTTCATCAGGAATTGCCTGAAATGGTGATTCACCTGCTCCTCGGATACTGCCTGACCTGCTGTGCTTTTCCAGCACCGCACACTCGACTCTGATCTCTAGCATCTGCAGTGCTCACTTTCTTCATTTTGGAGAGTTGCTGTTCTGAATGACCTCAATGAGCTGCCAGAGGAAGTAGTGGAGGCTAATACAATTGCAACATTTAAAAGGCATCTGGATTGGTATATGAATAGGAAGGGTTTGGAGGGACATGGGCCGGGTGCTGGCAGGTGGGTTGAGATATCTGGTCGGCATGGACAGGTCTGTTTCCGTGCAGTACATCTCTATGACTCAGTGACCTGCTTCCCTCACTTAAAGAAATATGGACTCATCAACTTTCTGGTTGCTCCTATCTTTGTAAACGGAAGCTGTTTCTGTCTCTGTTGCCCCATTGCCGGGCAACAACCCAATGTTTTCCGCTCTTCAACCCTTGACTTCGAAAGAAATACAAATCAAACTTAAGAGCTGCATATGATTCTGCCCATGTTAGAACCCAAGTTTCTAAACAACACTAATACAATTTCATAAACCTTTATGACATTGGCAATAGTCTAAGGGAGGAAGATGTTAAACTTATGCAAGTGGTCAAGTACAATACAGCCTTTACAGGAAGGATGTGGAAGCATTGGAAAAGATGCAAAGGAGAATTGCCAGGATGTTGCCTGGTCTGAAGGGAAGGTCCTATGAGGAAATGCTGAGAGACTTGGGTCTGTTCTCATTGGAAACAAGAAGGCTAAGAGGGGATTTGATGGAGACATAACAAGATGATCAGTGGATTAGATAGGGTGGACAGTGAGAGTCTTTTTCCTAGGATGATGATATCAGCTTGTACGAGGGGTGATAGATTTAAGGCAGATGTCAAAGGCAGGTTCTTTACTCAGAGGGTGGTAAGGGTGTGGAATGCCCTGCTTGCCAATATAGTTAACTCAGCCACATTAGGGAGATTTAAATAATCCTTGGATAAGCACATGGATGATAATGGGAATAGCGTAGGGGTATGGGCTTAGATTAGTTCACAGGTCAGCGCAACATCAAGGGCCAAAGGGCCTGTTCTGCTCTGTATTGTTCTATGTCCTATGTTCTACATTCTAAACTGATAAGTCGAAGGGCCTCATCTATGCTGTATGGCTCTACGGCCCTAAACTGATTGCTGCTTCCTAATTGTGGAAAAGACGTTGCAAATATGTGGAATAGCACCTGTGGAAGAAAGAAGATTTCCATCTAGCCATACTCAACTACAGCTCTACACCATTACAAATCAGATTTGTATTTTTTTCAGCAGCTTCTCTCTTATCCACTCATAGGATGTAGATGCTACTAGCTTGGCCATGTTCCTGCATGGCCCTTTAAAGGCAGTGGTCAGCAGCATTCTTGAACCACTGCAGTCACATTACAAACTTGCAAATATTTAAAATTTGGATCAGAAGTGGGCCTTTAAGTCTCTTGAGCCAGAACGAGGAATGCAATGTTATGGCTGTAGAGAAGGTGTGCAAAGAACGAGACCAACATTAAATTAAAAATTTGAAAGATCCATTTAGAAGTCTGGTAACAGCAGGGAAGAAGCTGTTCTTTAATCTGTTGGGATGTGTGTGGTTTATATTTCGATATTCAATGTCCTCCATTCCACTTCTGAGGCAGAAGGTTCCAAAGTCACACAGATGAGGGAAAATAATTACTCTCATCTCAGCTCTAAAAGAGTGACACCCCCTCTGATATTAGATTTGAGGTCAACAACAAGATTTCACTAAAGTTGGATGGTTGTGTTTGATTGGCATTTTTCTGTGCTGCAGATCTTTACAATTCTATGGCTGCATTACTCTGAAGGGGAAACAACGTTTCCACATTCACCTTGTCCGGACCTTATATACTTCACTCTTTTAAACTTGAGTCTGTCTAACCTTTCCTCATAGGTTAAGCCACTTCTTCCTGGCATCCATCGAGTAAACCTCTTCTGAACCATCTCCAACATATTTACGTCCTTCCTTAAATAGAGAGATCAAAACTGCACAAAGTATTTGAAATATGGTCTCATTGTTTCGCTGTGTAACTGAACAATAACATTTTCAGTTTTGAGTTCAGTTACTCTCATTGTGTAGCAGTCATCAGCCTCCTTTGTTGATTGCTGGACTTGTGACTTTTTGTCACTTGTTCATGAGTGCACTCAGTTCTTTCAGCACCTCAGAATTCCACAGTCATTCTCTTTGTAAGGAATACATTGTGCTTTTATTCTTCCTGGGAAAGAGTTTAATTCCACATTTTCCCATATTGTACACACTCTTTATAAAAGTTGGGAACCTCCTGGTGTCCTCTTTAAACTTCCTTGCTTACCTATCTTTGTATTTCAGCACTTGCAAATGTAATCACCATGCCTTCATCTCCCCCGATCTAAATCATTAGTATAATTTGTAAAATGCAGAATTCTTAGCGCAGACAGCTACAAAGGACTCTAATGTCACTTCCTGCTGACCATACTGCCTTAATGTCAAGGTCAGCTACTGTCACCTTCCCTCAGGAATGTATTCTTTTTGTTTATATTTGGAGAAAGGCTGTGCTGATATCAGGAACAAGTGTTGCGAGTAGGACTGAAACTAAGCATCAGCAAGGAGGTTATAGCTCATGAAGTGCTGCTTGATAGCACTGTTGAGAACTACCTCCATCATGTTGCTGATGATTATCATCAGATTGATGGAGAAGTAACTAACCTCCACGGACACACTGACCTCTTTGAGAAGCTCACGTCCCTCACGAATGGCCAGGGTTGACGAGAAGCAGTCACCTATCCAGGAAGTGTGGGAGATGTGCTGGACTTTAGGTGAGATTAAAACCACAGGGCTTCAACTTCCCTCCTCTGCTGCATACTCCTGACAAATGTCCAATCCATTGAGAACAACATGGATGACTTAAAGGTAGACTCACCTTCAAAGGGAATTGAGAGAATGCTGTGTGTTCTATTTTACAGAGACACGGCTCACTCCTGCTATACCGGACTGTGCCTTACAACCTGAGGGCTTCTCAATTCACTGAATGGACTGCACAGTGTCATAGAGTCATAGAGATTTACAGAACGGAAACAGACCCTTTAGTCCATGCCGACCAGATATACTAAATTAATTTAGTCCCATTTACTAGCACTTGTCCCATATCCATCTAAACCTTTCCTATTCATATACCCATCCAGATGCCTTTTTAAATACTGTAATTGTACCAGCCTCCACCACTTCCTCTGGTAGCTCATTCCATCCACGCATCACCCTTTCTGTGAAAAAGTTGCCCCTTAAGTCCCTTTTAAATCTTTCCCCTCTCACCCTAAACCTAAGCCCTCTAGTTCTGGACACTTCCAGCCAAGGGAAAACACCTTGTCTGTTTATCCTATCCATGCCCCTCATGATTTTATAAACCTCTATGAGGTCACCCCTCAGCCTCCGATGCTCCAGGGAAAACAGCTCCAGCCTGTTCAGCCTTTCCCCGTAGCTCAAATCCTCCAACCCTTGCAACATCCTTGTAAGCTTTTTCTGAACCCTTTCAAGTTTCACAACTTCCTTCAGGAGACCAGAATTGCACACAATATTCCTACAGTGGCCTAACCAATGTCATTTACAGCCGCAACATGACCTCCCAACTCCTGTACTCAATACTCTGACCAATAAAGGAAAGCATACCAAATGCCTTCTTCACTATCCTATCTACCTGAGACTCCTCATTCAAGGAGCTATGAACCTGCACTCCAAGGTCTTGGGCAAGGTAAGGTGGGGTCTGTCTCCTCATCGACATCTCCTGATGCTCAGAAACATTAACTCTCATTTGTCTTCACAGATACAGCCAGACTTCCTAAGCTTTTCCAGCAAGTTTTTGTTTCAAACTCCCTACCTGGTCTGGCCTACATCTGACTCCAGACCCACAGCAATGCAATTGACTCTTAACTGCCCTCTGGGCAATAAGGGATGGTCAATTAAACCGGCATGACCAAAATGCCCTTATCAATTAAAAAAAGAACTGAATAGATACTTTGCCTTAGTCTTCACAGTGGAAAACTAAATAAAAACCGAAAAAAACACGGATGCTGGAAATCAGAAACAAAACAGAAATTGCTGGAAAAGCTCAGCAGCTCTAACAGCATCTGTGCAGAGAAATCAGAGTTAACGTTTCAGGTCTGGTGACCCTTCCTCAGAACTGATGGTAGCTGGGAAAATATCAGTTTATATGCAGAAGATAGGGTGGGGGAGGGAGTAAGGAGTAAACAGTAAGTGGGGATAGAGCCAGGAGAACAGTTGGACAGACAAAAGAGTGGGTAACGATCTGCCTGGGACGGTGAATAGCTGTTAATGGAGACGGTCAGTGGCTAACAATGGGTAGTGTGTAATGGCAGACTATGTGGCAACCATGCCTGCTTTGTGTGGTACGGGGCTAGGACAGGGGAGAGTTCAGGTCCTAAACGTATTGAACTCAGTATTGAGTATGGAGGTTGCGGGGTCCCCAAGCGGAAAATAAAGTGTTATTCTTCCATCTCGTGCTGAGCTTCACTGGAACACTGCAGCAAGCCTGAGACAGAGATGTTGGCCAGGAAACAGGGTGGGGCGTAAAAGTGGCAGGCAACTGGAAGCTCAGGATCTTTTTTGCAAACAGAATGCAAGTGTTCTGCAAAGCAGTCACCCAGTGTAGTTCCCCAGTATAGAGAAGACCACATTGTGAGCAGTGAATGCAGTAGACTAAATTGTGGGAAGTGCTGCTTTACCTGGAAGGTATGTTTGAGCCCTTTGATACTGAGGGAGGAAGTAAATGGACAGTTGTTACACTTTCAGCGGTTGTAAGGGAAGCTGTCATGGGGTACTTGGGGGAGCGTTGGGGGTGAAGTAAGAGTAGACTAGAGTGTCCTGGAGGGAACTGTCCCTCCAGAAGACATACAGGGGGAGGGGAGGGAAATATGTGTCTGTTGGTGGTATCTCACGGGGGGTGGTTGCAATAGCAGCTAATGATCTTCTGGATGCGGATATTGGTGGGATGGTAGGAAAGGACAAGGGGAACCCTATTATTGTTGTGGGAGGAAGAGAGGGGTTGAGGGCAGAAATGTGGGAGATGGGTCAGACCTAGTTGAGTGCCCTGTCAACAACGGTGCTGGGGAATCCTGGGTTGAGGAAGAAGTTGGATATTTTGGAGACTCCATTGTCAAAGTTGGCCTCACCGGAACATATGCACCGGAGATGGAGAAACTGAGAGAATGGAATGGAGTCTTTACAGGAAGTGGGGTACAAGGGTGTATAGTCCAGTGGGTTTATTAGATTAGATTAGATTAGATTACTTACAGTGTGGAAACAGGCCCTTCGGCCCAACAAGTCCACACCGCCCCGCCGAAGCGTAACCCACCCATACCCCTACATCTACATTTACCCTTTACCTAACACTACGGGCAATTTAGCATGGCCAATTCACCTGGCCTGCACATCTTTGGACTGTGGGAGGAAACCGGAGCACCCGGAGGAAACCCACGCAGACACGGGGAGAACGTGCAAACTCCACACAGTCAGTCGCCTGAGGCGGGAATTGAACCCGGGTCTCAGGCGCTGTGAGGCAGCAGTGCTAACCACTGTGCCACCGTGCCGCCCACAGATATTAGTGGCCGGTTTACAAGTTGTTCTGATATAACACACGTTTTGTTCACACAAATTGGCTATAACACGATTGACGAATTGTGGATGCTGTTTGGATAAAGCGAACTCTCTAATGAATGGGTATAGCGATTTTATATAGCTATCTTGTGTAGTGCAATTTTCTATTGCGGTTTTCCATTGTATGATTTTCTATCACGCACGCTTACAGAGGGATGCAACTGTTGTGTCATAGCAGAACGACTTGTATCCCAGAAATGAAAACAGAGATGTCAAAGAATCAGAGATAGACTACGTGAAAGAGAGCCCAGGCAGTCCTGTTTCTGAATTTTGGGAAGGAGATAGAAGTGAGGTGTGCGAGACTATCAGCTCGGAGGCAGTTGGTGGAGATAAGGGCTTTTGCCTGGAATGTTGATTTTCCTGTCCCTCAGATGCTGTGCTTTTCCAGCACCACTCTAACCTAAACTCTGATCTCCAGTACTTGCAGTCCTCACTTTTGCCTACTTGAAATTAGGTTGTTGACTGTTACTGACACAATGGGAGAAAGTCAGGATGGCAGATGCTGGAGATCAAGATTGAGAGTGTGGTGCTGGAAAAGCACAGCAAGTCAGGCAGCATCCAAAGAGCAGGAGAAACAACGTTTCGGGAAAAAGTCCTTATCTCCCCCTAACCACCTCCAATCTGGACAGATACATGAGTAGGTGAGCAGAGGGATACAGATGCTTAGGAATTGGTTTAGACAGTGGATTCAGATCGGCTCAGGCTTGGAGGGCCGAAGAGTCTGTTCCTGGGCTGTAAATTTTCTTTGTTCTTTGTTAAAATGCGGTCAGTTCCCAGGAGGGAAAGTTGGAATGGGTAAGGAGCGGGCAGAGAAATTGAGGTGACCAATGCAGAGAAATCAGAGTTAACGTTTCAGGTCTGGTGACCCTTCCTCAGAACTGATGGTAGCTGGGAAAATATCAGTTTATATGCAGAAGATAGGGTGGGGGAGGGAGTAAGGAGTAAACAGTAGGTGGGGATAGAGCCAGGAGAGCAGTTGGACAGACAAAAAAGTTCTCAATGAACAGGTCGAGTGCAAGTAAAAGGCCAGAGGGAGGAGCCCAGGTGGAGGGAGAGCGTTGGAGCTGGGCTAAAGGTCTGTTAGACAGGGAGATGATCTTTGTCCAAAAAATGGGCATGAAGATGAAGATGACAGAAGAAGAGTGCAACTTCATGTTGCAACAGATTTAAAAGTTGAAGTTCTAAATTGGAGAAAGGTCAGTTTTGACGGTATTAGGCAAGAACTTTCGAAAGCTGATTGGAGGCAGATGTTCGCAGGTAAAGGGACGGCTGGAAAATGGGAAACCTTCAGAAATGAGATAATGAGAATCCAGAGAAAGTATATTCCTGTCAGGGTGAAAGGGAAGGCGGGTAGGTATAGGGAATGCTGGATGAGTGAAGAAATTGAGGGTTTGGTTAAGATAAAGAAGGAAGCATATGTCAGGTATAGACAGGATAGATCAAGTGAATCCTTAGAAGAGCATAAAGGAAGTAGGAGTAGACTTAAGAGGGAAACCAGGAGGGCAAAAAGGAGTCATGTGATTGCTTTGGCAAATAGAATTAAGGAGAACCCAAAGGGTTTTTACAAATATATTAAGGACAAAAGGGTAACTAGGGAGAGAATAGGGGCCCTCAAAGATCAGCAAGGCAGCCTTTGTATGGAGCCACAGAAAATGGGGGAGATACTAAATGAATATTTTGCATCAGTATTTACTGTGGAAAGGGATATGAAAGATATAGAATGTATGGAAATAGATGGTGACATCTTGCAAAATATCCAGATTACAGAGGAGGAAGTTGAATTGGTTAAAGGTGGATAAATCCCCAGGACCTGATCAGGTGTACCCGAGACCTCTGTGGGAAGCTAGAGAAGTGATTGCTGGGCCTCTTGCTGAGATATTTGTATCATCGATAGTCACAGGTGAGGTGCCGGAAGACTGGAGGTTGGCAAACGTGGCGCCACTGTTTAAGAAGGGTGGCAAAGACAAGCCAGGGAACTATAAACCGGTGAGCCTAACTTCAGTGGTGGGCAAGTTGTTGGAGGGAATCCTGAGGGACAGGATGTACATGTATTTGGAAAGGCAAGGACTGATTCAGGATAGTCAACATGGCTTTGTGCGTGGGAAATCATGTCTTACAAACTTGATTGAGTTTTTTGAAGAAGTAACAAAGAAGATTGATGAGAACAGAGCAGTAGATGTGATCTATATGGACTTCAGTAAGGCGTTCGACAAGGTTCCCCATGGGAGACTGATAAGCAAGGTCAGATCTCATGGAATAAAAGGAGAACTAGCCATTTGGATACAGAACTGGCTCAAAGGTAGAAGTCAGAGGGTGGTGGTGGAGGGTTGTTTTTCAGACTGGAGGCCTGTGACCAGTGGACTGTCACAAGGATCGGTGCTGGGTCCTCTACTTTTTGTCATTTATATAAATGATTTGGATGCGAGCATAAGAGGTACAATTAGCAAGTTTGCAGATGACACCAAAATTGGAGGTGTCGTGGACAGCGAAGAGGGTTACCTCAGATTACAACAGGATCTGGACCAGATGGGCCAATGCACTGAGAAGTGGCAGATGGAGTTTAATTCAGATAAATGCGAGGTGCTGCATTTTGGGAAAGCAAATCTTAGCAGGACTTATACACTTAATGGTAAGGTCCAAGGGAGTGTTGCTGAACAAAGAAACCTTGGAGTGCAGGTTCATAGCTCCTTGGAGTGCAGGTTCATAGCTCCTTGAAAGTGGAGTCGTAGGTAGATAGGATAGTGAAGGCGGCATTTGGTATGCTTTCCTTTATTGGTCAGAGGATTGAGTACAGGAGTCGGGAGGTCATGCTGCGGCTGTACAGGACATTGGTTAGGCCACTGATGGAATATTGAATGCAATTCTGGTTTCCTTCTTATCGGAAAGATGTTGTAAAACTTGAAAGGGTTCAGAAAAGATTTACAATGATGTTGCCAGGGTTGGAGGATTTGAGCTATAGGGAGATGCTGAACAGGCTAGGGCTGTTTTCCCTGGAGCGTTGAAGGCTGAGGGGTGACCTTATAGAGATTTACAAAATTATGAGGGGCATGGATAGGATAAATAAACAAAATCTTTTCCCTGGGGTGGGGTGAGTCCAGAACTATAGGGCATAGGTTTAGGGTGATGGAGGGAAAGATACAAAAGAGACCTAAGGGGCAACTTTTCACGCAGAGGGTGGTATGTGTATGGAATGAGCTGCCAGAGGAAGTGGTGGATGCTGGTACAATTGCAACATTTAAGAGGCATTTGGATGGGTATATGAATAGGAAGGGTTTGGAGGGATATGGGCCGAGTGCTGGGAGGTGGGACTAGATTGGGTTGGGATATCTGGTCGGCATGGACAGGTTGGACCGAAGGGTCTGTTTCCATGCTGTACATCTCTATGAATCTATGACTGAAATTCGTTAAGGTGGGGATGTGGACAGATAAATCTGAGCCCTTTGCTAAATACAGAATGTTCAGCATCAGAGAGTGGAAGGTCAGGAGGGATGGTGAATAACTGACAGGGGGAAGGGATGGAGCCAGAGGGAAGTGGGGCTCTGAAGGTTCCAGAGGCCCAATGGTAACTCTGAGTTGTTGTATCTTGTGGGCCTTGATGCGTGAAAGCAAAAAAAAAAGTCTTTTGTTAGCACGGCCAATAAGCCGGAGGATGAAGTGGATCAGGGGTGTGGTGCAGCCCTGAACCTGCGTGATATGATGTGATCGGAGAAAGAGATCTAAAGTGTACATATTCTGGCCCCCACCCACAACTTTTCCTCTGATGTGTCAATAATATCATTGGTGCTGCTTCTCTCTCTCTCATCTGCAATTAGAAATGTCCATCGATTTCACTTCCAATTTCCACCATGCTCTCACCTTCAGCTGGTCCATCTCTGACTCCTCACTTCCTTTCCTCGACATCTCTGTTTCCATTTCTGGGGATAAATTAGCCACTAATATCCAGTATAATTCCACCGACACTCACAGCCACCTGGACTATTGATCCTCAGACCCTGCTTCCCACAAAGACTGTTCCATTTTCCCAGTTTCTGTTGCATTTGTTCTGATTATGTTGACTTTGGCAAGGGAGCTTCTCAAATGTCCACCTTCTTCCTCAACCGAGGATTCCATAGCACTGTTGTTGACAGAACTTTCAGCAAGATCTGACCCATCCCCCTTCCCACAACAACAATAGGATCCCCCTTTCTCTGTACCTACCATCCCACCAGCATCCACATCCTCCATCATTCCCTCCACCTCCAGTGAGATGCCACCACCAGACACATATTCCCCTGCCCTCCCTTGTCAGTCTTCCACAGGGACCATACTCTCCATGACACTCTGGTCCACTCCTCTTTCACTCCCAAAACCCCTCTCAGCCTCACAGCACTTTCCACTGCCACTGACCAAGGTGTAACACCTGCCCATTTACCTCCTCCCTCCTAAGTAGCCAAGGACCCAAACATACTTTCCAGGTGAAGCAGCACTTTACCTGCACAATCTATTGAATTGAATTGAATGTCACGTGTACCGAGGCATAGTGCCAAGGTTTGTCTTGTGAGAAATATAGGCAGATCACAGAGTTAAATAGCATAGACAGGTAAATAATAGGTAAACAGCAGCAAAAACCAAAACACAGGTACAGGCAAATGCTGACAGTTTGTGAGTCCATTCAGTATTCTAACAACAGTAGGGTAGAAACTGTTTTGAAACCAGCTGGTGTGTGTGTTCAGGCTTCTGTACATTTTCCCAGATGGGAGCTGTTGTAGAAAAACATTGCCAGGTTGGGATGGATCTTTGACAAAGCTTGTGGCCTTTCCTTGACAGTGGGCCCTGTCGATGGATTCTATAGATGGGAGGTTGGACTTTGTGATTGCCTGGGCTGAGTTCACCACTCTCTGTAAGCATCTCTGATCTTGAATGATACAATTGCCATATCAGGTAGTGCTACATCCAGACAGAATGCCTCAGGAAGAAGAGACGTTGCTGGGCATTTGTAACCAGTGTGTCCACATGAAGAGTCCAAGGAAGCTTGTTGTGGATGACCACTCCCAGGAACTTGACACTCTCCACTCGTTCCACCTCTGTGCTGTTAATGTTAGGGGGGCATGAGTAACATTCCGCCGAAAGTCAATAGTGAGTTCCTTGGTTTTGCTGGCATTGGGAGCTAGGTTGTTCTCAGTGCACCATTGTTCCAGGTCTTCCACCTTCCGTCTGTAGTCTGTTTCATTGCCATCTGAGATTCGTGTCATCAATGAACTTGTAAATGGCATTAGTTTGGTATTTGGTGACGCAGTCATGGGTTTACAGTGACTACAGTAAGGGGCTGAGTACGCACCCATGGAGAGCTCCAGTGTTGAGTCTTAGTGAGGATGAAACATTGTCCCCAGTCTTCACTGATTGTGGCCTGTGGGTCAGGAAACTGAGGATCCAGTTGCAGAGAATGTGGCTTAGTCCAAGACCACTAAGTTTAGGAATCAGTCTCGAGGAGATAATAGTGTGGAAGGCTGAACTGGAGTCAATGAGTAGAATTCTTACATAGCTGTTCTTGGTATCAAGATGTTCTAGGGAGGAGTGAAGGGCAAGTGATATGGCATCTGATGTGGATCGGTTGGTCCGATACGCAAATTGGAGTGGGTCAAGAATAGCGGAGAGACTAGAGTTAATTAATGCCATGACCAGCCTTTCAAAGCACTTCATGTCCACCAAAGTTAGGGCCACTGGGCGATAGTCATTGAGACATGCTGCATGAGCCTTCTGAGGCACAGGGATGATGTTGGCCTCTTGAAACAGGCAGGGACAGTGACCTGCTGCAGGCAGAGGTTGAAGATGTCCACAAAGACCTCTGCCAGTTGATCTGCGCATGCTCTGAGTGCACAGCCTAGTACTCCATCTGGTCCCATTGCTTTCCTTGGATTCACACGAAGGAAAACTGATCTGACCTCTGATGCAGTGACTGTTGGGATAGGTTTGTTAGGACTTGTTGGAATAGGTGTTACTTATCCACTGAAATTCTGCTCAAACCGAGCATTGAAGACATTGAGACGATCTGGGAGGGATGTGTCATCATCTGTTATCTTGCACTGTCTCTTTTTAGAACCTGTGATGTCATTCAGTCTTTCCCATAGTTGCCGGGTGTCTGTCTGAGTCTCCGGTTTGGATTGGTATTGGTCTTTGGCTGTCTTAATGGCTCCTTTTAAGTTGATTTCTTTTACACACAGAGAAACAGAGGTATACTCTCTCCTTTAACCTGGCTTCCTGTACAGACACAGATATACAGAGGTGTACCCTCCCCTTTAATCTGTAGACACAGGGTATTACAGAGGTGTACCCTCCCTTTAACCTGATCTCCTGTGCATACACACAGAGATGACCCAGTGATTCAGTGGTAAGCATTGCTGCCTCACAGTGCCAGGGACCTGGGTTCAATCCAGCCTCGGGTGACTGTGTAGAGTTTGCACATTCTCCCCATGTCTGCGTGGATTTCCTCCGGGTGCTCTGGTTTCCTCCCACAATCCAAAGATGTGCAGATTAGATAAATTGGCCATGCTAAATTGCCCACAGTGTTCAGGGATGTGTAGGTTAGGTGCATTAATCATGGGTAAATGTAGGATAATAGGGGACAGGAATCAGCCTGGGTGGACTATTCTTTGGGGGGGGGGGGTCGGTGTGGACTTGTTGGGCCAAATGGCCTGTTTCCACACTGTAGGGATTCAATGAGATATACAGAGGTGTACCCTCCCCCCTAACCTGATTTCCTGTACATACAAAGGTGTACCCTTCCCTTTAACCTGATTTCCTGTACACACACAGTTATACAAAGGTGTTCGTTTCTCTTTAACCTGATTTCCTGTACACACAGGGATATACAGAGATATGCCCTCCACTTTAACCTGAATTCCTGTATACTCAGATATACAGAGGTATACCCTCCCCTTGAACCTGATTTCCTGTACACACACAGATATACAGAGGTGTACTCACCCCTTTAAATTGATTTGCTGTACACACAGATATACAGAGATATGCCCTCCGTTTTAACCTGATGTTCTGCACACACTCACACAGATATACAGCGGTACACACCCCTCTTTAACCTGAATTTCTGTACACACACAGATATACAGAGGCATACTCTTCCCTTTAACTTGATTTCCTGTACACACACAGATATGCAGTGGTTTACCTGATTTCCTGCACACACTCACACAGATATACAGAATGCACCCCGTCTTTCAGCCGATTTTCTGAACACACACTGATATACAGATACACCAGACAGATGTGCCCTCCACTTTAACCTGATTTCTTGTACACACACAGATATAGAGGTTTACCCTCCCTTTAACTTGATTTCTTGTATGTACACAGCGAGATATACAAAGGTGTACCCTTCACCTTTAAATTGATTTCCTGTACATTTAGAGATGTGCCCTCCCTTTAACCTGATGTCCAGTACACACACAGACATACAAAGCTGTACACTCTTTAAACTGATTTCTTGCATTCACACAGATATATAGAAGAGTACCCTCCCCTTTAAACTGATTTCCTGTGCACACACAGATATACAGAAGCATGCCCTCCCCTTTAACCTGGTTTCCTGTATAGACACAGATTTACAGTGGGTTAGCCTCCCCTTTAACATGATTTCCTCGACTGATTAGCAAGGTTAGATCTCATGGAATACAGAGAGAAGTAGCCATTTGGATACTGAACTGGCTCAAAGGTAGAAGACAGAGGGTCGTGTTGGAGGGTTGTTTTTCAGACTGGAGGCCTGTGACCAGTGGACTGTCACAAGGATCGGTGCTGGGCCCTCTACTTTTTGTCATTTACATAAATGATTTGGATGTGCACGTAAGAGGTACAATTAGCAAGTTTGCAGATGACACCAAAATTGGAGGTGTAGTGGACAGCGAAGAGGGTTACCTCAGATTACAACAGGATCTGGACCAGATGGGCCAATGGGCTGAGAAGTGGCAGATGGAGTTTAATTCAGATAAATGCGAGGTGCTGCATTTTGGGAAAGCAAATCTTAGCAGGACCTATACACTTAATGGTAAGGTCCAAGGGAGTGTTGCTGAACAAAGAGACCTTGGAGTGCAGGTTCATAATTCCTTGAAAGTGGAGTTGCAAGTAGATAGGATAGTGAAGAAGGTGTTTGGTATGCTTTCCTTTATTGGTCAGAGGATTGAGTACAGGAGTTGGGAGGTCATATTGCGGCTGTACAGGACATTGGTTAGGCCACTGTTGGAATATTGCGTGCAATTCTGGTCTCCCTCCTAACAGAAAGATGTTGTGAAACTTGAAAGGGTTCAGAAAAAATTTACAAGGATGTTGCCAGGGTTGGAGGAGCTCAGTTACAGGGAGAGGCTGAACAGGCTGGGGCTGTTTTCCCTGGAGCGTCAGAGGCTAAGGGGTGACCTTGTAGTGGTTTACAAAATTATGAGAGGCATGGATAGGATAAATAGACAAAGTCTTTTCCCTGGGGTCGGGGAGTCCAGAACTAGAGGGCATAGGTTTAGGGTGAGTGGGGAAAGATAAAAAAGAGACCTAAGGGGCAACCTTTTCATGCAAAGGTTGGTACGTGTATGGAATGAGCTTGCAGAGGATGTGGTGGAGGCTGGTACAATTGCAACATTTAAAAGGCATTTGGATGGCTGTATGAATAGGAAAGATTTGGAGGGATATGGGCTGGGTGCTGGCAGGTGGGACTAGATTGGGTTGGGATATCTGGTCGGCATGGATGGGTTGGACCGAAGGGTCTGTTTCTATGCTGTACATCTCTATGACTCTATGACACACAGATACACAGAGGTGTACCTTCCCCTTTAACCTGGCTTCCTGTGCACACACATATATGAAGAGGTATACCCTTCCCTTATGTAACTCTGTGATCTGCCTGTATTGAGTGCAAGACAAACGTTTTCACTGTGCCTTGGTACACATGACAATAAATTCAATTCAAAACACAGATATACAGTGGTATGCCCGCTCCTTTAATTTGATTTTCTGTACACACACAGATATACAGAGGTGTTCCCTCCCTTTATACTGATTTCCTGTACACACAGAGATGTACAGTGGTCTACCCTCTCCTTGAACATGTTTCCTGTACACACACATAGATACAGTGGTCTACCCTCCCCTTTAACCTGATTTCCTGCACACACACACAGATATACAGAGGTGTACCCTCCCCTTTAATCTGATTTCCTGCACACACACAGAGATACAGAGGTGTACCCTCCCCTTTAATCTGATTTCCTGTACACACACAGCTATACAGAGGTGTACCCTCCCCTTTAATCTGATTTCCTGTACACACAGATATACAGAGGTGTACCCTCCCCTTTAACCTGATTTCCTGTACACACACAGATATACAGACACAAGCTGCAGGTGTACCCTCCCCTTTAACCTGATTTCCTGTACACGCACAGATATACAGAGGTGTACCCTCCCCTTTAATCTGATTTCCTGTACACACACAGATATACAGAGGTGTACCCTCCCCTTTAATCTGATTTCCTGCACACACACAGATATACAGAGGTGTACCCTCCCCTTTAACCTGATTTCCTGTACACACACAGATATACAGACACATGCTGCAGGTGTACCCTCCCCTTTAACCTGATTTCCTGTACACACACAGATACACAGAGGTGTACCCTCCCCTTTAACCTGATTTCCTGTCGGCTCAGCCAGGCCCCGCCCCCCCCCCTCCTTGCCCCTTTAACACCAACATGGCGCCGCTGCCTGTTCTCCTGGATTCGGGGGCAGCGTCTGATCCGGGGCCCCGTCAGAAAATAACCGACAGAGGGATTTAAATAAAAAAAACCATCAAATTAAACCTGGGAATAAAATCCCCGGACGGAGAGGGAGAGGGAGAGGGAGAGGGAGAGGGAGAGGAGCAGGCGTTAGGGGGAAATGATATATAAATCCTGGGCAGGAAATAATCATTAAAGTTATTACTAATGATGATAATTATAATTATAATGTAATTGTCGGGTGTTTTTATTTTTAAAAAAAGTAAAGTACGAGTGAGGAACAGGGGGCTGGAGGGTGTTTTGGGGCTGGACTCCTTTTAATCATCATTTACAAGTCAGACAAACTATTTAAGAATTAATTTGCATATTGCTTTCCCCCACCCCCCAAAAAAAAAGAAGAGAGAGAAGATAAATAGTGTAGGGAGAGGGGAAGGGCTGTGTGAGGGTTTGTGGTGAACATTGTCCTTGGAGTTTCCCCTCCCTAAAGGCAGGAGAAGGTGAGTCTGTTTCCTGGCAGCCCAGAACTGCCAGCTTTTATTTTTCCCTTTTAACAACATTTTGTTATAAGTTGCATTCTCAATATCTGTACCAATTGAGTGAGTGTTCGTTTTCGCACTGTCCTTTCATTGTCTTTTCTCATTCCTTCCCCTTCTTCCCCCCCCCCTCAGGTGTGATATTTGATTTATCTTTCATCTAGGTTCTGTCTGTGTTGTGTCGGAGAGATGGTGGGGTGCTCTTACACATAGAAGGGTGAGGCTGGGGTCGAGTCGGTCCTGCCCCGCGTTCCCCAAGGTCAGGAGCCGACCTGCCGGGGGAAGGCTGCAAACTACCCAGTCGGCTGCTGCCTCTTGCCAAAGCGCTTCGCTGGCGGGCCACTGCTGTACCCTACCGCCCCTCAAAAGAAACCTCAGTTTTGTGTGTGCCCAGAGGCTCCCCGGGTTTGAGGGTTCTGCTGATTCGCAACTTGCCCATCGAGGGGACTTTGTCCTCCGGGCTGACCAAAGACCCCTGCTGGTGCTGATGTCCTGTAGGAAACATGGACTGATTGATCTGCACAGCAAGGTCTTGCAATTAGAAGAAAGCGAGGGCTGCAGATGCTGGCGATCAGAGGTGAAGAGTGCGGCGCTGGGAAAGCACAGCAGGTCAGGCAGCATCCGAGGAACAGGAACGTTGATGTTTCGGGCATCAGCTCTCAATCAGGAATGAGGGGGTGGCCCAAGGGGGCTAAGAGATAAATGGGAGAGGGGTGGGGTGGGGAGGTAACTGGGAATGCAATAGGAAGGTGGTGGTGATAGGGTGGAGCGGATAGGTGGGACAGTTCAAGAGGGTGGAGCTGAGTTGATGGCTTGAATCTAGGGTGAGCTGGAGGGAGGGGAAATGTGGAAACTGGGAAAGCCACCTTGATCCCGTGTGGTTGTAGGGTCCTAAGGCAGAAGATGAGTGGTTCTTCCTCCAGACATCAGGTGGCTAGAGTTTGGTGGTGGGGGAGTCCCAGGACTTGCATATCCTTGGTCATGCAATTAACAAACACTAAAGCACCTGCCATTTATGAAGTTTTGTGTGGGTGAACTGTTATCCTGAGGGCCAGGAGAATTGCTCTGCCTCCCATTTGAACTAGGGCGGTGGGGCTTTTCATGTTACCTAAGGTCGGGTTTAACAGGTTATCCTATAAGCTACACTTCAGCTCTACTTTGGAATGTCAGCCTTTATTTTGACTCGACTCCTCTGGCTTTTTCGGGAAACTTTCAAAGTATCAATCTGTCTTGGCCATAAAGCATGTAGATTTAGCATTGTAGTTGGGTGATTTGGAGAAAGGCAGATGCTCTGAACTCAGAGACCTCTTGGTCATGGTGAACTTAAGAGTTCTTGTGGCAAGCTGCCATTGAGCCAGGGTAATCAGGTTTGAGTCTTGTCTACTCCAGAGGTGTTAAAGAACATCTCTGTTAAAGAACGGGTTGATTAGAAAATGTCACTGACTGAGTAGATATGCAATCTTCTTTTAAAAGTTATTTGAAAATCTTTAGGTTGCAGTGGTCGGTCAATTGCTTTAAAAAACTCAGTTAATCAGAGAGAGCCAGCATGGATTCCTGAAGAGTAGGTCATGCCTGACAAGTCTCAGGTTTTGAAGTGGTGACAAAGGTAGTGGATATAGTTAAGGCAATTGGATTTTTAAAAATGGACTTCCAGAAGGCTTTTGACTAAGTTCCACACAAAGGACTGTTAGCTAAGGTGGAAGCTCATAGAATTGAAGGCAAATTACAGGCACAGATAGGAAATTGGCCAAATGGCAGGAAAAAGCGAGTTGGAATAATGGGTAAGCACTCCCATTAGCAGGACATGATTAGTAAGGATCCTGTAGGGATCTGTGTTGGGGCTTCTGTTATTCATTCACTAATTGGATAATTAGTATATTAAGTGAAATATCCAAATTTACTATTATTGAGTACAGGAGTTGGGAGGTCATGTTGCGACTGTACAGGTAATTGGTTAGGCTACTGTTGGCGTATTGTGTGCAATTCTGGTCTCCTTCCTATTGGAAAGATGTTGTGAAACTTGAAAGGGTTCAGAAAAGATTTACAAGGATGTTGCCAGGGCCAACCCTGGACTTGAGCTATAGGGAGAGGCTGAACAGGCTGGGGCTATTTTGCCTGGAGCGTCGGAGGCTGAGGAGTGATCTTAGAGGTTTACAAAATTGAGGGGCATGGATAGGATAAATAGACAGTCTTTTCCCTGGCATGGGGAAGTCCAGAACTAGAGGGCATAGGTTTAGGGTGAGAGGGAAAAGATATAAAAGAGACCTATGGAGCAACTTTTTCACAGAGGGTGGTATGTGTATGGAATGAGCTGACACATGAAGTGATGGAGGCTGGTACAATTGTAACAATTAGGAGGCGTTTGGATGGGTATATGAATAGGAAGGGTTTGGAGGGATATATGCCGGGTGCTGTCAGGTGGGACTAGATTGGGTTGGGATATCTGGTCGGCATGGGCGAGTTGGACCGAAGAGTCTGTTTCCGTGCAGTACGTTTCTATGACTCAACGTAAAATTGGGTAACATTGTAGATAGTGTTGATGACAGTGTAAAATACAACAGGAGATTGATAGATTAGGTGAATGGACAAAGCTGTGGCAGATGGATTTTAATATGAAAGTGTGACAGTTTTTAGTTTTTACATTGAAGGCAAATTACCGGCACAGATAGGAAATTGGCCAAATGGCAGGAAAAAGCGAGTTGGAATAATGGGTAAGCACTCCCATTACATTGAAATACATATTCATGTATTTTTTTTTAGAAGGCACAAAGTTAAATACAAATGAGGCTTAAGGATTCAAGGCAGATCTCTTCAAATTGCTATGATCATGTGCAGGAAATATTAAAGTCTAATGCACTACTGGTCTTCATAACCGAAGGACAGGAGTATAAGTGAGGTGAGAGTGACAGCCTTGACATCAAGACCGCATTTGATCAGCGTGACATCAAAGCAAAATTGGAATCGATGAGTATCAGGGCAACCTCTCCACTGGTTGGAGTTATACCTGGCATGTTGTAGGATGGTTGTAGTTGTTGGTCAATCATCTCAGCTCGAGGACATCTCTGTGGGAGTTCCTCAGGATAGTGTTCTTGGTGCAACGTCTTCGAATGTTTTATCAGTGACTTTGCCTCCATTGTAAAGTCAGAAGTGGGAATGTGTAATCATCAACAAACAATGTTCAGCACCATTCTCCGTTCCTCCGGTATTGAACCAGTCCATGTTCAAATGCAACAAGATCTGGACAACATCCAGACTTGGGCTGACAGGTGGCAAGTAACATTCGTGACACAGAAATGCTGGGCAATGACCATCTTCAATAACAGACAATCTAGCCACCACTCCTTGACATTCAATGGTGTTACCAGCACTGAATTTCCTAAGAATTAACATTCTTGGGGTTACCATTGATCAGAAGCTGAACTGGACCTGGCACACAAACATAGTGGCTCCAAGAGCACGTCAGAGACCAGGAATACTGTGGCCGGTAACTCACACCTGATTCTCCACTTTCCTGAATGGGTGCAGCTCCAACAACACTTAAGAGGCTTGACACCATCCAGAACAAAGCAGCCCTCTTGTCTGGCACTGCATCCCCCCTCAGTCGCAGCAGTGTGTACTTTCTACAAGATGCACTGCAAAAAAATCACCAAAGGTCCAAAGGAAGTACCTCCCAAACCAAGGACCCTTTCATCTGGAAGGACAAGGGCAGCAGGTACATGGGAACACCATCACTTGCAGGTTCACCTCCAAACCATTCCCCATCCAGACTTGAAAATGTATCGCCGTTCCTTCGCTGTCTTGGGTCAAAATCTTTGAATTCCCTCGCTCTGCATTAATGGTCAAGCAGCAGCACATGGACTGCAGAGGTTGAAGAAGGCAGTTCACCGCAATCTTCTCGAGGGCAACTAGGGCAGGCAATAAATGCTGGCCAATAAGTGGTGCTCACATCCCATAAATTAATTTATTTAAAAAAAGGATGCAAACATTATCCTCCGTTTATACAAAACCCTAGGATTGTGAACACCATACCTTAGGAAGGATGTTTGACCTTGGAGAGAGTTCAACACAGGTCTACAAAGGTTGAACGTGGTCTTCGGGGGTTATGTTATGAGGCACGATGACATAAATTGAGCCTTTATTCTCTAGAATTTAGAAGGTTAAGGAGTGGCCTAATTGAGGTTTTCAGGATATTAACCCAGAAAGACAGGGTAGTCAGCGTAGTCTAAGAAATTGGGCCAAGCCATTCTGGAGAGATGTTTACACGCAACAAGTGGTGGAGGTTGGTAGCTGTCTTCCTCAAATGATGGTCGATGCTAATTCAATTGTTAAATTTAAGTCTGAGAGACACTCCTTTTTATTAAGGAAGGGTATTGAGCGAATGTACCAATATTGAGTGGCAGAGCATGCTCAGGGGCTGAATGGCCTGTTGCTATATTCCTGTTACTATGCTCCAGACTTTCTGTTCCTGAGCTGTATCTCTTTTGGAAACCCCATGTTGGCCAGTCCTATTAAGAAGGACATTCTGTTCAACAAAATGTACTTTTTTTTTACAAAATGTGCTTTTTTTGGCAAAACGTGCTGCAAGAGGTTAGCCCAGACAGTGCCTGCAATGGTGTGAAACTTTTTTTTTGCAAAATCTAATTAGGCCGTACACAAGCTTTTGATGTAGTTCAAAAGCAACCCTTGCCCTGCCACCCTGCAGTTACCCTTCAACCTTTGGAGGTTGCCTGAGGGAAAAATCAATAGCGTTTCACAGTCATGGAGCTTTTCAAGTTTTGCTACTGTTCATGGATTTGGTTCGAGTGAAATATCATTTGCGAATAAACAGTGAACATTTTGTTTTAAAGATGACATTGAATATGAAATGTATGAAATCTTATGGAGTGCAGCTTTATGTGAAATCTTTTTGATTAGTTGTGGGACAAATTGTTTACTGCCAAGGCTGATGTTTATTGCCTCTGCCTGATTTCTCTTTGGAATGAGGCAGTGAGCCATCACTGCAGTCCTCATAGTGAAAGTGCTTTGAGGGAGGGAGTTCTGGGATTCTGGCCCAGCTACAGTAAAGCAATTGGGAATGTTCTTCCAGGTCAGGATTGCAATGAATTTGCAGGTTCCTCTCAATCTGCTTTCATTGTCATTATACGAAGTAGCGTTTGCAGGTTTGGGAGATGCTGTCGAAGCACTCTAAGTGAGTTGCTGCTGTGTAGTTCTTAGATGATTGAGAAAGTACCTAGTTTTGTTACAGCTGTCATCTTTGTTATTGTGTAAAGTTGTGACAGGAGAAAGTAATGAGGATATAACAATAGACTTGGCTAAAAAATAACTTTTGGATTATAATGCATCTTATCATAGAGTATGCCATGAATTGCTATTTGTGTGCACTTTCAAATAATATGCTGCAGTACCTCAATTAGCGTTGACTGTTTGATAAACTCATCTTGTGAGAAACCTGTTTCTGTCATGAGTTTCTTCCTTTATATTGTGAGGTTGTTTCCACTGGCTGGGGAATCTAGAGCACTGGCACAATCTCAGGATAAGGAGTTGATCCTTTCAGATTGTGAACTGGGAAAATGTCTTCACTCGAAGGGCTGTGAATGTTTGGAATTGTTAATCTCAAAGGGTTGTTGTGAATGCTTCATTATTGGTTATTCTTTATAGCAGAATTTTGATCTGTCAGGCAATCGAGTTGTGTGGAGCTGAAACTCCAGGGTCAAACATGATTATTGAACGGTGGAACCGGCTTAGGGGTGGCTAAGTGACCTGCTCCTATTTCTTGTGTTATGACTTGTTTGACTGAGTTAAGTTCAACCTTATTATTATTCTAGTCCTTGGGCATAATCAGTATTTTGGTGAGTTATTCTTGGACTTCACCTGACAAAGGAGCAAAGCTCCGAAAGCTTGTGATTTTGAATAAACCTTGTGACCTTGTCCACTCCAGTACAACACTGGCACCTCCACTCCTTAGACTTGAGAGGAGTGTGACCGCTTGTCTTACGGAAACTGTTGCATTGTTTTCTTCCTATATGTTTGCATGTGTCAGCATTAGATTTTTTTGTTGAATGCAAATTCAATCTGCCATGGTAGAATTTGAATCTGATTCCTCAGAACACCACCTAGGCCTCTAGATCAATGGTCTAGCAATAAAATCACGAGGTCATTGCCTCCCTCCCTCTTATTTATTCAATTATCAGAGAAGCTCAAAAAAAATTTCTAACATATAGAATGTTGCTGAACAGTGATAAACATGTCCACGAGTGGCATTAACAAGAACTTTGCCAATTAACTGGTTAACTTCAGTTCTCAAGTTACCATTATTTCACACTAGGCTACAAGCTGTTCTGTAACAGCTTAGAATATCAAAATAACTGGTTTAAAAACAATGCTAAAATGGATGAGATGATCATTTATAATTACTACTTGTGGGATCTTGTAGGAAATGAGGCAGCCAATTTGTATACATTTCAACAGTAACTACACTTCAAATGGATTTAATTGGCTGTGGACAATTTGTCATGTGATGATAGGAAGTTCATCATTGGCAAGCTATCTGTATTGAGACAGCAACTATGCAGCAGTTGCTGCTGAGAAATTAGATACCACAAAGTAAATTCAGCCCTTCTGTACAAAATGGCTGTTATTTTATTGCTCCCAGATGTGCACCTGTTCCTGTCGAGTAACATTCAAAAAAATGCTGCTTCGTAGTTCTCCACTACTGAGTATTATGTAGCATTAAAAAGATGTAAAGCACAAGTGCACAGTATTCCTTTCATTTTTTGTTATTTGGCTAAAGTACAAATAATACCTCTGATGATAGTCCTCCTTATTGTAAATAAAGTTTGAGGATAATTACCACCACAATACCTCTATCTTTCAGTGACTGTTTCTGTAACAAAGATTTGATTATAAATTCACATAGTACCGGTGGGTAACATCAGAATTCTTGCATTCTTCTTAAATTAATTACAATAGTGTGTAATGTTTGTTTTTTGACACATCTTTATCATTGACAATGTCATATTGCTGCAATTAGTTTCTTTTTACCTGTGTCCTGACAATTTTTTTGTTTTTTTGCAGGGATGTAGAAGATAGAGGGTGGTGGTAGTGTTTTTCAGACTGGAGGCCTGTAACCAGTGGAGTGCCACAAGGATCGGTGCTGGGTCCAATATTTTTCATCATTTTATATAAATGATTTGGATGTGAGCATAAGAGGTATAGTTAGTAACTTTACACCTCCAATTTTGGTGTCCTCTGCAGAGGACAGTGAAGAAGGTTACCTCCGATTACAATGGGATCTAGATCAGGTGGGCCAATGGGCTGAGGAGTGGCAGATGAATTTTAATTTAGATAAATGTGAGGTGCTACATTTTGGAATAGCAAATCTTAGCAGAACTTATACACTTAATGGTAAGGTCCTCGGGAGTGTTGCTGAACAAAGAGACCTTGGAGTGCAGGTTCATAGCCCCTTGAAAGTGGAGTCGCAAGTAGATAGGATCGTGAAGAAAGCGTTTGATATACTTTCCTTTATTGGACAGAGTATTGAGTACAGGACATTGGTTAGGCCACTGTTGGAATATTGTGTGCAATTCTGGTCTCCTTCCTATTGGAAAGATGTTGTGAAACTTGAAAGGGTTCAGAAAAGGCTTACAAGGATGTTGCCAGGGTTGGAGGATTTGAGCTATAGGGAGAGGCTGAACAGGCTGGGGCTGTTTTCCCTGGAGCATCAGAGGTTGAGGGGTGACCTTAGAGGTTTATAAACTCATGAGGGGCATGGATAGGATAAATAGACAAAGTCTTTTCCCTGGAATGGGGAAGTCCAGAACTAGAGGGCATAGGTTTAAGGTGAGAGGGAAAAGATATAAAAGAGACCTATGGAGCAACTTTTTCACAGAGGGTGGTATGTGTATGGAATGAGCTGACACATGAAGTGATGGAGGCTGGTACAATTGTAACAATTAGGAGGCGTTTGGATGGGTATATGAATAGGAAGGGTTTGGAGGGATATATGCCAGGTGCTGTCAGGTGGGACTAGATTGGGTTGGGATATCTGGTCGGCGTGGGCGAGTTGGACCGAAGAGTCTGTTTCCGTGCAGTACGTTTCTATGACTCCATAACTGTAATACTGAGTAATTAAGGAGCAGGATGCACAGCTCATAAATATGACAAAATGTATTTTCTGACTGTTTGCTGCAAGAGCATGTGGAGCTGTCTCAATCCATCTGGATTTGGTTGATATGGTCTGACATTGTTAAAGTACTCTCAGTCATCACTCCTGTTGAATACTGTTGCATTCTTACTGGGAACTTTGCCTGGAAGATGTTGAAATATTTATCCTCTCTCAAGAGCTTAGACAAGCTTGGGGATGTGAGGGGAATACTTAATCTCAGAATCAGGGGTCATCTATGTAGATCTTCATTCAGAGTTGCTCATATTTTTCACCCCAAAAGTAGGGTGCTCAGTAAATGCGCATTGTCAAGGCAGAGGTTCATCAATGTTTAGGCATTGATATAGGTTTAGAGATATTTCAGGACATTGGATTTGAGGTAGTAAATCTGCTCATTTTAATACATGGCAGAGCAGACTGGAAAGATCAAATGACCACCCCCTGCTCCTTTTTCTCATGATCTTATGGGACAAAAACATGATTTAAATGCGTTAGAATGTGATCTGAATCTACACTTTTAGTCATTCTTGATGCAAAAACCTAGGAAATACAACCATAGCATCTCACGTTGTCTTAAATTAGTTACTTTGCCTGGAAGATCAATTCATGGACTAAATTGCATTCATGTGAGGAATAATGAATGTTGTTCACCATATTAATCCTAAATCTTTACTATTTCATCTGCAGTTGAGGTTTTCACAACAGAATTGCAACCTGGGCATTCTTAAGCCCACAGAAAGGGTAGTCGACTCTCAAGTATTTATTCCTAACATTGGGAAATGCGGACTGATATGAAGGAAATACCGGATGGGATAGTCCATTGTGAATCAGCATGCATTCAGTCTAAACATAGTTAAACTAATGGAGCTGTAGCAGCTGAGCTGTGGCTGAGTCATGTGCATAAAGGCAGTGATAAGGTGGAGGAGGAGAACAGGTTTTGAAACATAGAATATCAAAGCAGAAGTATGACAGGACAGGCCTAACGGGCTGAATGACGTTCAGTATAATCATGCCTGATCATCCGCTCGGTGTCCTCTACTTGCTTTCTCTCCATATCTTTTGATCCCTTTAGCCTGAAGAATTAGAGCTACTTCTTTCTTGAAAACAGTCTGTATTTTGGCCTCAAACACCTTTTCTGCTTCAGGGATATTCCACCAGCTTACCACTCTCTGGTTAAAGACATTTCATCTTATTTCAGTCCTAAATGGCCTACCCAAGTGCTTGCAATGTGCCACCTGGTTTTGAATTCCTTGGTCATTCGGAACATCCTTCCTGTTTTTACCCTTTCGAATTTTACAGGTTTCTTTGAGATGTCCCCGCTTTCTTCTAAATTCCACTGGCTATAGCCTTAACTAACCTGATCTTTCTTCATTTGTCAGTCCTGCTATTCCAGGAATCAGTCTGGTTAACCTTTGTTACACTTTCTCCATTGGCATAGCATCCCTTTTGTATAAGGAGACCAGAACTGCACACAGTACTCCAGAAGTAATCTCAGCAAAGCCCTGTACAATTGCAGCAAGGCATCCTGGTGCTTGTATTCAACATGATTTTTATAAATACAGTCGACTTTAATTTATAAACTGCTTTACTATATTCTGAACCACGATTGAGAGGAAGTAGTCATTAATATAATATTTGGATGTGAGCACAGGAGGTATGGTTAGAAAGTTTGCAGAACAATACCAACAGTGCAGGTGTAGAAGGTTACTTCCCATTACAACAGGATCTTGATCAGATGGGCCAATGGGCTGAGGAGTGGCAGATGGAGTTTATTTTAGATAAATATGAAGTTATGCATTTTGGAAAGGCAAATCAAGGCAGGACTTATACACCCTAATGGAAATTCCTGGGGAGTATTGCTGAACAAAGAGACTTTGGTGTGCAGGTTCATAATTCCTTGAAAGTGGAGTCACAGGTAGACAGGATAGTGAAAAGGGTGTTTGGTATGCTTTCCTTTTTATTAGTCAGTGTATTGCATATAGGAGTTGCGAGGTCATGTTGCAATTGTACAGGATGTTGCTTTGGCCAATTTTGAAATACTTAGTACAGGTTTAGACTCCCTGCTATAGGGGAGTGAAACATGAAAAGGTTCAGAAAACATTTATGAGAGTGTTGTTAGGATTGGAGGATTTGAACTAATAGGGAGATGCTGAATAGGCTGGGGCTATTTTCCATGGAGCATCAGAGGCTGAGGATTGACCTTCTAGAAGTTTATAAAATCATGAGGGGCATGGATAGGGTGAATAGTCAAGGTCTTCCTTCCCAAGGTAGGAGAGTCCAAAACTAGAGAGCATCGGCTTAAGGTGTGAGGGGAAAGATTTAAAAGGGACCTATTTTAAATCTTCAGGCAGAGGGTGGTGCGTGTATGGAATGAGTTGCTAAAGGAGGTGATGGAGGCTGGTACAATTACAACATTTGAAAGGCATCTGGATGGGTATATGAATAAGAAGTATTTGGAGGGATATGGGCCAAATGCTGGCAAATGACTAGATTCATTTAGGATATCTGGTTGGCATGGATGTGTTGGGCCAAAGGGTCTGTTTCCATGCTGTACAGCTCTATGACTCTACGTAGTCATCAATTGGTATAATCCGAGCAATGTTTTCCTCCTTTCTTTTGATAGTTGATGGGATCTCAACTTCTGCTGTCCACAGTTGCTTAGGAAGAGCTGTAAGTGTGACCTTTGTACATGGCTGTTGTATGCTGTGCCACTTCTGCCTGACTTCAATTTCTGATTTCTGTTGTTTCTTTGCAGCATTGAAAACAGCACTTGGATTGTAAAAGAGACCTAGCAAAATGGATACTAGTAGGATGGACGGTGAGCCTGAGGGAAGTGGACCACCTGCTGACTCCATCTCCGTTTCCTCAAAACTAAATGGTTTTACCTCTGATTTAGAAGATGATGAGGATGAGGGCTTCAGCTGTGATAACAGTGATCTGGAAGTTAATCCTTTTGATGGGCTACCTTTTTCCTCACGATACTATGAGCTACTTAAACGGAGGAAAGCTCTACCAGTTTGGAGTATCAAATACCACTTCATGGAAAGCCTCGTCAACAATAATTTGGTACTGGTTTCTGGCAAACTGGGATGTGGCAAAAGTACTCAGGTCAGTGCTAAATTGAAGCGTTTAATCTTAAAAGTGGCTAACTGTTCAATTTCAATGCAATATGTTAAGCATTCATAATGTTGTTCTAATTTATAAGAATATAATTCCTGGATTATGACACTCACTTATATGGCGAAAGTGAGGATTGCATTTATTGGAGATCAGAATTGAGTGTGGGGTGCTGGAAAAGCACAGCAGGTCAGGCAGCATCTGAGGAGCAGGTAACTTGACATTTCAGGAATAAGGAACAAGGCTTGTTGGCCAGGGGGCTGAGAGATATATGGAAGGGGGTTGGGGTTGGGGTTGCGGGCAGGGTAGCTGAGAATGTGAGAGATTGGAGAGGGGGATGGAGATTGGAAAGGTGATGAGCAGGTCAGGAGGGCAGTGCCGAGTTGGTGGCTTGGGACTGGGATAATGTGGGACAGGGGAAATGAGGAAACTGGTGAAATCCATGTTGATCCCATGTGGTTGCAAGGTCCCAAGGTGGAATATGAGTTGTTCCTCCTCCAGCCGTCAGGTGGTTAGTTTGTGGTGATGGAGGCGGCCCAGGACCTGCATGTCCTTGACTGAATGGGACGGGGAGGTGAAGTGTTCAGCTACGGGGCGGTGGGGTTGGTTGGTGCAGGTATCCCGGAGATGTTCTCTGAAATGACCTGGAAGTGGGCATACTGTTTCCCCAATGTAGAGGAGACCACGTCAGATGCAGTGGATACAGTAGATGACATTGTTGGAGATATAAGTAACTGTTTTTCGGAATAGGAAGGATCCCTTGGGGCCTTGGATGGAATTGAGGGGAGTGATGTGGGTGCAGGTTTTGCACTTCCCTCCGGTGGCAGTGGAAGGTGCTGGGAGTGGGGTGTGGGCTGGTGGAGGGCTTGGTTCTGATGAGGGTGTCATTGAGGGAATGGTCTCTGGAACGCTGATGGGCTGGTGGGGGAAATATATCTCTCCGTTTGTAGGTGGCAGAGGATGCTGCGATGTATGCTGAGGTTAGTGAGGTGGAAGGTGAGGACCACTGAGGTTCTGCCCTTTTATATAGCTACATGCACATGTCTATAATCGCTATATGAACAGGTCAGTGTCCGGGAATTACGTGGCGAATAACGTAATTCCAGATTTATGATTGTCCAGCCACCTCCAAGTCAAGATGGTGCTAGAATGTCCATCACTTGCTCAGATGCATGTAACTCCAATAGCTCTCCATAAACTCAACATCAAGGAAAACGTAGCTTGATTGATTGGCACCTATCCACTCCTTTCAACTTTCACACCATCCACCACTGAAGCAAAATGTGTACCATCTACAAGGTGCCCTGTAATCACTCACCAGTGCCACTTTGGTATCAACTTCTAAATCTGGTGACCTCTGCCACCTAGAACACCAGATACAAGGGAACACTGTTACCTGCAAGCTCCCCTCCAAGCTACTCACCAGCTTGATTGGAACTATATCCCTGTTTCTTTATTGTTATTGGATAAAAATCCTTGGACTCCCTTCCCCACAACACTGTGGCTGTCCTTGCACCAAATGGACTGCAGCGATTCACTATCTTGAGGCCACTTTCTAGGGATGGCTAGCCAGTGGCACCCACACACCATGAGTAAAAGCATGAATAAAACAAAATAAGAAAATGCCTTCTATGAGAATAAAATACTTGCAAATGCTGGAAATCTGAAATTTAAAAAATGAGAAAATCTGGAGAAACTCAGCAATTTGTGGCAGTCACTATTAAACACTCAGCTTTCCTGAATCCTATAATATGCAGATGTCAAGACCACCCTAGTGGTGTACAACAAGTTCCGTTCCGTTCCGATCCGTTCCGTTCCATTCCATTCCATGTCCTACTATACGGGTAAACTGGACAGTTTCTGACATGGGTACTTATTTCCCCTTACTCCTGAAGTTATCGATGTGAAAAATCGTGAGCGATTTTCGGCTGTAAACATGCACCCTCTGTGAATCATATCAAGACTATCCGCTGGTTTTAAGACTATTGGACTAGCAAAATAATAACAGGTTAATATTTCAGATTGATAGCTGAAAAACCTGAACTGAAAGGTAGGTAAATTCCAATAGGCTTAATAACAAAAAACTGGTTAGGACATGTCTGGTCAAATTACTTTTCATAATACCTCTTCACTGCCTAAGTGAGCTGACTATGTCATAGAGCTGACTGTGTCTTAGAGCATTCATCACTTTCCACTGTTCTGCCTTTGAACAGAAATCTTTCCCTTGAATTTTAATCCTTTTAACAGTACACGTGCTGTTCATTAACATAGCAAAACCACGAACCGTGAATGCTGGAAATCTGAAACAAAAGCATAAATTGTTGGAGAAACTCAGCAGGTCTGGCAACATCTGTGGAGAGAAAGCAGACATTTTCGCTCTAAATTTGAAAATCAGTGGATCCAAAACTTTGAATTTGCTTTCTCTCCATGTGCTGTCAGACCTGCTGAATTTCTCTAGCAATTTGTTTTTGTTGACCTATCCCTATAGTTCTCTTCATTCCTAACTGGACTGTCACCTACATTTCCTTTCTCTTTGTGAGGCACAGTCTTGAAACAATTTGAACCTTTTCCTGCAGCATACTGTATTCACTTGAGGATCACAGCATTTGTTAAAATATTTAATCAGTCTCTATTAGGATTGCACTGTGGACAGACTGTCACTCTCCCTCACCAGTGGATTTACAGATGGGATGAGGTGTGTAAAATTCCTGTCTTGACTTCCCCATTGCTGTCTTTTCACCATCCCTGCAGACCTCCCCCTCTCTGAGGATGAAAGATCAGTTCTCAGCAGTGGCCTCACCTTCATCCCCCTTTGCTCCTGGATTAACGAGTTCAACACGCGGCGAGACATCAAACAATTTTTCTGCCGCCTTCGCCTCCGCGCCTACTACTTCAACAAGGACTCTCGCCCACCCTCTGACGACCCCTTCTCCCGCCTCCAACACACTCCATCCACCTGGACACCCCGTGCTGGCCTCTTACCCACCCTTGATCCCTTCATAGCCAACTGCCACCGCGACATTAACCTCCTCAACCTGTCCACCCCTCTTACCCACTCCAACCTCTCACCCTTGCAACGTACAGCCCTCCACTCCCTCCGCTCCAACCCCAACCTCACTATCAAACTGGCAGACAAGGGAGGCGAGGTGGTAGTTTGGCGCACCGATCTTTACCTTGCTGAGGCTAAACGCCAGCTCGCGGACACCTCCTCCTACTGCCCCCTTGACCATGACCCCACCTCCCACCACCAAACCTTCATCTCCCAGATCATCCATAACCTCATCACCTCAGGGGATCTCCCATCCACTGCCTCCAACCTCATCGTCCCACAACCCTGCACCGCCCGTTTACACCTCCTGCCCAAAATCCACAAACCTGACTGCCCCAGCTGACCCATTGTCTCTCAGCCTGCTCCTGCCCCACTGAACTCATCTCTGCATACCTTGACACAGTCCTGTCCCCCTTTAGCCCAAGAACTCCCCACCTACGTTCGGGACACCACCCACGCCCTCTACCTCCTCTATGATTTTGGCTTCCTCGGCCCCCAACGCCTTATCTTCACCATGGACCGAAAGCCTCCAAGCCCTCAGCTTCTTCCTTTCCCGCCGACCCAACCAGTACCCTTCCACTGACACCCTCCATCGACTGACTGAACTGGTCCTCACTCTGAACAACTTCTCTTTCCAATCTTCCCACTTCCTCCAAACCAAAGGAGTAGCCATGGGCACCCACATGGGCCCCAGCTATGCCTGCCTCTTCGTCGGATATTGGAACAGTTCATCTTCTGCAGGTACACTGGCACCACCTTTTCCTCCGCTACATCGATGACTGTATCGGTGCTACCTCGTGCTCCCACGAGGAGGTTGAACAGTTCATCCACTTTATTAACACCTTCCACCTCAACCTCAAATTTACCTGGACCATCTCAGACTCCTCCTTCCCCTTCCTAGACCTCTCCATTTCTATCTCAGGCGACCGAATCAACACGGACATTTACTATAAACCGACTGACTCCCACAGCTACCTGGATTACACCCTCCTTCCACCCTGCCCCCTGTAAAAACGCCATCCCATATTCTCAATTCCTTCGCCTCCGCCGCATCTGCTCCCAGGAGGACCAATTCCAATACCGAACAACCCAGATGGCCGCCTCCTTCAAAGGCCGCAATTTCCCCTTAGACGTGGTTGATGATGCTCTCCACTGCATCTCCTCCACTTCCCGCTCCTCCGCCCTTGAATCCGCCCCTCCAATCGCCACCAGGGCAGAACCCCACTGGTCCTCACCTACCACCCCACCAACCTCTAGATAGATCGTATCATCCTTTGTCATTTCCGCCACCTCCAAACAGACCCCACCACCAAGGATATATTTCCCTCCCCTCCCCTATCAGTGTTCCAGAAAGACCACTCCCTCCGCGATTCCCTCGTTAGGTCCACACTCCCCACCAATCCAACCTCCACTCCCGGCACCTTCCCCTGCAACCGCAAGAAATGCAAAACTTGCGCCCACACCTCCCCCCTCATTCCATCCAAGGCCCCAAGAGATCCTTCCATATCCGTCGAAAATTCACCTGCACCTCCACACACATCATTTACTGTATCCGCTGCACCCGATGTGGCCTCCTCTACATTGGGGAGACAGGCTGCCTACTTGCGGAACGTTTCAGAGAACACCTCTGGGACACCCGCACTAACCGACCCAAACGTCCCGTGGCTGAACACATTAAGTCCCCCTCCCACTCCGCCAAGGACATGCAGGTCCTTGGCCGCCTCCATCGCCAGACCATGGCAACAAGACGCCTGAAGGAAGCACGCCTCATCTTCCACCTAGGAACCCTCCAACCACAAGGGGTGAACTCCGATTTCTCCAGCTTCCTCATTTCCTCTTCCTCCCCCACCTTATCTCAGTCCCAACCCTCTGACTCAGCACCGCCTTCTTGACCCGCAATCATCTTCCCGACCTCTCCCCTCTCACCCCCTCTCCGGCTTATCACCCTCACCTTAACCACCTCCCACCTATCGCATTCCCAACTCCCCTCCCCCCTACCTTTTATCTTAGCCTGCTTGGCACACCCTCCTCATTCCTGAAGAAGGGCTTATGCCCGAAACGTCGATGCTGCCTGACCTGCTGCGCTTTTCCAGCAACACATTTTTCAGTTCCACATTGCCCTCACAGCTGCACCAACCTGTCCATGATGTTAAAGTGGGGCAGATGAGGTTGAGGCAAGACAGACCATGCTGACTGTAGTTGAGGTCCTTATGTTAGCAATTATGAGTCAATTCAGGGCCATTTTCCTTGAAAGAAAGTTCATCTTATTGACAGGAACTATGTTCTGATCTGTTGTCAAGGCCTTTCAGGATGTACGAGTATAATATACTTTTTAGGTTATTTTTTTTTCTCTCTCCAGTAGATATCTCGAACCCCAGTCAAGTGAAGGATGTGATAAATGTTTCTTTGGTAACATGAGGCAAAAAAGTGTTCAGCTTGTTTTTAGTCACTTTCTTTTGATATGTTGACAGTTTGCATAAGACTTGTCTATGCAGAAAAATAGCACTTGGAAGTAGCATGTATTTTAAGACAGGTCTGCACATTGGGAACAATTCAAATTGCCAAGTAAAACTGAAATTGCTGAATGTGAGATCTTGATCTTGCTGTTAGTCTGATCAAGCAATTTATAATCTTATATATTTGTGTTGCTGAAACAGTTTATGAAAATTAATGTTTGTGTTACTGAGTAAGTAACAGACTAAAATTTCATTGTTGATGCTTTACTGTTCAAGTTTTAACCTGACATGTTGTAAGTGTAGATTGGATACAGCAGATGCCTTTAGTCTTGTTGGTTTCCAGAGCTGAGGTTTTGCTCACCTCAATGTAGAGTCTGTGGTAAACTAAGTGACAAAGATTAATTGTTGTGATTAGTCAACAATTAGTATATGTCATACCACTACCAGGTAGTGGTAGATGACAGATAGAAGGCCAAACTGGTACATCTAAACCCTCCTCTGTCCTATCTGAGGTTAAAGTTTTCACATATGTTTTCTAATAGTTATATTCCACATGTCCTTTACCCTGGTTTCACCAGATTTATAAGCATAAAAACTGACTTATCTTTATTCATTTTAGCTGCAAACCCCCTAAAGTTGAACTGTTTGTTTTTCTCAACAAATCAATGGACTTTGCAACCACTCTCTTGCACGAAATCCATTAAAAATTTATATGTAAAACTTCCTGAAATAAGTCAAACTGTGCCTTTTATTCAGTATGTCCTCTTGATTATCCCTTACAATTAATGTGGAAACAAATTTGTTTTTATGCTGTTTCCTATCTTGTGAATATTTTTGATGTTCAGACTATTAGAGTACTTTTGTTTGAAATTAAAGCACGTCCCAGACTTCAGACAAGATTTGAATGCTGAGTAAAAGGATGTGATAAGAGACAACAAAAATCTTGAGTTGGGAGAATTCAAGAATGTAACTGATTTGGAGCAGGAGTAGCGTGTACAGCCTGTTGAGTTTGCTGGACCATTCAGCAGGATTGTGACTGATCTTCAGTTTCAACTCCATTTTCCCATCTACTCCTCATATCCCAGTCTCCGTGAAAAATAGCCTCAGCGATATAGCATATGCAAACACTATCAAAATCTTGAGAGAACTTACTGCACCCCTAGCCAAGCTAACACTAGCATCTAGTCAGTGTAGAAAATTGTCCAGGTATATCCTGTACACACATAGCAGGGCAAATCTAACCCATCAAATTACTGCTGCACAAGTCCACTCCCAATCCTCAGCGAGGTGATGGGAGATGTTTTCAAGTAGCACTTGCTGAGCAATAATGTGCTCCGTGATGCTCAGGGCCTCTTAGCTCCTGTCCTTATTAAAGCCTTGATTCAACATCAGCATAAAGCTGAATTCCAGACGTATGGTGAGAATGAAGCCCTTGACGTCAAAGCTGCATTTGACTAAGTGTGGCATTCATGGGTCCTAGCACAACTCAAGTCAGTTGGAATCTAGAGGAAAACTCTGCTGACCACAGTCATATTTGACCAAAGCAAGATGGTCGTGGTTGTTGGAGGTCCGTCATCTCCGCTCCAGGACATCTCTGCTGGAGTGCCTCAGGGTAGTGCCCTAGACCCAACCATCTTTGGCTCCTTCATCAGTGGCTTTCCCTCCATCATAAGGTCAGAAGCAGGGATGTTAGATTTTGATGAAACCATTTGTGACTCCTCAGATACTGAAGCAGTTCACTTGACTAGCTTCACAAAACCACCTTGAACATTGATTCATTTCCCCTACAAACAAACAATTGTACTGTCTGCAAAATATACTGAGACTCCTTAAATAGCACCTTCCAAGCCTGTGACCTTTCCTTTTGAAAAGGATGAGGACAGTGGGCACAATGCTAGCCTCAGTCTTTCAAGCGTTTAACCTCTAGCTCATCTGTGAATAGATATTAAAAAGTGGGGGAAGATGGAGCTGAGTATCATCAGCGTGTGTTTGAAAACTGACTGATACCTGTGGAAGATGGCACTTAAGGCAGCATGGAGGTAGAGATCAAGTCGAGTAATATAACTCCTTGGTGGATTGCGCAGGAAATGATGTGGAACAGGGAGAGGGCATTGCTAGATGTGCCCTATCTATGATCATCATTAACAGTGGAACCAAGCAAGGATGTTGATCTCTCAATGGAATGAAATCTTGCCAGAGGATGGTGCAGTTAGCTATGGTCAAGGGTGTGACAATGAAGGATCTTATTTGCAACTTTAGTTTCTTTGTTATAGCAGGGTGATAAACCTGCTTTGTAGAGGTTCAAACATAGACTTGAAGAAATCTCAGCATGAATGTGGGGACTGCAGCAGCATATTTGAAACCCTTGAGTGGACAAAACGTTGGTGCAAGATGAAAGTGGGTAGTTCAGATGCTGGAGAAGCACAGCAGGTCAGGCAGCATCCAAGGAGCAGGAACATCGACTTTTCAGGCAAAAGCCCTTCAGGAACTGCCGGCAATGACCTTATTAGTCAGTCTCTGAAATGTGGCTAGAGCGTTTTGCATACCAAATGGCATGACTTTGAACTGATATAAGGTAAAAACAATGACTGCAGATGCTGGAAACCAGATTCTGGATTAGTGGTGCTGGAAGAGCACAGCAGTTCAGGCAGCATCCAACTTTGCTTTGAACTGATATAGTCATTTGGTGTTACGAAAGCCGAAACTGCCTTTGCTCTCACTGACAGAGGGACTTGCCAGTAGCCTCTGAGCAAGTCCAACTTAGAAACGTAAGTTGCTTATCCCACTTTTTTGACACAGTCCTTAAGCTATAGAATTGGATATGCATCAGTCTTTGTAACAGCATTGAATTTGCGGTAGTCCACACATAACGATTGGGTACCATCTGGCTTTGGCACCATGAGTATGGGTGAGCTCCAGTCACTGTAACTCACTTTGATTATGCCATCTTGGACCATGCACTCAATCTCCTTCTGAGCCTGTGCCAACTTTAAAGGGTTATGTCTATACAAATGTTGCTTCATCAGAACAGCATCTCCTATATCTACATCATGCACAATTAGGTTAGTACCTACCACATTCTCCTCTTACTTTCCTTCCCTATCAAAATATCTTTTGAGCATATTCACATGAGACACACTGAGATTTCTTCCTGTCTGGAGTCCTTATCAAGTAGTTCACCCCACTCAATTTCCTCTTGTTTTGATAAGATCCACCAAACCTTGCTTTTAAAAACTCACCTGTTACTGGAAGTAACACTAACACCTTATCCCCAATTGCAAATTTGTGATTTATTCTCCGTTTCCTGTTTCATTGTATGCTGTGATACTTTTAAATGCTGTCTAGTCAACTCTCCAGCTCTATTTAATCGTTCTCTAAGATTTGACACATAGTTTAAATGGATGGTCTCTGAATTCTGACTTATTAATTTCTTCTTAATCGATTTTAACAGTCCTCTTACTTCATGCCCAAAATATAATTCAAATGGACTGAACTTTGGTTAATTTGTTTTGGTGCATCTCTGATCACAGAAAGTACAAACTGAACTCCCTTATCCCAGTAATCTGGGTAATCCTGACTGTAAACCCTCAATATGGTCAGTTTGATGCCAGCTCTCTAGCACTCCCTGCGATTCCAGATGGTACGCAGTAGATTTAAATTGATTTTTTTTTTCCCCAAGTTATCCATAATGTCTTTGAATAGTTTGGATGTGAACTTTGATCCTTACTCTGACTGGATCTTTAGTGGTATTCCATATCAAGTAAAACAAAATTTAAGTAATTCTTCTCCAACCCTTTTTACTGTGATGTTGCGTAATGGGATTGCTTCTGGAAATCAAGTCGACACATGCATTATTGTTAATAAATACTTATTCACTCTTCTTGTTTAAGATAGGGGACTTAGAATAATCAAGACTCTTGTGAAAAGTTCCTCAAGTGTTGGAATAGTTTTTAAAGGTGCAGGTTTTATTACTGCCTGTGGATTTCCAATTAGCTGACATGTATGACACATCTGGTAAAATTCAACAACATCTTTGTGGAGTCTGGGCCAGTAAAAATGTCTTTATATTTTAGCCTGTGTTTTCATCACCCCTAAATGACCTCCAAGTTGTAACTCCTGCACGACTTGCAGAATCTCTGCCCATTTCTCATCTGTTTGAATGTGTGATAGTTTCCATTTCCTCATTTAGACATCATTTGTTAACAAAGAACATAGAACAATACAGCGCAGTACAGGCCCTTTGGCCCTCGATGTTGCGCCGATCCAAGCCCCCCTAACCTACACTAGCCCACTATCCTCCATATGCCTATCCAATGCCCGTTTAAATGCCCATAAAGAGGGAGAGTCCATCACTGCTACTGGCAGGGTATTCCATGAACACTCAACTCGCTGAGTAAAGAATCTACCCCTAACATCTGTCCTATACCTACCACCCCTTAATTTAAAGCTATGCCCTCTCGTAATAGCTGACTCCATACATGGAAAAAGGTTCTCATGGTCAACGCTATCTAAACTCCTAATCTTCTTGTACACCTCTATCAAGTCACCCCTAAACCTTCGTTTCTCCAATGAAAACAGCCCCAAGTGCCTCAGCCTTTCCTCATACGATCTTCCTACCATACCAGGCAACATCCTGGTAAACCACCTCTGCGCCCGTTCCAGTGCCTCCGCATCCTTCCTATAGTATGGCGACCAAAACTACACACAATACTCCAGATGCGGCCGCACCAGAGTCTTCTACAACTGCAACATGACCTCAGGACCCCGGAACTCAATTCCTCTACCAATAAAAGCCAGTACGACATATGCCTTCTTCACCGCACTATTTACCTGGGTGGCAACTTTCAGAGATCTGTGTACATGGACACTAAGATCCCTCTGGTCATCCACACTATCAAGTATCTGACCATTAGCCCAGTACCCCATCTTTTTGTTACTCATACCAAAGTGAATCACCTCACACTTAGCCACATTGAACTCCATTTGCCTCCTTTCTGCCCAGCTCTGCAGCTTATCTATATCCCGCTGTAACCTGACACATCCTTCCTCACTGTCAACAACTCCACCGACTTTCGTATCATCCGCAAACTTGCTCACCCAACCTTCTAGCCCCTCCTCCAGGTCATTTATAAAAATGACAAACAGCAATGGTCCCAAAACAGATCCTTGCGGAACACAGCTAGTAACTGCACTCCAAGATGAACCTTTACCATCAACTACTACCCTCTGTCTTCTTCCAGCCAGCCAATTCCTAATCCAAACCTCCAACTCGCCCTCAATACCATACCTCTGTATTTTATGCAGTAGCTAACCATGGGGAACCTTATCAAACGCCTTTCTAAAATCCATATACACCACATCTACCGCTTTACCCTCATCCACTTCCTTAGTCACCTTCTCAAAGAATTCAATAAGGTTTGTGAGGCACGACCTGCCCTTCACAAAACCATGCTGACTATCTTTGATCACATTATTCCTATCCAGATGTGCATAAATCCTATCCCTTACAATTCTCTCTAAGACCTTGCCCACAACAGAAATGAGACTCACCAGCCTATAGTTACGAGGGTTATCCCTACTCCCCTTCTTGAACAATGGAACCACATTTGCTATCCTCCAGTCTCCTGGCACTATTCCTGTAGACAACGAGGACATAAAAATCAAGGCCAATGGCTCTGCAATCTCCTCCCTTGCTTCCCAGAAAATCCTAGGATAAATGCCATCAGGCCCAGGGGACTTGTCTATTTTCACCCTTTCCAGAATTTCCAACACCTCTTCCCTACATACCTCAAAGCCGTCCATTCTAATTAATTGTGACTCGGTATTCACATCGGCAACAATGTCCTGTTTCTGAGTGAATACTGACGAAAAGTATTCATTCAGTGTCTCCCTCTCTCTTCAGCCTCCAAGCGCAACTTCCCACTACTATCCTTGACTTGACCTATTCCTACCCTAGTCATTCTTTTATTCCTGACATACCTATATAAAGCCTTTGGGTTTTCCCTAATCCTACCAACTCAGGACTTTTCATGTCCCCTCCTTGCTGCTCTTAGCACTCTCTTCAGATCCTTCCTGGCTACCTTAACACTCAATTTCCCCAATTGAACCTTCACGCTTCATCTTTACATAGGCCGCCCTCTTCCCTTTAACAAGCGATTCTAATTCCTTATTAAACCACGGCTCCCTCACATGACCCTTTCCTCTCTGCCTGACAGGTACATACTTATCAAGGACACTCAATAGTTGCTCCTTGAACAAGCTCCACATATCAATTGCGCCCTTGCCTTGAAGCCTACCTTCCAAGCCATGCATCCTAAGTCGTGCCTCACCGCATCATAATTTCCCTGCCCCCAGCTATAACTCTTGCCCTGTAGTACACACTTATCCCTCTCCATCACTAGAGTAAAAGTCACCGAATTGTGGTCACTGTCCCCAAAGTGCTCACCTACCTCCAATTTTAACACCTGGCCTGATTCGTTACCCAGAACCAAATCCAGTATGGCCTCACCTCTTGTTGGCCTGTCTACATATTGTGTCAGGAAACCCTCCTGCACACATTGGACAAGCACCAACCCATCTAACGAACTCGAGCTATAGCTTTTCCAGTCAATATCAGGAAAGTTAAAGTCCCCCATAACAACCATCCTGAATCATCCTTGCAATCCTTTCTTCTACGTCTCTCGGACTATTAGGAGGCCTGTAGAAAACTCCTAACAGGGTGACCTCACCTTTCCTATTCCTAACCTCAGCCCAAACTACCTCAGATGGCAAGTCTTCATCCATCGTCCTTTCCACCGCTGTAATACTATCTTTGACAAGCAATGCCACACCTTCCCCTCCTTTTACCCCCACCTCTGACCCTACTAAAACATTTAAACCCTGGAACCTGCAACAGCCAATCCTGTCCCTGTTCTGCCCATGTCTCTGTAATCAAAATCCCAGGTACCAACCCACGCTGCAAGTTCCCCTACCTTATTTCGTAGACTTCTTGCATTGAAGTATACACACTTCAAGCCCCTTTCCTGTTTACAGGCACCCTCCTTTGAGATTAATGCCATGTTCCTAACCTCCCTACACTCCAGGTCCTGCACCCTAAAGCTACAGTCTAGGTTCCCATGCCCCTGCAGAGTTAGTTTAACCCCCCCCAAGAGCACTAGCAAACCTCCTTTTCCACCACCCCCGGAAACCATCCTGTTTATAGAGGTCCTACCTTCCCCAGAAAGAACCCCAGTTATCCAGAAACCGGAATCCCTCCCTCCTGCACCATTCCTGTAGCCATGCATTTAACTGTTCTCTCTCCCTATTCCTTGACCTCTACTCTCTATCACATGGCACGGGTAACAAACCAGAGACAACAACTCTTTGTTCTAACTCTGAGCTTCCAACCTAGCTCCCTGAAAGCCTGCCTAACATCCTCAGCCCTCCTCCTACCTATGTCATTGGTGCCAATGTGGACCACAACTTCGGGCTGCTCCCCCTCTCCCTTAAGGACCCGGAAAACACAATCAGAGACATCGCGTACCCTTGCACCTGGGAGGCAACATACCAAATGTGAGTCTCTCTCGCCCCCACAAAACCACTTATCTGTGCCCCGAACTATCGAGTCCCCAGGAACTATTGTTCTGTTCTTCTCCACCCTTCCCTTCTGAGCAACGGGGACAGGCTCCGTGCCAGAGGCCTGAACTCCATTGCTTATCCCTGGTAAGTCATTTCCCCCCCCCCCCCCCCAACAAGTATCCAAAACGGCATACTTGTTCTTGAGGGAAATGGCTGCAGGGGGTCCCTGCACTGGTTGTTTTCTCCCAGTCCCCCTCACTATCACCCATCTGTCTGCAATCTTTGGAGTTACTCCTTCCCTAAAGCTCCGATCTATGACCCCCTCTGCCTCCCGAATGATCCTAAGTTCATCCAACTCCAGCTCCAGTTCCCTAACACGGTCTTGGAGGAGCTGGAGATTGGTGTCATCTGCAAACTTACTAAATGTACCTCTTATGCTCGCATGCAAATCATTTATGTAAATAACAACAAGTAGAGGACCCAGCACTGATCCTTGTGGCACTCCACTGGTCACAGGCCTCCAGTCTGAAAACAACCCTCCACCACCACACTTCTACCTTCTACCTTTGAGCCAGTTCTGTATCCAAATGGCTCGTTCTCGCTATATTCCATGAGATCTAACCTTGCTAATGAGTCTCCCATGGGGATCCTTGTCAAACTGAAGTCCATATAGATCACATCTACTGCTCTGCCCTCCTCAATCTTCTTTGTTACTTCAAAAAACTCAATCAAGTTTGTAAGACATGATTTCCCACACACAAAGCCATGTTGACTATCCCGAAGCAGTCCTTGCCTTTCCAAATACATGTACATCCTGTCCCTCAGGATTCCCTCCAACAACTTGCCCACCACCGAGGCCAGGCTCACCGGTCCATAGTTCCCTAGCTTGTGTTTACCGTCCTTCTTAAACAGTGGCACCACGTTTGCCAACCTCCAGTCTTCTGGCACCTCACCTGTGACTATCGATGATACAAATATCTCAGCAAGAGGCTGAGCAATCACTTCTCTAGCTTCCCACAGAGTTCTTGGGTACACCTGATTAGGTCTATATCTCCTCGTCCTTCAGCATCACATACTGAGAGGATCCTGTGTCCCTTAATATTGTAACTCCTTATCTACTGCTCCTGGCCTATGTGAATAAACTTTACCCTTGCCTGTATATTTTTTAAGCAGATCTGTCACTTTCTCCTTAAGACCATAAGACACAGGAGTGGAAGTAAGGCCATTCGGCCCATCGCGTCCACTCCGCCATTCAATCATGGCTGATGGGCATTTCAACTCCACTTACCTGCATTCTCCCCGTAGCCCTTAATTCCTTGTGACATCAAGAATTTATCACTTTCTGCCTTGAAGACATTTAGCGTCCCAGCCTCCACCGCACTCCACGGCAATGAATTCCACAGGCCCACCATTCTCTGGCTGAAGAAATGTCTCCGCATTTCTGTTCTGAATTTACCCCCTCTAATTCTAAGGCTGTGTCCACAGGTCCTAGTCTCCTCGCCTAACGGAAACAATTTCCTAGCATCCACCCTTTCCAAGCCATGTATTATCTTGTAAGTTTCTATTAGATCTCCCCTTTAATCTTCTAAACTCCAACGAATACAATCCCAGGATCCTCAGCCGTTCCTCATATGTTAGACCTACCATTCCAGGGATCATCCGTGTGAATCTCCGCTGGACACGCTCCAGTACCAGTCTGTCCTTCCTGAGGTGTGGGGACCAAAACTGGACACAGTACTCCAAATGGGGCCTAACCAGAGCTTTATAAAGTCTCAGTAGCACAACGGTGTTTTTATATTCCAACCCTCTTGAGATAAATGACAACATTGCATTCGCTTTCTTAATCAAAGGCTCAACCTGCATGTTTACCTTTCGAGAATCCTCGAATAGCACTCCCAGATCCCTTTGTACTTTGGTGAGAAAATTCATAAAGCCATTTAGAAAGTAGTCCATGCTTGTATTCTTTTTTCCAAAGTGCAAGACCTCGCATTTGCTCACATTGAATTCCATCAGCCATTTCCTGGACCACTCTTCCAAACTGTCTAGATTCTTCTGCAGCCTCCCCACTTCCTCAGTACTACCTGCCTGTCCACCTGACTTTGTATCATCGGCAAACTTCGCTAGAATGCCCCCAGTCCCTTCATCCAGATCATTAATATATAATGTGAACAGCTGCGGCCCCAACGCTGAACCCTGCGGGACACCGCTCGTCACCGGCTGCCATTCCGAAAAAGAATCTTTTATCCCAACTCTCTACCTTCTGTCAGACAGCCAATCCTCAATCCATACCAGTAACTCACCTCGAACACCATGGGCCCTCACCTTGCTCAGCAGCCTCCCGTGTGGCACCTTATCAAAGGCCTTTTGGAAGTCTAGGTAGACCACATCCACTGGGTTTCCCCGGTCTAACCTACTTGTCACCTCTTCAAAGAACTCCCAACAGGTTTGTCAGGCACGACCTCCCCTTACTAAATCCATGTTGACTTGTTCTAATCCGACCCTGCTCTTCCAAAAATTTAGAAACCTCATCCTTAATGATGGATTCTAGAATTTTACCAACAACCGAGGTTAGGCTAATTGGCCCATAATTTTCCACCTTTTGCCTTGATCCTTTCTTGAACAAGGGGGTTACAACAGCAATCTTCCAATCATCCGGGACTTCCCCTGACTCCAGTGACTTTTGAAAGATCTCAACCAACGCCTTCGCTATTTCCTCAGCCACCTCCCTCAGAACTCTAGGATATAGCCCATCGGGGCCAGGAGATTTATCAATTTTAAGACCTTTTAGCTTTTCTAGCACTTTCTCTTTTGTAATGGCAACCATACTCAACTCAGCCCCTGACTCCCTTTAATTGTTGGGATATTACTCATGTCTTCCACTGTGAAGACTGAGGCAAAGTACTTATTAAGTTCTCCTGCTATTTCCTTATCTCCCATCACTAGGCTTCCAGCATCCGTTTGAAGTGGCCCAATGTCTACTCTTGCCTGTCGTTTGTTTCTTATGTATTGAAAGAAACGTTTACTATCATTTCTAATATTACTGGCTAGCCTACCTTCATATTTGATCCTCTCTTTCCTTATTTCTCTTTTTGTTATCCTCTGTTTGTTTTTGTAGCCTTCCCAATCTTCTGATTTCCCAGTGCTCTTGGCCACTTTATAGGATCTCTCTTTTTCTTTGTTAGATTTCCTGACTTCCTTTGTCAGCCATGGCTGTCTAATCCCTCCCCGGATAATCTTTCTCTTCTTGGGGATGAACCTCTGTACAGTGTCCTCAATTCTACCCACAAACTCCTGCCATGAAGTAGGTTCTTAATCAACCTCTGATCATCTTGTACACTCTGAGGCAGTTGTCTAACTTCCCTTGTGCTTTTTATTACTCGTCCAACAAAACTTCCAGGTGTATCTGGTTTTCCTACATCTGGCTTTCTCCTAGCCCACCAACATTGATTTTGTGTAGCCCACTTTATTATAATGAAAACACTGGAGTTTTTTAACTCCTTTGGCTCCTCAAGGGTTTCTTTTTTACGCTGTGGTAAGTTATCCTTCTGATCTTCACTGAGATCTACCTTTCCCTTTCCACGTGAGGATTTCTCTTTGCTCCAATTTCTATCCCTCGTGGACTGAAATTGATTCTGGAAGCCAAACCATGTTTTATGGACCAGCTCATAATCATCAGCCACTTCAGCTGCTAACCTTGTTGTTTTAACTCTGCTCTTCCACATGAGTTCACACACTTCAGGCAGTGAATTTTTAATTGCTCCAAAATAATTATCTCTGTAAGAGCATTGTAGGTTTGCTCGATTTTTAAAGCTCTTATCCATCTATTGAAATTACTCTGTTTGATCCTTTCAAACTCAATATAGGTTTGACCAGGGTCCCTCCTTGGATTCCTGAAAAGTTGTCTATAGGCTTAGGCACAAGCTCATTTGCACTTAAATTGGCTTTTTTCACCTTGTCCTACTCCCCAGGTACCACCTCTGATGGTGATGCGAATACCTCACTTGCCCTACCTACAAGTTTCATTTGGATCAACAAAACCCACATTGCTGCTGGCAAATGCATTTGTTTAGCCACCTTTTCAAATGAGATGAAATAAGCTTCCACAAGCTTCTCATCAAATCTAAGCAGTGCTTGAACATACTGAAACAATTTCTCACTCGGCTTCTGACTACCAGGTGTTTGCTCATCCTCGCTCTCTTCCTCAGTAAGCCTACCCTCAGCCTCTATCTCCAGGCTTTTAAGCTGGAGTGTTAGTTTTTGAAGTTCAAAAGCTGTCTTTCTTTCTCTGCTCTCTCTTTTTCCCTCTCTTCTGCTTTTAATCAGAACTCACTGTTTCATTTCTGCTGCCCTTTCCTTACCTCTCGCCTTTAACACAAGCTGCTTCATTTGCGATTGAATTCTTGCCATCTCTCTGGATTCTGATGGCTTCTCCAGCAAGGTTAAATGCTGAAATTATCTCTGCCCGCTTCTGTGGGGAAAACCATGCGAATTCCAGTTGGTCTGCTAATTCCTGCAGCTTGGTCGTATTCACTTTTTGAAAAACTTCCGTTGTCACTGCATCCATACCCAGAAAGCCTCTGGCGACTGAAAGAGCCATTACTGCCCCAAGTTTTGTCTACCAACCAAACCAACACCCAAAACAAAGACACTAGCACCGACCGCTCGCTGTTTAAAATCCAGCAAAGAGCCCCCGATCTGCTATGGGCTAGGCCAGACTACTCAAAACATTCTTAAGCAGACAGCCCAGACCATAACTTTGCAATTTGTTTTTGTAAGTGTACAGTAAAAATTACCCAGATTAAGTCAGTGAGGTTGACTACCAGGCTAAAAATGGACAAAAATTTATTCACAAAATTACACAATAAAACATGAAGCACAGAATAAAGAACCCCCATACAGAACTCAGTCTATCCAAACTTGACTGAATTATGCTGTTCTGACTACACACAACAGTCCCAATAAGAAACCTCCTTAGAAACCAGTATAAATGAAAGGAACAAATGCTTACAGGTTGAAGTTAGAAGGGTAGAGAGTTTGTTTCCACACAGCTCCCTGTTGAATTCCCAGCTAGTTCTAGACTGAACTAAATTGCTTAGCTGACCACTCCCCTTTCATTATACAGTCCCCTTCTATATCATAACCACTTTTGCCTGAAGTCTCATCTGTTCACATATGAACAAAAAGGCCTCTTAATACCCTTTATAATATCTGTACCAAATCAATCTAATCAGCACTGAGAGAGGTTTGTTACCCCTCTGAAAAAAACAAGGACATAGTATCCTTGAGTAAAGGAACAGCTTTTAGAAAAAAGAAACCATCTTTGTGGCAACATTCATTTCAAGTGCCGCAGTTCTATTCACTTTGTTGCCCAGTAGTTGTCTTTCTGCAAAGTGTCCTTTTAATGTCTGATTGTTTTCACTGCCACCCCTAGTGAAAAATCAGTTTTGTTAGGTCTTGGACCTTTTCAAGGTCTGTCTTTTCTTTCAGAATCAGAAAATGATGCAGCACTGGAGGTTGCTATTTTGTCCATTGTGTCTTCTCTGATAAAGCTATTGATTTAAAGGGCAGCACGGTGGCTCAGTGGTTAGCACTGTTCCCTCAGCACCAGGGACCTGGGTTTGATTCCTGTCTTGGGCGACTGTGTGAAGTTTGCACATCCTCCCAGTGTCTGCATGAGTTTTCTCTGGGTGTTCTGGTTTCCTCCCACAGTCAAAAGATGTGCAGGTCAGGAGAATTAGCCATGCTAAATTGCCCGTAGTGTCAGGTGCATTAGTTAGGAATAAATGTGGGGTGGGGGGGGCGGGTTGCTCTTGGAAGGGTCAGTGTGGACTTGTTGGGCCGAAGGACCCATTTCCATACTGTAGGAATCTAATCTTAATCCCACTCTCCTGTTTCCACACAGCTCTGTAGTTTCTTTCTTTTTAATTAATTCTCTTGAAAGTTAGTATTGAATTCACTTGCAACCATTTTTCAGACCGTTCGCAACAAACTTTCCCAAGATATTATTGCCTAAAGTGATGCTATTGCAGGGTCATCAGATCAGATAGATGCCAACTGCAAGAGAAAAGCACAGTTGATTTATCAGAGCTCTCTGATTATCTGATTGCAGAACATGTAGCTGCTTGTGTTTTTTAAACTGCAAATTTTGGGAGGTGGCTTCATTCTCTGCAGTTTGTTTTCGCATCATCTTTATCACTTTGCAGTGATAAAATCTAGTTATTAACACTGCACTGTTGTTGGATTGAATTTATTGGGAGTCTTATGGAATGCCTTGCATCTATAATACTGGAAGAACCTGGTGAAGTCCTTTCAGTTCTCACACCATAACAATCAAATACTGAATTTGTAGAGGCGATGGAGATTGGTTGTTGCACTTTGCCACAGTGACTCACTATATCACATGTATTTGCCAACACTCCAACCTATTTTTTTTTCCACCATAGGGCTTGGGTAGGGCCCTTAACATGCCCATAGGGATGATCTGAAACTCTATAAGGGCATCCAAATGTTTCTGATTCTGGTGCTTCTCACCAGGGAATTTAAAATGCAATTTGTTGAGAGCTAGACAAGATAATGTGTGCCAAAGAAGTAAGAGGGAAGAAACAATTTGCAGGGTGTGGAATAAATCAATGAAATAGATGCTCATACTAGCACACTTGCAACTTCAAGGAAAAGTAAAGCCACTTTTAATTAATAAATAAATAGTGCTTCAAGTAAATAAAATCACTGGCTGTAAATTTTGGATAACTTCGACTATAATGTGTCACAAGATGCAAACACGTTTAGCAGTTGAGATCATGTTCTAAATTACAAAAGCAAGGATTGAGTCATTTGTTGACACTTCAGCTCTGAAATACATTGAAACACCCTGCAGCATGTTTGCTGAAGTGTACACAGCAGAATTAAGAGGGTGGTTTTGTTTTTATCGAGCAAGTTATTTGGGAGAGAACATGTGTTTTTATTTGCTGAGAGTGTGGAATTCTCTGTCACAGGAAGCTATTGAGGCTGAAACGTTGGAGACTTTCTAGAAGGATATATCGTTTTTTTTATGATTTCAAGGGATCACAAGTCATTGGAGGAAAAAGTGAGAATAGGGTACTGAGTTGGATGTTCAGGCAGACAGGCATGATTGGATGAATGGTTTGCTGTTTTCTATTCTGTGTTTCTATTGGGTAAGACTGGCTGATTGGTTGACTCATATCCTTTAGGAAAGGCAAAGGTTTTTACAGTCTTTTTTCCGAAACCTGTTCTCTTCCTCCACTTTACCACTGCTCTTATGTTTTAATCCAGAAATTGATCTTCCAGGTAAAGTAACAGTCACTCAAGACAAGATTTACAGGCTGTGGCTGTAGGACCATGGATTTCTTTTGGAAGGTCGATGTAGAGTGACATCAATATGGGTTCAATTTCAGTACCAGCTGAGGTTACCATGCCTTCTCAAACTCCCTCCTTGTCTGAGGCATAAACACCTAATGAGAGAGAAACCCTATTGTGTCGTAAGATTAAGGTGATGTTTTAATGGCCCTGAAATGCTTTGTCCTCCCAGTCAGGAGAATAGAACTGGACTGAGAACACAGAATGGATAAAAATGTAGCAGATGAAATTTAATTCCGATAAATGTGAAGTGGTTTTGTAGAAAGAATGAGGGGAGGTTCAACTTTCACAGATAATTAGAGATCGACTTATTGATCTTTAAAATGGAGGAATGGAGAGTTGTATATACTTCCGAAGGAGAGGGCCTTTACCAAACTGGAAATCAGCAGGCTGAAACTGAGGTTGCACAAAGTTACAAGCAGCTGTGGCAGAGAGCATTATAAGCTCACATTGGTACTTTTCTGGATGTGGCCGTGGACTGTTTAGTCCTTTTGAGCCTGTTACACCAAGTAAAAATATCATAACTCATCCATATTTAAGTCCTGATACTTGCCTTTGCCTCATTCACTTTAATATCTTTTAGCTAACAAAAGTTTCTCAATCTCAGATTTAAAATTTAAGAACTAACCCAGCGTCAAGTGAGTTCTAAACATCCGTTATCTTTTGTTTGTACAGTTATTTCCTAAATTCACTTCTGAAAGGCCTGGCTCTATGTCCTCTGCTCCTATAGTCCCTGACCAGGAAAAGTGGTTTCTCTTTATTTACCCTGTCAGTTCTCCCTAATATTTTCAAGATGCCAATCAAATCACCCATCAACAGTCCAAATCCCAGAAGTGGGACCCTTGTTTGTATAATTTTCTGCACCTGCGCTGAAGCTCTCCAAGGCAGGTTGATAAGTTTGTGCAACTTCAATGACCTTACCTTACTCTTAAGGTCAGAAATGAGGAGTTTTAGTTTCACTCTGTTTCTTAGGTACTGAAGCAGTAAGTGTCCACGTACAGAACGACCATGCTGTTTTCGATGAAGAAATGGCAAGTACATTCATATCATAAAAATGCCTGGCAATGGCCATCTCCAAGAGGAGAGAATCTAATCACTATGCTATTCAATGAGCTTATCGTAACTGAATCCTTGCTATCACCATTTTGGGGTTCATCATTGATCAGAAATTGACTAGACCAGCTATATAAATAATATGGCTACAAGAACAAGTCAAAGGTCAGAAAATCTTCAATGCCTCACTTACTTCCTGACTTCACAAAATGTTTCTGCCGTCTACAAAGTAAGTCAAGTGTAATGGAATACTCTTCCACTTGTATAGAGGACTGCAGCTCCAAAAGCATTCAAGAAACTCAACACCAGCCAGGAAAAAGGAACCCTCTTGGTTCACTTCCCAGCTCCCACTTGTTAAACATTCACTTCCTCTACAACCTTCACATTGTGATAGCTATGTGTACCGTTGGCAAAAAAGATACTGTGGCATGTCTCAAAGCTACAACCTGTATTGTCTAGAACAACATGAGTAGCAGTCAGAGGTCAGTGCTACAAACTCCAAATTCTATTTCCAGCCACACACACCATTCTCACTTGGAAACACCTTATCATTCCGTGTACCTAACCACATTGGCTCTAGCTGCTCAAAAAGATGACTTCTTGAGGGAATTTGGGGATTGGAAATAAGTGCTAATGTTACTTGCATGGTCCAGATTTTGTGAAGAATAAAACAAAAATTCTGTTTTCTTGAGCCTTTTGAGTCTTGGTAACAGATCTATGCTGCATTCTTTCCAAAAACAAAGTGTTCTAAATATGTGGTGCCGAGAAATGAACAGTGCATTGGTCTAACTGTGGCTTTGTATCGATGAAGGACGACTTTTACTCCCTTCAAACTTAATTGTTGAAATAAACAGATAACAAAAATTTTGGTAACAGCAAGTTGGAAACAGGAAAACAAATACTTATGATAGGCTTCATGTGTAATCTCTCTTGATTTTTGAGATCACTAACAACTCGGCGAAAGTGAGGACTGCACATGCTGGAGATAGGAGTCGAGGATGTGGTGCTTGAAAATCACAGTAGGTCAGGCAGCATCTGAGGAGCAGGAGGATCGACGTTTTGGGCAAAAGCCCTTCATCAGGAATGAAACATCGATCCTCCTGCTCCTCGGATGCTGCCTGACCACCTGTGCTTTCCCAGCACCACTCTCTCTCGACATTACACTAACAACTGCCTATCTGCCTGAGAAATATTTATTGTAATTGTTTGCATTATATCCTTTGCTATTTTGTTTTCAGTTTTCCTGCCACTTTCTTTTGTACAGAGCAGGCTCCAGTTTTGTCATCTAATTTCCTCTTTTGCACCTGATCAAATCTATTTTAGAATTCTAAATGAATAGCATTCCCTCCTCCATCAATGATTTTTACAACCTCCACAACCATCATTAATGGTTTTAGTGGTCCTCCTGTTAAATTCTAGCCAGTGATTATTGTCGAACTTTTGAATTCATCTGTATCCATTGCACCATGGCTCTCCTGTGGTAGAACTTTAATGCACTGAATTGTGATAACGTTTTGTTTGGGACCTCGCTATGTCTTCATGAATCTCCTTTTGGTATTCTGGCAGGTTTTGATCTGGATACTTGCCAATGCTGATATCATCAGTTTTATAAAATGCTTTACTTATTAAAGCCTCTTAACATTTTCTGTGTTCCACAGCTATATAGCCTTTGTAGACTTTATTTGTCTTTGCTAAGTACTGAAGAAATTAATTCTAGTCTCTCGTTCTCTGAAAGGATCCTGTAGAAAATAAATTTAGTCTGTCTCATTAATTTGCACTGGGTAGCAACATAACATATAAACCTGATGAGTTCTCACAGCATTGTGGGGACCCTCCTTAAGGGCATCTTGAAATGTAATAATTTTTGATTTACCTCGTCCCAAGTAACTTCATTGAATTTTGCAGTTGGTAAATAAAATTGATATGGGTAGACCCAAGGTTGCAAATAGTTCTGCTGTGTAGTCCAGTCACAAGTTGAGTTGTATACGAGTTGGAACACACTGCATGGGATTGTGTTCGTAAGTGAAAGCGTTTGTAAGCTGGATGTTTATAAATTGGGGACCTACTGGGTATGGCAAAATCAAATTGTTACGTAGTAATGTAAAAGCTTCTGGCTTAATTTGCTTCCATCAAAGTAGTAATTTTACTACAGATACTGCATTATTGGAAATTTTTAAACAATAAAAGGTTCTTCTATGTATTAGAAATTGAAAGTTAATATCTGGCTCATTTTGTTTTTCCTTTTAGATTCCTCAGTGGTGTGCTGAATATGCCCTCTCTGTTCAGTATCAGCATGGCATGGTAGTTTGTACACAACCCCACAGCCTTTCTGCTATGTGTTTGGCACAGCGTGTGGCAGATGAACTGGACTTGAATGTGGGTCATGAGATTGGATACCATGTCCCTTATGAAGACTGCTGCACGACAGAAACTATTCTCAGGTCAGCTTTGCATGTTTGTGAATCTTTTCAATAAATTTTCACTTGGAATCATTTTATTACTTGGAATGGAAAGTGACATTTGACAGTCATTGGCAGAGACCTATAGAGTAAGCCCTCGGAAAAGGCAAATCTGAGCTGGCAACTAAGTAAGATCACCCTGAAATGTCTCCAATTTGTCAGACACGAGCATACATTTTGCAGTTCAGTGGCTGTTGCCACTGAAAACACCATGTTGTACTAAGCCACATAAATAAGGAGAAGACCTTACTTTTATACAGGAATGTACGACCTCCAGTTGCTCCTATGTTCAAGCTGCTGAAGAAGTGTATTTATGAATAAAGTGCGGAGAACAGTTTGCTCCAGAAACAGCAATATGATCAAGCGCAGACTCTGTCTGCTTCCAATGGTGTTGTGGAGGTGCCAGTGTTGGACTGGGGTGGACAAGGTCTGTGTTGTTGGTTGAGGGATAAATATTGGTCAGGATTCCAGGGGTAAATCCCAAATTTCTTTCAGTATTGTCTGAGGTCCTTGCATTTCCATGAGAGGTCAGCTGACCTCAGTTTAATCTCTAAGCTTCTCCCACAAAATGCACGTCCAATGGTGCAGCATTTGTTCAGTTCTCAACTGGAGCATTAACATAGGACATGTGCTCAAATCTTTGAGGTAGAACTTCAACCTGCAACTTGATGACTGTTTCATTTCCAGTATGTACCAAGGTAGTTGATTTCAACTAGGCTGGTGATTAGAAGTCGACAGTGGAAATCTGCATCACTTGGCATAGAGATGGACAGTATGGTGGAAAGCCAGAGCTGCTGCTGTCATTATGCTGTGGCCATTGTTGAACTTTATACCTCTGCAGATGTCAAATAAGGTGTCAACGAAGGTGGGCTATGAACCAGCAAAACTTGGTGCATAAAATACATTTAAGATCACATATTTTCTCAGTAGGGAAAAAAGCATTTTAGAAGTTATGTATAATAGACAATCGGTGCAGGAGTAGGCCATTCTGCCCTTCGAGCCTGCACCACCATTCAATATGATCATGGCTGATCATCCTTAATCAGTATCCTGTTCCTGCCTTTTCTCCATAACCCTTGATTCCACTATCCTTGAGAGCTCTATCCAACTCTTTCTTAAATGAATCCAGAGACTGGGCCTCCACTGCCCTCTGGGGCAGAGCATTCCACACAGCCACCACTCTCTCTGGGTGAAGAAGTTTCTCCCCATCTCTGTCCTAAATGGCCTACCCTGTATTTTTAAGCTGTGTCCTCTGGTCTGGCACTCGCCCATCTGCAGAAATATGTTTCCTGCCTCCAGAGTGTCCAATCCTTTAATTTTATGTCTCAGTCAGGACCCCTCTCAGCCTTCTAAACTCAAGGGTATACAAGCCCAGTCGCTCCAGTCTTTCAGCGTAAGGTAGTCCCGCCATTCCAGGAATTGACCTCGTGAACCTACACTGCACTCCCTCAATAGCCAGAATGTCTTTCCTCTAATTTGGAGACCAGAACTGCACACAGTACTCGATGTGTGGTCTCACCAGGGCCCTGTACAGCTGCAGAAGAACCTCTTTGCCATGACTAAATGTGTTGACCAGCTCGGGTGGCAAAGTAATGTAAGGACATGTATACCAAAGTATAATTACACTATATACACTATTAATTTTGAGAGTTCCAAACGTATGTTTCACTCTGTGTTAAGTTTCTGAAGACATCATGAGCAGTAAGAGCAAAGCTGTTTAGTATTGTTTTCTGTTCCTTGAGATTAGGTTGCTAGTGCCAGGTAGACTGCCAGAAATGGTAGTTGGCTGTTCCACTGCATGAAGGTGTGGAAATCTAGTAATTGGTTGCAAAACAGGATTGACTTCCTATTTATATACCTACACATGGAGTACGTGTTCATTTTATAAAGCTCTGCTACTATCACCTAAATCCATGTTAATTGCAAATATTTTTGAGTAGTTTAATTTACTTGTGTCATAACCTTCAGTTGTGAGATTTCCTCCAAATGTTAAAGCACAGTGTGTCCCAGGACATGCCCTACCTGTGTCTGTGGGCACAGTGTTTTGAATCACTTCCATTTGGCTGCCTGTTGTCGCAAGGAAAGTAATGAACAGAGTTTGTAATGCCATGAGGTTTTAATTCAATTCTACCATGATATTTTATTTAATTCCTCTGATGGCTGAATCTTTCAACTTCAGTGGAAAAGTAGATTACAGAGAATGTCATCTAATATCAAATGATTTTTTAAAAACTGTGAAGTACTCTTGGCAGTCATTATGTGTATTGCTTTGTCAATTTGCCAATTTGTTTTTGTTTTCTTGGCTTATTGAACCTCTGACAGCTATTGGAAACAAATGGTCAAAAGAGGGAACAGAATCATGAGATAAATACACAAGCCAGAGAATAAAGCTTCCTCAAATATTTTTAAACAGAAAGTAAAGTTCCTTCAATGCAGTCCCAATTAAACACTTCCAGGACAGGAGCAGAACAGTATTAGAAACAGAGTAAGGGTCCCATTCTTTACATTTTCCCGTAAATGTAAAGCTCTCTGTATGGATGTAGCTCGCTGAGCTGGAAGGTTTGCTTTGAGACATTTCGTCACCATACTTGGTAACATCTTTGATTGAGCCTCTGGATGAAGCACTGGTGGTGTAGCCCACTTTCTATTTGGATGTTTGGATTTCCATGGATTAGTGATGTCATTTCCTATTCTTTTTCTCAGTGGCTGGTAAATGGCATCCAAGTCGATGTGTTGATAGAGTTGGAATGTCATGCTTCTAGGAATTCTCATGCATGTCTCTGTTTGACTTGTCCTAGGTTGGATGTGTTGCCCCAGTCGAAGTGGTGTCCTTCCTCATCCATATGTGAAGATACTAGTGAGAGTGGATCATGTCTTTTTTGTGGCTAGTTGATGTTCATATATCCTGGTGGCTAGTTTTCTCCCATGAAAGGAAACCACCTTTCCATACCTATCCCATGAAGCCCCCTTGTATGTTTCCATAAAATCAGCAGTCCTTCTCCTAAGCTGTAATGAGTACAAGTCCAATCTAATCAATTGCTCTCATAAGAAAATTCCCCTCTGTCCAGGAGCAACTTTGTGAATCTTCTCTGGACTGCCTGCAATGCCTTCAAAAAGAAAAACAAAGCCATCCAACTAATTCATACTGTACTCTGACTTGTGCCTTGTATAGTCTCAGTAAGACCTTTTTTTTTAATTCTCCTTTCCCTTTAAAATAAAGGCCAAGATTCTCTTTGCCTTCCCTTTTACTCACTGAACTTGGATGCTAGTTTTTTTGTGATTTATGGAGAAGAACTCTCTTGCTGCAGCTTTCCAAAGTCTTTCCCATTTTCATCTCTTCTTCCTAGCAAACTGATGTGTGTGTATATATAGATAATTGTTAAAAACACTGTCATTGGCATTTTTTTGTCTAGTTTCATGGCAAACAGCATTAGGAGTAATAAATTAGCTTAAATTAAGCACAGAGCTGTACTTGACCAAAAGTTAAGCAATTTCTCAGGACGATCGGGGGGAAAAAAATTGGCATAGAATAGATTTTTTGAAACATTTCTTGACTGTGTTTGAATGGCTCTGTAACTGAGGTATAACAGAAATGTTCTTGGGATCCTGCAATTTTGATCACCCCTTGTATTTTGGCTACAATGATAAGTGGTTCGACTTCTGGACAGCGATTGTACATCATGACCACAGGATTAAAAGAACACAGCATCTCCACTTAATCTCTCTCTTAATGTTGTTTCCCTCTAATGCCATCAGTAAATTAATGCTAATACATATATTTAAGGTTGAGAGTTTTAATTTTAATAGGTAAAAACAATGACTGCAGATACTGGAAACCAGATTCTAGATTAGTGGTGCTAGAAGAGCACAGCAGTTCAGGCAGCATCTGAGGAGCAGTAAAATCGACATTTCGGGCAAAAACCCTTCATCAGGGATAAAGGCAGAGAGCCTGAAGGGTGGAGAGATATGGTGGGCCTCCTTCACCGCCGCTCCCTCACCACCAGACGCCTGGAGGAAGAACGCCTCCTCTTCCGCCTCGGAACACTTCAACCCCAGGACATCAATGTGGACTTCAACAGCTTCCTCATTTCCCCTTCCCCCACCTCACCCTCGTTCTAAACTTCCAGCTCAGCACTGTCCCCATGTCTTGTCCTACCTGCCTATCTTCTTTTCCACCTATCCATTCCACCCTCTTTCCCCCCCCCCCCCCCGCCCCTGACCTATCACCTTCATCCCCTCCCCCACTCACCTATTGTACTCTATGCTACTTTCTCCCCACCCCCACCCTCCTCTAACTTATTTCCACACTTCAGGCTCTCTGCCTTTATTCCTGAAGAAGGGCTTTTGCCCGAAACGTCGATTTTACTGCTCCTCGGATGCTGCCTGAACTGCTGTGCTCTTCCAGCACCACTAATCTAGAATTTTGATTTTAATGTCATTTGACCCACATTTCCTTTTGGTTCCCTGCACTGCACCCACGTTCTTTAACCCACTGCTTCTGATTCTGCTGTTTGTGCCTTTAGTGTGTTTTTCACCGGCTGTCCCGTTCGCATGCTCAATTGTACTTCTAAATTCTCCAATGCCTGCTGCAACCACATGGGACTTGAGCTGCCTCTCCCACACTGATCCTGCTATTCTCTGCAGGTATTTGTTGTTTCGGAAAAACAATTGATGGATTGAAATGGCATACCGTGCATATGCAGTGCTGTGTAACTGCATGACCAGATGGTCATTTTTGGAAGAATCTCTGCTCCCTAACCAGTCATCTTACTGCTGACCCTCAACCTGTGATTTCTGCTGCTGTCTAATCCACCCTCTTGCTTTTGACCTTCCATCTTGCTTCGTTGTATATGGTGATCTTCCTTGGTGTTCACAGGGTAGACATGATTGTTGTGACTTAAAGCTATAAATTTGTGTCCATGCATTACTCGATGGAGTGATATTTACTCAAGAATGGTGAGAGCCAGCTGTGATGTTGAAAACTTTAGATCGGACTGTCAGAGTGTGGGATTAACTGGACGTTGTGAGATCAGGGAGGGATTTTTTTTTAACCACAGTTGTTTTGCAGACTCTGGAAAGACAATGATGGGACTTAAGAGCATATTCCCTTAGGCCATGATCTCTGAGCAACAGAAATTGCCCAAGTGTATATTGTCGAGTCTCTGGGATGTTCTGCACAGTTACGACTGCTGCCTCAGATGAGGAGAGAGGTGTGACCCACCCCCCAGTTGCTCACAAGACCCCAGAGTTTAGGAATTCCTGATGTAGGTAAATCATTTGTAATGCAGTTTTGTTTAAATTTGTTCACAGGATGTGGGCATTGCTGACTGGGGCTAGCATTTATTTCCCATTCCAGAATACCCAGAAAGCAGTTAAGGGGCTCTCTGGGTCTGGAGTCAATTGTAGGTCAGATCAGATAAGGATGGCAGATTTCTTTCCTTCAAGGAAGTTAGTGAATTGTTTGGGCTTTTCAACATTATTAGACTTTTAATTCCAGATGTTTTGTTGTTGAATTCAAATTTCACCTGCCATGGCGGGATTTGAACCCAGGACTCCAGAACATACCTAGGCCTCTGGCTTAATAATCAACATTACTATTAAATAGGGAGGTGAAGGTTTAGTGGTATTATTGCTGGATTGTTAATTCCGAGACCCAGGTAATGTTCTAGGGACCCATTAAGATGCTGGAATTTGAATTCTATGCGGATCTGGAATTAAGAGTCTAATGATGACCATGAATCCATTGTCAATTGTTGGGAAAAGCCCATCTGGTCCATTAATGCCCTTTAAGGAAGGAAACTGCATCCTCACCTGGTATAGCCTACATGTGACTCCAGACCCACAACAATGTGGTTGACTCTAGCTGCCATCTGGGCAATTGGGGATCAGCAATAAATGCTGGCCAAGCCATCAACGTCCTTGTCCTCTAAACAAATTTTTTAAAACGTCCAGCGATAATACCACTGAATCATCGCCTCTCCTGCCCTGATATTGTGCAATATAGCAAAAATACAAATATTATGTAGAAATTGGACTGTATTGGTTATGTCACTGGGTGAGTAGAGTCCTAGATTAGTATTCTGGGGAAATCAGTTCGAGTCCCCTCATGGCAAGTGGGAGACTGAATTCAGTTAATAAAATGTGTGGTTGAAAGCTCACTGCCAATAATGACAACCATAGAACTGTGAATGATTGCTGTTAGAAACCCACCTCGTTCACTAATGCCTTTTCAGGGAAGGAGATCTGCCATCCTTTCTTGGCCTGGCCGGCACATGATTCCAGATCCATAGGAATGGATTCAACTCTTAACTGCCCTCTGAAATGACCTAACAAGCCAAGTGATAATTAGGGATGGGCAAAAATTGCTGACCTTGGCGGTGACATCCACATCTTGTGAAAGAATGAAGTGAAAAAAAAATTTTGAGATGTAACAAGAAGAGCTACAGGAAAGACAGTGTCATAATGGTAATGTCTTTGAGTACTCCAGAACTCTTCAGTAATGTGGTTGATTCTTGATTGATCTCTGGGCAATAAATGCTGGCCTAGCCAGCAACTCCACCATCCCATGAGCTAATTTTTAAAAACGTGAATACTTAATGAGAAAATGCATTTCTTAAAGTAATCCGTTGGTTATACTGAGTTTAGTGAAATCCTCCAGATACAATCAAGTGCTCTACAAATCAAGTTCTGTTTTCTCTTCCAATAGATACTGCACAGATGATATCTTGCTCCGTGAAATGATGTCTGATCCCTTGTTGCATCATTATGGAGTTATAATTATTGATGAGGCTCATGAGCGGACAGTGGCAACAGATGTCCTGCTTGGTTTATTGAAAGACCTGCCAAGGCAGAGGCCAGAACTGAAGATTGTGGTCATCACAGCACCACATCTGGAGAGCAGACTTGGGAGTTACTACACTGGAGTGCCTTTTGTAAAAGTGGACGGTGCTGAGGAAGCTTTCTTTCCTGCGGAAGTTATATACAGAGATGGCCAGTTTAAAGACTGTGTTTCAGCTGCTGCACAAACCGTACTGGATATCCACAGGAAGGGAGAAGAAGGCAATATTTTAGTCTTCTTGGCCAGTGAAAAGGTGGGTGCGCAGATTTGTCAAAGCAAGTCAGTCCTTTTTGGTGGTTGAGATTTATGGCTGTTGTCTGGCAGTAATCAGCTGGAAATTCCCTTTACAATGTATGGAAGTTGCATTTCCTCTACCTGCTCCATAAACTTGTTCTTCTTTATTCATCTATCCAGTCTAACATGGGCCTTGTTTGTTCTGAGATTTGTACTCCGAAAAGATTGCAGGGGAATGGTTGAGAGACCATGGAGGTCATCAGAGAATAGGCCATTATACTACTCCAGTGCTGTCTTGGATATATGTGTTGACTTGTATGTTATGCTAAGTAGCATAATCAGGGATGCTGTCTGATCAACCTGATGTCTGTGATACGTGGTCTTCAGGTGGACCTGTGTAAACCGATCCAGGTCTGGGAATCCTGAAATAGCTCTTGAGTTATGGAATCACTGAGCCAAAGTCTCTGGGTGTTATGAACATTGGGGTTGTTCTGCGGTCAGTGAGTACTAGCAATTTAATTATCCAGGTAATTTGTGGCAGGGGCTGGTTGTGATTGGGGGATGATGGGGATGTCAGTTAGGTGTGAAATATTAAAGGCTGAGGAGAATTGGACAAGGCTTTTCAAAGTTGTGAGCACGCTAGATAGAGTAGATAGGGAAACATTGTTCCTGTTTGTTTCTTAAATAAAAAAGCGAGGGCCTCGAATTTAAAGAGACTTGGAACCAAAGTAGGAATGATATAAAACGCTTTCTTATGCAGCATGCCATTAGCGTACACAATGCTCTGCCTACAGATATTGAGGCAGGTTCATTGAGAGATTCAGTATGGCATTGGATGATTATTTGGATAGAAATGCAGGGATATGGAGAAAAAGCAGGAGATTGCCAGCCCAGTCATAAAACCAACACAGACACAATGAGCTAACTGGCCCCCTCCTGTGCTGAAACAATTCTGTGAATTGAAGCCAAACTGTTCAAAAACTCCTGTTTGGTTTTCCCATTGCCAGCTGCTTTCGTTCTTTGTATTCCTGCATGCAAAGATTCAATTTAATGATGGAGGGTATACAATTTACTCAACTGTGCTCCTGGTATACCTTAGGAGCTTGAAAATATTAGGATCCAATTAATGAGTTTCCCAATCTCTCCACTTCACTAAATAAACATTTTCATCAATCAAAAGTTCATTCCAGATGGTAAAACAATCTTTTTTTTGTCACCATTGACAAGAAAAGCATAATAACAGATGACATGGTATCTTTTTACAAGCTGTCTTTCATAATAGATATCAGCCTTAAAGAGATAACAGCCCTTAAGAATTCACTCTGCAGTCTTGTTTTTCAAGTTTTTTGGCAGTAGTACTCTCCAGTCTTGCCTAAGATGAAAAGATGCCCTTTTACTCTTAAAGCCCGATGAGCAGCCCACTGTGTGCTGGGAGACACTCCTCGATCAGACTGTAGAAATGTGACTGAAAGCTCTAAGCAGCTACACCATGAATCCTACAGTGTGTGCAGTAAGGCAAGGGTTGGGGGCAGCTGTGGTGGTTCTTACTTTCCTCCATTGTACTCTTGGAAAGAGCAACTGCATGGTCCACACTCCCACTATTTTCCATTGTGCTGCAAACATTAAAATAGTAGTGAATTTCTTTTTAGAAAGTTAAGATTACATCTGCTCCCACTACCCTTTGTGGGTAGTGCAGCTCAGATCATTAACAATGTGGTGAGTTCAAAAGAATGAATCTGATTTCTTCCTGCGTGTATGGTGTCTAAAATTCTTCACAGAATTGAATCCAAATTATTTATGAGTATATTCACAGCAGCTGTTTTGCTTTGTACTATTGGCTTCTCTTTATAAAACCAAGAATACTGTGCATTTCTTTTAACAGCTTTATTAAAGTCCTGCCACTTTTCCAGAGTTTTATGTAGGTCAAGCCCATGTGTCTATTCCTGGAACCACTTTAAAATTGCACAATTTAGTTTATTTTGCATTCATTAAATTTCATCTACTGTGAATGTATGTGCCTATGCTGTGAGTTTTGTGCTCCAAAAATGAGTTAGAAGTAAAAAATAGTCCATACGACCTCTCACTGCTGATGTTGGCTTCTATGGTTCTCACTGTTCACTGCACTTCTAAGTTCCATGTCATTTATAAACTTAAAAACTTAACTCCGATGTTATGGTTCCAGTTGGTGTTATTACTACACAAATAAGATACCAGATTGAAATGTGACTTGCTTTTTTTTGTTTGGTTTTAACAAGATGGTCAGCATGGTGGCTCAGTGGTTAGCACTGCTGCCTCAGTGCCAGGGACCCAGGTTTGAGTCCACCCTTTGGTAACTGTCTGTGTGGGTTTCCTCCCGCAGGTCTGAAGATGTGCAGATTAGATGGATTGGCTATGCTAAATTACCCATAGTGTGCAGGCTAGTTGGATTAGCCATGGGAAATGTTGGGTTACAGGGATAGGACAGGTGGATTGGGATGCCCTTGGAGTGTCGATGTGGACTCGATGAGCCAAATGGCCAGGTTCCAAACTGTTATTAGATTAAACAGAAGCATACAGTATTTCAGATTTAATTTTAATAATAAAAAACAAGTTCAAGAAGGGAAAGAAATGAAGATAAAATAGAATAAGCCTTTTACGCATTGCACAGATTTTGAAACACACTGTTAGATATCCTATTAATTTCAAAACCCACCTTTACCGATTCCAAAACCACCTTTTTGCAGTATTCACCAGAAAGACAAGAACATTGTTAAAGTTTTGTGACAGTTATTGCCGTGGGCGGCACGGTGGCACAGTGGTTAGCACTGCTGCCTCACAGCGCCTGAGACCCGGGTTCAATTCCCGCCTCAGGCGACTGACTGTGTGGAGTTTGCACGTTCTCCCCGTGTCTGCGTGGGTTTCCTCCGGGTGCTCCGGTTTCCTCCCACACTCCAAAGATGTGCAGGTCAGGTGAATTGGCCATGCTAAATTGCCCGTAGTGTGAGGTAAGGGGTAGATGTAGATGTAGATGTAGGGGTATGGGTGGGTTACGCTTCGGCGGGGCGGTGTGGACTTGTTGGGCCGAAGGGCCTGTTTCCACACTGTAAGTAATCTAATCTAATTAAAGCAGTTGAACACAGTTATCGTTCATAGTTTTAAGAAGGCTAGTAGAATATGTACCCCTGAGATTCCTTAACTAATCCAGTTACCTACTTTTGGAGTCTGATATATTGGCAATAATTCCTAAAATAACTGAAGCAGCTTTCTCTGTAGTTGTAACTGCTGCCACAGGAGAGATGACCTATATGCTGTTTGCTTTGGCTTACTTAATGTTAAACAGACTTTTCATTTCAATTCATTAAAAACAAAACAATTGTTTTAGATATTTAGATATTTTCATGTTGTCTCTTGACATGTGGAGACGGTGTCTGACCTCTATTGAGCGCTCTCCTTCAAAGGGTAGCATTTCATGATCCATTGTAATTATACACTTATTTATAACTGATAATGTAGTTAGAGTTATACAGCATGAAAACAGACCCTTTGATTTGCCTTGTCTGTGCCAACCAGATATCCTAAATTGATCTTGTCCCACTTTTCCACCATTTGGCCCATATCCGTCTAACCCTTCTATTTATATGCCCACCCAGATGCCTTTTAAATGTTGTAATTGTACTGGTCTCCACCCCTTCCCCGGCAGCTCATTCCACACACGCACCACCTTCTGCGTGAAAAAGTTGCCCCTCTGCTTAATATCGAGTAAGCCAAACAGTATATAGGTCCTCTCCTCTATGGCAGCATTTATAGCTCCAGAGAAAGCTGCTTCAGTTATTTTAGGGGTTTGGCATTATATCAGACTCCAGAAGATGCCTCTTAAATCCCATTTAATTTTTTTCCCCACTCACCTTAAACCTATGCCCTAGAGTTTGGACACCCTTACCCTGGCTATTCACCCTATCCATGTCTTTTGTGATTTTATAAACCTCTATAAAGTCATCCCTCAGCTTCCAATAGTCCAGGGAAGAAAAAGCCCCAGCCTATTTCGCTCCTGCTTATAGCTTAAACCGTCCAATCCTAGTAACGTCCTTGTAAATGTTTTCTGAATCCTTTCAAGTTTCACGATATCTTTCCTATAGTAAGGAGATGAGAATTGAACACTGTATTCTAAAGACACATAAATAAAGCTTTTTGTGTATCAGTCAAGTCATCGGTGGTAGGAAATATTTATAAATTAATAAATAAAAGCAAATTACTGCAGATACTGGAATCTGAAACAAAAAGAGAAAATGCTGGAAAATCTCAGCAGGTCTAGCAGCATCTGTAAGGAGAGAAAAGAGCTGACGTTTAGTCTAACTGACCCTTTGTCAAAGCTTAAAAAAGGGGAGAAATAGGGAGGTATTTATACGAGGCTGAGAGAAAGTGAGTCATGGCTCCAGAAGCAAAGGTAACAATAAAGAGATGATAGTGCATAGAGAAATTATAGGGAGATTAGGAGCTGTGACTGACCAAGGCCGAAGCCAGTGCTGTGTGACAAAATATGTGGGAGATGGGGGGGGTGAGTGAAGCAGAGGCAAAATGGAAAACAGGGGAGAAGGGTAGCAAAGCGGGAAGAGGAGAGGAGAAAGGTGATGAGACAGTGGGGAGCAAGAGAAAGAGAGACAATCAAGAAATAAGAGGTACAGAACAGTGGGGGGAAAAATATTTAAAAATATATAAATTAAATAAAATGAAATGAAATAAAAATATCTGAAGTTGTTGAATTCAGTGTTGAGACCAGCAGGCTGTAACGTGCCTATGTGGAAGATGAGATGCTGTTCTAGATTAGTTTCCCTACAGTGTGGAAACAGGCCCTTCGGCCCAACAAGTCCACACTGACCCTCCGAAGAGTAACTCACCCAGACCCATTTCCTGAAGAAGGGCTTATGCCCGAAATGTCTATTCTCCTGCTCCTTTGATGCTGCCTGACCTGCTGCGCTTTTCCAGCAACACATTTTTAAGCTCTGATCTCCAGCATCTGCAGTCCTCACTTTCTCCCAGACCCATTTCCCTCTGACTAATGCACCTAACGCAATGGGCAATTTAGCATGGTCAATTTACCTGCCCTGCACATCTTTTGGACTATGGGAGGAAACTGGAGCATCTGGAGGAAACCCACGCAGACACAGGGAGAATGTGCAAACTCTACACAGACAGTTGCCCAAGGCTGGAATCGAACCTGGGATCCTGGTGCTGTGAGGCAGCAGTGCTAACCACTGAGCCACTGTGCCACCCAGTGTTCCTCCAGTTTGCATTGTTATACGAAAGATTTATGACTGAAGAAAGAAATAACTTGCTTGTATCTCTTTTCTGCTATGTTTGTGTACTAAACAGTGACATTGACAAGAAATGTCTTAATCTTTGCAATTGCCCTGCAGTACAGTATTTCCATGAGATATCACATTTAAAGCAAGAATTAGCAAAGCAACTAAAGCTTTGGATTTATATGCTACATTTTTAAAAATATTCATCTCTGCAAAATTACTGTTGAGCACTGACTTCGTAAAACAGCCTGATCTTCAGAATTGAATGTGGGTATTACTGGCAAACTAGAACTCATTGCAAATTCTGAATTGCTCTTGAACTGGGAGGTTTGATGGACCATTTCATTGGGCAATTATAAGCTACCATGGTGCTGTTGGTCAGACCGGGCAAATGTGGCGGATATCCTTCCCTGAAGAGCATTTGTGAATCAGATGGGAATCAGCTGTTATGGGTTACTGTTACAATCTTGGACCATAGAGAATTACAGCAAGTGTTGTGCCACAAGAGGAAACATTTTGGGCCCACTGTTTCTGTTTAATCATTCTAGTTCCCTCTTCAATATCTCATTTGAACCTGCCTCCACCACATTTCCAGGTCATGTATTCCAGACCCAAACAACTTGCTGTTTGAAAGTATTTTTCTCACCTTGCAGTTTCATTTGCAAATCACTTCAAATCTACACCCCATCATTCCTGCTGCTCATTCCTTTTTATGAGCAGCAACAGTTTTTCCCTATGTCCTCTATTCAGTCGTCTTATGATTTTATAAATTCTATCTGATCTCCTCTTAGCAGCCTGTTCTCCAAGGAGACCAGTCCCAGTCTGTCCAGTCTATCGTCGTAATTTAAGTTTTCATTTCTTGAGCCATTCTTGTGAACCTCTTCTGCGCACTGTCTGGATTAGTGGTGCTGGAAGAGCACAGCAGTTCAGGCAGCATCCAACGAGCAGCGAAATCAACGTTTCGGGCAAAAGCCCTTCATCAGGAATAAAGGCAGTGAGCCTGAAGCGTGGAGAGATAAGCTAGAGGAGGGTGGGGGTGGGGAGAGAGTAGCATAGAGTACAATGGGTGAGTGGGGGAGGAGATGAAGGTGATAGGTCAAGGAGGAGAGGGTGGAGTGGATAGGTGGAAAAGAAGATAGGCAGGTCGGACAAGTCAAGGAGACAGTAACTGAGCTGGAAGTTTGAAACTAGGATGAGGTGGGGGAAGGGGAAATGAGGAAGCTGTTGAAGTCCACATTGATGCCCTGGGGTTGAAGTGTTCCGAGGCGGAAGATGAGGCGTTCTTCCTCCAGGCGTCTGGTGGTGAGGGAGCGTCCTATCCTTCCCATCACGTCACCAAAAACTCTGTACACGACTCTGCCTGAGGTCTAATAAGTGTTATATGCAAGTTCACCACAATCTTATTGCCCTTGTACTCTGTGCCCTTACTAGAATACTGTCTGTTTTGATAACTGTTCGCTCCATCTAAATTGTTACTTTCAATGGTCTGTGCACATATGCCAAGTCCCTGTGCTCCTGCACCAACTTTTAAAGTTTTGTGCTCCTAATGTCTGTCGTGTTCTTCGTACCAAAATGTCTTCTCTGCAAAATTCGAAAAACACTTGACAGGTTAGCTGCAGGAAGAATATTCCCAATGGTGGAAAGTCCAGAAACAGGGGTTAGAGTTTAAGGATAAAGGGATCTGAGCCGAATGGTCTAATTCTGCTTATCTTATGTAGTTAAGAACTTGCAAGATATAATCTATTTATAAATCTAGCAAAGCAAAGTTCCTTCCAGCTGAGTGTCAATTTATGCAGATAGCTTAGAGGCAAAATTTAATAAGAGAAATGAATCTGCAGCACTTGGTTTTGAGCTTTGCCTGCTTTGGGAATTATTACAACAGAGTTCTGTTGCAGTTCAGTGCCTGGGTAACTGTTCTTGACAATAACTGGGTTGTTAGAATTACTTATTTATGAAAATATATTTTGGTCCCATGTTAAACGTGCCTGCATTAAATTAGATTTTCCAAATTTCTCAGTCCTAGAAATATTAGATTTGGCGAATTGGATTTGTATAAATCCAATCAGTTGTTCTTTTCGATGGGTAGAAGTTTGAAGAGGATAATATTTTCCAAAATCGCATGAAGTGCATGTATGGTTCAGTAGGGATTTTGGTCTCTGACTGATGTTTGTGTTTCCTTCCTTCTTCTGACAGCACAGGACTAAGGTTTTGACTTCATTAACTTTTATTGTGCATTCACATCCTTGCACCTGAAAGTCCAAGAGAATGTTTGCTTCTGGCATTAAACTTGATTTATGATTGTGCCACTGATATTTTGAACTGATGCTGTTGTTACTGCCACATAAAGAAACTCTTTCAGATTTAAGTGTCCTTATTTCAAAACCCTTGGTATTTGATTAAAGGATTCAAAACGACTCTGGATATGGTCTATGAATGTGATGGACCTAGCTAGTATACATCATGATCCTTGCTGGATTCCATCAAGTTTTTATTCTACAAACACTCTCTTTTTATCATTTGGATGTTGTTTCACACTGTTTGTTATCTTTTGGTACCACAAACCTTTCAATAGTTCAAAATAGATTTTAAGACCATAAGACATAGGAGTGGAAATAAGGCCATTCGGCCCATCAAGTCCACTCCACCATTCAATCATGGCTGATGGGCATTTCAACTCCACTTACCCACATTCTCCCCGTAGCCCTTAAATTCTTGATGTCACAAGGAATTATCAATCTCTGCCTTGAAGACATTTAGTGTCCCGGCCTCCCCTGCACTCTGTGGCAATGAATTCCACAGGCCCACCACTCTCTGGCTGAAGAAATGTCTCCGCATTTCTGTTCTGAATATACCCCCTCTAATTCTAAGGCTGTGTCCACGGGTCTTAGTCTCCTTGCCTAACGGAAACAATTTCCTAGCGTCCACCTTTTCCAAGCCATGTATTATCTTGTAATCTTATTATCTTATTTTTGCCACTTTTTTAGTTTTATCTACACAAATTATAACTATTTTAGGCTAGTGCTTCCAAATAAACCTGTTCGACTATAACCTGGTGTTGTTTGATTTTTAGCTTCTATACCTTTGAAAGGCAACCCTTCTATACCTTTCAAAGAATTGACTGGAAGGTATAGAATACTTCTGGACCTCTAACAGGATGGGTTATTAAATTAGTTTCACAGATTTATTTGTTGGATTTTTATATATTGAGCATTCCCAACCTAAAATTGACTATATGGCTTCAGTTGGAATTCCTTCTCCATTTCTCCCTCTCCTTCAAAAGGCTTCCTATAAACTGACCTCTTTGACCATTTGGTCTGACTTCACTGCTAGTGTCAGGTTTTGTTTCATAACCAGGACAGTACTTGCATGATGCCTTTAATGTCGTAACATTTTCCAAAGCAGTTCACGGCAGCAATATAAAACAAAATGAGCATCATAACCAGGATTTTGTTTAACACCAATTTGAGACATATTGTGAAAAGTGCTTAGGAACAAAATTGTGATTGTTAGCCTGTGGATCCCAATGGAATTTTCCTCACATTTCTATCTGGGTCTGTCTTGGGATAGATCAGAGATTGATTTGTATGATTGGCCAACCACTTCATTATGTTACTACTAGGATGATAGATGGCAAATGGAAAAAAAACATCGTGAGACTGTTAATCCCGTGACTCAGGTAGTGTTCTGGGGATTCAGGTTCAAATCTGACCATGGCAAGTGATGGAATTTGAATTCAATAAGAACCGAGAATTAAGAGTCCAGTGATGATCTAGGATCCATTCTCAATTGTCAGAACCCATTTGGTTTACTTGTGTCTTTTAGGGATCCGTGAAGTTAAAAATCAAACAATAACAGGTTATAGTCCAACAGGTTTGTTTGGAAGCACTAGCATTTGGAGCGCTGCTGCTTCATCAGGTGATTGTGAAGTATAAGGTCATAGGACCACAGAATTTATAGCAAAAGTTTACAGTATGATGTAACTGAAATCATGTATTGAAAAAGACGTGAATTGTTTAAGTCTCTCATCTTTTAGAATGGACATGTTGGTTTCAGTTATTTCATTTGTAATTTCCAGAACTTTCTTAAAGTTACATTCTCAAGGGAACTTTAACAACAGGTGCCATGTTGGCCCAAATAAAACTGAAACCAACAAGCCTATTCTAAAAGGTGAGAGACTTAACAAACAATCTAGGTCTTTTTCAATATATAATTTCAGTTCCATTACACTAAACTTTTGCGATAAATTCTGTGTCCAACGATCTTATACTCCACAACCACCTAATGAAGAAGTAGCACTCCGAAAGTTAGTGCTTCCAAATAAACCTGTTGGACTATAACCTGATGTTGTGATTTTAACTTTGTACACCCCAGTCCAACACCGGCACCTCCAAATCAGGGATCCATGAGTAATCCTTACTGGTCTGGTCTACAGGTTCACAGCAATGTGGATAACTCTTAACTATCCACTGGACAATTGAAGAATAGGCAATAAATGCTGGCCTAGCATGGGTTCCTCTCTCCTGTGAATGAATTTTTTAAAAATTTAGGAACATGGAAATGTCTGGACAAAAGCTATGATAAGTGAATGAGAAGATTAACAAAATATCAAGAGATGCCTGTACAGGAGTGCTGTAGGAATTTTGGTCACAATACCCTCAAAGGAACTACTTGCCTAAAAACGTGGGGACTGGGAAAGGGAAGAATTAGATGATAATATTCTTCTCCAGGGATATAGCAGCATTAGCAGAAGTACAAGAACTAAGCCCCAATACATGAAAATATTTTCGATAATAAAGTTAAGAAAATGCTTTTTTGACAAAAGAAGTCTACTTTCTCCTTTGATGTTGCATACTTGGATAGTTCAACTGTTCTCCATATAGATGGGTACAAGATATTCAACACATGGGCTGTACTGTCACGAATATGAGTCAGCAAGCTTGGGAGATGTTAATTGGGACAGCAAGAATTTGGCTTGGATTCAACCATTTTAAAAATTCAGCATTGACATGATTGGTCAAAAATACACACACTCTCTTTCTGCACTGTATATTTCTAAGGTCCTCACCAGTGCTGCTGCTGCATTATTCAGCAGCCATTTTGATTTCTGAATGTTCTACCTGGTTGCATCTGCAACTTATTACTCATTCTCAAGTAACTTTTTTTTAAATTGCCTGTAAACCAATGCAAACTCAGCTGGTTGTGTGCTTGTTGACAATTTGGTGTTGCACCATACGACAAGAACTTGTGACTTGTGCTGCATGGAGCAACAAAATGAACTCTAACTCAATCCTCCTGATCTAAAAGTCAAGAACAGGTCTTTGCACACACCAATTAGATTTAGTCATGACTCAAAATCAACATAAGCAAGTTTCCACTTCATTTGCTGAAAGGAACATAATTCAAATTTACTGTTGACTAGTTTGCAATTTTAATTACTGTTCCAGCAACTGGTGATGTTTATCTTGGAATTTGTTGGCACTTACACAGCAATTTCCAAATGAGAGTGGATGCCTGATATAAACACAATTAGAGAAAATTGCATCCAGTGGAGTAACATATTGTTTTGTTTTAAAGCAATTATTGTTGCATTAAATTTTAAAATTGCTAAGTCTGACCACAGGAAGTGTAACAACTCTGTGGTAAACTGAGATTGCAGTTAGATTAAAGACATGTATGCAACTGTTTCTTTTTATTGTAATATCTAAAAACAGTTAACCGTTTTATTTCTCTCTATTTCACTTTTCAAAGCAGATTCTGAACTGAGCTCCTAATCCAACACCCTTTCCATTGCAAAGACTGCTTACTTGGCCGTCTGCAATAATGTTTCTGCCTTAACTTTAAAAGCATCATTGTCCATACTTTTGTAATTTCCTGACTTGACTGTTGCCATGCTATCAAGACCATCCTCCCATTCTCCACACTCCAGTAAACTTTCGCTCATAAAACAGTTTGCCATCCCATCTGTACCAAGACTTTTTCGTTACCCTTGACTTGAGTGGTTTGATAGGCTGTTTTAGAGGGGCAGTAGTGAATCCTTAAGGCCAAGTTTAAAGCAAATGCATTTGACTTAGCTTTAGTCACCAGACCTAATATCTCCATATGTAACTTGTTTTTATCTTTCTATAAAGTACTTTTTGGATGCTATTTAGTGTTAAATTTGTCCCCCAATACCCCTCACTTGCATTTATCATTGTATATAAAATGCAGTTTTCAGGTGTTGCCAAAACTGATATTGTAAGAAGGTAGGTGTCCATCCATGATTTTGGATGAGTAACCAAAAGCTTGGTTGAATTTTAAGCAGATATTTAAAACTGGAAATAAGAGATATTGAGGGAGTTTTGAAAGTTAACAACAGCAATTTAGCTTTGTTTGGCACTGTTAAAATAGTCAATGTCCCAAGCTATTTCGGAGGATGTTGGGCAGTAGAAAGCCAGAGAATGCAGAGAAAGCTGGAGTCACCAAGAAAGATTTGGAGCATTTAGGGTTGGAGAAGATGAAGGGTGGAGAGTGTGGTGCTTCAAAAGCACAGCAGGTCAGGCAGCATCCGAGGAGCAGGAAGATTAATGTTTCGGGAATAAGCCCTTCTTCAGGAATGAGGCTTATGTCCGAAATGTTGATTCTCCTGCTCCTTGGATGCCGGCTGACCTGCTGTGCTTTTCCCACACCACACTCTTGACTCTGATCTCCAACATCTGCAAACCTCACCTTTCCCCTGGAGAAGATAAGGTGGAGCAAGCTTTAAAAATTTCAAGCCTAATGTTTCCAGAATTGGAGCTAATATCACTTGTTTGACAATATTAACTGTGGTAAGCAAATGGGACTTGATAGTTTTGGACAAGTTGGAATTGGGGCAGCACGGTGGCTCTGTGGTTAGCACTGCTGCCGCACAGCACAAAGGACCCGGGTTCGACGCTACCCTCTGGCGACTCTCTGTGGAGTTTGCACATTCTCCCCATGTCTGCTTGGGTTTTCTGAGTATTCCAGTTTCCTCCCACTGTCCAAAGATGTACAAGGTAGGTGGATGGGCAATTTGCCATGGCCAATAGTGTCGAAGGATGTGTAGGTTATGTGGATTAGCCACTGGCAATGCAGGGTTACAGATTTAGGGTAGGGGAGTGGGCCTGGTGGGATGTTGTTCGGAGGGTTGATGTGAACTCAATGGGAAAATGGCCTGCTTCCACACTGTGGGGTTATATGGTTCACTGATGGTCGGTGGAGGATGAGAAGTTATAAAAGAGAACATGAGAAGTGGGGATAGTGGAGTCTGCAGATGAGAGACTTGTTTGCAGTACAGTGGAGCTCAGGAGCTGAGCCGTGTAATATTGCAGAGCTTTAAGTAAAGTCTTTGGTAGACGATTATGAACAGTGAAGCTCAGCCAAGGATCAAAACAGAGATACATTTGGAAACTGCTTGAGAGTGTGCCTGGCAAATGCGATGAACCCAATGTCAAGGGAACGGAATTCTTAGATCGCTTCATAAAACAGTTGCGTTTGTCTTCCCAATGTTGTGGAGGACATTATAAGTAAATCCTAAGACTGATGTCAGATTTGCAGTCTGACAGAGCAGATAAAGGTAAGGGTTGGGGCAGGAATCATTAGAAGTTTGGATGTTGTCAGTGTAGTTGTGAAAAGCGGCTTGTTCCTTACCCATGGAAGATATTGATAATGATGTAAACAAGGTTAAATCCTTGCAGGCTGCAGAGGTGGCAGTATACCCAATTTCTGGAGATAACCTTTCCAGACGCATTCAGGTTGATCAAAAATAGCTACGAAAGAGAACTTCTGTTGATGTAGATATAGAAGGTTTGGAGAACACTGGTGTGGTTAACCATGTGGGAAAAAGGTAATAATGACGGTGTCATTTATAACATTGATAAGGGCCCTTCATGTTATACTATGGTATTGTAGCTTTGAATTTCAAGAAGAAATTTGAGACAATTGCTGCAAATGTCTTGCCTATATTTTCATTCCTCCTTCGTAGGAGATGCATGTTTTGCCTTTCCACATTGCAAATTACAAATTGGACAGTGTATTGTGAAAATGGCAACATTTTCTGTGTTACACTCAGACATGATAGGGCATAGACTTCTTGGAGATAACAAAAAAAATGATCATAGTCATAGAGATGTATAGCACGGAAACAGACCCTTTGGTCCAACCCGTCCATGCCGACCAGATATCCCAGCCCAATCTAGTCCCACCTGCCATCATCTGGCCCATATCCCTCCAAACCCTTCCTATTCATATACCCATCCAGATGCCTTTTAAATGTTGCAATTGTACTAGCCTCCACCACTTGCTCTCGCACCTCATTCCATACACGTACCACTCTCTGCGTGAAAAAGTTGCCTCTTAGGTCTCTTTTATATCTTTCCCCTCTCACCCTAAACCTATGCTGTCTAGTTCTGGACTCCCTGACCCCAGGGAAAATACTTTGTCTATTTCTCTTATCTGTGCCCCTCATGATTTTATAAACTGCTAGAAGGTCACCCCTCAGCCCCCGACACTCCAGGGAAAACAGCCCCAGCCTGTTCAGCCTCTCCCTATAGCTCAAATCCTCCAACCCTGGCAACATCCTTGTAAATCTTTCTGAACCCTTTCAAGTTTCACAACATCTTTCCGATAGGAAGAAGACCAGAATTGCATGCAATATTCCAACAGTGGCCTAACCAATGTCCTGTACAGCTGCAACATGTACTCCCAAATCATATACTCAATACTCTGACCAATAAAGGAGAGCATACCAAACATCATCTTCACTATCCTATCTACCTGCGACTTCACTTTCAAGGAGCTATGAACCTGCACTCCAAGGTCTCTTTGTTCAGCAACACTCCCTAGGACCTTACCATTAAGTGAATAAGTCCTGCTAAGATTTGCTTTCCCAAAATGCAGCACCTTGCATTTATCTGAAGTAAACTCCATCTGCACTTCTCGGCCCATTGGCCCATCTGATAAGATCTTGTGTACTATGGTAAACTTCTTTGCTGTCCGCTACACCTCCAATTTTGGTGTCATCTGCCAACTTACAAACTATACCTCTTATGCTCACACCTAAATCATTTATATAAATGATGAAAAGTTGTGAACCCAGCACTGATCCATGTGGCACTCCACTGGTTACAGGCCTCCAGTCTGAAAAACAACCCTCCGTCACCACCCTCTGTCTTTTATCTTTGAGTCAATTCTGTATCCAAATGGCTAGTTTTCCCTGTATTCAGTGAGACCTAACCTTGCTCACCAGAGTTTGACATTTTAATCTTTGATGTTTCAAATCTTTTCAGCACAGCTCAAAGCCTTTGGGAAAAGGCGGAGTGAAATGAATTAGTTGAAGATTAGCATCTGTGATGCTGAGGATGTCAGGGAGTGGCTGAGATGGATCAACCGCATTGTTATGGATGTGCAGTCACATGTAAATTGGAGCAAGTAAGGATGGCCAATTTCCTTCCTTGAACAGTGAATCAGATGGGCTTTTACAACGATCAGGAGTTACGTGATTGTCATTTAGGCTAGATTTTAATTCCAGATTGTTATTGAATTTAAGTTTCGCCATTTCCATAGTGTGATTTGACTCAATATCCTGAGAACATGAGCATAGGGATCTGGATTGCTAGTTCATGACATATGCCCCTGGCTCCCACAATAATACATCTTATTTCTAAGATTTGATTAAAAGAAACCATAATCATCATGGCTATTCCGACTTGTATAATCTACAAGTCGCATCATTCACTTAAAGTGCAATACATCAAATTATTTTGCAATTTTCAATTTAAATTGGTAATAGCTAGGCCATAATTTCAGGTGCACAAAATGAGACATTTTAAATTTGTGTTTTGAGGGTTCTAAGATTTTGAAGAGCTAATGAAGAAATTCGGGCAGCATGGTGGGTCAGAGGTTTAGCACTTCTCCATCTCTGGACCAGGAGCCCAGGTTTGATGTCACTCTCTGGTGACTGCAAACTCCACAAACATTCTTCCTATGTCTGCGTTGGTTTCTTCTGGGTGTTCCCACGGTCCAAAGATGTGCAGGCTCGGTGGATTGGTCATACTATATTGCCAGTGAGGTGCAGGCTAGCTGGATTAGCCATGGTAAATGTGCGGTTACAGGTGGGTCTGGGTGGGATGTTCTTTGGAGTGTTGGTATGGACACTGGGTGGAATGGCCTGCTTCCACACTGCAGGGATTCCATGGTTTGAGATGAGGTCTGGGGCTGACCATGCAGGAATGTACATCCATGAATAGCAAATGAGATAACTAGGACGAGTATAGTTTGTTTAGAGGAGGGCATAGCTTTCATTAAAGTGGAAAATATTTTAATAGCTTTTAAAAATTGTTTCCATGCATACCTTTACTCTCATTAAATAAGCTGTATTGCTGACAGGCTGCCATTTGAACAAGGAGAGCCAATATTTGCACACTTTAAATTGCTGTGTTGAGCTAGAGTGGAGTAACATGTCATTCACTAAATCCATCATTGCTGCAACATGACAGCTGACAAGAGGAATAGGAAGGAAAGATTTTTGCTTCCAAAAAGAAAACACCAACCTAACTCCCCACCATATCTCCATGTTGGTATTTCAGAAACTCTTCCAATTGCACTTCAGAAACAAGTTTAATGGCCTTTTCTGTCAATTTGTTCCACCAATCCTTCAATTTCCTTCGAAAGTATGATGGATGCGAGGCAATTCAGTAAATGTAAGGAGAAGATAGACAGTTTCTTAATTAGTAATGGGCTGAAAGGTTATGGGGAGTGGGCAGGAAAGTGGAGTTGAGGCTGAAATAAGATCAGCTATGATATTAAAATAATGAATGGGCTCAAGGGACTGCCATGTCTGTTCCTTCTGGTTCTTGTGTTCTATTTCTCTGTGTAAGTTGTTTCCATTTTTAAAAACTTTTTATTTTCATAAGCAAACCATATTGTCAGTTACTTAATACAGATATAGTATGCTCAAAACATTTTGATGGCTTATGTGGTAAATCTGAGGTGTTTTCTGCATCTCACACTGACAGCTGGTCCATTCATAGAATGAGCAGTAAATTACAATTGTCTGCACAGTTTATCAAGAGATGCATCCAGAATTAACTGATTTGTCCATAATGACTGTCTGCCTGTTTCGGGTTTATATTTATTTTTATTTCCAATTCCAGTGGGATGCACGACTTGATGTCTTGTTGAAGGCCTTCATCCAGTTAAATGGTTGCCTCCTTTAATACTTTTAGATTTAAAAATAAAGGTGTTAAAAGAAAGTTTTTAAAAAAAACTTAGAGGAACAAAAACATTGAAAACTACACTATTTCAAGCAACACAGCAATGTTGAAAGATCAATGTTCAATTTTTAGAGAGTTGGCAACCTAATGTTCGGGTTCATTGGTTCGGATTCATTCTCATTAGACAACTATTCCACAGCAGAATTCTCATGTTTGAGTTGTTGATGACAAGGGAGAACTTTTCTAAAATGGGGTAAAGTCCATTGCCAGCCAATGAATATTAATTTTTAACTAATTAAATTGCATTGTAAAAACAATGTCGTCATACATCTGTTGGTTGCTTTAGATTGTGAATACGGTTTTGAATACCGTGCATTAAACACCACGCACTTCAAGGGAAACATGGCATTTTTAGCAGATGTTTAGTATGTGGAATGAGGGTTTTTTTTTAAAGAGTGCTGAAGGAGGCCATTTTGTCCATCATCCTGGTGCAGCTGCTTGCAAATTCTGTTTGAATTCAGTGCCACATGTCTGTTTTACTATTGCCATGCAAATTAGTCATGAAACTCCAGGTGTCATAAATTTAGAACAGGCTTTATGGACCTACTGGTCTTTGTCCAGTCCTTCATTTTCATGTGATGACTTTTGTCACAGCTGTAATATGTTATGTTGATTGTATAATGCTTGTTTTTTTTTAGACATTTTTTTGAAATTCACTTTATGGGTGTTGCTAGCTGGGCCTGCATTTTTTTTTGTCCATTCCTAGTTGCCCTTGAGAAGGTAGTGATGAGCTGATTCCTTGAACTGTTGCAGCAGCCCATCAGCCATCGGTACCCCCAGAATGCTGCCAGGGAGGCAGTTCTGGGATTTTGAGGCAGCAACAGTGAAGGAACAGGAAGCCAAGATGGTGAGTGGCTTGAAAAAGAATTTCCAGGTAGTGGTGTCCCCTTGAGAACAGGAGTAGGCCTTTCCACCATTTTGAGTCTTTTCCACCATTTAGTGAGATCGTGGCTGATCTCTGGACTAACTCCATATACTTTCCTTTGGCCCATATCCCTAATAATTTTGCTTAAGAAAAGGCTTTCTATCTTAGATTTAAAGTTTGCATACTGGATCAGTTGTTATGTAATTTGCAGAAGAGAAGTCGAAACAACATTACCACTGTTTGTGTGCAGAAATGGTTCCTAACATCTTTCTTGACCCTAATTCTCAGCTTATGACCCCTAATTCTAGAATTCCTAACCAGTGGAAATATTCACCTTTTTATTAACCTGTCTTTGCTTGTTAATATTTTGAAGACTTCAATCAGATCATCCCTTAACATTCTAAAATCTAGTGAAAGCAGGCTTAATTTGTATAATCGCTCCTCATAACTTTACCCCTGATGTCCAGATATCATTCTTGCAAACCTAAATTGTACTCTCTCCAAGGTCAATATGTTCTTTCTAAGGTGTTGCACCCATCTACTCTCAATACTTTCAAGTGGATTTAACCAGGGTTTTGGATAATTATAGCATAGCTTCTTCATCCTTGTACTCTAGTCCTCCGAGATATAAAGGCCAACATTCCAATGGATCTTGATTATTCTCTGCACCTGTTTGTGGCATTTTAAAGATTCTTAACCTGAACTCCAAGATCTCTTTGGTCAGTAGTAAGCCCCAAGATATTGATAGTGGGGGGTTTAGTGATGGTAATGCAATTAATTGTCAAAGTGCAGTGGATGGATGATCTCTTATTGGATTGGTCATTGCTTGGCATTTGTGTGGCATGAATGTTACTCACATCTTTCAGCCTAAGCCTGGATGTTATCTAGGTCTTGTTGGATTTGGACATGGTTTACTTCAGTATCTGGGGAATTGCAAATGATATTGAAAATTGTGCAATTATCAGCAAACATTCTCACTTCTGACCTTATGAGGGAGGGAAGGTCATTGAAACAGCTGAAGATGGTAGGACATTGCCCTGAGGAATTCCTCCAAGGATGACCTCCAACAATCATAACATCTTTGTGTGTCAGGTAAGACTCCAATCAGTCGAGAGGTTTCATCCCAATTCCCTTTGATTCCAGCTGAAGATTGTTGTGAGTACTTCAATCTTAATTTTGTTTTATTTACTCACTGGCTTAGGGCATCACTGGCTAGGCCAGCATTTATTGCCCATCCCTAATTGTCCAGAGGTAGTCAAGAGTCCATCACATTGCTGTGGATCTGGAGTTACATGTAGGCCAGACCAGGTAATGACAGCAGTTTCCTTCCCTGAAAGATATTAGTGAACCAGATGGGTTTTTCCTGATAATTGACAATGGATTCAGTGTCATTATTAGACTCTTAATTCCAGATTTTTCTTTTGTACTTTGTCAGGCTCTTCCATCATTGAGGATGGGCATTTTTATGGAGTTTCCTTCTCCCAGTGAGTTGTTTCACTGTTCACCACACTCCCAACTGATTGTTGCAAGACTACAGAGCTTAGATCTAATCATTTTGGTTGTGAGATCGCTTAGCTCTGACCATCACTTGCATGCCAAACAGCATAAGCAGCTAGTAGTCTTGTTTGGTGGCTTCACCAGGTTGACTCCTCCTTTTCAGGTATGCCTGGGCTGCACCTGGCATGCCATCCTGCTCTCTCTGTTGATCCCTTGGCTTGATGGTTATGTTTGAGTGGATTATTTGCTGAGAAAGAGGTTACAGATCGTGCTGCGGTACAGTTCTTCTGCTCATGGTCTACAGCACCTCATGGGTGCCCAGTCTTGAGCTGTGACATAGTGCCACACCATGCAATGGAGGGTATTCCCAATGAGAAGATAGGACTTTGTCTCCACAACAGCGATAAAGTGATCGCACTTACAGATGCAAACATCCCCACTTCTGACCTTAAATGCAGCAGATGATGAGTTATAGTGGCAGGCAAATCGGTGAAAGTGAGTTCCAAGTATATTTATTCCTCCTGTTTGTTTGTTCACTCGCTACCTGGCACAGACCCAACCTAGCAGATATGTCCTGTAGGACCTGACCAGCTCTGTCAGTAGTGTTGCTGCTTAGCCATTTTTGATGGTGGACATTAAAGTTCCCACCCAGATTACGTTTTGTTTCCCTGCCACTCTTAGTGCTTCCTGCAAGTGTTGTTCAACATAAGGAGCACAGGGTCATCAGTGGAGGGAGGGCAGTACATGTTACTCAGCAGCAGATTTCCTTACCCATGTTTTGCCTAATGCTGTGCAGCTTCATAGGATCTGGAGGTAATGTTTAGAACTCCCAGGGCAACTCCCTCCTGACTGTATGCCCCATGCCAATACCTTTACTGGGCATGCCCTACCAGTGAGATAGTAAATAACCAGGGGTGTGATGGTGGGGTCTGGAACATTGTCAAGCACGCGGAAGAGATTTGGAAATCATTTCAGGTAAGACACAGTTGAGTTGTGAAGATATATTGGAGAAGTTGGAAAGGAGAAAACTAAGAAGAAGTTTTGATAAACATTTTCAGGATTATGAGGGATTTTGATAGCGTGAAGCTATCCTCATTTATAAAAGATTGTAGAACCAGAGGGTACAGTTTTAGTGTTTTGCAAAAAGTGCAAATGCCAAATAAAAGATAAATAAACTTTTTCATGTAGTAAGTGTTCAGTATCTGGAATGTACTTCCTGGAACTGTGGAGGCGGGTTCAATTGAGTCATTCAAGAGGGCATTAAATAGCAGCAATGTGCAGGGTATGTGAACTTGTCTGTTCATTACACCATCAGAAGGAGTAACCATTGCACAATCCCCGTGGAGTTTTGTATCTGATTCCCATTTACTCCAGTTTTGCTAGGGTTCCTTTGTCACCCTGTCCGATCGAGTGCAGTCACACTCACCTGAATTCAGTGCTTTTGTCCCAAGTTTTTAAACCAAGGCTGGAACATCTGGCTGGGAAGTGACATGTGATGGAGCACAGCTCTTTAATACTATTGTCAGAACATTGCTAGGTCTATGTCATTTGCGTATCTTCAGCTTCCTCTTAGATCAGTCAGTTTGATTCACTTTATATTACACTAGGATGCTTTGGACCTCGGGCGAAGACCAAAATGGATTTTCCACTCTGCACTTCTGAGGATTTGCATTCCTGTGTTTTGGGCTCCCTTATTATTGAGGACGGAGATAGCTGTGGGGCTACCTTTTTTCTCTCGTGAGTTGTTTAATTATCCACCACCATTCATGACTGGATGTGACATCACTGCAGGGTTTAGATCAGATATGCTGTTTGTGGAATTCCATGGCCCAGTTTTACATGCAGGTAGCCCGTTTTGTTGTTCCATGCAGTTGACACCTCATTTTTAGGTATTTTTGATGATGATGGTACAGTGAGTAGAGTTGTAGGTTGTTTTGAAGGAACAATCTCAAAATGGTGATGGGCATTCATGAGGCACAGTTGCCAGTCTTCAGTTGCTAGATCGATGTCAGCCCCACTGTGATGGTAACACAATGAAGGACATCCTCAATGTGAAGACTGTCTCGATAAGGACAACAGTATTGATTAGATGGTCACTCTCTAATCAATACTGTTGTGGGCAGATGCATCACTGGCAGTCAGATTAGTAAAGATGAGTTCAAGGTATGTTTTTACCTGTTGGTTCCCTCACCACCGGGCCAGAGTATGGTCTGGTAGCTATGTCCTTTAGGCTTTGGCCACCCTTTCATGCTTGTGCATATCGAAGCACTATTGGCAATGGACATTAAAGTCCCCCACCCTGAAATACTGTGGAAAGCCAAAGAAATTTTCTGTCGTTGGCACTCTTTGCTCCTGCTGAGCAGTTTTCAACATGGAAGAGCCACTGATTTATCAACTGAAGCAGAGTGGGGGCAGTACATGGTAATTGGCAGGAGGCTTCCTTGCCCAGGTTTGACCTGATGCTGTGAGACTCCGTGGCTGTTTCTACCAAATGCCATTTTGCAGTCGCCTCTGCTCCAGCTGTCCTAGTACGACTGGGCACATCCAGGGATGGTCTTGGTAGTGTCTGGGACATTGTCTAGAAGGTTCCATGAGTGTGACTATCAAGCTGTTGCTTGACTAGACTGTGAGATAGCTCTCCAAACTTGGGTACAAAATCCCAGATATTAAGAAGGGGGACTTTACAGGGTCAACAGGGCTGTTTCTGCCATTGTCATTTCTGGAGCCTTAGTCCATGTATAATGGTCCATCTGGTTTCAGCACTTTCCAAATCCAGGTGAGCAAGAGGTACAGGTAGGAAATCTGTCAACTCGTTGCCAACTATCCTACCCATGGAAATACTTTCTACCTATCTATTTTCCAAAATTTATAATAACTCTATGCCTCCATAAGTTCCCACCATAACGTTTGAGTAGGATGAGTAGAATCATCGAATCTCTAAAGAATAGAAGCAGGCTGTTCAGCTCATCATGTCTACACTGACCCAACCCTCTTCCCTACCCCATAACCCTGCATTTCCCATGACTAATCCACTGCACATTTCTGGACATTATGGGCAATTTAACATGGTCAGTCGATCTTTGGTCTTTTTGAGGACAGCAGAGCAGCTGGAGGAAACCCAAGCAAACACTGGGAGAATGTGCAAACTCCACACAGTCGCCTGAGGTTGGAATCAAGCCTGGGTCCTTGGCATTGTGAGGCAGCAGTGCTAGCCATTGAGCCACTGTGCCACCATTTCATTTCCAGTATCTCCACATAACAGAAGTCCCTCACCCCTTGTGCAATTCTCCGCCGCTCTCCTGAACCCTATCCAAGACCACAACATGTTTATTCATCTACCATCCAGAATTTAATGTTGCAGAAATTAGCCAGTGATCTTAAGAGTTTAGCATAGCTTTATGGTTTTTTTTCCCGCAATGTGGTGGAATCTGTGCGCTTTGGGAGACCATAGACTGCAGCCATGTTGGACATTACCAATAGTGGATTGAACGGCTGATTCATGAGTGGCTGTCTTTTCCTCAGCTGGCATAAATGACTAGTGTCAGCTTGAAGTTAACTAATGGTGTTATACTCTGGTAAGCTTTGCTTTCTCTATTCCCATTGTTTGTTTTGTGCTTTTACCACACCCTTGCAGACTGCTGGTCCCCAGGCACTTCATCTGTTGTCAGTCAGCAGCAAGGATTTTCAGGTATCAACTCCACTCACTGCAAACTTAAGACCTTGTTGTAATATTGTAAAGAGTGTGCAGCAGCAAAAAGACCTGAGTACATGCAGAAATCTTCAGTTGGGGCTGTTCATAAAGTATATAATATTCTTGGCTTCATTCATAGGAGCACAGTACAAGAGCAGGGAGCTTATGATGAACTTACATTGAACATTAGTTAGATCATTTGGAATATTGTGTGCAGTTCTGGGTGCCATCCTTCAGGAAGGACTAGAGAGAATGCAGAAGATGTTTATGAAAATAATTCCAGCGATGAGAAACTTCAATTGTGAATGTAGATTGGAGAAGTTCAGACTGTTTTCCGTGTAGAGTAGAAGCCTAAGATGTGATTTAATAGAAGTTTTCAAAGTTGTGAATGGTTGGGATAAAGCAAGACTGTCCTTACTCACAACAGAACTGAGAACCAGTCGGAAAGTGTTTTTGCAGCAAAACCAAATGCCAGCTGAGAAATCTTCTCAATGTCTCTACTGGTTACGGTCTGGTATGCATTTCCTAGAATTGTGATAGGATCAGGTTCATTTCAGACATTCATTTTTAATAACTATATAGAGGGTTACAGGATAATCAGGAAATCAGCATCGAATCATGCTCCAAGAGCCAGTGCAGATCCAATGGACTGAATAGCCGCCTCCTGCCCTGTAATAATTCTGTGACATCTTGATATGGCAGTAGTGGGCAATCTGTTCATCTCTGCCTGTAGTCACCGCACCGTAGAGCATGTATTTGGAGATGTGCCTAGCATCTGTTTGATTCACGTGACCCAACAAATAGTCATTGCTGACTCAAAGGCCTACCTGGGGATCTCTGCATCTCTGCGTGCATCCATTATTTATTTTGTGGTCTTGCCAGGAGATGCCAAGAATTTGTCTGATGCAATCGAAGTGGAAGTGTTCAGTTGTTTTTCTTGACTTGTCTAACATTCACTGTTGCTCTAGAGGTGGGTGCTGAGCACATAAACCTAGTGCATGTGAGCTTTGTAATTAGTTTTTTGTTGGTTGATATGATTTCTCAGCTTTGGCACAATAAGTGCAGCCTTGGCAATCCAGGTGCTGTTTTTTGACGGATAGCTGGGAATTATTGATTCAAGTGAAGTGAAGATGTCACAAACACCCACCGTAAGCCTGTTGGTGTTCTTGGAGTTTCTGCATCTTAGTCTTTGTGATTTCTATCGCCAGTTAAAAGTCCTTGGACACTCAGAACTGATTTATGAGCTGGAGCCCCTTTCTTTGGCCCAAGTATCAGGTTCCCCTTTGGGCAGTACTAGCAATACCACAATGAGAACAATGAAACCAGCCGTTTTTGATGCCGGCTGTGCAAGAGTTACCAGAAAGCTGCCTCTGAAAGGGTAGGTTATTTCCTATAGGGATCATCTCCAGATTTTCTTAAAGATCTTACTCCTTCAGCCACTGTCTCATCTAAAATATCAGACTCTCTATAATTTAGCCTGAATCAGTGGTGTACTCAATTTACGTCTGTGGCACCGGGAGGAACAATGAGGCTTGCTGATGAAGAGGCTATGTGCTTGTAAGAGAGGCTTATTTTCTTAGCTTTCTTCTCAAATTATATTGCTTTGGTAGTGGTGAGATCTGGAAGCAAGAGGTGACACACCAACTGACCACTATGTGCCATGCACACCCCTTACTCTCTGGAGGCATCTATTCACAAAGCCAATGACCTTGTGCACGTTTTCAACAGCTGTCTAAGGAGGCTTTGTCACCTTCAAAGATTTGTATATGTGAAACCCAGGTCCTCTCTTTCTGTACCTGCTTTAATAATGTGCCACATAATTTACATTTCTGTTCCTCATTCTTCCTTCAAATTGTAATATTTGGTTGAATCATACTAAGGAATAGTGATGGTGTATGTCACCAACTGGTTGCTGAAATTGAGTGACTCTTTTTTTTTTTTGCTTTAACTTGCTTAAACTAGGTGGTTGTTTCCTGATGACAAACAAGAAAATGGCATAATTTCTGTACACTGACATCTCTTGTTTTGCAGGAAATAACAGACTGCTGTCAAATGATACGGACAGAAGGGGGTGCTCTTGGGTCTCAGTTGGGTGAGCTCATTCCCATTCCCTTACATTCAGGCATCGGAAACAATTTCCAAAGAATTTATGAAGATTGCAATCAGACTGACAAGAATTACCGGAGGAAGGTTATCATCACAAACTCAATAGCAGATTCATCATTTAATATTGATGTCACTTATGTAATAGATTCTGGACTGGAACTGAAAAATGTAAGTGAACTCTACACTTTTAGGTGCAATTTTTGCTATTAACAATGACGTTTCTATTCCAGGTTGTTATTTGCTTCAAAAGAAGGCACTTCTACTTTTAGTCATACAACATGAAAACAGACCCTTCGGTTCAACTTGGCCATGCCAACCACGTTCCCAAATCAGACTAGACCCTCTTGCGCTTTGCCCAAATCCCACCACATGTTTCCTAATCATGTACCGATCCAATGTCTTTTAAATGTTGTAACTGCACTGCACTGCATTCGCCATTTCTTCTGACACTACATTCTAAATAAGAGCCACTGTGTGCGTGTGTTTTTAAAAAAAAAAATCCCCTCTGGTTCTTCTAAATCTTTCTCCTCTCACCTTAAAAATGTGCCCCCTAGTTTTGAACTCCCCACCCCTATAGAAAAGACCCTTGATATTCACCTTATCTATGCCCCTCGTGATTTCATAAACCTCTATAAGGTCACCTCCTCTGTATCCGATACTCCAGTGAAAGAAGTCCCAGCCTATGTTTATAGCTCAAACTTTCCATTCACGACAGTGTTGTGGTAAACCTTTTCTGAATCCTCTGCAATTTAATAATATCCTTCCTACAGCAGGACAACAGTACACAGTACTCCAGAAGAGACCTCACCAGTGTCCTATACAACGTCAACATGACATCCCAACTCTTATACTCAATGATCTGAGCAGTGAAGGCAAGCATCCTAAACTCTGCCTCAACCACCCTGTCTACTTGTGAAGCAAATTTCGAAGAATTATGTACCTGAACTCCTAGGTCTCTTCTCCAACACTATCCAGGGCCTGACCATTAATTGTATAAGTCTGCCACTCTTCTTTGTTGTATGAAAGTGCAGCAGCTCATATTTATCCAAATTAAACCTCATTTGCCAATCTTTGGCCGATTGACCCAATTGATCAAGATCAGGTTGTAATGAAAGCCTTCACTGTGCACTACACCACCCATTTTGTTGTCATCTGCAAACTTACTAACCATGTCTCCTAAATTTTCATCCAAATTATTTCTATATAAATGATAAACAACAATGGAACCAGCCCTGATCCCTGCAGAACACTATTGGTCACAGGTGTCCAGTTGGAAAGCTCTCCCTGAATCCCATGTGAGCTAACTTTACTAATTAATCTACCACGCGGAACCTTATTAAACGCTTTACAAACATTCATTAGGCAGCATCTACCACCTTCCTGTCATCAATCTTTTTGGTTACCCCCACAAATTTGCATTTTGCTGTTCTGTCCTTTCCGATTTGAGACATTTTTTTTCCCTACCCCTTTTAAGTCGTTTTATTTGTGCTGGCCAAGATAGCACATGGGTAACAGGAAGTAAGCGTTTGCAAGTTCATTCCCACCTTACCTGTAATGAAGGAATCTGATCAGTAGGGTCCACTACCCACTTTATGTTTGTCTTGATATTCATGTTCATTGGAAAAATAAGTATCTGATTCCATCCCAACCCATCAGAAGTTCTGCCAGGTGACTAGGTAAAATTATTTCCTCTGTGCAAGTTGAAATATGATATGTGCAATTCCTAAGCAACTCGCTCTACTCAGTATCAACAATGAACAGTAATTCTGAGCTTTTTTTTTAATCAGTGTAACTTTCACCATTTAGGTTGTAAACTGAGTGCCAGTTGTTTCATAGAAGGGCTAAACTCAAAAAATAAATTGAATGATGTCGAATTTTTCCAACAATTCAGCCCTACTGACATTCACCTTTCCCATGAGCCTCCTCTCACCTTAGTTGATCCAACTCTATCAGCTTAAACCTCCTATTTGTTTTTGCCTGACCCACTTAGCTGCCTTACCCTGAAGTGCCTTTTAAGAACTGAGAAATCTAATTTTAAGATTGTCCACGTTTGTTCAAAGCAGAGATTTGAACATATTTGTTCAGAGCTTATGTTGTTTTCGCTACAGCATTGGAGGCTGATAGGTGACCTGATAGAAATGGATAAAATTGGGAGGCATGTATAAAGTTGAGTCTCCTTCCCGTGGTGGAAATGCCACGCATAGGTTTAAGGTGAGGGAGGCAAGTTTAAAGGGGATCTGGTAGAAGCAAATGCAACAGCAAAGTTTTAAAAAGCATTTAGGCAGACACTTAACAGGCAGGAAATAGATGGATCAGGGCCATGTGCAGCTAGATAGCAGTAGTTTAGAATAGCATCATGGTCCATACAGACACAGTGGGTCGAAGGGCCTGTTCCTGTGCTCTACTGTTCTATATTTTATTACTTTCGGAACTGCACTTCATTTATAACTGTACTTCGTACTAGCAAAGATGTATTTCTTGTGTGTAGCGTGAACATAGTCCTTTGAATGGTAATATTGCACACTTTGCTGTATGTGTCTCAATTTTTTGGAAACCCATTGCCACTTGCCCTTATGTGATCAGTAGACTTTTTTGAATAATGTGGAATGTATGAGGATTTGCAACAGCATTACTTGATTCTTCCATGCTTACACAGTAGAGAGAGAACCCCATTGATATTGGCAAGGATTGGTTGTCTTAATTCACTTTCACCAGCTTGCATTCTAGTTGGTGCAGCTATCTCTAAGTGGAGTAAAGTCATTTCCTTGGGTGGTACCCAAATCTCAAATGTAAACCCCAAAGGCACCAGTTACCTCTTTCTTCAGTGGCCTTGCAATCTGCTCAAGTTGTTTTTTTTCTGTTGCCAGCTGCTTGATTTTTATAGAATCCAGTTTCACATCTCAACCAGGCCAGCATTGGCTTTACTGTTCAGGACACAAACAGGACCTTTTAATTTAATAGTTTTTTTTCTCTCAACCTTTTAATGAGTGCCTTACATCTGTGAGCTTTGTTTAAAGTATGGTTACTATGGTAATGTAGAAAACAGACCAGTAGGTCTCGCAAACATGACCAGATCGTTTATTTTCAAGTGTTGGTTGCGCCATAATTGGTGGCTTGGAGCTGCTGTAACAACTATGCAGTTTTACTTGATGTTTGTTTTATTTTGATGTTCAGTATTGATTTATAATTATTTCATCTGTTTTATTCAACATTGTAAATGCATATTCAGCTTTAATGTTAAAGTGAAATTTAAATCAGATTTAAAGTAGTCCTTCTAATTTAGAGGATATATGCAGCAATGTTCCTTATTGAATGCATAAATGTATAATGCAGTTTTATTACGTTTGAGTATGTTTCTGTTCCATATGACCCTAGACTATTTGACCTGTCAAGTCTGTTCTGCCACTCAGTAAGATCATGGCTGATCTGTTAATGCTCAACTCTATTTTGTCTCATCCTTAGAACCCTTGATTCCCTTACTGATTAAGAATCTCTGTCCCAGAATTTCACAGCTTGACTGCCCATTTGAGAGAACATAAAAACTTCCTTTGTCTTAAATGGACAATCCTAACTGAGATTATGCCTTCTACTCCTAGACTCTTCCTCCAAGGGAAACAACTTGGCCTCATCTACTCCCTCAAGTCTGTTAAGAACCTTTTATATATTCATTAAGAGGTCCTCTATGCTTCATTGAGTACAGACGCAAACTACACACCACCTCCTAAGAAAATCCCTTTTATCAGGACTGTCTCTAATGCCAGTATATTATTAGACAAAGAGACTCAAACTATTCAGTGCTCTAAATATAGTCAACTAGCTTGTTATAGTAGAAACTTTCTGTACCATGGAAATCGGTGTCATTATAAATTCACAAACATTTCCACACAGTTTAAGTGGACTGTTGAATCAAAAGACACGAAATTTTCCTGTTTTGACTGACACAGTTAATGATTCTCTGCATTCTTCTGCAAGGCATGACATAGCCAGTCACTCACTTAAGAATCTGAAAGGGAATTGCATCAAAAGCAGGAAGAAAAAGACTGAGCCTTCTGGTGTGCTTCCTTAAGTAATAGCAGGGTTTACAGTGCATGACTGTTGCCTGTAGCTGGTGCTGTTCACATCATGTTATAAATTCATTTGATGCACATTTTCTCATTAGCCTGTCCAGAGATGTTATTACACAGTCTGGAGCAGGTGGGACTTGACCCTGGACCTCTTGGTCTTTTTGTGCATTGTGCTTTGACTCCTTTTTAAATATGCAAGTAAAATCTCTCATCATCTAATATTTATAGAAATGATTTATTAAATTTTAATTTTTAATATTGATGCCAAGTACCCTTCATTATCTTTATAATTTACATCAACCAGTTAAGTGGAACTGGAATTGACTTCAGCTTTCTCTTCAACTTTGTTATGACCATTTGTGAAGGCATTGCTATGGAAGCAACTTGGAGGAGTTAGAGTCCAGTCGTCTGAATGAAGTGAATTGGCTGTAAAGCTGAATTAGTGTGGCAAAAGGTGGTACCCAATGCTGTCCTGTCCAATCTTCTGAGCTCCTCCCTATCTAAACTCCACCTTGCCCAGAAATCTGTAATTCTCATCCTTTCCTGAATAAATTCCACTTGCATGTCTCTCACCTGTCATCAGCTCATTAACGTAGGAAGCTTTCACCTTGCTTTCCAAATCTCTCCCGCAGGCTGTTCTGGAGCTTGCCTATCACTCTGTCCTCTAACTCAGGTTGTCGTCATCAGCCATTTCTCCCAGACTGCTTCCTTCCAAATTTCACCTCCAAACATTTTACTTTGACTGTGGTACTTATAGTCCTAGGCTGTGATTGTAAGTAAATATCTACAGTGGCATATTATGGAAAAGAACTCAATGCATCTGTGAAATCAGTGATTCAGCTCAGGAAGAACAATTCAGCGTATCATGCCTATATGTTGACTGCTTGAAATTGCTCTAAAGTTCCATTACTGTTGTTTTTCCCCATAATCTTGCAAATCTCTTAATGAGAGAGTATTTTACCCAAGAAGAATTTTCTATAAATATATAGAAGTAAAGAAGAACATTGCTACATAGACCATGTTAAGGCATTTAATTTCTGCTTAACACCAATAGCTGATACATGTGCTGTTTAACTGTGACATCACCAGTAAAGATGGGATTTGTCTAAAGATCAAACTCAACATCGGACTAGAAAATGTCCAATCAGATGTATTTTGGGTAAAGAGAGGAGTGTGCTGTGGGCTGTTGCCAAAATTACTCTGTCAAGACATGGATGAAATACTCAGTCAGACGTACTTACAGGATAAAAATTAGGTCTGGACAAGAAAATGTCAATAATTCAGCCATTTGATCAGAGCTGCTGCATGGTTGTCTTCTAGAGGGCAAAGTGGAGGGCAGCAGAAAACGGTTTTTACCTAGGGGTGGGTGGATGACCCATCACAAACGAGAGGCAGAGGATCATCAAGGATGGCACCAAACAGATGAGTTTAACATACCATGACAGCAGGTCCAGTAGGAGTAGCTACAAGAATATAGAATGGATTATCTTTAAAGAAGGAAATATGCAGGACTTGTACTCGAATGTACTACATCTATGTTGCATGATTGACTTAATTCCTCCTATTGATATTTAGTCTTCTGAACAACAAATGTGTTCTGTCAGTGTTATTGAGGTCCTGAAAACAAAAATGAAGGAAATGTTTGGTATTTTCATCTGATGCAAGTGTGCTGGAAGGTTAATTAACTTTAACATACAGTATGAATGCAAGTTGTTATTCGTAAATCCACCATTTCAATTGTTGTGATTGTATCACTGAGCAGTTCTTGAAACCCATGCTCTGATTACGGCATGCATTATTTAAAGTAATAGTATATTGTTAAGACAGTTAGTATAAATTAAATTCAAATAAAGTATTTTGTTCCTACTTAAAAAAAAATATTGCTTAAGTTATGATTTAATTTGTTCTGAAATGCTGAGATTGACTGTGCCTCTATAATCATGCTTTTAAAAAAAATAAACTTCATGGTTGCATTTTGGGGGAGAAATTTCTTAGAATTTAACTAATCTCAAATCTGTCTGTGTCTCTCGGTCTATATATCTGTCTCTTCTCTCACTGTGTCAATCAACTTATCACTCCCACCCACTCAATAAGCTTAGCTGTCTCAGACATTCAGCTCTACGATCATATATATTCTATCAGTCAACAAGAAGTATAAACCTTTTTATATAGCGCCTAATGAAGAAAAGCACAATGTTCCCTCACTCTGCTGCTAAATTGTTTTAAATTAAAGTTTGGTAGAAGATTTGTAGCTCGGGTGCTCGTTGTTGTGGTTCTGTTCGCCGAGCTGGGAATTTGTTTTAAATTAAACCCTGCTTGATACTAGAACTGCCTCCAAAATGCTTTGCTGTCACTTTCTCTTCAATTAACATTGTGAACTTTATTTTTGTTTATCCCTTAACCAAGTTATGTGATCAAATGGAAGTCAGTTTCTGTACAAGAAATCCTCTTTAGAGAAATCTACTTAAACGGATGATCACCTTCAACATAAAATGTATTTATTTTTTCCCAAATGCACATGGGTCATCACACATTAAATTCAAGAGTGGGCTGATAATTAATTAAAATATTGCTGCTGCTTAGATTTTAATTTTTTGCCAAACTCTATTAAATTTTGTCTCAGAAAATGCATGCTTTCTGGACTTTTGGCTACCTTTCTCCCCACTAATGAACTTGCTAAATCTGTCAAAATGAGATCTGGGAAATGTGTTGAAAATGTGCAGTCCTCATTCTCAGACTATATTTCCTGAATATCTTTTCTCTTTGCCCCAGGTGTACAATCCTCGCATTCGGGCTGACTCTCAGGTCATTCAGCCAATTAGCAAGAGCCAGGCTGAGCTGAGGTGGCAGAGAATAGGCTGCACCTGCCCAGGTAAGAAATACTGGCGTGTGAAATTGTTCACAATCAATTCGCAATGTAATGTGCACAAAGGAACCATTGCTTACCATGTACTGATGCAGGTTTTTCTGTGGCTATATAGTGAGTCAAATGACCATTGGAAATTTTGTGATAACTCCATAACTGTGGAATATTTTTAGATTGTTTAAAAATTCATGAGCAAGTGCTGTACGTGTTGATGTGTTGTTTTGGTTTTGGTGTGTTGTTTTTAGGAAATCTGTGACAAGATGAAGCTCTTATTTAGTGACCTATTAACAATTGCAGCACCCATTGGACTACAATTGATCTTGATTGCATTGTAGTTTGATATAGTATGCATTGTCTTTGTTTTCTTGGAGGTTGTAAATGTGCAGCCTCTTGTGTTTTAATAATGCTAATGGCATTAATTACAAAGCTTGTTGACACTATTGTATCTAACAATAGCCTCAATTGTCAATTAACAATACATATTATTTAAAGTTAATTATTCATCTCGAAGATCATCTATTATCATCAATATTTCCTGATTTTTATCCTAATCTCAGTTGGTCTAACAGTGAAACTCATTCATGTCTTGATCATGCCACACATTTGTTATTGGTATGGACCAGGCCAGACCCCCTCAAACACTTTAAGATCGCCCAGAACCTAACTTTCTAGTTGTTTTAAGCAGATGTGAGGTGAATATTCCAGGAGCGACCACTCAAGTTTTAAATAGAACAGAATTTATTTAATACAAACAAAATAAAGCCAAATTTAGAGCAACCTATCTAATGAAAATCCAATCAATTTGAAAATGCAACTTAACAAAGAGCTGAACAATTTCCTGCAACATCCCATAAACGCTCCCTTTGGCAAAAAAGGTAAAATCAAGCACAAATTCTTATAGGAGAGAGTTAGCCAGAAAATCTCTTGAATCTAGGAATCTTTACCCCCAGCAGCTTTCTTTTAAACAGTAGCGTAAAAATAAAACTAAATTAAAAAGAAAATCCCTGAACTGGGAGAATTGGCCACTCTCCTTTCATTGTATAAGTGTTTTTTATATGAAAAAAACCTAAGTGTTTTCAATTAGATATTTCCAGACATATCAGAAACTCTGCCTTTGCGATCCCTCTTGAAAAAAATCAATGACAACATAACCTTGTTAAAAAAGCAATATCGTCACACCACCACCATTAAAACAAATGAACTATCACTATCCGGTGATGGCTTCGTTTAAAAACCCCTTAATCTTACACTGTTAGTATCCTACAACACATATACATTGCATTAACTATGACCATGCAAAGATGCACCACTGCATTCTGTTTACTGTATCCCGTTGCTCCTGATGCGGTCTTCCCTACATTGGGGAGACAGGATGCCTACTTGCAGAGCGCTTCAGGGAACATCTCAAGGACACCCACACCGACCAACCCCACCGCTCCATGGCCGAACACCTCAACTCCCCCCTCCCGCTCTGCCAAGAACATGAAGGTCCTGGGTCGCCTCCGTCGGCTGGAGGAAGAATGCCTTATCTTCTGCCTCGGGACTCTCCAACCCCATGGCATCAATGTGGATTTCACCAATTTCCTCCTCATCTCCTCACCCCTCACTTTTTCCCACTTCCAATCTTCCAAATTGGCGCCACCCTCATGACCTGTCCTACTTGTCCATCTTCCTTCCCACCTATCCACTCCACCCTCCTCTCTGACCTATCACCATTACCCCCACCTCTACCCACCTATTGCACTCTCAACTCCGTCCCAGCTGCACCCCCTCTTCCCTTTTATCTTTCCACCCTGTAGGCTCCCAGCCTAATTTCTGATGAAGGGCTTTTGCCCGAAACATCGACACTCCTGCTCCTCGGATGCTGCCTGACTGTGCTGCTTTTCCAGCACCACACACTCTACTGTAATCTTCAGCATCTGCAGTCCTCACTTTCACCTACATTCTGTTTCCGTTTGTTGTACTCCTACCACTGAACGTCTCTGTTTCTCATCCAAGTCTTGACAATGCATTGGCAATCATGACTTTTCGTCCTACCACATTCACAGTTGTCGAATTGAATGACTGTGGCAACAAGCTCCATCTAAACAGTCTGGCATGTTTGTCCTTAACCCATTGACATTTGTGGAGAAATTTATGATCGGTGTATACGATTGTCTCAGATGCATTACTGGTAGTATAAACATTGAAATGTTGTAATGCCAACACCACACTCTAAGTCTCCTTCTCAACTGTAAGGTATTTCTGCAGATGAATGTTCAGTTTCCAGGAGAAATATGAGGGTCTTTCTATCTTCTCACTGTCTTCTTGTAACAGCACAGCATCGATGGCTTTGCGTAATTAGATGTAACAAATACCAGGGCAGTGATTAATACAGCTTTCAGGTTGTCAGATGCTTTCTGACAGACCACCATCCACTGAAACTTTTGTGCCTTTCTTTAGAGCCACATAGCTGAAATTTGGTATGAATTTCCGGTAAAACCCAGTAGTCACAGGTATCGTAGTAGTGCCCTTTTTTTGTCACTGGTATGGAAAACTCCCCAATAACTTTTGTTGTTGCATTCCATGGGACCATTTGTCCATGTCCAATAACATGGCCCAGGAAAGTGACTTGAGCTTTGTCAAATTTACTCTTAGCCAGGTTTGTCACTAAGCCTGCCTCCCAAAGTCGGTTGAACAATTCCAGTAAATGTTGCAAATGTCCCTTCCATTTGTGACTAAAAATCCCCCCAGGTCATCAATATATACTACTCAATTGGGTAATCACCTTTTATCTTAGCCTGCTTGGCACACCTTCCTCATTCCTGAAGAAGGGCTTATGCCCGAAACATCAATTCTCCTGCTCCTTGGATGCTGCCTGACCTGCTGTGCTTTTCCAGCAACACATTTTTCAAGACTGACAGGTAGGACAGTTCAAGAGGGTGGTGCTGAGTTCAAAGGTTGGATCTGGGATAAGGTGGGGTGGGAAAGAGAGGAGAAATGAGGAAACAGATGAAATCCACATTGATCCCATTGAGGATCTTAAGGAAGAAGATGAGGTGTTCTTCCTCCAGATGTCGGGTGCTTAGGGTTTGGTGGTGGAGGAGGCCCAGCACCTGCACGTCCTTGGAGGAGTGGAAGGGGGAGTTAAAGTGTTCGGCCACTGGATGGTGCGGTTGTTTAATTCTGGTGTCCCAGAGATGTTCTCTGAAACAATTGGCAATTTGGCGTCCTGCCTTCCCAATGTAGAGGAGACCACATCGGGAGTGACGGACGCAGTGTGTGGAAGTACAGGTAAAACTCTGTCGGATGTGGAAGGATCCTTTTGGGACTTTGAATGAAGGTGAGGGAAGTGGTGTGCACACAGGTTTTGCACTTGCGGTGGCAGGAAAAGGTGTTGGTAGGTGGCATGGATCTGATGAGGGAATCAGAGGGAATGGTCTCTCCGGAACACACACACTGGTAGGGAGCAAAATATATCTCTGGTGGTGGAGTCTGCTTGTAGGTGGTGAAAATAGTGGAGGATGATGTGATGTATCTGGAGGTTGGTGGGGTGGAAAGTGAGGACCAAGGGCTTCTGTCCTTATTGCAATTGGACGGGTGGGGTTCAAGGGCAGATGTGCGGGAAGTGGAGGAGATTTGCTGGAGGGCATCGTTGACCATATGTGAAGGGAAAATGCAGTCCTTGAAGGAGGCCATCTGGAATGTTTTATGGTGGAACTGGTCCTCCTGTGGACAGAAACAGCAGAGGTGGAGGAATTGTGAATAAAGGATAGCGTTTTCACAGGAGGCAAGGTGGGAAGAGGTGTAGTTTAGGTAGATGTGGTCGTGGGTGGGTTTGGAGTAGATGTCCATGTGGAGTCAATTGTCTGAAATGGAGGTGGAGAGGACCAGGAAGGGAAGGGAGGTATCCAAGATGGTTGGTGTACTAGAGGTTGGGGTGAAAGGTGTTTGTGAAGTTGATGAACTGTTCAACCTCCTTGCGGGAGCATGAGGTGGCGCTAGTACGATCATCAGTGTAACGGAGGAAATGTTGGGGAATGGTGCCGGTGTGGCTGCGGAAGGTGGCCTGTTTCATGTATCCGACGAAGAGGCAGTCATAGCTGGGGCCTATGCAGGTGCCCATGGTTACCCCTTTGTTCTGGAAGTGGGACGATTCAGTGTGAGATGAAGAAATGGAGGTATGGAGGCCTTCATCATGGGGATGGATGTGTACAGGAAATGCATGTCCATGGTGCAGATGAGGTGTTGGGGACTGGGGAAATGAAAGTCATGGAGGAGATGGAGGGCATGGGTGGTGTCCCAAACATAGGTGGGGAGTTCCTGTACTAAGGGGGACAGAGCGGTATCAAGGTATGTGGAGATAAGTTCGGTGGGACAGGAGGCAGTCCACACAGCTTTGCTCTTTTGGATAAAGGTACCTCCCAGTATCCTCTGAGGAGGTCCAACTTTGAAATATAAGTTGCTTGTCCCACCTTGTCAACACAGTCTTCCAAACATGGAATTGGATATGCATCAGACTTTGCGATAGTCCACACATAGTCCCATCTGGTTTTGACACCATTACTATTGGTGAGCTCCAGTCACTACAACTCCGATTATGTCATCTTGGAGTATGCGTTCAATCTCCTTTTGAACCTGTGTCAACTTTAGAGGGTTATGCCTTTCAGGATGTTGCTTAATTGGAACAGCATTTATCTACTACATGCATAGTTAGATTAGTACTTCCCAGCTTATTTTCACATACCTCCCCATAGGTCTTTTGGGTCATTTCAGTTTTCCTCTGGAAGGTAACTTGATAATTTATCCCAATTTTTGACAGATTCCTCATTGTCCAGTTTAATTTGAGGAATGTTCTGTTCGGAATCCTCTGAACTTGCTTCTTCACTCTGTGTTTAACCAGTAAAACATTCTCCTTTTGCTTTGCTTCCCTGGCAAAATATCTTTTGAGCATATTCACATGATATGTGAGATTTCTTTCTGTCTGAAGTGCTTATCAAATAGTTCACCTCTCTCCATCTCCTTTTGACTTGATAAGGTCCACTAAACCTTGCTTTTAAAGGTTCACCATCACTGGAATGCCAGCACTTTTTTCTTCGAGAGCAAAATTTGAGTTTTTGATTTCCTGTCTGCTTCCTGTTTCACTGTGTTACTTTTAAATGCTGTATAGCCAACTCCCATGATCTATTTAACTGTTCCCTAAAACTTGGCACAAAGAGCAACTGTGTAGTTTCAATTATGACTTAGTAATTTCTCCTTTAATCAATTTTAGTGGTCCTCTCACCTCACTCCCAAACACTCATACTTATGGACTGAAATTTATCAAATCGTTTGATGTATCTTTGTACAAAAACTACAAAAGAAATTCCTTTATACCAGTCATCTGGGTAGTCCTGACTATAAATGCTGAATATGGTCTTTAATGTTTGATGCCACCTTTCTGGCACTCCCTGCCGATTCTGGATGGTATGCAGTAGATTTTAACTTTTTAATTCCTGAACTGTCCATAACTTTGAATAATTTTGATGTGAATTTTGACCCTTGATCTGATTGTATTTCTGTGAGTAGCCCCTATCTAATGAAGAATTTGAGTAACTACTCTGTAATCCTTTTAGTTCTGATATTGTGTAATGGAATGGCCTCTGGAAATCTAATGGACATATCCATTATTGTTAGCAAATACTGATTCCCACTTTTTGTTTTAGGTTGGGGTCCTATGCAATCAATTAACGTTTCTTGAAGTACTGGAATAGGTATTAAAGGTGTGGGTTTTATTACTGCCTGCAGTTTTCCAATTACCTGATAGGTATGATATATCTGGCAAAATTCAGCTACATCCTTGTGCAGTCCAGGCCAGTAAAAAATATTTCTGCTCACTGAGCGGAAGATTGTTTTTAGACATTTCGTCACCATACTAGGTAACTCCATCAGTGAGCCTCTGATGAAGCGCTGGTATTATCTCCCATTTTCTATTTGTGTTTAGGTTTCCTTAGGTTGCTGATGTCATTTCCTGTGTTGGTGATGAGCCTGAGAATTCCTAGAAGCATGGCATTCCAACTGGAATTCTATCAACAAATACATTGATTTGGACCCCATCTACCACCCTATGAGAAAGGAACAGGAAATGATGTTGCCAACACAGGAAATCATATCACCAACCCGAGGAAATCTAAACACATAAATAGAAAGTGGGACATAACACCAGTGCTTCAGTGAAGGCTCACTGATATTACCTAGTATGGTGATGAAACATCTGAAAACGAACCTTTCAGTTCAGTGAGCAAACTTACATCTAGAACCTCAACCTGAGCTACAAATCTTCTCAAAACTTGCTCATATTTTTTGTATCTTAGCTTGAGTTTTTAACCCCAAAATGACTTCTTGGTTGTTCATGTGCTACCTGCAACACCACCTCTCTATAACCCACTGGCAATATGACTTGATGCACTCCTGCCTATTTCTCATTTGCCTGAATGTGATGGTCTCCACTTCCTCAGTAAGACTTCATATTTAAGATAGTAGCATTCAGGGATACATTTGGATTATTTTTCCATGTATACCTTTTGATACAATTGTTTTAGTTTCTCATCTTTCTGCTGTAACTCAATTTTTTCTGAGCTCAAGGTATCTACTTTGTTATCCATCTGCTCCTGGTTTGTCTCAACCATTTGATCAAACAGGATATCTGATAATTGTACTTCAAGTTTCTTATCTGTACTCTTTGATCCTCTCCTGTTTCAACTGGTGACTTTGTGACCTCATACTGGGAATTTTCCTGAATGTGGTGATATGCTTCCTGTAATACCTCAGTTGACTGAGTTTCCACTGGCTTTTCAACCACAGTAGGCAGCACTCCTACCTGTGAAATAGCTATATCATTAGCAAGGACAGATTGTATTAGTGGAGCTGAGAGTTTGTCCAGTGCTCCTACCACAACTTCTCCACTCTTCCCTGGAAGCTCTAACCTCGCTCTCCATAATTGAGCACTTCTTGTCTCCCCATGAATTCCCATTACTAGCACTTTTTCAGGCAGTAGTCCTTCAGAGATACATATTTTCTCATCTTTCAACATCAAAGATTAAGAGGATTCTATATCTCTTAATATTGTAACCTCTTTACCTGCTGCACCTGGCCTATGTGAGTAAACATTACTTTTGCAGGTATGTGCTTTAAGAAGATTTGGCACTTCCTCTGTAACCAAACACTGACCAGCGTGTACATTTTGGTGCAGCTTTCTAGCCCCCACTGTGCTTTCCATTTCAACTCCAACAAACTTCACCGGCTTGTCCTGTTTCCTTACATCTGGCTTCCCAGTGCTTTTCCTAACTCACCAACACTCATTTCATGTGGCCATTTTTATTGCAGTGAAAGCACCAGAGGTTTTTAACTTTCCCGTTCATGGGTTTCCTTTTTACCCTGTGGTAAGAATTCTTATGATCCTTACCGAGATCTACTTTTCCCTTACCACATGAGGATTTCTCTTTTCCCACATTCTATCCCTTATGGATTGAAATTGATGTTGGAAGTCAAATTTTGATTTGTAGACCATCCCATAATCATCAGCCATATCAGCTGCTAATCTTGTTGTTTTAATTCTCTGCTCTTCCACATGTACAATTCTGGTCATCACATTATAGGAAGGATGTGGAAGCTTTGGAAAGGTTTCAGAGAAGATTTACTCGAATGTTGCCTGGTATGGAGGGCATACCAGTTGAAGGGCTGATTAAGGGCTTTTGCCCCAAACCATCAATTTTCCTGCTCCTTGGATGCTGCCTGACCTGCTGTGCTTTTCCAGCATCACTCTGATCTAAACGCTTCCACACGAGTCCCCCTACTTCCTCACTAAGCTTACCTTCTACTTTCACTTCCGTCCTTTTTAAGCTGACTTTCCTGTCTGTGCCAATTTCTCAAGTTCAAACACACTCTCTTTCTTCCTTGCCCCTCTCTCCTTTTCTTTTTGGTTTGCTAGAACCTTTCAATCCTCTTCTCTCTCTTCTGCTTTTAATCATAATTCAACTGGTTTCATTTCTTTTTCTCTTTCTTTTTCTTTTGCCTCTAACTCAAGCTGCTGCATTTTTCAACTGAATCTTAGCCACCGCATGGAACATAGAACATTACAGCACAGTACAGGCCCTCAGGCCTTCTGTTGCTTCGGCCGATGTAACCCATCTGAAGCCATCTAACCTACACTATTCCATTTTCATCCATATTTTATCCAGTGACAATTTAAATGCCCTGGAAGTTGGTGAGTCTACTACTGTTGCAGGCAGGGTGTTCCACACCCCTACTACTCCGAGTAAAGAAACTACCTCTGACTTCAGTCCTATTTCTATCACCCTTCAATTTAAAGCTATGTCCCCTTGGGCTAGCCATCACTACCAGAGAAAAAAGGCTCTCACTGTCCACCTATCTAACCCTCTAGTTATCTTATGTTTCTATTAAGTCACCTCTCAACCTTCTCTCTAACGAAAACAGCCTCAAGTCCCTCAGCCTTTTCTCATAAGACCTTCCCTCCATACCAGGCAACATCCGAGTAAATCTCCTCTGAACCCTTTCCAAAGCTTCCACATCCTTCCTATAATGCGGTGACCAGAACTGTACACAATTCTGGTCATGACTGCACCAGCATTTTGTACAGCTGTAACATGACCTCATGGCTCCGAAACTCAATTTCTCCCAATGAAAGCTAACACACCATGTGCCTTAACAACCCAATCAAGTTGGGCAACTCTCGGGGATCTATGTACAAGGACACCGAGATCACCCTGCCCATCTACAGTATGAAGAATCTTACCATTAGCCCATTACTCTGTAATCCTGTTACTCCTTCCAAAGTGAATCACCTCGCACTTTTCCATTTTTAAATTCCATTTTCCACCTCTCAGTCCAGCTCTGCAACTTATCTATGTCCCTCTGTAACCTACAACATCCTTCGACACTACCCACAATGCCACCAACCTTGGTGTCACCGGCAAATTTACTAACACATCCTTCTGTGCCCTCATCCAGGTCATTTATAAAAGTGATAAGTGGCCAGCAGTAGCCCCAAAACAGATCCTTGTGGTGCATCCAGTAGTAACTGAGTTCTAGGATGAACATTTCCCGTCTTTCTGCTAGCCAATTTCTGATCTAAACTGCTAAATCATGCTTAATCTGATGCCTCTGTATTTTGTGCAATAGCCTACAATGGGGATCCTTATCATATCCTTATGGGCAGCACGGTGGCACAGTGGTTAGCACTGCTGCCTCACAGCGCCAGAGACCCGGGTTCAATTCCCGCCTCAGGCGACTGACTGTGTGGAGTTTGCACATTCTCCCCGTGTCTGCGTGGGTTTCCTCCGGGTGCTCCGGATTCCTCCAACATTCCAAAGATGTGCAGGTCAGGTGAATTGGCCATGCTAAATTGCCCGTAGTGTTAGGTAAGGGGTAGATGTAGGGGTATGGGTGGGTTGCGCTTCGGCGGGGCGGTGTGGACTTGTTGGGCCGAAGGGCCTGTTTCCACACTGTAAGTAATCTAATCTAATCTAATCTAATCTAATATGCCTTACTGAAATCCATATACACCACATTGACCGCTTTACCCTCATCCACTTGTTTGGTCATCTTCTCAAAGATTTCAATAAGGTTTGTGAGGCACGACCTACCCTTCACAAAACCTTGTTGACTATCCCTGATCAACTTATTGCTATTGAGATGATTCTAAATCCTATCTCTTATAACCTTTTCCAACACTTTACCCACAACCGAAGTAGGGCTCACTGGTCTATAATTACCAGAATTATCTCTACTCCCCTCCTTGAACAAGGGGATAACATTTGCTATCTTCCAGTCTTCTGGTACTAATCCTGTAGACAATGACGACCTAAAGATCAAAGCCAAAGGCTCGGCAATCTCCTCCCTGGCTTGCCAGAGAATCCTAGGATAAATCCCATCCAGTTTAGGACACTTTCCAGAATTGCTAGCACCACCTCCTCTTGAACTTCAATTTCATCTAGTCCAGTAGCTTGTATCTCAGTATTCTCCTCAACAACATTCTTTTGCTAGTGTGAATACTGATGAAAAATATTCATGAAGCGCTTCCCCTATCTCCTCTGACTCCCCACACAACATCCTACTACTGTTCTTGATTGGCCCTACTATTACTCTAGTCATTATTTTATTCCTCATAGGCCTCATATGGTTTTTCTTGATCCTAACTGCCAACGACTTCTCATGCCCCCTCCTGCCTCTTCTTGACTCTCTCTTTACATCTTTCCTGGTTAAATTGTAACTCTCAAGCTCCCTAACTGAGCTTTTATTCTTGTCCTTGCATAAGTCAACGCCTTCCTCTTGACAAGAGATTCAACTTCTTTTGTAAACCATGGTTCTCTTGCTCGACCACTTCCTCCCTGCCTGAAGGTAATACTTATCAAGGATACACAGTTGCTGTTCCTTGAATAAGTTCCACATTTCAATTGTGCCCATCCCCTGCAGTTTTCTTCCCCATCCTAAATCTTGCCTAATCTCATCGTAATTGCCTTTTGCCTTTTCCCATCTATAACACTTATCCTACGGTGTATATACCTTTCCCTTTCCATCGCCAAAGTAAATGTAAAGGAATTGTGGTCGCTATCACCAAAGTGCTCACCTACCTCCGAATCTAATACTTGACTGGATTCATTACCCAGTACCAAATCCAATGTGGCCTCACACCTTGTTGGCCTGTCTACATACTGTGTCAGGAAACTCTCCTGTACACATCGGATAAAAACAGATCCATCTGAAGTACTTGAACTATATATTTCCAGTCAATATTTGGAAAGTTAAAGTTCCCCATTACAACTACCCTGTTATCCTTGCTCCTATCCAGAATCCTCTTCGCAATCCTTTCCCCTACATCTCTGGAACTATTCAGAGGCCTATGGAAGCATCCCAAAAGGGTGACCTTTCCTTTCCTGTTTCTAGCCTCAGCCCATACTACCTCAGTAAACAAGTCCTCAAATGTCCTTTCTGCCACTGTAATACTGTCCTTGACTAACAATGCCACCTCTTTTACAATCTTCCCTGAATCTCCAAAGATTCTGATGGCGTTTTCAGCAAATTTAAATGCTGAGCTATTGCTGTACTAACCACATCTTTTTTTTTTCAGAGACACGGGCAATTTCAACTCCAGCTTGTTTGTCAATTCCAGCAGCTTTGCCTTGTTCATCTTTTGTAAAACCACCAAAGTTACTACTTCTGCCGCGAGAAAACTCTTGGTGACTGAAAGAGCCATTACTACGCCAGCATCATTTAAACTGGATTCAGCACTCGGAACAAAAGACACCAACACCTACCAGCCACTGCCTTTGCCTTTGACTCTGACGACCCTAATCCCAAATCGTAACTATAGAACAAATCCCACAAAAAGCCCCCAATCTGTATTGGACCAGGCAAGACCCCTTCAAATCATTTGAAGAAGGTAGCCGAGAACCTAACTTCCCCAGTTGTTTTAAGCAGATGTAAGGTGAATATTCCAGGAGCAATGTGGCTGGTGAAACCACTCTAAACAAAACTTAATTTATTTACACACAAACAACAGTAAACTGAATTTAGAATAATGTAACTATCTGAAAATTTAACTGATATGAAAATGCAACTTAATAAAGAGCTGAATGAGTTCCTGCAACATCCCATGAATACCCCCTTGGCAAAAAAGTTAAAATCAAGCACAGGTTCTTACAGGAGAGAGAGTCGGCCAGAAAATCTTTTGAATCGGGGAACCTTCCGCCCCCCCCCCCCCCCCCCCCCCACCCCAGCAGCTTTTTTTTAAAAAAGCAAACTTTAAAAATAAAAACCTTGAACTAGAAGAAATGGTTACTCCCCTTTCATTGTATAAGTATTTTTTTAAAACCTTTACAAGTAGATATTCCTAGACATATTAGAACCTCTGTATTTAAAAAAAAACCAAAGACAGTGTTAACGGAGCAGCATCGACAGTTATCTTAAATCTTAACTGTTCCAACACACTCTTTCCCATCCTTCATCATCTTGATGTCATTCAAAAACTTTGTAACCGATGTTAACTTGAACTATATTCTACTCCCCTATCACCCTTTGTACTTGCTCACCTACATCGGTTCTCATTCCTGATGAAGGGCTTATGCTTGAAATGTCAATTCTCCTGTTCCACAGAAGCTGCGTGACTGGCTGTGCTTTTCCAGCACCATACCCTTTGACTGTACATTGGTTCTCAGTCAAACAAACCTTTAAAATGCTCTTCCTTTGTTTTCAATGACTGTAATGGCCTCACCCCTCTTTATCTCTGTAATCTCCTCCAGGACTCTACATCTACACTCATCTAGTTCAGGCTTTAGTTTTAATTTGTCCCCCATTTATGGCCATGTCTACAACTATATTGACTCTAATTTCTGCTTATGTCCAAACGTCTGGGCATCTGCCTGAATTTACTTTGTGGCTTTAATTTTGCCCTATGATGTTTCTGTGAAGAATGTAAGATGTTGAACAGAGCAATGAAATGCCAATGTCTTCAGCTTTGCAATTGAAAAGTAAACACTTCAGTGTTGTTATGGTTCTAGCTGATACTGTTGGACAGTTTGTATCCCAGAATGATACCTGCCCTAACAAGTCAAGCTAACTAGGTATAGAACAATTTGAAAGTTCTTAAAACACACAGCAAATTAACGTTCTCTTATCAGTTCCTCAACACGATCACTTCACATTCATTGCAGAAGAATTAGACCTTTATATCAATTTAGTGGGTTCTTCCCATTTCTTTCCTAGGAAATGTGAAGTTGTTTTTCATGTATCCCTACAAAACCCAGCTTTTTAGTAACCTGCAGATTTCCAATGTAGCGTTCCTGCTCTGGAAGGCGCACCAGTCACTGACATTCTGTGGTTTACCTGAACTGCTCTGTGCTAACCCCATGTGCCAGAATTATAAAACTGAAGCTACAATAATGATATTTGGACAGAATTTGAGAGGAAACCTGCCTGTTGTTCTGCTATCATATACACTAATCAGAAGCAGATGCAGTCAAGATAGTGAGTCTATCATGTCACCAGTGAAGGCTTTTAGTGTTTTCAAGCCCCGAACACACAGAAAAGCAGTCTTCTTGTCAGCACCTGCATTTCAATCATTTTAGTAACCTCAGCGCCTCATTTCTATTCCATAAGAATTTTTGGCTAATGTTCAAAAGTCCCACCAAGGCAGTTCTTTTGACTGACAGCAAAGTGTTCCAGGTGGTGGTGCGGGGATGTAACAAATCCAGGGAATTTTCTCCGATTAGGTTTCGAAAAGTCAAAGAGGCACCTGGTGGTGCTCATACATGCAAGCATAACCACAGACTACAAGAGCAAGTCAGAGACCAGGAATTCTGCTGTGAGCAACTGTTTCCGATGTGTCTGTACGCTATCTACAAGAGACGAGTCAGGAACTTGATGGATTACCCTCTACTTGATTTGATGGGTGCAGTGATTTGATAGTCAATACCATCCAGGACAGTTACCCCCATCCACATCCTTCATACACTCCTTTCACCACACGCGCGCGCGTGCGCGCACACACACGCAGCTGTGTCCCCCATTGACATGATATATCGCAAGGCTCCTTAAAATTCACCTTGAAAACTGGCAACTTCTGCCAGTTTGATGGGAATGGGCAGCAGATGCATGGAACACACACACCTGCAAGTTTTCCTCTGAACCACTCACGTACCTGAATTGGAAATACATTGCTGTTGCTTCACCATAACTTAATCCTGGAACTTCTTTGTAACAGCACTGCTTATGTCCCTACACTCCAAGAGCTGCAGTAGTTCAAAAAAGCAGCTCACCATCAACTTTTTCCAGATCAGTTGGGGTTGGGTAATAAATGCTGAGCCAGTGAAGCTCACATATCATGAATGACCTAAATTAAGAAATGAAGACTGCATGGGTGATTCTGCAATATGTGAAATGCAAGATCCATACATTATAAGTGTACCAAGTTCCACATTGTAAGTCGTTGAGGGGTGACCTTATAGAGGTTTACAAATTTATGAGGGGCATGGATAGGGTAAATAGGCAAAGTCTTTTCTCTGGGGTCAGGGAGTCTAGAACTAGAGGGCATAGGATTAGAGTAAGGGGGGGAAAGATATAAAAGAGACCTAAGGGGCAACTTTCTCACACAGAGGCTGGTACGGGTATGCAATGAGGTGCCAGAGAAAGTGATGGAGGCTGGTACCATTGCAACATTTAAAAGGCATTTGGATGGGTATATGAATAGGAAGGGTTTGGAGGGATATGGGCCAGGTGCTGGCAGGTGGGACTAGATTGGGTTGGGATATCTGGTCGACATGGACGGGTTAGACCGAAGGGTCTGTTTCTGTGCTGTACATCTCTGACTATGACTGACACTTGAGTGCCTCTCAATTGTAGAAAGGTAGAAAATAAACATAGAACAAATTGATGAGCAACACTTTGTGACATGCATCCAACATTCCTGTATCTAATACAAAGTGCGGTATTGCATTGCCTTACTTTCCAAATTTCCTAAAAATATCCTGTTATCATATCCTGTTTTCTGGATGTTGGAGTAATTTCCTATATATTTGAGCCTCATCACTTTTTGATATGATGCAATGCCGTTTCAAGGGGTGTGGATTAATGGTGCTGGAAGAGCACAGCAGTTCAGGCAGCATCCAAATAGCTTCGAAATCGACGTTTCGGGCAAAAGCCCTTCATCAGGAATAAAGGCAGTGAGCCTGAAGCGCGGAGAGATAAGCTAGAGGAGTTAAAAATCTCACAGCACCAAGTTATAGTCCAACAGGATTAATTGGAAGCACTAGCTTTTGTAGTGCTGCTCCCTCATCAGGTGGTTGACTACCACCTGATGAGGGAGCAGCACTACGAAAGCTAGTGCTTCTAATTAATCCTGTTGGACTATAACTTGGTGCTGTGAGATTTTTAACTTTGAACAACCCAATCCAATATCGGCATCTCCAAATCACGTCTCAAGGAGAACTGCATCAGAGGGAAGGCCACCTCCATACACCTGCCATCAGATAAGAGATCTCGTGATAAAGTTGCTACTGCCTGCGTTTACACTGATGGAATTCTACACAAACATCTTTAACCTCCTTGGACTTATGTAGAAGCAAACTGAACTGGCTTTATAAGAGTACACAATTCAACAAAGACATAGCATTTGCCTACCGTGCTTTGATTCATATAAATGACGCCCATCAAAAAGTCTGCACAAACAACAACTATTGTAAATCTTTACTCTACTCAGTTTAACATTCCAAGCACTTATTGAAGGATGTGAGGTTTTCCTCTTCAACTACCTTCCCCAGTACTACATTCCAGATTCAATGCAACCTCTGGGTTTTTAAAAAAAAGCTCCCTTAATTTTATATGCCTCAATCTGGTTCCATCTTTGTCTTCGATGTTCTAAAGAAAGCAATCCAAACTTATTCAGCTTCTCTTAGCTAAACTCCTCCGTCTGAGGCAACATCTTGGTAAATCTCTGCAGTCCCTCCAATGCAATAACATTGTTCCTATAGTCCAGTTAACCAAAACTGCACACAGTACTCCAGCTGTGGTTTGTTTGAAGTCTTCTGCAGCTCCAGCATACCTCCTGTTTTCTTATCTGCCTTTTTTGTTTTGCATTTATGTAGTACTTTTCCTAGCCATTGATGCCGTAATTAGCGACTTCCAAACTTTTAGAGTCATAGAGGTGTACAGCTCAGAAACGGACCCTTTTGTCCAACTCGTCTGTGCCAACCAGATATCCTAAATTAATCTTATCCCATTTGCCAGCACGTGGCCCATATCCCTCTGAACCCTTCTTATTCGTACCCATCCAGATGCCTTTTAAATGTTTTCACTGTACTCATTTGACTACATGACAATAAAGCTCATCCTATTTCATTGTAAATCTCAAAGCATTTTACTATTGTAGGCAATATTCAGTTTTGAGCAATTCTGTCAATAATCCCAATAGTTGGATTCCACACATCCTTTTAACGTTTTTGTGGTAGTCGCTTAAGAACAGCGAGATATCAGGATCTGCCTCCTACTTATTAAGCATTTTCTCAGGAGCTGAGCAAGTTTTGGAAAATAGCCACAGTCAACTCTCACTGCTACTTGCTGTCTGTGACACACACCTGTTATGAACCTTACGGTTTTTCCCTTCAGAGCCTGTAGCTATAATATTGCACTTTTACTCATGACATGACACACATTCATGATAGCATACTTGAACAGAGTTGGTGGCTTTGGAAGTGTGGTTCCCAATGCAATTCAAAACTTCTGGAAAAGGGTCACTGGACACGAAACATTAATTCTGCTTTCTCTCCACAGGTACTGCTGGAGCTGTTGCGTCTTTCCAGCAATTTCTCTTTTTGTTCTGCATTCTAAGACTTGTTCCACATCTTGGTTTTGTTATAGAGTACACCGTGGAGATTGATGTTATACTTAGACGGTATCTTTGTTGTTGTTGTACCAGAAGACCACCAGCTTAGTCGAAGATCGATCAGATGGACCACAGTCCTTTTTTCCTCTGAATTCCAATGCTCATACACACACTGTGTGCTGGAGTGTTTCAGATTCTTTTGTGACATTGAAAGAAAGTCATAAAAACCATTGACTAATTCAGAAACATTGACTAATTCCCTGATCCGGAAGCTGGAGGGTAATGATCTAAATATCACGTTTCTACAGCTTCACAAGGCATTCATGCCTCTCATTAGTTAATAATGATACATGAGAATATCATCACAGATTTTTAAAAAGTTTGGCTGTGTAAGAAAAATACTTGTGTTTCCACTTTTATAATTTTGCAACAAATAAGCAGTTGTGAAAATTGGCTGTGTCTATCTAATATTAAAATATCCTGATTTTTGTTTTAATCAAATTCAAAGAAACTGATCTCAGTTAATGGTTTTTATTCACTTAAGCTAATATGAAAATTGGCCAAAGGAGTAAAATTCTTTTATAACCTGAGGTACAATAAAATTGCCTGTGATTCATTCATAATTAAATAGGTTAATAATTACATTCATGAATAATTCGAGAAATATAACCAAGCTCTCTACTGGGTGGTGGACTGAGAAAATTCCAAGGCAGAAATGTCAAAATCAACTCAGAAATTGAGAGTTTAATTCCGACATAAGTTACAGAACTGAACTCTGTAAATTTGGTAATTTAATTTTTGAGCTAGTACCAGATAAAAACATCTATTATGGAAATCTGCAATAAAGAGCCAACTGGATCACTAATTGTCCTTATGTGATAAGAACTTGCCATCCCTCATCACATTAACTTTCATGTGATTGTAGTTCCACACTAACCAGTTCAGAGGAATCCCACAAATCACCAGGTCAGGACATAGAGTCATAGAAATGTACAGCATGGAAACAGACCCTTCAGTCCAACCCGTCCATGCCGACCAGATATTCCAACCCAATCTCGTCCCACCTGCCAGCACCCAGCCCATATCCCTCCAAACCCTTCCTATTCATATACCCATCCAAATGTCTCTTAAATGTTGCAATTGTACCAGCCTCCACCACTTCCTCTGGCAGCTCATTCCATACACATAACACCCTCTGTGTGAAAATGTTGCCCCTTAAGTCTCTTTCATATCTTTCCCCCTATGCCCTCTAGTTCTGGACTCCCCCACCCCAGGGAAAAGACTTTGTCTATTTATCCTATCCATGCCCCTCATAATTTTGCAAACCTCTATAAGGTCACTCCTCAACCTCCGACGCTCCAGGAAAACAGCCCCAGCCTATTCAGCTTCTCCCTTTAGCTCAAAACCACCAATCTTGGCAACATCCTTGTAAATCTTTTCTGAACCCTATCAAGTTTCACAACATCTTTCCGAAAGGAAGAAGACCAGAATTGCATGCAATATTCCAACAGTGGCCTAACCAATGTCCTGTACAGCCGCAATATGGCCTCTCAACACCTGTACTCAATACTCTGACCAATAAAGAAAAGCATACCAAACGCCTTCACTATCCTATCTACCTGCGACACCACTTTCAAGGAGCTATGAACCTGCACTCCAAGGTCTCTTTGTTCAACAACACTCCCTCAGACCTTCCCATTAAGTGTATAAGTCCTGCTAAGATTTGCTTTCCCAAAATGCAGCACCTCGCCATTTATCTGAATTAAACTCCATCTTTCACTTCTCAGCCCATTGGCCCATCAGGTCGAGATCCTGTTGTAATCTGTGGTAACCTTCTTTGCTGTCTACTACACCCCCAAATTTGGTGTTATCTGCAAACTTACTAACTGTACCTCTTATGCTCTCATCCAAATCATTTACATAAATGACAAAAAGTAGAGGACCCAGTACCACTCCTTGTGGCATTCCACTGGTCACAGGCCTCCAGTCTGAAAAACAGCCCTCCACCTCCACCACCACACTCTGTCTTCTACCTTTGAGCCAGTTCTGTATCCAAGTGGTTAGTTCTCCCTGCATTCAGTGAGATCTAACCTTGCTAACTCGTCTCCCATGGGGAACCTTGTCAAACGCCTTACTGAAGTCCATATAGACCACATCTACCACTCTGCCCTCATCAATTAGATTAGATTCCCTACAGTGTGGAAATGGGCCCTTCGGCCCAACAAGTCCACACCGACCCTCCGAACAGCAACCCACCCAGACCCATTCCTCGACAATTACCCCTTCACCTGACACTACGGGCAATTTAGCATGGTCAATTCACCTAACCTGCATGTTTTTTGGACTGTTGGAGGAAACCGGAGCACCCGGAGGAAACCCACACAGACAGTTGCCCGAGATGGGAATTGAACCAGGCCTCTGGCGCTGTGAGGCAGCAGTGCTAGCCACCGTGCCGCCCACAATCCTCTTTGTTACTTCCTCAAAAAACTCAATCAAGTTTGTGAGACATGATTTCCCCCTCACAAAGCCATGTTGACTATACCTAATCAATCCTTGTCTTTCCAAGTACGTGTACATCCTGTCCTCAGGATTCCCCCAAACAACTTTCCCTGGGTAATCCAAGATAGAGGACGGGAAGAATTTCTGGTTGTAACAGCTGCTCCCTTTTTTTTTGAGGTATTTTAGACATCTCGGAACAGGAGATGAATGCAGCTTGAGGAAGCATTTTTAGTTTTGAAAATATCTTTCAGAAAGGAGGCTCTTCTAGAATTTTTTTGGATATCAAGGAAGTGGTAAGACTGAGGTACTCCTGAAATTTGTGTACTAGCTTCCTTTGGTGAAAAAAATACTGCTGTCCAGACTTCAAACCAGTGGCAATGTGGTTGCTCTTAATTGCTCTCTTGAAGCTGCCTGGCCAGCCATTCAGTTTAAGGGCATTTAGGGATGAGTAACAAATTTGGTTTTCCCCATCCTGTAAAAGAATAAATGTGGTGGCAAGATGTTGAAGAATATGACAATAGCATTTGCAGCAGGTGTGACGCCGTTGCTAAATCTGACAATATTGACCTCACCTATTTAGGGTAAGGAATTATCTCCACTAGGCGATGGCTCTAACAGAGAAAATTAGAGTCCTAATCAAATGAGGTGACTTAATAGACATCATCTTTTAGTTTCAAGTTGTACATATGAAGATCAATGGTAGGTGAAGTTTAATTTGGTCAAATACGAAATGCTGTCCATAGGATGAAATGATAAGAAGTGTGCCTGCTCTCTGAATGATATTAATAAAGTGGATAGAGAATTTGAAATCTTTTGAGCTATTGCTACATACAGCAATCAAATAGGCCAACTGAACTGCAGAACCAATAAAGTCAAATTCAGGTGATAAGATATTGGAGCAGTTCCAGGAGACTGTGGCTAAGATTGAGCTATGAAGAAATTTACTTATAAAGGGACCTGAATTCTTCAGTCTGGATCATCTGCAATATACAGCAGGTTTCTGAAAGAGTTATGAAGGTGAAAAAGGGATGTAAGTAAGGTGAAATTTAACACTGCAGAAATAGAAGCATGTGAACTACCTACAGTTACATAATTGAAATTGGGAACCCAGCATGTTAAGTAATCAGAAGCACAGATCTGAACTGTTTCACTCTAGTCTAAAGTTTTGTATTGTTTGAGTAGACTTTAAGCAAGGAATTGTGGGACTCAGGAAAATGTTAACCTACTAAATAAATAATCTGCCTTTCCATTCATGCAATGTTGATAATATTTTTGTTAGGACAGTAGAGTATGTTCTGAAGGTCAGTTTTACAGCAAGAAGAGAAGTCAACAGGTTTTTAAGAGAGTTGTTTAACATTGTGCACTTTTTTTCTCCAGGGAAATGCTTCCGCTTGTACTCCGAAGCATTCCACAATGAGATGCCAGAGGTTTCACCACCTCGAGTGTCTGAAACAAACCTCAGTCACCTTGTGCTTCTGCTGAAGAGGCTGGATATTGCAGATATGGGACAGTGTGACTTCTTGGACAGGCCAGGTAAAGACAATAAAGCAGTTTGCATGGTTGACGTGTTGGTCTGGCACTCGAATAGAATTTCTAGCTATTCCCAACTAGTTACAGACAATTTTTAAGTTGCACTTTGTCACAGAGTCCTTATTTCTTTCAGTAAAGCTTTAGAACACAGGAGCAGAATAGTGCATTTGCCCTTTAATCTTGTTCCAATCACAGAATTTCACAGGATGCTTTCTGGCTTTGCACACACCCTCGGTAGGACCAATTTACCTCTCATCACACCTCTGCTTTCTTTCCATGGCTGCGGAAACCTCTCCTTTTCAAGTAATTTTGAAATACTCAACTGGTCCCACCTTCTTCACATTCTCAGGCAGCACACTCCAGATCCTAACCAGTGACTCTTGATGTCAAATGATGTTGAGGGTCGGTGTGGACTCAACTGAGTCAAATGGCTGCTCCCAAGCTGTAAGGAGTTTGTCATTATTGTTACTTATTATTGACTGCACATTACTCTGAAGCACTCTCCTTCATCAGTTCATCTCCTGAATCAGTCATCTCTCACTAATGACATTGCAATCCTATGGCCTGGTAAGACTATGGTGACTTCACCTTGCCTGTACACAACCACTGTTAGATGTAACGCTGTTCAGCAAGTGCAGTCCAGTTACAATCCTGTGTGTGTAATGATACTTGCACTAACTAATGATAATCAGTTGAGCTTGTAATATGGGCTGAAAATGTGTTGCTGGAAAAGCGCAGCAGGTCAGGCAGCATCCAAGGAACAGGAGAATCGACGTTTCGGGCTTAAGCCCTTCTTCAGGAATGAGGAAAGTGTGTCCAGCAGGCTAAGATAAAAGGTAGGGAGGAGGGACTTGGGGGAGGGACGTTGGAAACACGATAGGTGGAAGGAGGTCAAGGTGAGGGTGATAGGCCGGAGTGGGGTGGGGGCGGAGAGGTCAGGAAGAAGATTGCAGGTTAGGAAGGCGGTGCTGAGTTTGAGGGATTTGACTGAGACAAGGTGGGGGGGTGGGGGGGGGGGGGGGGGAAATGAGGAAACTGGAGAAATCTGAGTTCATCCCTTGTGGTTGGAGGGTTCCTAGTCGGAAGATGAGGCACTCTTCTTCCAACCGTCGTGTTGCTATGGTCTGGCGATGGAGGAGTCCAAGGACCTGCATGTCCTTGGTGGAGTGGGAGTGGGAGGGGGAGTTGAAGTGTTGAGCCATGGGGTGGTTGGGTTGGTTGGTCCGGGTGTCCAGAGGTGTTCTCTGAAACGTTCCGCAAGTACGCGGCCTGAATCCCCAATATAGAGGAGGCCACATCGGGTGCAGCGGATACAATAGATGATGTCTGTGGAAGGTGCAGGTGAATTTGTGGCAGATAAGGAAGTATCCCTTGGGGCCTTGGAGGGAAGTAAAGGGGGAAGTGTGGGCGCAAGTTTTGCATTTCTTGCGGTTGCAGGGGAAGGTGCCGGGAGTGGAGGTTGGGTTGGTGCGGGGTGTGGGCCTGACGAGGGAGTCACGGAGGGAGTGGTCTTTTCGGAACGTTGATAGGGGAGGGAAAGGAAATATATCCCTGGTGGTGGGGTCTGTTTGGAGGTGGCAGAAATGATGGATGATACGCTGTACGTGGAGGTTGGTGGGGTGGTAGGTGAGGACCAGTGGGGTTCTGTCCTGGTGGCGGTTGGAGGGGCGGAGGGGCGGGAAGTGGAAGAGATGCGGTGGAGGGCATCGTCGACCACGTCTGGGGGGAAATTGCGTTCCTTGAAGAAGGAGGCCATCTGGGTTGTATGGTTTTGGAACTGGTCCTCCTGGGAGCAGATGCGGCGGCGACGAAGGAATTGGGAATATGTGATGGCGTTTTTACAGGGGCAGGGTGGGAGGAGGTGTAGTCTAGGTAGCTGTGGGGGTCGGTCAGTTTATCGTAAATGTCCGTGTTGATTCGGTCGCCAGAGATAGAAATGGAAAGGTCTAGGAAGGGGAGGGAGGAGTCTGAGACGGTCCAGGTAAATTTGAGGTCGGGTTGGAAGGTGTTGGTAAAGTGGATGAACTGTTCAACCGCCTCATGGGAGCACGAGGTAGCGCCGATACGGACATCGATGTAGCGGAGGAAAAGGTGGGGGGTGGTGCCAGTGTAGCTGCGGAAGATGGACTGTTCCACATATCCTACGAAGAGGCAGGCATAGCTGGAGCCCATGCGAGTGCCCATGGCTACTCGTTTGGTTTGGAGGAAGTGGGAGGATTGGAAAGAGAAGTTATTCAGGGTGAGGACCAGTTCAGTCAGTCGAAGGAGGGTGTCAGTGGAAGGGTACTGGTTGGTACAGCGGGAAAGGAAGAAGCGGAGAGCTTTGAGACCTTCGTGATGCGGGATGGAGGTGAGCTTTGTAATATGGCTCACTTATTGTTGCGAAAAGTGTGGAATGGCTTATCGTTCCATATTGCTTTCTCCTTGGCATTGTCTGAGCCAATCAGAGTTGACTTGCCAACCAATCATCATATTTTCGTACTCTAGTTGGCAGTCCCCAGGATGCAAATGGTTTCCTTTCTGGAGTCGATTTGCAAATCATTGGTTCTGGTTTGTGAACAAAATGCAAGACAATGTAAAGAAGCCAAATAATAAGGGGTATAGATAGAGTTAATGGTAGCCCTCTTTTCCCTAGGATGATGGATTTCAAGACTAGGGGGTGCATTTTTAAGTGAGAGATTTAAAAGGGACTGGATGGGCAATTTTTTTTTAAACTCAGACGGTGGTGTATGGAATGAAGTTCCCCAGAAAGTGGAGGATGCGGGTACAATTACAATGTTTAAAAGACATTTGGATAAGTCCATGCATACGAAAGGTTTTGGGGGTATATGGACGAGGAGCTGGCAGGTGGGACTACTTTGGTTTGGGATTATGGTCGGTGGTGGAATGGTTGGACTGGTTTCCTTATGATTTCATAAACCATTCAGCAGTAAAGGAAAAGCTCATAAGTAGAATCTTTAAAATTGCACCCCTGTATAAGATTGTGCTGATGAGTTCAAGCATTTGTAAGTCAGATGTTTGTAATTCGGGGACCCTTGTAAATTGCTGTGATGATTTGGAATTTGTTGGATTCAAATTTCACCGTCTGCCATGGTCAGATTTGAGCCCATGTCATAAAAACAGTAACTGGAGCTGTTCAGGATGGAGACGAGAGAAACTGTGGCTGGAGAAAATGTTCAGGTTGGTAATAGAGAAATCAAATTGGCATTCCAACCGGAACTCTATCAAGAAACACATTGACTTGGATTCCATTTACCACCCCCTGAGAAAAAGAACAGGAAATTATATTACCACAGGAAATGACATCACCAACCCAAACGTATAAATAGAAAGCAGGCCATGCCACCAGTGCTTCATCCAGAGGCTCACTGATTATATTACCTAGTATGGTGACAAAACATCTGAAATTGAACCTTCCAACTTAGCGAGCAAAACTACATCCAGAACCTCAACCTGAGCTACAAATTTCCTCAAACCTATCAAATTCTGTGTTCATTGAGTTGATATCTAGCGCATACCAATTCAGGACCTTCAGAAGAGCATAAAGTCAAATATGAAGTTTTTGACGTGTAAGATCACCAAGAGATTGATAGAGGCAGAATTTATAATTTTGAAAGAAAAAGCTGTTAAATGTTTTGGGAGAGAGAATAGGATATTGGGCAATAGATTGACTAGTAATCATTTGAGCAAGAAAAGATATTACACACAGAGGACTGTTAATAGCTTGGATCCCATCATTGAAGGAAAGATGTTCTTGCAGTGGCAGCAGTCTAGAAGAAATTCACTAGGCTGATCCGAAGAGTGGAAGACATTTCTCATGAAGTGAGGTTGATTAAGTTGGGTCTGTACTCGTTGATGCTGAGAAGAATGTGAGCTGACCTTAATTGAAATATGTAATCTTAGGAGGCTTGAAGTAGGTGCTAAGAAATTGTTCGCCTTGCGAGAGAGTCTAGGATTAGACAGCATAATCTCAGAATAAGGGGTTGTCCGGTTAGAGTTGAGAAGGGAGTTCTTACTTCTATGGTATTGCGTTTAAGGAATTCCTTTTCCCAGAGTTGTTGTAGCTGTACAATTCAACACATTCAAGGCTGAAATAAACTGATTTTATTCAATAAGAGCATTAAGGATTATGGGTAAAAGACAGGAAAGTGGAGTTGAGGATTATCAGATCAGCCATGATCTCATTGAATACCAAAACAAACTCAATGCATTGAATGACCTATTTTATTCATTCACGGGATAAGGGCTTGCTGGCCAGGCCAGCATTTATTCTGTCCATAATTGTCCTTATGGTGGTGCTGAGCGGCTTTCATATGCCGTGCCTCTGTCCATCTGGGTGGCACTGGTCATAGAGTCATAGAGATGTACAGCTTGAAAATGGACTCTTCGGTCCAACCTGTTCATGCCGACCAGATATCCCAACCCAATCTAGTCCCACCTGCCAGCACCCGGCCCATACCCCTCCAAACCCTTCCTATTCATATACCCACCCAAATGCCTCTTAAATGTTGCAATTGTACCAGCCTCCACCACTTCCTCTGGCAGCTCATTCCATACATGTACCACCCTCTGCGTGATAAAGTTGCCCCTTAGGTCTCTTTTATATCTTTCCCCTCTCACCCTAAACCTATGCCCTCTAGTTCTGGACTCCCCGACTCCAGGGAAAAGATTTTGTCTATTTATCCTATCCATACCCCTCATAATTTTGTAAACCTCTATAAGGTCACCCCTCAGCCTCAGATGGTCCAGGGAAAACAGCCCCAGCCTGTTCAGCCTCTCCCTATAGTTCAAATCCTCCAACCCTGGCAACATCCTTGTAAATCTTTTCTGAACCCTTTCAAGGTTCACAAAATCTTTCTGATAGGAAGGAGACCAGAAATATCAAAGGTGCTGTCCAAGGAGCCTTGGTTAATTTCCGTATTGCATCTTTGTGTATGGTTCACACTGCTGCTCCTGTGTATTGGTGACGAAGAGAGTGGATGTTGTGCCAATCAAAATGGTGTGTTTTGTCCATGAAGGTGAGAGATTTCTATCGTGTTGTTAGAACTACACTCGTCCAGACAAGTGGTGAGTGTTTGGTTACATTCTTGGCTTGTGCCTTGTAGATGTTGGACATGCTTTAAGATATCTAGGGGTGGGGAGGGTGACAAATTGCTAATTGCAAAATTTCCAGCCTCTGACCTTCTCTTGTAACCATATCTCGTGTGTGTGTGTGTGGTCCAATTCAATTTCTGATCATTGGTAACCTACAGGATGTCGTTAGAGGTGATCAGCAATAGTGATACCTTAAATCTTCTCTGCTATTTCACAAGTTGTATTACAGAGATAGTCCCAACTTCTCCAAACTATTTTCTTTTGGGATATTTGATATTATTCAAAATTACTCAAAAACGTTATTCAAAACCTTGAGGTAGCTGGTCAGGTAGGCATGATAAAACTGTTAATTGCTTGGGGAAGGATCAACAAGTAAGAGGATATAGATTTAAGATTGTAAGCAAAAGACGAAATGGACAGGAAGAAAAAATTTTCCATGCAGCAAATGATTACATTGTGGAACATGTCTGGTTCAATCGAGGCATTCAGCAAGAAATTTGATGGTTATTAAAATGGAAGAATGTGTGCAGGGTTATGGGGAGAAGGCAGTGAAATGCAGGCGCTGTATTCATTCAAAGATCCAATAGAGACACAAGGGTTCAAGAAGCATTCCTTTTGAAACAACTCTGTGATTAGTGAATGAAATGTTAATCCGGTACAGGGGAACCTCGATTAAGCGAACGAGATGCGTGGGCACTATTTCGTTTGGATAATCGATTTATTCGGTTAATCGATTACATGCCTATCCTCTGGGTCTAGGAGTTCTTAAAGTTGGCTCCCCGTTCAGGAGGCTGCAGCAGCACACAGCGTGCGAGACCCAGCCCCCATCACCACCCACCGTCCCTGTCCAACACCACCCCCCTCCTGGCCCCCAAACCCCTTCCAACACCGCACCTGCCCCCCCCCCCCGCCCCAGCACAAAGCAGGCGAGCCCCCAATCCTGTCCAACACCACCGCCCCCCCTACCCCCTCTCCAGGGCAGCCAGACTGTACACCAACAACAAGACTGCTACTGCTGCAGCTGCCTTCGTGGGGTAAGTCTCCCCTCCCCCCCACACCCCAGCCACACACAACTTTTTGACAGGTTCCATGTTTGCCCTGTACAGGACAATGTTGGCGAGATTATCTGGGGAAGGGGGGGTTTAGGGTACATCCCTGTATAGAACTCCAGGGAAAGTGTGGGCAGAGAGAGAGAGAAGGTGGGAGGTCAGTCATTTTGCGATGGTGCCTGTTTCATCAATGTGAACAAAAGACGCGAACACTGGAAGCACGTCTTTAATGTAATGTTTCCATTGGGACCTCGAGATCTCCTTCGGATCGTCCGATTTTCGGATAATTGAGGTTCCTCTGTAGTTTGCTGTTTCATCTGGATGACTGCACTGTATATTCAGTTCTGAGAGATGTGTATTTGTATTATGTCTTGGATGCTCAATAGCCTCCAGCTGCAGTTGCCTTCACTTGCAATAGTCTGAACACACAGGTGGTAATTTCTGTCATTCTTTCCTCAGCCCCAGAAGCACTGATGCAGGCATTGGAGGATCTAGATTATTTGGCTGCTCTGGATGATGATGGGAACTTGTCAGAAGTTGGAATTATTATGTCTGAATTTCCACTGGATCCTCAACTTGCCAAAGCTCTTCTGGCATCTTGTGAATTTGATTGTGTGAATGAGATGTTAACAATTGCTGCGATGGTAATAGGTGAGAATAATTTACTTTTTTTTCAAATTTAAAGTAATATTTTAAGGTTGCCCCTTTCTGCAGGTTTGTATCATCACATTTTCTCTATTGTGGTAATCCTGATATTAAGAATAATAAATCTACATGCAACTCGGCAATTAGTATGTTTTCATATGTGGTGAAGTAGCTTTAAATTTAAGTCATTTAAATACGTACACTAATATATATTTGTTTTTGACTACATCAATGCCATCAGTCTTGCACTCTTGCCTTTTCCCAATAGCATCACATTGGTAATTCAATTTTTCAGTGCTGCAGAGTCATACAGCATGGAAACAGACCTTTCAGTCCAACCACTCTATGCTGAACATGATCCCAAACTAAACTAGACCCACCTGCCTGCTCCTGGCCCATATCCCTCTAAACCTTTTCCTATTCATGTTCTTATCCAAATGTCTTTTAAACATTGTAATTTTACCCATATCCACCCAATTCCTCAGGAGGTTCATCCACACACAAACCACTCTGTGTGTGTGTGTAAAAAAAAATTGACTTTCATGTCTTTTTTGAAAACTCTCCCTTCTTGCCTTAAAAATGTGTCTTTTCGTCTTGAAACTCCCCCATCCGAAGGAAAAGACAACAACTATTAACCCTGTCTAAACCCCTCATTATTTTATAAACTTCCGTAAGGTTGCCTGTCAAACTTCTACACTCCAGTGAAAAACATCCCAGCCTATCCAGCCTTTCTTTATAACTTAAACCTTCTTTACCCAGCAACATCCTGGTAAACTCTTCTGAGCCCCCTCCAGCTTAATAATATCCTTCCTATAGCTGGGCAATCAGAAGTGGATTCCAAAACAGGCCACACCAGTGTCCTACATAACCTCAACATGACTTCCTAATTCCTATACTCGAAATACTGAGCAATGAAGGCAAGCATGCCAAATGCCTTTTTAACCACCTTTGCCTCTCTGTGATGCAAACGTCAAAGAATTACGTACAGTTGGTTCTGCTATAATCTGTGTTTCTTCAACACAAATTGCCTTTAATGTGATTACTGGCTTTTATTGGTAAAGGAATTGAGTTCCGGAGTCCTGAGGTCATGTTGCAGTTGTATAAGACTCTGGTGCAGCCGCATCTGGAGTATTGTGTGCAGTTTTGGTCGCCATACTATAGGAAGGATGTGGAGGCACTTGTACGGGTGCAGGGGAGGTTTACCAGGATGTTGCCTGGTATGGTAGGAAGATCGTATGAGGAAAGGCTGAGGCACTTGGGGCTGTTTTCATTGGAGAAAAGAAGGTTTGGGGTGACTTGATAGAGGTGTACAAGATGATTAGGGGTTTAGATAGGGTTGACAGTGAGAACCTTTTTCCACGTATGGAGTCAGCTATTACGAGGGGCATAGCTTTAAATTAAGGGGTGGTAGGTATAGGACAGATGTTAGGGGTAGATTCTTTACTCAGCGAGTCGTGTCTTCATGGAATGCCCTGCCAGTAGCAGTGGTGGACTCTCCCTCTTTATGGGCATTTAAACGGGTATTGGATAGGCATATGGAGGATAGTGGGCTAGTGTAGGTTAGGTGGGCTTGGATCGGCGCAACATCGAGGGCCAAAGGGCCTGTACTGCGCTGTATTCTTCTATGTTCTATGTTCTATGTTCTATGAAGAATTTATTTGTAAATGCGAACTTTGCTTACCTGTTATTGGCTATAACATAATTCCAGCCCCGTTAGTTTAAATGGCACAGCTATTGTGCAATTTTCTTATAACACAAGATTGCATGAGAACGGAACTATTGCGTAATATCAGAACCAGTTATAACTGAACCCTGGGGTCCCTCGGTTCTACAACACTAGCCTAGTCCTACCTTTGTTTGTTGTTCCAAAATGCAATACCTCACATTTATCCATATGGAACTCCATCTGCCATTTTCAGTTCATTGACCCAAATGATCACGATCCCTTTGTAATCTCAGAAAACTTCTTCACTGTCTACTGTGCCACAATTTTGATGTAATCTGCAAACTCCGTAATGAAACATCCTTTCATCTCAGTGTTTAAGGACAATATATTCTGTCTCCGATGAATCACTACTGTGAGATAACTCACTGAATATGTCCTTTAAGCCATTGAAGTATTTTCTCTATTAACTTTCACTTCTACCATTTGAAATTTATCCTTATTACGATACAGGTTAAACTATCTTTTACAAACAGCAATTTGCACATATGGTACGTTTCATGAAGAAAGGTGCTTTATGTACAAGCAAGAATAAAGTCATGGCTGATCTCATTTTAACCTAAACTCTACATTCCTGAATATTCCTGATTAATCTTTCATCCCCTTGGAAATTAAGAATCTATTTACCTCTGTTTACATAAGGAAAGAGAAAATAGGTAGAAAAATAATCAAAGGAGTGAATAATTGATTATGTAGCTTAGAAGAGATAAATGACTGGCTCAAAATTTTTAAGATGGTATCGGAAAAGGCACTGGTTTATGAATGGAATCTCACAAAATAGAGCTTTGGCAGGTGGTGCTATGACAGAAGGTGAAGAGGACCAGAAGAACATAAGTATGGATTCAAAAGGTGCTTTATGGGATGTTGAAGATGTGATGATGCTGAGGCCAAGGAAATGCTTTGAGGACTAGAATTTCAAATCCAGGACTGAAGTAAGCCATTCACGTGAGAATACCCTTCATCATGTTGTGTGGCACTATCATTGTGCTAAATTGGAACTGATCTAGCAGCTCAAAATGGAAGACTTAGAATCGCTGTGTGGAACCGGCTTATTGAGTCCACGTTGACCCATCTAAATAGCATCTCACCCAGATCTACCCCTATCCTATCTCTGTACCCTGCATTTCCCCATGGCTAATCACCTTATCAGCATATCCCTGGACACTATGGGCAATTTGACATGGCCAACTACCGAACCTGCACATCTGGAAACTCACGCAGACATGGAGAAAATGTGTAATGTTTACACACACTTGTCTAGTGGTGGAATTGAACCCTGGTCCCTGATGCTGTGAGGCAGCAGTGCTAACCACTGAGCCACTATGCTGCCCTAGAAACTTGTGCTTCAGAACCAGCCTGTACCTCTACAACCAGTCTAGTACAGATAGAACGCTGACCATAGAATGACAGAGTTGTTCTGGGGCAGATGAGGCCATTTGATCCCTTATGACTTGTATCAGCTCTCCAAGTAAGCTTTAAAACTTTTTGCAATTTTCTGTTTTCTGCCATCACCCTGCACATTCTTTCCTTTCAAATAATCATGTATTGTTGTTTTGAATGCTTAAGTTAACCTTGCACCACCACATTTCCAGGCAGTACATTCCAGATCAGAACTGCTTCCTGTGCAGAACATGTTTCCTCATGTCACGTTGGTCCCTTTAGCATTCCTTTTACATAATGTTATGTTATAGATAATGTTCTCCATTGAATGGCAGAACAGACTGAAGGGATGAAATAACTACATGTTGCCTTCTCATCTCTATGCTTTCCACAAGTGGGAACAATTTTTTATCTAATTCCTCTGTGAAGACCCTTCTTGTTTTAATGACTTGTATTAAGTCCCTTCTTAGCCTTCTCCTGTCTGAGAACAACAGTCCCAACTTAATCAATCTGTGTAACTGAATTTTTATCATCCCTGGAACCATTCTCTTAAAATACTTGCTTCAATATGTTCATATCCTTCTTGAAGTGTATGCAGTACTCTAGTTGAGAGCTGGATTTCTGTGTTTTATTTCTTCAGCTCCATGTCTCCTTACTCTTTTGTTTTATTTTCCCTCTGGCTCCATTTCATTCCTGTCATCTGCCTGACAATGTGCAAAATGACCCAAGTATGTCCTCTCGCATAAAACAAATCAACCAAGCCAGTTACCAGCCCATCAATATATCTGAAAATGTGTTGCTGGAAAAGCGCAGCAGGTCAGGCAGCATCCAAGGAGCAGGAGAATCAACGTTTCGGGCATGAGCCCTTCTTCAGGAATGAGGAAGGTGTACCAAGCAGACTAAGATAAAAGGTAGGGAGGAGGGACTTGGGGGAGGGGCGTTGGGAATGCGATAGGTGGAAGGAGGTTGAAGTTGGGGGCGGAGAGGTCAGGAAGAAGATTGCAGGTTAGGAAGGTGGTGCTGAGTTTGACGGTTGGGACTGAGACAAGTTGGGGGTACGGGAAATGAGGAAACTGGAGAAATCTGAGTTCATCCCTTGTGATTGGAAGATTCCTAGGCGGAAGATGAGGCGCTCTTCCTCAGCCGTCGTGTTGCTATGGTCTGGCGATGGAGGAGTCAAAGGACCTGCATGTCAGAGGAGATGACCTGGGGTGTGCAGTGAGGGAGGGACTCGCTGAAATCCTTGTAGAGGGAGAAGAGAGCTCCTTCAAGGAAGGCATCCTTGTAAGAGGATTTGCAGTAGGTTAAAATCAACTAGGCGAAAGTGAGGACTGCAGATGCTGGAGATCAGAGCTGAAAATATGTGATTCTCCTGCTCCTTGGATGCTGCCTGACCTGCTGCGCTTTTTCCAGCAATACACCCCAGGTCATCTCCTCTGACATGCAGGTCCTTGGACTCCTCCATTGCCAGACCAATGCAACACAATGGCTGGGAGGAAGAGCACCTCATCTTCCGCCTTGGATCCCTCCACCCACAAGGGATGAACTCAGATTTCTCCAGGTTCCTCATTTCCCCTCTTTCCCCCCCCCCCCCCCCCCCCCCCCCCCCCCCCCACCTTGTCTCAGTTCCAACCCTCGAACTCAGCACCACCTTCCTAACCTGCAATCTTCTTCCTGACCTCTCCGCCCCCAACCCCTCTCCAGCCTATCACCCTCATCTTAACTTCCTTCCACCTATCGCATTCCCAACGCCCCTCCCCCAAGTCCCTCCTCCCTACCTTTTATCTTAGCCTGCTTGGCACACCCTCCTCATTCCTGAAGAAGGGCTTATGCCCGAAACGTCGATTCTCCTGCTCCTTGGATGCTGCCTGACCTGCTGCGCTTTTCCAGCAACACATTTTCAGCTCTGATCTCCAGCATCTGCAGTCCTCACTTTCTCTCATCAATATATTCTCCATCATTCAAAAAGCGCAAGCAGCACTTGGAAAGGAATAATCTGCTTACTGCTGCACATTTCAGGTTCTGGCAGAATTACTCAGCTCCTGATCTCACAACAGTCTAAATATGGACAAAAGAGCTGATTTCTAGAGTTGAGGTAAGAGTGACCGCATTAAGACCGTAAGGTTTAGGAGCAGAGTTAGGCAGTTCAGTCTATCGAGTCTGCTCTACCCTATGATCCTAGCTGATACGTTTCACCACCACATTCTCCCATCCTTGATCCCCTTACTAAGAACAAGCTATTTGTCAATGTCTTAAATACACTCGATGACTTGGCCTCCACAGCCTTCTGCAGCAATGAGTTTCACAAATCAATCACCCTCTGGCTGAAGAGATTTCTCCATCTTCATTCTAAAAGATCACCTCTTCACACTGAGACTGTGCTCTTGGGTCATCATGACATCACCAACACAAGGAAACCTAAACACATAAATAGAAAGTGGAACGTAACACCAGTGTTTCACCGGAGGCTCACTGCTGTGCCTTCCGAATGAATCCCAGAATCTTCTGCCATTACTGCTCCACCATCTTCTCTGTGAGGCCTGCCATCCAATCAACTCTGGCCAGCTCCTCCCTCATGTCTTTATAGTTGTTTTTACATAATACCATGATATCTGATTCCAAATGCTCCCTCTCAGGGGAGCATTTCAGGGGTTCCTTCACTTGAAGTTCCCTAATCAAGTCTGTCTCCTTGTACGTCACCAAATTCACAGTTGTCTGTTCCCTCGTGGGCTGTACCACAAGCTGCTCCAAAAACAACCTTCTCGTAGTCATTCCACAGAATCCTTTTATTGGGATCTCCTACCAACTTGATCTTCCCAGTCCACCTACATATTGAAGTCACCCATGATTATTGCAATAGTACCTTTCTTACATGTCTTTTCTATCTTATTTACTTTCTAGTTCACGTAGTAACTACTACTAGGAGGCCTGCATATGTCAACTAGGAGAAAGTGAGGACTGCAGATGCTGGAGATCAGAGTCGAAAAGTGTGTCGCTGAAAAAGTACAGCAGATCAGGCAGCATCCGGAGAGCAGGACAGTAGAGCAGGACAGTTGATGTTTCGGGCATAAGCTCTTCACCAGGATTCCACTTTCTTGGAATCGGTGGATTCCTAGTGAAGAGCCTATGCCCGAAATGTCGACTCTCTTGCTCTTCGAATGCTTCCTGACCTCCTGCGCTTTTCCAGTGCTACACTTTTGACCTTTATATAACTCTCATTGGGGTCTTTTCTCCCTTTTGGGATTGCTGCACTCTACTCACCCAGATTGTACACCTTCCAACTCTATATCACTTCTTGCTGTTGATTTAATTTAATTTCTTACGAACAAGGCAACCCTGCCATTCCCTCCCCCGCGTCTACCTGTCCTTTCAATAGGATGTATTTCCTTGGATACTTCGTCCCCAGCTCTGATCCTCTCGCAGCCACATCTCTGTGATACCCACAATATCTTACCTGCCAATTTCAAACTGCACTGTAAGCTCATTTACCTTGTGGGAGCAAATTGTTGCAGATGCTGGAATCTGTACTGAAAACAACAAATGCTGCAGATCATAGCAAGTCAGACAGCATCCATGGAGAGAGAGTAACGCTCACAACAATCTTATTCCTTCCTTTACTGCTTCTCATAGTTAATTTGACATCAGATAGCGATTAACTAAGTGAATCCCCCATCAAGGCATCCTAACGGAACTGCATTAGTGAGAATTGCAGAGGAACACTCTGTCCTGATCAAAGTCATGTCTACCACAAAGAAAAACAATTGTGGCTGTCGGGAGGTCAGTCATCTTAGCTCCGGGACATCTCTGCACAAATTCCTCAGGGTCCTGTCCTAGGTACATCAATGACCTACACTCCATCATAAGGTCAGAAATAGAAATGTTTGCTGCTATTTGTAGATTCCACCCATTTGCAACTCCTCGCATACTGAGGCTGTTTGGGTCCATATGCCTACAAGGCCTGGACAACATTCTGTTTTGGCTGACAAGTGGCAAGTGACATTCTCAAAAAGTTCATTGCAGACAATGACCATCTGCAGCAAGAGATAATTAACGATCCCCTTTTGGCATTCAAAAGCAATACCATCAATGAATCCCCCATCAACTTCCTAGGGATTATCATGAAACAGGAATGAACAAATTATAAATACAATATTGATCAGAGCAGGTCAGAGAATTCTACAAGTGAGAATTCTTCACCACCTGTCTCCCCATTACATTTATACTACTAACAAAGCACAAGTCAGGAGCGTAATGAAATACACTGCACATACCTGGATCAGTGCAGGTCCAGCAATATTCGGAAACAAAACAGTCCCCTTGGTTGGCACCACATTCGCAAATGTCCACTCCTGCCCCTCAGTGGCAGCATTGTGTACTGTCTATATGATGTAGTGCAGTAACTAACTACGGTTCCTCCAATAGTATCTTGCAGCTCTGTGTTTGCTATCACCAAGAAGGATAAGGGTAGCAGATACATAGGGACACTTGCAAGTTCCCCTCCTAGGCATAAACCATCCTGACTTGGAAATAGATTCTTTAGTGTCACTGGGTCAAAGTCCTGGGACTCACTTCCAAACAGTACTTTGAATGACCCTACGCACACAGTCTGCAGCAGTTCAAGAAGGTAGCTCACCATCAACACCTAGAGGGAAATTAGGGATGGACATTAATTGACTGTCAGTACACATAGCCTTGAATTCATTTTTCAAAAATCAACCAAAATAGATTATCAGGAATGGAAGCGATGAATTAATGAGACAGAATTCAAGCAGTTAAATGTTGTTGTTTTTAGAATTTACAGAAGCTGGTCAGAGATGTGAAGCAGGGGTGGTGGCAGGCAAAAGCAAAAACAGAAATTGCTAGAAAAGCTCAGCAGATCAGGCAGCATTCTGGATTAGTGGTGCTGGAAGAGCACAGCAGTTCAGGCAGCATCCAAGGAGCAGCGAAATCGACGTTTCGGGCAAAAGCCCTTCATCATTGGTCAGGCAGCATCAATGGAGAAAAATCAGAGTTAACATTTGGGGTCAAGTGACCTTTCCTCAGAACAGTCAGTGTTGTGCAAGCTGAAGTGAGAGTTAAAGGGAGTGATAGTTTCTGCAGGGGAGGTAATGGCCCAGTGGCATTATTGCTGGATTGCAAATCTAGAGAACCAGGTAATATTCTGGGGACCTGGGTTCAAATCCTGCTGTAGCAGATGGTGGAATTTGAATTCAATTTTTAAAAAAAAGTCTGGAATTAAGAATCTAATGATAACTATGAAGTCATTGTCAATCATCGGAAAAACCCATCCGATTCATTAGTGCCCTTCAGGGTAGGAAACTGCCATCCTTACCAGATCCACAGCAATGTTGTTGATACTTAACTACCCTCTGGGCAAGAAATGCTGGTTGCAATTATCCCAGGAATTAATTTTTTTTAAAAAAGAACCTATGTTTTTCCAAATTCCTCTCCTGCACCTACAAGCATACTTAGTCATTGACTTTTTAAATACAAGTCCTACATTCAGAGCGGTGCTTTTTTAAAATGTAGAGGCAGGAATGACATTTACATGACTCACTGTAAAAATTCATACATTCCTTACTGAACATTTTCATGCCTCCATCCTACATTACTCCTTTGGTGCTAGGTTACACATTTCAGTCTCCGCTTTTATTTCTTGAGGCAATGGCTTCGTGCCATTATCGCTGGACTACAAATCCAGAGAACCAAGTAATGTTCTGAGGACCTGAGTTAGAATCCCAGCATGGCAGAGGGTGGAATTTGAAATCTGGAATTAAGAAGCTTATGGTGATCATTGTCAGTCGTCGGGAAAAAAATCTAATTCATTAATGTTCTTTAGGGAAGGAAGCTGCCATCCTTACCTGGTCTGACCTTCATGTGACTCCAGACCTACAGCAATGTGGTTGACATTTAACTGCCCTCTGGGCAATAAGTACTGGTCTGGCCAGTAACTCCCATATCACATGAATGAATTTTAAAAAAGACTGTTTTTTCCAAATCTCTTTCCTGCACCTACACGCATACTCAGTCATTTTAAAAAGAAATACATATTGTACATTCAGAACAATGAATCGTTTGAGCAGTGTGTTTTAAAAGCAATAGAGGCAGGAATGACATTTACATGACTCATTATAAAAATTCATACATTTGTTACTGACCATTTTTGTGCCTCCATCCTACATCACTCCTTTCATGCTAGGTCACACATTTCAGCCTCTGCTTTTATTTCTTTTTACCTTCTGGAATGGTTATCGATAATTATTCTTCCTTTTGACACAGCCTGCAGCTGACCATGGCAGGCTGCGGGAAGTGCCATTGATGTCACTATGCCAGGATCTGTCTACGCATGTCACCAGGCAGGGAGAAGACAGGCATGGAGGCTGACAGAGCGGACCTTCCCCTACCCAATGGTGTCTATGGGGCCGCACTCCTCAGCCGCCTTGCCAGTTGACTCTCTGCAGCCACTGTGCTGTTCGGTATTGAAAGAGAAGTGATCCATGAGGCATAATCTGCAAGCTCCTGTCAGGGGCTGTACTATTCCCGATGAAGAGCTTCGGCCCGAAACGTCGATTTTCCTGCTCCTCGGATGATACCTGACCTGCTGTGCTTTTCCAGCAATGCACGTTCAAAATTGTACTACCTAAGCTGCAGCTTTGTGGTGTGCTGCACAATAAATTCCTGACTTATTGATGCCATCATAACATTCGTACATGTTTCCAGTGCTTACAAATGGTCTTATGCGTGCATGCTCTGTTCCCTGCCTCGAGTTGACATTCATATGATTCCACAGCCTTTGGCTCCTGTTTCACTTGCCCCATTCTTTCTCAAAGGCAATTAAAAAGCAAACACAAGTCTCTAGCACCACACCCATCATAAATTATTTCTAACTTTTCATCACTTTTGAGTGAAGGGGCCTTAAGTTTGTTATAATTTGTATTTTTCTCCAAATCATATCCACGTGGCCTCAATTTTTAATATTTTTAGAACACTTAAAAGTGAAGCTTTAAGACTCCTCCCAGGGCAAGTTTAAAAAAAAATTGAGGTGAAACAGGTTGTCATCATTTTAAGTGGTGGTAAGATAGCGTTATAAAGGACGTTATCTTGTAGGGGAAGGAAATTCTGTAAAAGGGAGAAGATTTCACAGTTTTGAAGTCTTGAAAAGTTTAGCTGATGTTCATGGATGCAATGCACCTTAAAAAGCAAGAGCGCGGAAGACCTATTTGAAGCTGATTATTTTACAGCAAAGTTAATGGGAGATGACCAACCATAATGATTAGCTGTATTTAGGGAACAGTTATTGTGGTTAATGTGCATTTCCTATTTGATGAGCTGGCGCATAACGGCATGGTTTTAATCTTTTTTTGGTGCAAAGTGAAATATTTTTAGATTTTCCTATGTTTTAAGGTGGGCATGTTAATGAGAAAGTGTCATTTATTTTTGTGGTGTGTGTGGCAGGATGTCTAATACCTTTTATGGTCTGCAGAAATATCTGAGAGTTCTCTCATATGACCTCTAGCTGCAACAAGGGGTCATCGTAAATGTTGAATTTATTAAGATATTTCCTCATCGGTGTTTCTGCTTTTTTGTTATGGGGACAGGAAATAAATTTAAGACAAAAAATATCTGCAGATGCCACAGAATTTTGTACAGTTAAAACACAGTTATACCAGATATTCCAGCAGTGGGTTTGGCCAAAAGAGAGACTGTGGAAAGAGAGAAAACCTTGCCCCAAAAGTTTGGAACCCAGACAAGGTTTGCAATGTCATTGTAACGACACTCCTGCATAAATTTCTGAGACATGACTAGTATTTCAGTCGAGGACCAGTTCTGAGGAAGGGTCACTCGACTCGAAACATTAACTGGAATGTCTCTCCACAGACGCTGCCAGACTTGCTGAGCTTTTTCAGCACTTTCTATTTTTGTTTCCAGTATTTCAGAACTGGGGTAAGGGGAGGGTGGGCAGTCATGGGGCAAAATGTGTGTAGCAACTCTTGTCATGTTTTTCAGTTGGGTCAGTGTAGTAGACCTCCTGCATTTTAGAAAGGAAGCCTTTCCTCCTGTAGTGACTGTACCAGCTCATTTTGAGAGCAAGTCAGCCACTCCCATTCTCCTGCCTCTGCCATAACCCGGCAGTTTTTTTTTCTCCGGTTCAAAACAATTTCTGTTTTGAAGTCCGTGATTGAATGTGTTTCTCTCATCCTCAAGCAGTGCTTTCAGATCCAAACCACTTCTGGCATAAAAACAGTATTTCTTCACGTTCCTTCTGGTATTTTTGCCATTTGTTTTAAGTCCCTAAGAATGTAAAATATAGGAACAGAATTAGGACCTTTGAGTCATTGTGTGTGCTCTGGTGTTCTTTGTCCTTTGGCCAGTGGGAGCAGTTTTTCTCTCTGTTTACTGTACCCAGACTGTCCACATGAACTTTTCCACATTCCTCATGGTAATTGAGTTCAGTAGTTGTTGGATTACAGCTATTTAGGCCCAGTCAGGTCCCTCCTCTTTCACTGTAACACGAAGGGTTGGCCCCTACCAGGACTTTTCCACGAGGGTGGAAAGGGCCAATTGCTCAGAAATGGGTTTTGCACCAATTTCCTTCCTCTTTTTCCACCCGAACAACTGTCCCTTACACACCGATTGTGAGATTTATGTACCATAAAGGGAACAGAATTTCCAAGTCACTTACCTCAGCCGCCTACTTAGTAGCTGTTCAGTAGTGCACTGACTTTAAAATCTAGAGATAACAAGTATCAAAGAAATAACTTTCATTTCTGGAACTGACTTGTGGCTCAAATTTCCCTCCGTGGCGACAGCTAGCCCCACTCATCCCTGGTGTTAGTCATGTAGTGATGCGTTTTGGGAGGTTAAAGGCAAGAGGAAAGTATACAGTTGATGGCAGGACTCTTAGCGTTGATGTACAGAGGGATCTTAGGTTCCAAATCCATAGCCTCCTGAAAATGGCGCCACAAGTGCATTAGGTGGCATGCTTGCCTTCATTCAGGGCATTGAGTAGAAAGGTTGGCAAGTCATATTGCAGCTGTTGATGACTTTAGTTAGGCCACATTGGACTACTGTGTGCAATTCTGGTTGCCACGCTGTAGGAAGGATGTGGAGGCTTTGGAGAGAGTACGAAAGAGGTTTACCAGGAATTTGCCTGGATTGGAGTGTATTAGCAGTTAAGGAGAAGTTGGACAAATTTAGATTGTTTTCACTCAAGCATTGGAGGCTGAGGCACAACCTGATAGAAGTGTATAAAATTATGGAAGGCATTGATAGGGTGAATATTCAGAGATATTTTCCTCAAGGTAGAAATGTACAATACTATGGGGCATGGGTTTAAGGTGAGAAGGGGATCATTTGAAGTAGGTAATGTTAGAAGGTAGTAGTGCTTGATATATGCTGCCAGGCAGGTGGTAAAAGCAGATAGAGTATCAATGTTTAAGAGGCATTTCAATGCGTCATCAGGCAGGGGATAGAGGGATACGTGACATCATGGTCGGCACTGAGATGGTTGGCCGAAGGGCTTGTTGCTGTGCTGTACTGTTCTATGTTCTGTGTTTGAGAACTATTATCTAGGAAATGTTAGAAAGCAATGTGATGGGACTGTACTTTTTAATTCTGTGAGCTACCAGGTTTTTGGACAGGATTCCTTTCTGGAGAGCAATCTCTTTATTGCCTAAGTACCCCAGAAAGTTCAACTGAGCTGTAATTTTATTTAAGTTGTAAGCCTGTGGTGTTCGCAGGAGAGATCTCTTGCAAACGAATAGCAAACCATCAAAGAGGGGTAAGACTTTTATAAATTCAGCGATTGTAATCTCCTCTCTTGACCTCCTGCAGGTTACGCATTAGGGTGATGGCACCTGCAGGCCGCTACATTGTCATTAAGGCAGGGGAGATTTGTGTTAAAGATTAACTTTCTTTTCTTTTCATAGTCACAATCCACAATGGAGTCTGCTACAGTGTTGTCCTTTTTGTATGGTTCAGCTTCAGCTGCAGACTGTTAACAACTTTGATGTTGTATTTGGCCTTGAATATGACTGCAACCCTGTTTTAAACAGGTCAAGTGAGCAGGCAAGAACAGGCCACATGGAATATAATGTGGATAAGTGTGAGGTTATCATTTTGGTAAGAGGTGCAGAATATTCCATAAAAGGTGATCATTTCGGATTTGGCTCGTGAAGCACCAATCCAGTAAGCTTAAGAATGGATCAAAACGTGCAGAATGAATGAGTAATAGTTCCTGGTCCATTCTCATAGATGGATTAGTGAAGAGGAAGTAAAATCAGACATGAGGGAACAACTTTGTTTAAGATGGGCCTCTAATTTTTTTCTAGTGAGCAATTATATTGTATTTTAGAGTATTGCAATTAACATAGAGTCATAGAGATGTACAGCATGGAAACAGACCCTTCGGTCACTGTCTGTTAATAATGGCACTATTCGACACTGTCTACACCTCCTGAGATACCATCTAATCCATCTAATCCAAGCCTTGAGCAGAAGATACTGACAGTGCTACCCTGCAAATTCTAAATGTGATAACTCATTTGGTTTGTGAACGTCTTAAGAAGATAGATTTGAAATGATTTGGGGCTTCAAGGTAGATATTGATAGTGCAAAGTGTCACGTCAGTACTGATGTATGACCTCTGTGCATCACATTGTGCAATGCTAGATGGCATACAATTGATAAGAATTTCAAACATGAGGAAAAGAGAGGTTGGTTGGAAGGATATTCTAAGAGCAGAAATGTGCAGAAAATGTCATTTGAAAAAGCTATTTATACGGCATTTACTTACTGCTGTTGGGAAGGTAATGATGTTGAGGATACGTTTTAAATCTCAGTATGCCTACACTTGGAGTGCCTCTTAGGAAGAGACTTCCAGACTTCTGACTTGGTGACCACAAAGGACAACATGTTGGGATGATGTGTGATTTGGAGTTGATGCTATTGGCATAGATCTGTAATACTTGACCTTCTAGATGGTAGAGTTCACAAGATTGATTTGGATCCTGTTGGAATTAAGTGTCAAACAGAGCAAATGTACAGTGTCCATCTTTTGGTGCGAACCAGGTACTGCACTCCGTATTTTAAAGAGAGGGAGGATGCTCCCGGAATAGGAACCAGCTGCAACTGTGTCATCTTCTTACAACCTATTCTGACTCCCTTTTAGCACAATTCCTAGGGATCGCAGTCTGCCTGATTTTATATAAATTGCTAAAATGAAAGCAAAGTACAGCAGATGGTGAAGATTCAAAATGTTGCATTGGAATCAAAACATTAATTTAGTTTCACTCTCGACAGATGCTGTCAGACCTACAGAGTTTCTCCAGCCCTTTCTCTTTTTATAAAAGAATTTACCACTGTCCAGTCATTTTAGCTTGAACCTTTCTGCTGCGTATTGAAATGGTTCAAAAAATATTGCACCTCTGCCATTGGTTAAACTTCCTGACCCAATAACTAAGCTTATTTGCTATTAGAAGGTGCAGTTGGGCATCAGTACTGTTATGAAGATATGGATGTACTGTGCCTTCAAGAGAGTTAAAAGCAACAGATCTACCTGACAGAACCAAGTGTAACACTTGGTCAAACAACTTGATTAACTGGTTGCCTGGAAACGACAAAAAAATTCCAATTAGTTTAAATTATACCGCGAAAGAAACCAAACTCCAATCCAGTTTGAATTGAGTATATTGACCAATCTTAAAAGCCAGTGACACAATCCAATGCTTTGAGAGTATGAGATTGAGGAAAATCGAACAGTTGAGGGGAAAACTGCCAAGCCCCAGCATGTAAAATGACTGCCTGAAAAATCGCTCTCTTAAAAGGTACCTTTATCGATCAGTGACCTGTGAAGCTGAAATCCCTGAGAAGAAGAAGACTGGAATTCAGAGAAAACGAAAGCTACCTGGTTTTGAAATAAGAAGTTTTGTTTTGTAAATTGGGAATTTTATCAGACTAGAATTATAGAAGGGAAGGTAATAGATTAGAGTAAGGAATTGTAAATAGTTATTGGTTAATTATTCTCTGTTATACTTAACTCTATTTCTTTATGAATTTTTACTTTAACTCGTTATTGGCCTATCGAATTTTCACAGATTACTGCACATGATAAATCTTTTCTGTGTTGCTGGTTTTAAATTAAGCAGGAGAATCTACTCTGTATTGTAACAGTACTTAAACAAAATTATCTGGTCTCAAACCAGCATGATTACCAGTGGTCTGTAATAGCAAATACATCAAATATTTGCATAGTGTTGCTCTGTACTTTTGATCGTTTTACAAGAGAGCATCAAAGACATTCCTGACTTGAATATTTGCTTTCTTTCAGCATCCCCATGTTTTGTTGCACCACCCAAACACTTGGAGGAAGCTGCAGCTGTTCGCAGGAGAATTCTTTTACATCCTGAAGGTGATCATTTTACTCTCATCAATGTCTACAATGCATTCAAACAACGTAAGTATGGAGACAGCAATATTATTTCAAATAAATCGTAAATATTTTTCTCTCTTCACCTACTTCCTCCCACACCTGCCAGAAAGATCATTTTACTATGACAGCAGTTTATATTGCTCCCTAACTAATTTGATTTTATCTGACCCTTTGTTTTCACTAGCTGAGATATTTTGGGCTGTTTTATTGTTCTAAATCTTTCTATCAAAAACATGTAGGTTAGTGATGGCAAGCACTCAGTTTATGAGATTCCATTCACAGATCCAGACACACATTATGTTTCTCACTTCTGTTTGGTGCAGTTCCTGTTTTTATGCAGTCATGGGTTATATGCATCGCTGGCTACATAACATTAATTGCCCAGAGTGTAGTTAAGACTCAACTGTATACTGAGAGTGTGGGGTTACATGTCAGCCAGGCCAGGTAAAGATGGCTGATTTTCTTCCCTAAAGAAAAGGTGCCACAATAGCTAGCCTCACAGCACCAGGGACCCGTGTTTGATTCCAGCCTCGGGTAACTGTGTGGATTTTACACGTACTCCCCTTGTCTTCGTGGGTTTCCCCCAGGTGTTCTGGTTTCTTTTCCCCGCCCAGTCTAAAGGTTGGGTGGATTGACCATGGGAAGTGCCAGGTTACAGGTCTGAATGGGATGCTGTTTGGAGGATCATTGCAGACTTGATAGGCTGAATGACCTCTATCTGCACTGTAGAGACTCTGAGATTCTATAATATTAATAAACCAAATGTGTTTCATGATAATTGACAATTGTTACATGAATTTAATTCCAGGTTTTTATAAAACTCAAATTTCAATATTTAGCCATGGCTGGATTGAACCCATGTACAGAGAGTCGGACTCTGGATTACTAGTCCAGTGACATTACCATTAATTCACCATCTCTTCTATTAATGTTATTAAATTTGCATTACTCTAACAAGAAATCCCCTTCTTTCAGAATCTCAACTTCATTTTCCTGTCTGCCCCTCATTACCCTTGAATGCCTTGCCAATAGAAAACCTGTCCAGTACAATGGAATGTAATCAATGACCCAACCCCTCAGCTATCTGGGGATTAGAATTCAGATTTACAACCTTTGAACAGAAAATCAGTTCCCCTCACCTTATGCTTACATATAATACTTCTAATTTTCAAATTGTGTTCTCTAGTTGTACACTCCCCACAATTGGAAACATCTTAGTATATCCAATGATAAAATCTTTAGGATTTTATGTGTTTCAATAAGGTCACCATGAATTATTCTTAACTCTAATGGTTACAGGATTTAATCCTTCCTCATAGGATAATCATTCATCTCAGGAAATGGTTGAGTGAATTGTTTGATGCAATTGTATCTCTCTGGTTAAGAGACCAAACTCTACCAGTGTTCTCTGGAGGTTGTGCAGCCACATGAATGTGCAGCAGCTGGGAAACTCCATGCACACGTCAGCAACCTCTGCTGTTTGACTTCTTCTCTGCTTTAAACATCCTGTATGCTGAGCTGAGAATTTATGCAGAGAAAAAAAAACCATTAGAGGGGAACATTGCACAGTACTTCAGATGTCGTCTTGCTAAAGCTCTTTATAATTCACGTATTGGAGCATTCTGATTGCCGTGCATTAGAATTCAGCAATCTCCATTTAAACAACACTATGTGCTGACACCAAGGAACTCTTGTATTACTAGGGATGTGGCTTATTAAGTATAGTTACCAGTATTTACAGATGCCAATGAATTGTACTATTTTAATACAAAGAATATAGTAGGTCACAGAAATAAAGTGTGAAACAAAGTATAACTTTTATTTTACATTTAAAAATTGGCTTAATTGGCAATGTTCAGTGGTGCATTAGTCACAAATACCAATTAAACATACAATTTTAACAAACTGTCTTGTGAAAAACGTATTTTATAGTGGTGATATAAACAAAGTGTGTAACAAAGTGCATTTTTTTCTTTTCATTAATCACTTCACTTTGGTTTCAACAGTGTATTGGTGTCAGCAAACAGATCCTTTTAAATAACATACTGCATTACTATTCTTCCTTCGTGGGCACATCATATTTTCACGTTATACTCTTGACAACTTATTTTCCTACTTACTTTTGGGTCCAAATTTAGCCACCATTTATTTATCACCTTGGGATAAATCTTTCATATAGATCATTAATAGTTGTGGCCCCACATTGGTACCTGTAGCACTCCTGTATCTGTAGTTGTAGCTTGCCATAAGTCTCAAAAGAGTCCTAAAGTCTGCATGACTGCAGTATCCTGGCGTTTGTTCATTCATTCCAGGGCTTTGTCTCCACTGTTCTAACTAAAAGTTTATTCCACATGTTGATCATTCCTTGTGTCAAGATTTTCCTGAGGATATTCCTAAAATTTCACTGGATTGAGCTTACATCCACAAATTCTACTTCCTCATTTTGTGTCATATTCTGGGTTAATGTTTCTTATGTCTTTAGCAATCGTGTATATGTCCAAATGTGTTTGTAGAATGCAGAGCAGACAGAACAGAGCTGCATATACTTAAAATCTGAATCAGTGCATAGTGTCAGGAAACATTGGTTAGGGAAAAAACATTAAGTCTGAATTCTTCATTAGAACAGGACAATATTACAGTTTAGCATTGTTTTTAAAAGGAACAGAAAACAAAGAAGTTGAGAAAGCTTGAAAAGATGCAGGCCGATATTTTGATGCATCCAAATTCTCTCATGTGTGCAGGCTACAAGTAGAATGTTAAGTCATTCGGTTCTCTTGCATGTCCTAATCCTTTTGCACATGATATTTATCTGTGGTGTCCTTCAGTTCCGATGAATGGTCCCTGCCCTAAGTAGCATTACTTCTCCATAAAGTGTCTGCTTTTAAAGGTGTTATCTTTTTTTTGGTTCTGTTCATTTTCAGACATCTACCACTTTCCTTTTGGATTGTGAGTGAATGACCTGACTTGCAAGATGTGCAAATACCACTTTGCATCTTTTACCATTTTTAGAAATTCTCATGGTGAAGTTTTAATCTGTCATAGGAGCGTCGTAGTTTGGACCAATTAAATGATCTGAGAGCAAGCTGAGGGTAAAACACAATTTGTTTTGGTGTCCCAAAAAGTATGTTCCTTCTTTTGTGAGTTCAATTGTTGAGACTGGCCTGTGTCTGTCAGTGCCAGTGGCGCACACATGAAGGTATCTGGCTTCTGCTCCACCCAACCTCACATTTCAGTCTTCAATTTTTTTGAATCTATCTTGTAATTTTGTGGTAACCCAGATAGAAGGACAAAATCCCAGTTATCAGAAGGATGTTGACACATGGGGAGCACTTCAATTACAATGTAAAGTTCAACAAATATTCCCAAATGTGTAGGTGTTTTCCTTTGAAATGCAGTTAGAGTATTGTGAAAGTTGAAAAGTTGTATTTGGTTTTCTTTTCAGCAGTGTTGCATGTTAACATGGTTTAATATAGTGCCATGAAACCTTCTATCTGAAATGAAATTCACCCAATTATGGGTGGCATAGCATGGTGGCTCAGTGTTTAGCAATGCTGCCTCACAGCACCAGAGACCCAAGTTCGGTTCTACCTTCAGGTGACTGTCTGTGGGGTTTGCACATTCTCCCCATGTCTGCGTGAGTTTCACTTTCCACTTTCCACTTTCCTCCCACAGTCCAAACGTGTGCAGGTTAGGTGACTTGGCCTTGTTAAATTACCCCATAGTTCAGGATTATGGGGATAGGGCAGGGGGTGTGTCTGGGTGGGATACTCTGGATGGGTCAATGTGGAGCCGATGAGCCGAGTGGCCTGCTTCCGCGATGAAGGGATTTTATTATTTAATGACAGTCTCCCTGTCAAATTGAAACAGGAAAAGCGCCACGTTCAGATATTATTTAGGTGCCCTTCCAAGGTTTGATTGCAGTTGCACTAATCGGATAGTAAACAGAGAGCATTGTTCTGCATCAAATCTGGAATTGCTTTGTGCTGGTCCTTGAATGTTAAACTAGAAAGTGTACTATTTTCCAGAATTATTATTCTACATGTTTACGCATCATTGTAACCGACCTCTCTGCTATGAGTCTGTCTGGAAAATAGTAAGAAATGTGAACTGTACATAACTTAATGCTTTAGTGCTTCCCACTCTAATATTTTACCTCCCCCAGACAATAACTGATGATGTCTAATTTTGAAGTATAAATAAGCAAATTAATATTTGTCTTAATTGTCAATTGTACATTCCATTGTTTCTTCTGTTTGTTTAATTGTTGAGAAAACTGCAGACACTGACCATGAAGACCTATTAGATGAGCAATACCTATTCCCAGTGATTCATTATCATTATGGTTAACTTCCCGGGGTGTGTTTAGACCTCCTTGCATACACTACCAAAGGTGATGTGCACCAACTAACATGAGGTGAAGAACTAGCTGAACAAGGTAGTATGTACAAGTCAAGCAGCATCTGAGAAAGATGTGTTAACCTTTCAGGTACAACATTTATTGGAGGTCTCTACACCTGAACTTTTAATTACTATTTCCTGTTTTTTTTAACATCTGGCTAAAAGTGGTTATCATCGAAAGTGATCAACAAATATCTATCTCACCTGCCCTTTGCTGTCTATGTTGTGTCCAGAGCTTTTTAACTAACTTATTGGCCAAGAGAGCTGTGATATTGCATTACCCCTGTAAAATCTGCCTGTAGATAATGAAGATGAAACGTGGTGTCTGAAGAATTATCTGAGTTACTCTGCTCTGAAGCTAGCTGACGTCATACGCTATGAGTTGCTGGAAATGATGCAAAGGATTGAATTACCTATATCGCCATCCAACTTCGGAATGGAGGGAAACGTGCTTAACATAAAGAGAACTCTGATCTCCGGCTACTTCCTTAAGGTGGGTGATCATGTTGTGCCATCACAGCTCCTCCTCTAAGACCTGGCTTCAGTTAAAAGATCTTTCATGGACTTCAGCTGTATGGCATGTAAGATTCTGTCAATCTTCTCTTGCAAAGATCAGCTCTACCAGTCATCTGGTGCATCATTGTCAGTATAACATTTGATTATGCTATGGTGACCTTCCTCCACAAGATGTGTGCTACACCAAAGCCCCCAAATGTTTTACCTCATGTTTTAGCCCTTGTTTGCTCACACCAATAGTCTAAGCTCTGCTCCATAGTTGGAAGGCACAGTTACCTGTGTCAAATACTGCATTTCTGATTAAAACCATTTAGTCAGACTGCAGCTGCAGACTAAAGTAAAGGTGCGAAAACTCAATTAAAGTGCATGACAGATATTTTCAACTTTATTTTCAATATTGAAATGTGTGCATATTTCTCTCTGTCCATTAGTTGGTGCTGTTATAATTTAAACTGATTGACCTTTGGTACAAACTGAATTATTCTTTTATAAAGGACCATAAGTGCTGAGATTGTTTAGAAAACTGACCAGTGTCAGCAAGAGAAATCTATTTCTGGCAGACTGTCCCTGAGAGTTGTAACCTAAAGAGCTGCTTTCCCAATTGCTGTTGCCTCTCTGGGTTCAACTGATTGAAGTCAATAACAAATAGACCTGGATTTTATGGTCCTCCACTGAACATGTTCTCATTTGGGGGATGTGGATGGCACCATGGCAATATAAGGGAAGTCGCTTCTCACCCACTCCCCTATCTGGTAACTATAATTCAGGATGGTGGATAAGGTACCCATCTTTTAGTCAGATTGAGGGCCTGAAGTGACCAATTATTGCCCACTTAAGGCCCTAATCTGCCTCCATTGCTGCAATGCACTGAGCATTGGAAGATAAGTCGGATTGTGAAGTGTGTTTGTAAACCAAGACGGTAGAAGACAGAAATGAAAGCAATTTCATCTTTTGGGCAAATGTTCGGTGTGTGTCGCCTCCCTCTGACTAATTGATTTAACTGATTGATTGATTGATTGATTGATTGATTAATTATGGTAAATTTGTTTTGTCCCCTCTACCCTTTCCTCCTTTTACTCCCTTTCCATCTGAAAACCAAACCCTGATTTTAGGTAGCGAGAGATGTGGATGGCTCTGGGAATTACCTGATGCTCAATCATAAGCATGTGGCTCACCTGCATCCTTTATCATGTTACCTCACCAAGAAGCCTCGGCCCCGACCTCCCTCTTGGGTTCTGTATCAGGATTTTACCATTTTCCAAGACAACTGCATCAGCGTTGTCTCAGAGATTCACCCTGAAATGTAAGATTTATATTAAATCATACTCTTCAGAGTTAGTATGTGTGAGGGAATTGGGAAGAGACCGATACCGCAAGCACGTCATGCTCTCACTGAGTTCATATATATCTGGAATCATTATTTTTTTATCAAGATCTGACTTGTATTTTCTTATGAGGAAGAAGGGAAGAAACACACAGATAACACTACACAGCCTGGGAGTGTATTACAGCAACCTGTCGTTGTTAAAGGATTCAGTTAACACTACAAGCTATGAGGATGGATGATATTCTCCAGCTTTAAATTAATTCTTGCTGCCAGTGACTCACTTAAAATGATTGCTTATTTGAGCTGACTGTGTAGAGTTTTCATGATTACTTTCACTTCTCAACTGGCATGTTGAGATCTCCATTTTCAGACTGTTTTGGCAGTTCCAAACAAAATACTCCGTAATTGATCATAGTATTCCCATCTAGTGTGCTGTTTTTGTACATGATTTAGTTTGGATTTCAAGTTGTTAATATTGCTAGAAGTGGGAAGAATCTAATGACAGATCTGTGTTCCTACATCTTAGCACCACACTCTCAACATTGGTACAAACTGTTTCATTTCAGGCAACTTCAGAGGTTTTACCTTGAGCCCCCAGCCCTTTTTTTTTGTATGACACTGACAGAGGTTTTGCAAGTGTAGGTAGGCTACATCATAGGGTTTTCCAGAATTCGCTTGGGGTATCACTTCCTGAAAAAAGGTTAGGGCATTGGTCAGACAGGATCTTCCCCCTTCTGAACCTGTCCTGATGGCTGTTTGCTGTAGCTGTAATTTTGAAGTTGCTTTATCCTTGTAGTTTGTTGTCTGAAAGTGTTTTGTCTCACCTTAAATGTTACTTGCTGATTGCTGTACCCAGTTCTTTCCAGATTATTATTTGATGAAGAATGGTTTCCAGGCGTAGACTGTAATGTTGCTATTTTGTTTTAGTTTGAATCTATAATCACCTGGTCTTGTCTAAGTGTTAAGCTGACAAATAAACATTATATCCAGATATAAATCCAAAGCAGTAGATCAGTGCCTATGATATTGGCGCAATTATTTTTCTCCAATTGTTATAGAATGCAAGATATATTTGTAAAGTACATAGTAATGATGGTTTCTTGAAAGATTAGATTGATTTTTTTTTTAATCATTATGTTCCTGTGTTGGAGAGTTGACATTTTCTAGTTTAGAACCAGCTGGCCAACTCGTTGATAAGATGTGAAGTGGGGCATTTTGGTAGGAAGAACATACTCTTTAGACGCATAGTTTAATTAGGTAGCGGGACCAGAGATCTAGATAGACAAACCTCAAAGTAACAATGTAGGTTGATGCCATTCTTTTGGAGGGAGAAAAAGCAAAATATTGGAATCAATTTCCAAAGGATTAGAATTGGAAAGCTATATAGTAATTTTAAACTTGTCGTACTGTGGAGGTGCTGGTGTTAGACTGGGGTGGACAAAATCAGAAGTCACCTGTCACCAAGTTATAATCTGACAGGTTCATTTGAAATCACAAGCTTTCAGAGTGCTGCTCCTTTGTCAGGAGAAGTGAAACTTGTCACCGACCTTTGGTTAACTCATTCTGAGTCAATAGTTCTGAGCTTGGTTAAGATTAGATTAGATTAGATTACTTTCAGTATGGAAACAGGCCCTTCGGCCCAACAAGTCCACACCGACCCTCTGAAGAGCAACCCACCCAGGCCCATTCCCCTACATTTACCCCCTCACCTAACACTATGGGCAATTTAGCATAGCCAAATCACCTAACATGCACATTTTTGGACTGTGGGAAGAAACCCATGCAGACACGGAGAATGTGCAAACTCCACACAGACAACTGCCCGAGGTGGGAAATGAATCCGGGTCTCTGGTGCTGAGAGGCAGCAGTGCTAAGCACTGTGCCACTGACTCTTCAGGCTATTTAAAAAAAATGCTTTACGGTCGATTAAGTACTTTTATAATACTTCATGTAGGAAACTTCACTGCCAATGTGAACACAGAAAAGGTCATGAGCATAATGGAATTATGCTCACAATCTCCATGATACTGGTTTGAGAGAGAAACATCTTCAAGGAGAAGGTCCCGGCTTAGATTTAAAATTAGTGCGATAGGATCTTTCAACCTCTCAAGGGCAGCATTCAGGATCTCCGCTTAATAGGACTTCCAATATTGCAGCACTCTGTCACCACTTCGGGAGACAGTGAGTCTTCAAATCCTGCAGCAGGTCATGAAGCCCCAACTTGAGTTTGTTTCAGGAGGAGAGTTATCAACTGAGTCACATCTGACATTTCTGATAGTATATAATGATTGAAGAGTAATGATTCCATCCTCACATACCACTTGGTTGTCAAATGGAGTTGTTACTGGTGAAGGATAATGGAGGTATCTTCACTCAAGGTGGATGAAATAGTAAGGGAATCATTCTCCTCAAATCCAGTCACATCTTAACCATCTTCTCCACAAGGCTGCATTTAAAAATTATTCCTCATGCACAATTATTTGAGTAGATTAGAAATATAGGATTTGGTGAAAGGGAACACCATATTTACAACATTCACTCCCAATGACAATGGGTTCCTGATTTTCTGATCCAATTTTAGCACTGCAGTGTAACTGTTTAATCATTAAGTTGTGGACAATTTTTAATGAGAAAGATATTTTGAAAGTTACAGCTGTATTTTTAGTAAAAAGATTTTTCCTTGCTTGGAATTTGAGCATTAGCATGATTTTGTCGAGCATATGATAATTTACTCAGTCAACAGTCTATTAGAATTCAATAGCAAGCATATTCTGTAAGAAACACTTTTGACACATAATTGCTTAAATTTGATTATGCAAAGTACAGCAACAGGATATGTGGCAGTGAAGAGAGCGCAAATAAAAAAACATTTTTCAGGCTGATAGCAGAACTGAGACTTGTGTTGATGGCGTTGGACAAAGGAGGGAGATAGGAGGCTCAGGTGTATCATTAAATGTTTTTCAATTATAGAAGCAAGAAGAGAGTGGCTCAGTGGCTAGCACTGCGGCCTCACAGTGCCAGAGACCCAGGTTTGCTTCCAGCCTCAGGCGATTGTCTGTATGGACTTTGCATGTTCTCCCCGTATCTGTGGGTGCTCTGGTCTCCTCCCACAATCCAAAAGGTGTGCAGGTGAGGTGAATTAGCCATGTTAAATTGTCCATAGTGTAAGGTGCATCAGTCAGGGGTAGATGTCGGGAATTGAGTCTGGGTAGGTTACTCTTCAGAGGGTCAGTGTGGACTTGTTGGGCCGAAGAGATGCACCACATTGTAGGGAATCTAATCTAATCATAATTCAGAACAACATAATTGCAACCTATTTTGAATCAGGAAAAATGATACAGACTTAAACACTGGTTACCAAAGAGTAATTCAATTGAAGCTGTGAATTCTGACATGAGCTGGTTATATTTTTGCATTTTTTTTTTCTTTCCCCAAGGCTGATTGAGTTTGCACCACAATACTACCTTAGCAACCTACCAGTCAGCGAGAGCCGTGACTTACTCATGAAGCTTCGGGAGAAGCTGACTGGCAGAGAAACACAGCCAAACGAAGAGACAGGCAATACCTTAAACGAAGATGAAGATGAAGATGCAGAAGAGATTGAAAGTGAGGAGCTCTGCTTGCTTCAGTGAGGGAAAAGGAAGACAGCAGCACCTGGGGGCAGGTGACCGATGGCTGGTTGTTGAATTTATTTGCAAATGACATGGGAACCTGATCAGCATTTGAATGAAATCACTTCCTTCTCAAGAACAGGCAGAGGAGAAAACTGGAAGAAATTTTTTTCTGTGAATTATAATCTGGAATGCGCTGCCTGAAAGTGTGGTAGAAGCAGATTCAACAGTAACTTGCAAAATAAATTAATTTGTACTTGAAAAGGAAACAAATGTGGGGTATGAGCAGGGAAATGAAACTAGTTAAATAGCTCCTGCAAGGAGCAAAGGCAGTGGGCTAAATGGCTGTCCCCTCTGCTGTATAAAGGTACACTCAATATCTGGGACTCTAGTGACTTCTCTTTATTCATTGTCCTTCAAAATAGAAACTGATGGGTGATGCAGTGAGTTCGTATGTAGTCATTTCCCCTTCTGGAACTCCACTCACATGCAAGTAAAGAAACTCCATGTAATGCACGTAAGGTGAATCGAACTTGGCAATTTCACTGTGAGACTGTAACGCAATTAACAATAATATATTGGGATCGCTTCATGGTGGCTGCTGTGTAGGTGCAAAATACTGTGTCGGAGCAGGTACTAAACTGAGATAGGTACTGAGGTAAATACTTGGGGTAGTGTAGAGGCCACGTTTCTGGACAGCTCACAATGCTGTACTTCACTCTGCTCCAGGGTGAGATGCTAACAATGGGAAACTATTCCACTTCCCAAAACTTTCATCTTGCTGTGAGCACAGAAAGGTAAAATTGCTTTAAAATGAGAAAGGTAGAACAGAGCCAAATGTGAGTTTGTTTTTAAAAAGACTTCAAATATCTCCATAAATTCATTTTAAAAGAGTATATACAAAGATTATTATTTCAAGATTATGGGAATTAAGCAAATTAGGATAGGTGGGTGATGATGTAAAAAAAAAATCAAGTTTGATTTTTCTGAATTGCTCTTTTTCTGTGCGATAATATTCCATTACCCCATTCTGTGTGTGCGTGTATCTGTTTGTTATAATGTTTCAAAACTCATATCAGAAAGGCTGACCCCTAGCATTTTGTACAAGAGTCGCATAAAACTTGGACAAAAATGAAACCGCAATACAGTAGTGTCTATAGTGTGACGCACTATTTGTCTTTTTAAAAACTCAGGCTCCACATTGATCCTATGGTTATGATGAATTATATTACATGATTGGAATATAACTTTTTCCCATGCTGCTTTTATAAAAATTGAATGTTGCCCTCACTGTCGCAGTCGCACTTTTCAAACACTAAGCTCACTGAACTGCTGAGCAAGATGGGACCAGTTGTGGTGCATCCTGACTAATGTTAGGTGGATTGGCCATGCTAAATTGCCCATAGTGTCGTGGGTGTGTAAGTTAGGTGGATTAGCCAGGAGAATATAGGGTTATGGAGATGGGTCTGGGTGGGATAGTGTTTGGAGGTACGGGTGTGGACTGTAGGCTGTGAATGGCCTCCTTTTCCTTAATGTAAGGATTCTGTGATTCTAGGATTCTGTGAATTAATTAGGAGAAAGTGAGGACTGCAGATGTTGGAGATCAGAGATGAAAAATGTGTTGCTGGAAAAGCGCAGCAGGTCAGGCAGCATCCAAGGAGCAGGAGGATCAACGTTTCAGGCATGAGCCCTTCAGGAATGAGCTACATCAATGCCCCCACCTTTTCCTCCACTACATCGATGACTGTATCGGCACTGCCTCGTGCTCCCACGAGGAGGTTGAATAGTTCATCCACTTTACTAACACCTTTCCACCCCGACCTCCAATTTACCTGGACCATCTCAGACTCCTCCCTCCCCTTCCTAGATCTCTCCATTTTTATCTCGGGCGATCGAATCAACGCGGACATTTACTATAAACCGACTGACACCCACAGCTACCTAGACTACACCTCCTCCCACCCTGCCCCCTGTAAAAACGCCATCCCATATTCCCAATCCTTTCGTCTCCACCACATCTGCTCCCAGGAGGACCAGTTCCAATACCGAACAACCCAGATGGCCTCCTTCTTCAAAGACCGCAATTTGCCCCCAGATGTGATCGACGATGCTCTCCACTGCATCTCCTCCACTTCCTGCTCCTCTGCCCTCCAATCGCCACCAGGACAGAACCCCACTGGTCCTCAACTTCTACCCCACCATATACATCGTATCATCCATAGTCATTTCTGCCACCTCCAAACGGACCCCACCACCAGGGATATATTTCCCTCCCTTCCCCTATCAGTGTTCCGAAAAGACCACTCCCTCCGTGAGTCCCTCGTCAGGTCCACCCCCCCCCCCCCCCCCCACCAACCCAACTCCCAGCACCTTCCCCTGCAACCGCAAGAAATGCAAAACTTGCCCCCATACCTCCCCCCTTACTTCCCTCCAAGGTCCCAGGGCATCCTTCCATATCCGCCACAAATTCACCTGCACCTCCACACACATCATTTACTGCATCCACTGCACCCGATGTGGCCTCCTTTATATTGGGGAGACAGGCCGCCTACTTGCAGAAAGTTTCAGAGAACACCTCTGGGACACCCGGACCAACCAACCCAACTCCTCTGACATGCAGGTCCTTGGACTCCTCCATCACCAGACCATAACAACACGACAGCTGGAGGAAGCGCACCTCATCTTCCGCCTAGGAATCCTCCAATCACAAGAGATAAACTCAGATTTCTCCAGTTTCCTCATTTCCCCTCCCCCTACCTTGTCTCAGTCCCAACCCTCGAACTCAGCACCACCTTCCTAACCTGCAATCTTCTTCCTGACCTCTCTGCCCCCACCCCCAATCCGGCCTATCACCCTCACCTTATCACCCTCACCTTAACCTCCTTCCACCTATCGCATTTCCAACGCCCCTCGCCCAAGTCCCTCCTCCCTACCTTTTATCTTAGCGTGCTTGGCACACTTTCCTCATTCCTGAAGAAGGGCTTATGCCCGAAACGTCGATTCTCCTGTTCCTTGGATGCTGCCTGACCTGCTGTGCTTTTCCAGCAACACATTTTCAGCTCTTCTGTGACTTAATTCTCCAGCTTCTGGAAATCATTGCAGGTACAATATTCAGACAGAGCTCAGCTTTGGAACAATGTGAGAATGTCACAATTTCAGCCCACTTGATACTTATTCCACTCTCTGAGCTCAAGGACTTTTGTAACCGATGTGCTTGGAATTGCAGATTTGATTTGATTTATTTATTGTCACATTTTGTTACAAAATGCAGTTAAAATTGTTGTACAGTATCACCACTCCGACGCCATCTTAAAACAGAAAAATAATTCGAAACAGAATATAAAGGCACCGTTTTTTTGCTCGAAGGACAAGAGCATACTACTGGATTGATTGCAAGGCACACTGTCCCTACAGAACTATACATTTTTCTGGAAGTGTATTCTGTGAATATGACTTAAACGGTTGCAGTTTCCCAGCATCTATCTTTCTGTCGAGTTTGTCTTTCACATGATTTTTTTTTTAATTGATTAATTGCGTGTCGGATATGGAATGAAGTTTGGGGTGCATTGATATTTTTGTGTGGGATTTTTTTTTTCCCTGACCCTAAGCCCTCGACTGAAATTTTAAAAACAAAACTGAGAAATCTGGAATCCAACCAGTGGTTGCTAACATGTTTTGTGCATTTCACATTTTTAGATTCATTCACTAAATTGCAAGCGTGATTACGATTTTTTTTTAAACTTCCTCCTTTTGTGTGTTCATCTGTGAAAGTTTGGACGTGAAGTTCCTTTTAATTCTTATCGCAGCTGAATTAGGATTTTTAAATAAACCTGAAATACTCATTACCTTTCAGTTTCAAGTAGGCACTCCCTTAAGATGCAGTAAGTTATTGATAGTCGATTGACGAATCCTCTTTGGATACACGTACTGTCTAGTTATCATATAGAACAGAAAGTGCTGGGTTCTGTGAGCTGTATGGAGATGGCTGCTTTCAGGCAAGTTACGAACTTGCGGCCCAAGTTCTCATGATTAACAAGGAAGTTATTAACTGGAGTTCAGACTCTGGCTATCCTGCAATCTATGTCAGGACAATGGATATTGCCTGCAATATAGATAGTATCAATAAATAAAGAACTGAGCTTCTTGCCTGGCGCTCCATCAGAGGCTGTCCAGGATCAACAGAGGACTGGCTGATTTGCTGCAATGTTGGAAGTCTGTTCATATAGAATCCATACCCAGCAGACAGCGGCAATCTCTTGAGAGAAAAGAGAGAAAACTGGATCACAAGAAACAAAAATCACTTTTTAAAAACTAGCATATTCAACTCTTTAGTAGTAATGATTAGCTCTGTTGTTCTATCTTGGCATGCTTAAATAATTATGATTTTGTTTCATGATTTTAATGAGCTCACTATAGTGAGTTTAACTAGTTTACCTCAATCACAGCACAGGTGTTAGCTTAAAATTGAAAAATCCTGGAATTCCCTCCAGTGCATTGTGGGTCTACTTACAACACAGGGACAGCAGCAGTTCAAGATGACAGCTCACCACCACCTTCTCAAGGGCAACTAGGAATGGGCAATAAATGCTGACCCAGCCATCATTCCAGTCAATTCTTACAAAAGGAGACAGTGAGGATTGCAGATACTGGAGATCAGAGTTAAGTGTGTTGCAGGAAAATCAGCATTTTGGGCCGGAGTCCTTCATCCTGATTTTCCTGCTCCTCGGATGCTACCTGACCTGCTGTGCTTTTCCAGCACCACATTCTGAGCTCTGAATTTTAACAAACTCTGCACAACATTTATAATTGGTATGATTAGGAGCTTAAGAAAATGTGTTCTGAACTTGTAGAATTAGAGTGTTCTAAATTGGATTTAGAAGTATTGTAATTTTTTTTTGAGCTCATTGAATATTTTCGTAATGATTTCTTGAAGAAAAAAAGATTTACAATGAACTAACAGGCTGAATGGCTGCGTTAAAACTGGTGGAGTTTCCATTGAATCCCCCCCAGTGTAATACTCCAGAACTTCTGAATCCAGTTTACTGGGAAGTTTTTTTGCCAGATTTAATAAAGTTGCGAATTTGTGTTGAATTTTAGCTTTGTATCAGGGCTGGTGGGTGTGACAAAACCAAAGTTCACTGTTAAACCAGTGGTGTGTAAACACAAGGACTAGAGGGGAACTTCACAACTAGACAACTAAGTGCTGTTTCAAACTACGAAGTGCCAATTCAGGCAGCTTTTCTGATTAACAGAATTTATCATTTTAGAAAGTGACTTGGGGAAGGGAAACTTTAGGGTGCATTTCAAAGCTGGGTTTCACTTTAAAGTTTAGGTTAGAATGCACTTTTTTAAAAATCCTCTGGTCGGGGAAAACTTGCACATTTTTTAGTCAAATCATTCATTTCTTCTGCATGCTGATGTAAATGTCATGATTCTCTTTGCCAAGAATGTTCTTCGTCTTTTAGATGATTCTATAACACTACAAGAGCTGCAGCAATAAATGCATAGACAGATTTATATCGAGCCTTGTTTCTCTGCAATGTCAGCTACTGTGCTTCAGATGCTGCTAGGAATCTTCTCATAAACTAAGGGAGCTCTATGTGTATGGATATTCTTTGTTTGTTAAAACTTTTTTGGTGCTCCCTGCAGGAACCTAATAATTTACAGGGCAATAGCAAATTATTTCAACAATTTGTTAGTGTTTATCAGAGTGGGTTTCAGTCAGCAAGGTTCATTTGTGCTTAAAACTAATACTGTACAATAGCCAGAATAACCTGGAGATTGTATAGAGCTCCAGTTCTTTACCCAATGAAATCTTTGTAATTTATTTGAAAGGATACGGTAATCATTTTGTTTTGTTTGTTTCTTTGTGTCGTTTCAGGTTTTGGGGCTTTATCCTTACCTTTGTAATTTATTTCTATACCAGTGCCAACTGCACAGATTGTAGGCAAGGTGCTGTGCTACAATTGATTTCAGAGCTTGTCGAATAAGTGTTGCTGCTATATTTATTTCTGATGTGCTTTATTTCCCTTTTACTCGAATACTGGTTTTGCAAGCACAAATTTTAGAAACTGTCTGTGTATTGAGCAAGATACTTGCTGTATAATTTAATCGGCTATGAAATTATTGTACTTTCCTGAATGTTGGATAATATTTAAAATTAATGCATTGCCATTGTCAATTTTAATGACTGCAAAGTCTTGCTTTATCGTACTTTGTTTACAGAATGAATATTATGCTGTAATATCATTATAATAAATTTGTTTGTGTCACTGATAGTGGTTCATTAGTGTTTGCTCACTTCCATAAATTGATCCCTATGTGCCCCTTACTGTACTACAGGCTCACACTGATAAATACAGACTTCTGGGATAACATTGGCATTGCTGTATCCCCATGTGAATTAATAAGGGCATTGAGTCTATCCAAAGTTGAAGGAGAATGTATTGCAGCATTTGGAGTTGCCATTAATACAAAAGAAGATGGTGGTTGTTCAAGCCGAGTTCTCATAGCTCTCAATATGAATTACAGGAATTACAGCTCTACAGGAATTACATAGGGACTTGCCTCCTCTATAATTATTGTGCACTGACTAGTCCACATGTACCAACTTTAGGATGACTGGTCTGTTCATTTCCATGTTATCCTCCATTTTTAAACAACACAACATTTAGGACACCACGGTGGCTCAGTGGTTAGCACTGCTGCCTCACATTGCCAGAGACTTGGGTTGCATTCCAGCCTGAGGCAGCTGCCAGTGTGGAGTTTGCACTCTTTCCCCATGTCTGTGCGGGTTTCCTCTGGGTGGTGCAGTTTCCTTCCACAATCCAAAGATATGCAGGTTAGGTGAATTGACATGCTAAAGTGCCCATAATGTTCAGGGATGTGTAGGTTTAGGTGCCTTAGTTAGGGATAAATGTAGAGTAATAGGTTTGGGGAATGGCTCAGGTGGCTTACACTTCAGAGGGTCTTGTTGGGCCGAAGGGCATTTGCACTCAAATACAGTATCTGCACTGTCCCCATCTCATGAAGCTAACTCAAAATATTAAGAGAAATGCCCACATAGTATGCTCCAAACACATTATCTCTTTGGTGTCAAATATGTCCTCCTCTTTCTGTAGTAATTCCCCCAAGGTTTACTTACACATAAAAACAATTTCATTTTCTTGATTTGACTTGCTAAAATTTTTATATCTTCCTCTTTTTTTTTTCTAATTTCCTTGAATATTTCCTCTGGGAGGTTCAGTTTCCTTCCGCAATCCAAAGATATGCAGGTTAGGTGAATTGACATGCTAAAGTCATACTGTTCTTCTTTCTGGTGTACTGAGCTGTTGGCATTTAACAAGCTTTTTTCCAATTTATCCTAATCTACAACATCCAGCACGTTTGAGGTTTGCAAATCCTCATAATCTTTGTGGTATAAATAGTGTAAATTAATGTTTTGGAAATAGCAATTGTCTCCAGTCAGATATCCTGCCTGGGAAGTGTATTGTCATTGCTTTATCTCCATAGGGTCAGTGGGAATTTTCTACTGGTGGAGAGCCACTAATGTCACTAGACTATCAATCAAGATTCCCAGGCTAATGCTCGGTGTTTGATGCCCACCATGGTGGATGGTGAAATTTGACCGATGGAAATGTGGATTTCTAAAGAAGCTTCTATCAGTGCCCGTGTAATCACAGTTGATAACCACATATGCTTTTTATGATAATGTCCTTCAGGCAAGCAAGTCTGTTGTCTTTAACTAGATGTGATTCCAGGTCCAGAGCAAGGTGATTTGACTCTTAATGCTCTGGGCATCTTAGGGATGGACAATGAATGTTGTCCCAGCCAGCAAGGTCAAATCCCATGTATGCGTTACAACAAACAAAAAATGGTGATGTAATTACTTCAATGACAATTTGCAGCATTTTCAGAAATGAGGTGTATCGATAGAGTTAATGATAGATGTCTTTTCTCTAGGATGGTGGGGTGGGATTTAAAGACTAGGTGGAATGTTTCCAAGATGAGAGGTGAGAGATTTTCTTTACACGGACAGTGATTCACATGTAAAATGAACTTCAGGAGGAAATTAGATTAATTACAGTGTGGAAACAGGCCCTTTGGCCCAACAAGTCCACACCGATCCACAACCCACCCAGACGCCTACATTTACCCCTTCACAGGCAATTTAGCATAGCCAATTCACCTAACCTGCACATTTTTGGATTGTGGGAGGAAACCGGAGCAAACTCACGCAGACACAGGGAGAATGTGCAAACTCCACAGAGTCGCCTGAGGGGGGAATTGAACCCGCGTCTCAGGCACTGTGAAGCAGCAGTGCTAACCACCGTGCCACCCACAAATGGTGGAAACAGGTTCAGTTCCAATGTTTAGAAGCTATTTGGATCAGTCCGTGAGTTGGAAAGATTCAGAGGGATATGGGCCAGGAACAGGTAAATGGAGCTAGTTTAGTTTGGGATTGTGGTTGGCATGGACCAATTGGAGTAAAGGGTTTGTTTTCATGCTGTATGATTCTTTGACTAAGTCCCAATACATTGCAGTACAAATAGGAATAGACAATAAATGTGGTCATAACAGAATTACATACATTACTAAAGCTAAATAAACTTCTTAAAAGTGGATAAAAGACATATATTCAGACTCCGACTGATACAAATGTTTAAGCTCTTGGCTTGATAGCTATGAAGGCAAGCTCCCTAATGGTTTTGGGCGAGTCAGTCAGAATGATTTTGTCAATTCAAGAATATGAACACACTGTTTTCCCCATGTCAGCATGTTGCCTTTGAGGACCTAACTATTGCAAATTCTGTATAGTTAATTGTATCTCAGCTTAACTCAAACTACTTAGTACATTTAAAATAATAATTGAGTCACATTTTTAAAATAGAGCCCCACCATCTCCCTGTCATCCATTAAATAGACTTATTGAGAAGTCGTGATCTTAGTGGCTATGTCACTGGGCCATAATCCAGAAACTCGGGCTAAGGCCCAGGAAACATGGGTACACCTACCACCTACCACCTACTACCTTGGCTGACGGTGAAGTCCGAATTCAAGAAAAATAGTCATTCAATCTGTCCATCGTGCCAGACTATTCATTTCTTCAATGCCATCCTTAAGGAAGCGAAATACTGCAGATGCTGGGAAAGCTGAAACAAGTGCTGGAGAAACAGTCAATCCATGTAATATTTTGTAAATTTCACTTTGCAAATAGAACTAGTCTGGCTCAAGATTGGGATACAGACATACTCTGACCTAGCACCACATTCAAGCATTCACTTCCTCTTTTATTCTGAGATTATTTACTAACTCTGCCCCATTACATGTTGCAAACCAAAAGTGGCTCAATCCCTGACTGGATCCAAAACATATCATTCTGGGAAACAATCCCAAGTATATTCCATAATTCCACCCTCGGGCAACTGTCTGTGAGGAGTTTGCACATTCTCCCCGTGTCTGTGTGGGTTTCCTCCCACAGTCCAATGATATGCAGGTTAGGTGGATTGGCCATGCTAAATTGCCCGTAGTGTCAAGGGTGTACAGGCTTTGTGGGTGAGTCCCAGGATGCTGGGAGGGTTGGTGTGTGGACTCAATGGGCCAAATGGCCTGCTTCCACACTACAGGGATTCTATGATTACTGACTGAAATAGCTGACCATGCATCAGAGATTGTGCTGTCTGATCCTAAACTCTCCCACAAGGGGAAACAATCTCTCAGAACGTATCCTATCATGGAATCTGATATGTTTCAGTCTCAGTTTAAATATTTCTCCTGCTAAAGCGCATGACCCCACATTTTCCCACATTATATCCAACCTTCCAAATTTTCTCAATCTACTGGAAGATTAAAAACACCCATCATTAATGTACCTTCTAATTTACTCTCTGCCCTACAGTACAGTCACTGTTAAGGGGGTTTATAAGCTACTCACATCAGTATCTTCCTCCCTTTATTAATTCTTGCCTCCTTATATAGATTTTACATCTTCTGCCCCAAGATCATTTCTTACTTACTCTGCCTCATAGGAACAATGCTACCCCCGCCTTTTTCCTTTCTGCCTCTGTTTGTGAAAAAAATCACTTACCTCTGAATATTTAGTAGCTTTGATCTCCTTGTCTCTGTAATGACTGTAAGATCATATTTTGGTTCTGTCTTCACAAATATGGCCACAGATAATTTTCAAAAAAATGTTAAGGAACACAAGAGGGAGTATAAGTAAAACAATGTTAAACATCACAGAACATCAGGTTATAGTTCAACAGGTTCATTTGGAAGCACTAGCTTTCGGAGCGCTGCTCCTTCATCAGGTGGTTGTGGAGTATACGTCCATAAGGCACAGAGTTTATAGCAAAAGATTACAGTGTCATGCAACTGAAATGATATATTGAACAAACATCTCAGCTCAGACAATGCATTAAAGATTAGAGGTCAGAGCATGTCTGCATCTCAATCTTGAGCCATTCGGCCCATCAGCCATGATTGAATGGCGGAGTGGACTCGATGGGCCGAACGGCCTTACTTCCTCTCCTATGTCTTATGGTCTTATGGTCTTATTTGCAAAGTGAAATTTACAAAATGTTACATGGATTGACTATCAGCAAATTGTGTATTTTTGAGCAAAATAGAATGTATCTGCAAATACAATTCTACAAATGCAAATTCACCCCATTGACTTATGTGTGTGCGTATGTATGAAAGAGAGAGAGAGAGAGAATAGGTACATTTGTCTGTGTGTGTGTGTGTGTGTATATGAGCACACATGAGAGAGTGTGTTTGCATGTGTGAATGCTTGGTAAAGTGTGTGTGGATGTAATGGAGTATAAGCCTGTGAGAGGTGTGTGTGTATGAGAGAGGGTCTGCGTGAGTGTGAGAGTATGTAAGAGTATGACACATCCTCCAAGGTGGACTTGGATAGGCAAGAGCATAGACTGATAGCCAAGTTCGGTACCCATGAGGATGACCTCAACCGGGGCCTTGGTTCATGTCACATTACAGGTGACCCCACTACGCTATACACTCTCTCTCACCCTCACACACACTCTTCCATACAAACTCATGCAGACCCTCTCTCATACACAAGCTGTCTCTCATACACAGACACATATACACTCACGCACACATCCTCTCACAGGCTTATACTCCATCCCATTCCACACACACTCTTTACCAAACTTGCACACATACAAACACACACTCTTTCACATGCACTCACATTCACACGCGCACACTAATATGCACACACTCTCTCTCTCATGCATCTATACACAATATAAGTCAATGTGTTTAATTTGCATTTGCAGAATTATATTTGCAGATACATTCTATTTTGCTCAAAAAGCACACAATCTGCAGGCAGTTAATGCAGGCAGTCAGCCATGTAATATTTTATAAATTCCTATTATGAAATAGAACCAGTCTGACTCAAGATTGGGATACAGACAGACTCTAACCTCACACCTTGAATGCATTACCTGAGCTGAAATGTCACCTTTTTCATAAAACCTTAAGTTATCTCAAGAATGTGACTTAAAAGAAGTTCTGGGATTTACATATTAATGAACTGAAACCTGCAACCCATTCTAAAAGATGAAAGATTTAACAACAACTTAGGTTTGTTCAATATAGCATTTCAGTTGCATGACGCTGTGATCTTTTGCTATACGTTCTGTGTCTTATGATCCTGCTCCACAGCTACCTGATGAAGGAGCAGCAGTCCGAAACTGAGTGCTTCCAAATATACCTGTTGGACTATAACCAGGTGCTGTGTGATTTTGACCCCAGTCCAACACCAACTCATCCGCATCAGAATAAAGCAATAGTCCGATAGAAATGAATGGTGTTGAAGGCTGACCAAAGTCCCCAGAGTCTGAACAAAATGACATTCCAGTGTAATAAAGGAAGTGGGCTTGGGAAAACTGGATATGTTGGTTATCACCTTCCAAAATTCTATCGAAATCATGTCTCACAAACTTGATTGAGTTTTTTGAAGAAGTAACAAAGAGGCTTGAGAGGGCAGAGTGGTGGACATGATCTATATGGACTTCAGTAAGGCATTTGACAAGGTTCCCCATGGGAGATTGGTTAGGAAGGTTAGATCTCATGCAATACAGGGAGAACTAGCCATTTAGATACAGAACTGGCTCAAAGGTAGAAGACAGAGGGTGGTGGTGGAGGGTTGTTTTTCAGACTGGAGGCCTCGAGCCAGTGGAGTGCCACAAGGATCGGTGCTGGGTCCTCTACTTTTCATCGTTCATATAAATGATTTGGATGTGAGCATAAGAGATATAGTTAGTAAGTATGCAGATGACACCAAAATTGGAGGTGAGGGGACAGCGTAGAAGGTTACCTCAGATTACAGCGGGATCTTGAGCAGATGGGCCAATGGTCTGAGAAGTGGCAGATGGAGTTTAATTCAGATAAATGCAAGGTGCTGCATTTTGGGAAAGCAAATCTTAGCGGAACCTATACACTTAATGGAGTGTTGCTGAACAAAGAGACCTTGGAGTGCAAGTTCATAGCTCCTTGAAAGTAGAGTCGCAGGTAGATAGGATAGTGAAGGAAGCATTTGCTATGCTTTCCTTTACAGGTCAGTGCATTCAGTATTGGAGTTGGGAGGTCATGTTGCGGCTGTGCAGGACATTGGCTAGGCCACTTTTGGAATATTGCATGCAATTCTGGTCTCACTCCTATTGGAAAGATGTTGTGAAACTTGAAAGGGTTCAGAAAAGATTTACAAGTATGTTGCCATGGGTGAAGGATTTGAGCTATAGGGAGAGGCTGAACAGGCTGGGGCTGTTTTCCCTGGAGTGTTGGAGGCTGAGGGGTGGTCTTATAGAGGTTTATAAAATCATGAAGGGCATGGATAGGGTAAATAGACAAAGTCTTCTCCCTGGGGTGGGGAAGTCTAAGACTAGAGGGCATAGGTTTAGGGTGAGAGGGGAAAGATATAAAAGAGACCTAAGGCGCAACTTTTTCACACAGAGGATGGTACGTGTATGGAATGAGCTGCCAGAGGAAGTGGTGGAGACTGGTACAATTGCAACATTTAAGAGGCATTTGGATGGGTATATGAATAGGAAGGGTTTGGAGGGATATATGCCGGGTGCTGGCAGGTGGGACTAGATTGGGTTGGGATATCTGGTCGGCATGGACGGGTTGGACTGGGGTGTCTGTTTCTGTGCTGTACATCTCCATGACTCTTGACTCTATACTCTGAGAGCCCAAGGACTGGAGAGTGGTAAATGTAACCCAATTATTTAAAAAGGGAGGGAGGGAAAATACACAGAATCATAGACTAATTAGCCAAGCATTCATAGTGGGGAAGATGCTGGGATTTATTATAAAAGATGTGATCAAGGAACACTTGGAAAACATTAACGAGATTGTGTATATGAAAGGGGAAATCATGTTTTACTGATCAACTGGAGTAGATTAAAATTAAATTGACTGTCACATGTACTGAAGTACAATGAAAAAGGAACAAAGTCACCTCTCTCCAGTGCCACCTTGGGTACATTAGAATGGAAGAGAAGTGAAATTTATTGTCACATGTACTTTTACATGAAAAATACGCTGAAAACCTTTATAATTCATTCCATCATGGTGCTACATCAATGACAAAGCAAGTTTTATAAAGTGCAAACAAGACAAACTTCACCACAGTTCAGTTTCTGGGCTCAGGGAAAGACTATTTAGAAACAATGGAATACACTGAAGATGCAACAAGGACAAGGTACCCAGGTGTGAAATCTTCAGTATCAAGTAGAAAAACAGAAGAAATGAAGTTAAAAGTTCAACATTGAAGTCCTTCTGAAGTACTTAGCCATGGGCCTGGACCTAGGCACTTTCACCCTGATGCTGAGACCATCACTAGCATGAGCCAGCCTTGAGTCTCCTCACCACACCACTACAGAGCTGTAATACCATTCACATGCACCATCTCATCTCGACAGGTTACACCATCACCATGAACTGGCTGAGTGAGCAAACACGTGGCAGATGCAATATCACGTGGATAGATGTAAATTGCGAAAAATGGGAAGGCAGAGTATTGTTTGGATGGTGACGTATCAGCAAGTGTGGAGCTACAAAGAGGTCTGGGTGTCCTTACATGTGCAGATAGAAAGGCAAATGGTATATTGGTCTTCTTTGAGAGTATATGCTCCCACTTCCACACACACACACACAGTCACTGTCGCACACACTCACTCATGGTCCCAAACACACACACACACACGTCACTGTCACACACACTCACGCTCTCACACACACAGAAGAGTTACAGTCAGGCGAACACACTCACATTCCCACATACAGAGTCTCATGCATGTTCAAATACACACACACAGAGTCCCTCTTGCATACACACACACATACACAGGCACCTCTCTCTTTCTCACACACACACACATACTCACTCTTGCACATGCACATACATAGACACACAATCCCTCACTCACACACATAGACTCTCCCCTCTCTCTCTCACACACACACACACACATCCTCTCCCATATGCACACACACACACACACTCTTCTCCCACAGAGACACATGCACACACACACACTCCCTCGTGCACACGCCCAAGTTTTAACAATGTTGTGTTAAGGGAGTGAGAGAAACAGACGTAAAAGAGGAAGCAGAAGAAAAATTGAAAAACTACAAGAAGAATAGAAAAGATGAAAAACAGACTAAAGTTGAGCAAATCACAACATTGTCACCCAGCTAGACATGGTTGGAGATGTTTGCACAAAGTACAATGAATGGAATGTTAACGGCTTCACGTAAAATTCTAACATGAAGGTGTTATGAGACAATCTAAACAACAATTAGAAACAATCTGTCAGTGCTGCCATAGAGAGTCCGCCAGAACATGAAGAGGAAGTCAAAAAGAATGGATACAATAGAATAGAATTTTACAATGGAGGCAGAGTCCATTTGACCCATTGTGTCTGTACTGAATTCTGAGAGAGTGACCCAGCTCATCCCACTCTCCAGCCCTATCTCCATCGCCCTCTCAATTTATCACCGTCAAATATAAATCCAGCTCTCTTTTGAAACCTCCTGTGAAATCAGTCTCCACCACTCTCTCAGGCAACACATTCCAAACCCTCACAACTCTCTGAGTAAATAAGTTTTTCTTCATCTCATTCCTAGCTCTGTTGTTGACAATCTTGAAATCATGACACCATAAACCACTCCCTCCCTTAGTTACTGAGATACTAACTAGTGGAGTCAGAATATCCTTCTTTACCTTGTCAAAATTGTTCATAACTTTAACCACCTCAATAAGATCACCCTGTAATCTTCTCTGCTCCAGAAGGACTTCATTAACAGGCACAATGTAACACTGTCATTCAGGAGGAGCAGTGGCCAGTTAGAGAACGAAGACGTAAATCATCGTGTGGAGATTGAAGGGATGGAGGAGAAATGCACTGAGTACTTAGTCTTGCCTTTTACAATTGGAGGCAGTGAAAGTGCACATGATCTGAGGGAGGAGACATTCAAACAATCAGAGATATGGAAATAACACTAAATAAGAAACACAGAAAGTAGAAAAACCAACCAGCCCTGATGGTAATGTTCCCAGAATATGGTCTGTGAGGAAACCATCAGAGTAATGACCACAATCAACCTTAGATGTAGAAGTGAAGTGAGAGGACAAGAGGGCAGTCAAGAGAAATCCTCTGTTCGAAAGGAGAGAGACTTCACCAATGATACCCAGATCGCACAAACAAATACAAAATAAAATAACAAGCAGATTTCTAAAGACTGTGATACAAGGTCAAATTCATTTTGATTGGGACAGTGGCAGGTTAATTAAAGGTAGGCAGCGTGGATTTGCAAAAGGCATATCACTATTTGAGAAGTTAATAGATTTTGTAATCATGCAGCATCTTGATAAAGTCGATACAGTGAATGTAATGTCTACTCATTTTCAAAAGATGTTTGTTGAGGTGCCATTTCAATGGTTAACGATGAAACCCAGACTCTATTTCCTTCACAAATTGGGCTCAACCTCATGTTCCGCTGAAATATCCTGGTGGAGCTCTCTGTGTCTTGCAGCGAACACTAAAACAGTTTTTCTCATTTATTCATGGGATGTGGTCGGGCCAGCATTTATATCCCATCCCTAATTACCCAGACGGTAGTTAAGAATCTGCCACATTGCTGTGGGGCCTGGAGTCACCTGAAAGGCTGGCAGATTTCCTTCCCTAAAGAACGTTAGTGACCCAAATGGATTTTTACAACAATGAACAGCAGGTAGATGGTGATTGTTTTACTAAATTACACAATTTGTGTGGGTAGAATTGAGGAACTGCAAAGATAAGAAAAAAGTTGGAGTCATGTACAGGCCTCCAAATAGCAGTCAGGAACAGGAGATAGAAAAGATGTGTAGGGAAGGCCAAGTTACAGTGATCATGAGGGTTTCAATATGCAGATGGACTGGGAAAATCACAGTAGTGGATTACAAGAAAAAGAATTTGTGGAGCATCTATGAGTTGGCTTTTCGGAACAGCTTGTGGTGGAGCCCATTAGGGAACAGGCAATACTGGATTTAGTTTTGTGCAATGAGGCAGACTTGATAAGGGAGCTACAGGTGAAGGAACCCAAAGGAGGCAGTGTTCATAATATGATTGAATTTACTTTGCAATTTGAGAGGGAGAAGATAGAATCAGAGGTAACAGTAGCACAGCTGAATAAAGGTAACTACAGACGCATGAGGGAGGAGCTGGATAGAACTGACCGGGAGGGGAGCCCAGCAGGAAAGACAGTAGAAGAGCAAGGGCAGGAGTTTCTGGGAGTAATTCAGGAGATACAGCAGAGATTCATCCGAGGAAAAGGGAGCATGTACAGGGAGGATGAGGCAACCATGGCTGACTAGGGAAGTCAGGGACAGCATAAAAGCAAAGAAGAAAGCATACGATGTGGTGAAGGGCAGTGGGAAAGCACAAGATTACAAAGTGAGAAGTTTACAAAGAGCAACAGAGGGTAACAAAAAAAAATAAGGAGAAGATTAAATATGAGGGTAAGCTAGCCAGTAAAACAAAGGAACACAGTAAGAGTTTCTTTAGATACAGAAAGGGCAAAAGTGATGCAAAAGTGGATATTGGGCTTTGGGAAAATGACGCTAGAGAGATAGTAATGGGGAACAAGGAAATGGGCGAGGAACTGAATAATTACTTTGTGTCAATCTTCACAGTGGAAGACACAAGTATTATCCCAAATATTGCCGAGAGTGAAGGGGCAGAGTTGAGTATGGTGGTCATCAGCAAGGAGAAAGTGCTAGAAAAACTGAATGGCCTGAAAGTGGATAAATCACCTGGACCAGATGGACTACACCCCAGAGTTCTTAGGGACATAGCTGAAGAGATAGCGTACATGTTAGTGGTGATCTTTCAGGAATATCTAGAATCAGGGAGGGTCCCAGAGGGCTGAATAATAACTAATGTGACACACTGTTTAAAAAGAGATTGTGGCAAAAGACAAAAATTACAGACCAATTAGCCTAACCTCTGTCGCGGGTAAGGTCTTGGAATCTGTTGTGAAGGATGAGAGTTTTGAACACTTGGAAGTGTATGGTGAAATAGGGCAAAGTCAGCATCGTTTCATCAAGGGGAGGTCATGCTTGACAAATCTGCTAGAATTCTTTGAGGAAGTAACGAGTAGGTTAGACCAATGGGACCCAATGGATGTTATCTCCCTGGACATCAAGAAGGCCTTTGACAAGGTGCCGCACAGGAGGCTACTGAGTAAGATAAAGACCCATGGTGTTAGAGGCAAGGTGCTGGCATGGATAGAAGCTTGGCTGTCTGGCAGAAAAGGGTCCTTCTCAGGATGGTAGTTGCTGACAAGTGACATTCCACAAGGCAGAACTGGCAGATGGAACTCAATGTGGGAAAGTGTGAGGTCATGCACTTTGGTAGGAAGAATAGAGGAATGGACTATTTTCTAAATGGGAAGAAAAATCAGAAGTCTAAAATGCAAAGAGACTTGAGAGTTCTAGTCCAAAATTCTCTCAAGGTAAACTTGCAGTTTCAGTCAGTTGTTAGGAAGGCAAACGCAATGATGGCATTTATTTTGAGAAGATTTGAATATAAAAGCAGAGATGTACTTCTGAATCTCTATAAGGTTCTGATCAGGACACATTTGGAGTATTGTGCACAGTTTTGGGCCCAATATCTCAAGAAGGATATACTGGCCCTGGAGTGTGTTCAGAGGAGGTTCATGAGAATGGTCCCAGGAATGAAAAGCTTAAAATGTGAGGACTGTTTGAGGACTCTGGGTTTATACTTAATGGAGTTTAGAGGGATGGGGGTGGTAGAGGGGGTGGGGGGGGAGGGGGGGAATCTAATTGAAACACATACAGTACTGAATGGCCTGGACAAAGTGGATATCGGGAAGATGTTTCCATTGGTAGGAGGGACTAGGACCAGGGGGCAAGAATGGAACTAAGCCAAAGAATGGTGAATCGATGGAATTCACTGGCACAGAAGGCTGTGGAGGCCAGATCATTGACTATATTTAAGACTGAGATAGATAGGTTCTTGAATATCAAGGAGACTAAGGGTTATGGGGAGAAAGTAGGACAATCGGATTGAGAAACTTATCAGTCATGATTGAACTGCAGAGCAGACTCACACATGCACACACATACATTTACATTTGTGGGGTGAATTTGTATTTGCAGAGTTACATTGTACTTTGCCCAAAGACTGCATGCATTTATGTAGAACTCTGAGATCAAAAACTGCATGAATTCATGTAAAAGTCTGTTATCTCACTTTTTAGATTAGAATCAGTCTAAACGTTATGGCACATGATTTGGTGATGCCGGTGTTGGGCTGGAGTGTACAAAGTTAAAAATCACACAACACCAGGTTATAGTCCAACAGGTTTAATTGGAAGCGCACTAGCTTTCGGAGCGACACTCCTTCATCAGGTGGTAGTGGAGGGCTCGATCATAACACACAGAATTTATAGCAAAAATTTAGTGTGATGTAACTGAAATCATACATTGAAAGATTGATTGCCTGTTAAGCCTTTCATTTGTTAAAATACAGTGGTAGTTTCACTTCTTTCATGTGTAAATCACAAAACTTTTTTTAAAAAAGTTGCATTCTCGGGTTAGCTGTTAACAATGGTGTTAGCTGGACAATACGTTGAAGGTGTGTGCCCCCTGTGTTCTCTGTCTGTGCCATGATATTTAGATTGATTCTAATCTAAAATGTGAGATAACGGAGTTTTACATAAATTCATGCAGTTTTTGATCTCAGAGTTCTACATGAATGCATGCAGTTTTTAGGCAAAGTATAATGTAACCCTGGAAGTACAAATGCACCCCACAAAATATATGTGTGCATGTGGGTCTTTGTCTGTCTGTGTGTGTGTCTGTCTGGGTTGGTGGTTGTGAGCGAGAGAAAGTGTATGTGTGTGTGTAGTAAATGCAGAGTGTCTTAAGTCTGTGAGGGGGTGCATGTGAGAGTGTGGGAGTGTGTGTGTCTGTAAGGGTGTGTGCGGGTGTCTGGGTGTGTGTCTGTGTGTATGTGTGTCCGTGTGTATGTGTGTATTGGAGTTCTTCTGTGTGTGTAGGAGTATCTGTGTGTGTGTATAGTGCAATGGTGGTCACCTGTAATGTGACATGAACCCAAGGTCCCAGTTGAGGCCCTCCCTATGGGTACCGAACTTAGCTATCAGCCTCTGCTCGGCCACTTATCTCTGCTGCCTGTCCCGAAGTCTGCCTTGGAGGATGCTCACCCGAAGGTCCGAGGCTGAATGTCCTGGACCACTGAAGTGTTCCCCAACTGGGAGGGAACCCTCCTGTCTGTTGATTGTTGTGCGGTGCCCAATCATCCATTGTCGTAGCCTTTGCTTGGTTTCCCCAATGTATCATGTCTCCGGGCATCCTTGCCTGCAACGTATAAGATAGACAACGTTGGCTGAGTCACATGAGTACCTGCCATGTACAAGGTGGGAGGTGTTCCCATGCGTAATGGTGGTATCTATGTCCACACTCTCACACGTCTTGCAGCACCTACCGTGACAGGGTTGTATGGAGTTGTCCTGAGAGCCGGGCAGAGTTCTGCATGCATTCATGTGGAACTCTGGACTCAAAAACTGCATGAATTTATGTAAAACTCCGTTATCTCACTTTTTAGATTAGAATCAATCTAAACATCATGGCATAGACAGAGAACACAGGGGGCCAACACCTTCAACATATTCTGGATTAGTGGTGCTGGAAGAGCACAGCAGTTCAGGCAGCACATCTATCAAAGTTTTACCTGCACATCCACTAATATCATTTATTGTATCCGTAGTTCCCAATGCGGTCTCCTCTACATTGGGGAGACTGGGCGCCTCCGAGCAGAGCGCTTTAGGGAACAACTCCGGGACACCCGCACCAATCAACCACACCGCCCCGTGGCCCAACATTTCAACTCCCCCTCCCACTCTGCTGAGGACATGGAGGTCCTGGGCCTCCTTCACCGCCGCTCCCTCACCACCAGACGCCATGAGGAAGAACGCCTCATCTTCCGCCTTGGAACACTTCAACCCCAGAGCATCAATGTGGACTTCAACAGTTTCCTCATTTCCCCTTCCCCCACCTCATCCTAGTTCTAAACTTCCAGCTCAGTAACTGTCCCCATAACCTGTCCGGACTTGTCCTACCTGCCTATCTTCTTTTCCACCTATCCACTCCACCCTCTCCTCCCTGACCTATCACCTTCATCCCCTCCCCCACTCACCCATTGTACTCTATACTACTTTCTCCCCACCCCCACCCTCCTCTAGCTTATCTCTCCATGCTTCAGGCTCACTGCCTTTATTCCTGACGAAGGGCTTTTGCCCGAAACGTCTAATATTTAGGATTTCGAAGCTACTTGGATGCTGCCTGAACTGCTGTGTTCTTCCAGCACCACTAATCCAGAATCTGGTTTCCAGCATCTGCAGTCATTGTTTTTACCTTCAACATATTGTCTAGCTATCACCATTGTTAACAGCTAACCCGAGAATGCAACTTTTAAAAAAAAAGATTTTGTGATTTACACATGAAAGAAATGAAACTATCACTGTATTCTAACAGATGAAAGGCTGAACAATCAATTTTTCAATGTATAATTTCAGTTACATCACACTGTAAATTTTTGCTAAATTCTGTGTTACGATCGAGCCCTCCACTATCACCTGATGAAGGAGCGTCGCTCTGAAAACTAGTGTGCTTCCAATTAAACCTGTTGGACTATAACCTGGTGTTGCGTGATTTTTAACATTATAGCACAGACAGAAAGCACAGGGGGCTAACATCCTCAACATATTGTCTGGCTAACACCAATTGTTACAGTTAACCTGAGAATGTAACATTTTAAAAAATGTTTTGTGATTTACATTTGAAAGAAGTGAAACTATCATGGTATTCGAACAGATGAGAGACTTTACAAACAATCATGGTATTTTTCAATGTATAATTTCAGTTACATCACACTGTAAACTTTTGCTATAAATTCTGTGTCTTACAATTGTGTCCTCCACAACCACCTGATGAAGGAGCGTCGCTCTGAAAGCAAGTGCTTCCAAATAAACCTGTTGGACTATAACCTGGTGTTGTGTGATTTTTAACTTTGTACACCCTGTCCAACACTGGCATCTCCAAATCATAATTATTCCCAGACATACAGGATTCTGCAGGCTTGTTAAGAACATAGAACAGTACAGCACAGTATAGGCCATATCCTATTCTAAGATCAAACTAACATATAACTCCTTCAGTTTACTATCATCAATGTGCCTATCCAAGAGTCACTTAAAAGTCCCTAATGTCTCTGACTCTACTACCACTGCTGGCAGTGCATTCCACACACTCACCACTCTCTGTGTAAAGAACCTACCTCTGACATCACCCCTTCCTCCAAATGCCTTAAAATTATGCCCCCTTGTGATAGATGTTTCCACCGTGGGAAAAAGTCTCTGGTTATCCTCTCTACCTATGCCTCTCAACACCTTGTACACCTCTATCAAGTCACCTCTCATCCTTCTTCGCTCCAATGCTCCTACATTTCACCTAAAAGGAGCATGTTGGACACATACCTCACTAATTGAATGCCTCCCACCACCAACTCCCCCATCACTGTTTTGCTGTCAATCACCCTAGATGTAACTTTGGTCAGATCCTGCCTTATTTGTATAAAATCTGCCTTCCCCCTATTCTAAAGGATGGTGTGAAGTTTGCTACCACTAAAATGCTCCCCCACTGCTACCTCCAATACTTGTCTGGTTTTGTTCCCCAGAGTTCGGTCCAGCATCGCACTGTTCCTCTTTGGACCATCTGCACGTTGAGATGAAATCTCTCCTGAATACATTTCAAGAAATCAGCCCCCTCAGACCCTTTGTAACTGTGACTATTCCAATTCATGTTGGGGAAGTTGAAATCCTCTAATGTAACTATCCTATGATTGTTTACATATCTGCTCCTCTATTGCCCACTGAGTGCTTGGAGCCTATGATACATTCCCATCACTGTGACTGTCATGTTTAGTTCCTAAACTCTACTCACAAAGCTTCACTTGCTCACCCTTCTAAGATATTATTGCTCCTTACTGCAGAAAGTGGTTCCTTATTTAATAATGTGATATCAACTTCTCTTTTACACCCTCTCCTGTCCTGTCTGACAATCCCATACCCTGGAACATTGAGATACTTCCTCTGCCATGTCTCTATGATGGCACGAACATCGCAATTCCACATGTCGATCCACGCCCTTAACTCAACTGTCTTACCTTCTATATTCCTTACATTAAAGTAGAAGTCATTCCATTTACCCGGGATGGAAACCGGAGCTATGGATCATAGGAATGGGGTAGATGGTGAACAGGCAGATACAGAGTGCAGAGAGTCTGTGAGGAAGGATAGACAATTGATAGAGCAAAGATGTAGTCAGTGTGATGGGTTGAAGTGTGTCTATTTTAATGTAAGAAGTGTCAGGAATAAGGGTGATAAACTTAGAACATGGATCAGTACTTGGAGCTATGATGTTGTGGCCATTACGGAGACTTGGACAGCACAGGGGCAGGATTGGTTGTTGGATGATCCAGGGTTCAGATATTTCAAAAGGAATGAGGGGAGAGATAAAAGAGCGAGGAGAGTGGCATTGCTAATCAGAAATAGTATCACAGCTGAAGAAAGGGAAGTTATCGAGGAGGGTTTGTCTACAGAGTCAGTGTGGGTGGAGGTCAGAAACAGGAAAGGAGCAGTCACTATAATGGGAGTCTTCTATAGACCGCATCCCCACCCCCCCTCCCAAATCCCCCCAGTAGCAACAGAGACACAGAGGAGCAGATTAGGAGACAGGCTTTGGAAAGATGCAGAAGTAACAGGGTGTTATCATGGGTGACTTCAACTTCCCTGATTGGAACCGCCTTCGTGCAAATAGTTTGGATGGAGCAGATTTTGTCATATATGTCTAGGAAGGGTTCCTGAATCAATAAGGAAATAGGCTGACTAGAGGGGAGGCCATATTGGATTTGGTGCTTGACAACAAACCAGGTCAGCTATCAGAACTCTTGATGGAACAGCATTTCAGTGATAATGATCACAACTCCCTGACCTTTACTATTGTCATAGAGACTGATAGGAGCAGATGGTGGGGGAAAGTATTTAATGGAGTGAGGCGGAAATACAATGTTATTAGGCAGGAATTGTGGAGCATAAATTGGGAATAGATGTGCTCAGGGAAATGCTTAACAGAAATGTGGAGATGTTTTAGGGAGCACTGGCTACAAGTGGTGTGTAGGTTTGTCCCACTGAGGCAAGGAAGGGATGGTAGGAACATTGACAAGAGATCTGGAACATTTAGTCAAGAGAAAGAAGGAAGCTTACTTGAAGTTGATGAAGCAAGGATCATACAGTGATTTAGAGGGTTACAAGAGGGTTAGGAAGGAATTGAAGAATGGACTTAGGAGAGCTAGAAGGGGGCATGAAAAAGCCTGGTGGGTAAGATTAAGGAAAACCCCAAGGTGTTCTACGCTTATGTGAGAAACAAGAGCAAAGCCAGAGTGAGGGTAGGGCCAATCAGGGATAGTGGACCGAACTTGTGCCTGGAGTCAGAGGAGGTAGGGAAGGTCCTTAATGCTTCAGTATTCACTATTGCTTCAGTATTCACTATTGCTTCAGTATTCACTATTGAGAAGGGCCTTGTTGTTTCTGAGGACACCATGAAACAAACTGATATGCTCAAACGGGTTGATGGTGAGAAGGCAGATATGCTGGAAATGTTGAAAAACATGCAGATAGGCAATTCCCCTGGGCCAGATGGGATATACCCGAGGTTACTACAGGAAGCGAGGGAAGAGATTGTTGCGCCTTTGCCAATGATCTTTGCGTCCTCACTGTCCACTGGAGTAGTGCCAGGTAATTGGAACATGGCAAATGTTATTCCCTTGTTCAAGAAAGGGAACAGGGATCCCTGGGAATTATAGACCAGTCAGTCTTATGTCGGTGGTGGGCAAATTATTGGAGAGGATTCTGAGAGACAGGATTTATGATTGTTTGGAAATGCATAGTTTGAATAGAAATAGTCAGCATGGCTTTGTGAGGGGCAGGTCATGCCTCACAAGCCTTATTGAATTCTTTGAGGATGTGATAGAACACGTTGATGAAGGCAGGGCACTGGATGTGGTGTATCTGGATTTTAGCAAGGTGTTTGATAAGGTTCCCCAAAGTGCTCAGTCAGAAAGTAAGGAGTCATGGGATACAGAGAAATCTGATTGTCTGGATACAGAATTGGCTGGCCCATAGAAGACAGAGGATGGTAGTAAATGGAAAGTATTCAGCCTGGAGCTCAGTGATCAGTGGTGTTCCGCAGAGGTCTGTTGTGGAAATCTGCTGTTTGTGATTTTTATAAATGACTCAGATGAGGACGTGGATTAGTAAATTTGCTAATAGTTTAAAGATTGATGAGTTGCGGATAGTGTGGAGGGCTGTTGTAGGTTGCAACGGGACATTGATAGGACAAATTTCAATACAGATTGCAGGGTTAAAGGCAGGATTCTTGGCAGTGTGGAGGACCAGAGGGATCTTGGGGCCTACATCCATAGATCCTCAAAGTTGCCTCAAGTTGATAGGGTTGTTAAGAAGGCATATGATGTGTGGGCTTTCATTAACAAGGGCAATGAGTTTAAGAGCCTTAAGGTTATGATGCAGCTTTATAGAACCCTGGTAAGACCACATTTGGAATATTGTGTACTCTATGCTACTTTCTCCCCACTCCTACCCTCCTCTCATTTATCTCTCCACCCTTCAGGCACTCTGCCTGTATTCCTGATGAAGGGCTTTTGCCTGGAACGTCGATTTTACTGCTCCTCGGATGCTGCCTGAACTGCTGTGCTTTTCCAGCACCACTAATCCAGAATCTGGTTTCCAGCATCTGCAGTCATTGTTCTTACATATATTGTGTTCCGTTCTGGTTGCCTCATTATCGGAAGGATGTGGAAGCTTTCGAGAGGGTGCAGAGGAAATTTACCAGGATGCTGCCTGGACTGAGAGGGCATGTCTTTTGAGGAAAGGTTGAGGGAGCTAAGGCTTTTCTCACTGGAGCGAAGAAGGATGAGAGGTGACTTGAAAGAGGTATCTAAGACGATGAGAGGCAAAGTTAGAGTGGATAGCCAGAGACTTTTCCCAGGGGCAGAAATGGCTATCATGAGGGGGCGTAATTTTAAGATGATTAGAGGAAGTTTTACGGGGATGTCAGAGAGACGGGTTCTTTATACAGAGAGTGCTAGATGCATGGAATGCACTGCCAGCAGTAGTATTAGAGTCAGATACATTAGGGACATTTAAGCGACTCTTGGATAGACACATAGATGCTAGTAAAATGTAAGGTGTGTAGGTTGGTCTGATCTTAGAGTAGGATAAATGGTCGACACAACATTGAGGGCTGAAGAGCCTGTGCTGTACTGTACTGTTCTATGTCTATGTTCTTTCTCCCCTAAACATCAACTCTGCTTAAGTTTCTTTTTTCTAAAGTCTACTGCGTCCCTATTGCGCTAACACTCTGTATCCATTTCCCTGCTGACTGAGTTTAAACTCTTTCTAAGAGTACATAGCAAATCCTCCCACAAAGATGTTTGTCCCATTCTGATGCAGCTGCAGCTTTACAGGTCCCACTTTCCCTAGAAATGTTCCCAGTGATCCAGGAATCCCAGAACCTGCCTCCTGCACCAACTCTTAAGCTACAAAATCATATGCTCCATTCTCCTATTTCTGTCCTCATTCGCCTGTGGACACAGGAGTAATCCAGAGATTACAACCTTTCGAATCCTGCTTTTAACTATCCCGCCTAGCTTCCTAAATTCTTGGTGCGAGACCTCATCCAACGTTCTATCGATATCGATGATACCGGTGTGTACCATGACCTGTTTATGCCACTCTCCCCCTTCAGAATGCCCTGCAGTCACTGAATGACATTGCTGACCCTGGCACCAGGTGGGTGACTTATCCTGGAGTCAGGTCTGTGGCTGCAGAAAAGCTTACCTGTTCCCCTAGTTAATGAAGCCCCCACCACTATTGCTCCTTATTCCCTCACTCCCACAGTGTGAGGCCCCTCATGGTGAGGCCTGGTTCTGCCGGCACTACTTTGTGGAAGCAGCTTCCTCATCAGCTTCCACAACAGAACACCACTTGGTGAGTGGGACTCCTGTGGGCTCCTCCCTGTTCCTTTTTGATTGCCTGGGGATTGATAGATCGATTTATTGTTGTCACATGTGCCGAGATACAGTGAAAAGTGTGGCTTTGCGCGCTATACAGGCAAATCATACCCTACAAAGTGCATCAGGCTAGCAGAACAGAGTGCAGAATACAGTTTTACAGCCACAGAGAAGGTGCAGAGAGAGAGATCAATATTAATAATTGAGAGATAAAAGCTCTCAAATTGCGGATGCTGGAATCTGAAACCAAAAGAGAAAATGCTGGAAAGTCTCAGCAGGTCTGGCAGCATCTGTAAGGAGAGAAACGACAAAGGCTCAGTTAGACTCAAAATGTCAGCTCTTTTTCTCTCCTTACAGATGCTGCCAGACCTGCTGAGATTTTCCAGTATTTTCTCTTTTGGTTAATAGTTGAGAGGTCTGTTCAAAAGTCTGATAGCAGCTGGGAAGAAGCTGTTCATATGTATATTCAAGCTTTTATATCTTCTGCCTGTCAGAAGAGGGTGGAAGAGAGTATAACCGGGATGGGAGGGGTCTTTAATTATGTTGTTGCTGCCCCAAGGCAGTGGGAAGTATAGATGGAGTCAATGGATGCAAGGCTGGTTTGTATGATGGACTGAGCTGTGTTCACAACTCTCTGTAGTTTCTTGCTGTCTTGGGAAAAGCAGCTGCAAAACCACACTGTGATGTATCTGGATAGGATGTTTTCTACGGTGCATGTATAAAAAATTGGTAAAGGTCCTTGTGGACATATTGAATTTCCTTAGCCTTCTGAGGAAGTAGAGGTGTTGTTGCACTATCTTGACCATCGCATCAACGTGGGTAGACCAGGACAGATTGTTGATGATCATCATTCCCAGAAACTTGACACTCTCCACCATCTCCACCTCAGCACCTTTGATACAGACTTTCTATGCAAAATGTCTTTCCATTCAAATGTAATCAGTACTAACTGAGCCAGTCAAGGGAACTGCAAATGGACTGAATTGTTGTTTGTGAACCAAGTGAATAAATAAATTAATTGGGAGCAGGAATAAGACTTTCAAGTCTGTTCTGCCATTTAATAAGATCTGATCGTGGTCCCAAATCCACTTCATTAGTGACTAACCTTCCTAAGAAAGTGGTGTTCTTCATGTACAGTGGTCTTTTTTATATCAAAATACGCTTTATTCATAAAAAATCTCTGCATAAATACATTGTCACAGAAGCAGTTCAGTTCTGTACAGTTGCATATCAAGTAAATAAACAAAACATTGGACTTTGGCACTCTTCAAAAAAACCAAAGAACTCTCTTACACACACAAGACTCACATTTACATATATCTGGGGCACTGGGAGGGTGCAATAATTGAACAGACCCCCCATTCACCTTCAGCAGGAAGACCTCGGACAGTGCTCTTTCCACACTGCACCTTGGAAGCATCTGCCACAAGCTTTAGTGTGTCCCTCAGCCCGTAGTCCTGGACGTTGGAAGGTACCAGTCTACAACACTCGGTTGGGGACAACTCCTTCTTTTGGAAGACCAACAAGTCTCAGGCAGATCAAAGAGCACTTTTCAATCTTCATGTGCAGTGGTGGCTAGCTTGATGCCTCTTTCACACGCCAAGGGGATTGCAAGGATGGTTCTGACGGAACAAGGGTAAGCCCCACGGCCAAGTCTCTGCCTCATAATATCTGTGGTGTTCCCAGGATGGCAATGTGGTGAATTTCCACTGGAGAAAATGTTTCCTGCAAATAAATGTCAACAATGATTGATTCTGGTAAACCAGATGCCCTTTTCTCTTTCACAATTAAGACCTTTTTGAATCCAAAGAGGAAATGCAAAAGGATTCCATGGATTAAAGGTCTGTCATATCAGGGGTGGTTAAATAGTTTGGGCTTGTATTCACTAGAGTTCACAAGAATGGGGTGGGGGGTGGGGGGGAGGTCTGATTGAGGGATATAAAATGCTAAAGGGGATTGATTAGGTGGACATGGAACAGATGTTTCCCCTTGTTGGACAGTCTCAAACAAGATGTCACAGATACAGAGTGAGAGGAGATACGTCCTGAAGAGTACAATATGAACAACATTGACAAAATATGTCTGTTTCAGCAATGTTCTCTAAAATATTTGACAGCAAGTTAAGTCCCATAAAGTATGTCATGGATGTAACAGGTTCTAAATTAATGTATCATTTATTTTCTATGCAAAATGCCTTTCTGTTCCTATGTAAACAGAACTACCCAATACAGTCTATAGAGGAGTGAATGGATTGAATTGTTGATTGTGAACAGAATGAATGAATTAGGATCAGGAGTAGGACTTTTGAGTCTGTTCCACCATTTAATGTGGTCTGATTGTGGTATCCACTACCTTACTGAACAACATACCTGTCAAAGTACCTTTGGTTTCCTTCATGTGCAGCGGTGGCTAGCTTGACACCTCTTTCACAGTCCAAGGGGATTGCAAGGATGGTTTCTGACTGAACAAGGGTAAGCCCCACAGCCAAGTCTCCGCCTCATAATATCTGTGATGTTCCCAGGACGAGAAGGCACGCAACGTGGTGAATTTCCACAGGAGAAAATGTTTCCTACAAAAAAATTTCAAAAATGATTGATTCTGGTAAACCAGAAGCCCTTTTCTATTTCACAACTAAGACTTTTTTAAATCCAAAGAGGAAATGCAATGTTACATTTGGTTTTTCAACTAATTATCACTTCCCCAGAAGTCACCTCATCTAACCATGCTGCCACATCTGATTACCTCATACTGGCTCTGAGGCGATCGGGAATTGTGGGTTGTGATGCCTCAATTAAATGAAGGAGACTTTGAGAGGTGCTAAAACCACAGGGGGATAAAAATTAATCTGAGCACTTTCGTAGGGGCATAGGCAACCATTTGCAATCTTACCATGACCATTGCCCTTTGTGCTGCCTTCTCTTGGAAACTTCAAAACATGGAGAATATGTGCTGGAGTCGGCCATTTGGCCCTTCGATCTACCACCACCATTCAATATGAACATGGCTGATCATGCAACCTCAGCATTCCATTCCCACCCACTCCCCATAACCCTTGATGCTTTTACCTGCAAGGGCCACATCCAGCTCCCTCTTGAATATGTCTAATGAACTTCCAATGGGAGAGAATTCCACAGGTTCACAACTCTCTGAGTGAAGAATTTCTTCCTTATCTCAGTCCTGAATGGTTTCCCTCTTATTCTTAGACTGTTTCCCCTAGTTCTGGTCTTGCCAACATCAGGAACATTCTTCCCACATCTAGCCTGACCAGTCCCATCAGGATTTTGTGTTTCTATGAATCCTTCACTCATTCTTCCAAATAACGGAGAGTTCAAGCCCAGTCGATCCAATCTTTCCTTTTGTGTCAGTCCTGCCATCCCGAGAATCAGTCTGGTGAACCTTTGCTGGACTCCCTCAATAGCCAGAATATCCTTCCTCAGACTAGGAGACCAAAATTGCCCATAGTACTCAAGCTGTGGCTTCACCAAGGCCCTGCATAACTGCAGCAAATTGTCCTTACTCCGATATTCACATCCTCTCACTATGAAGGCCAGCATGCCATGACCTTTCCTCATCACCTGCTGCACCTGCATACCAACCTTCAGTGACCGTTCCACCATGACACCCAGGTCTCGTTGCACCTCACCTTTTCCTAAACTGACACCATTCTAATCAAAATCTGTCTTTCTGCTTTTGCGATCAAAGTGAAAAACCTCACATGTATCCATTATATTGCCCATGTGCCAAGTATTTGCCCACACAGCCAGTCTTCCCAAGTCACACTGCAGCCTCTTAGCATCCTCCTCATAGCACACCCTGCCACCTTGCTTAGTGTCATCTGAAAATTTGGAGATATTGCTTTCAATTCCTTCAAATTGCTAATGTATATTGTGAGTAGCTGAGGTCCTAGCACTGAACCTTGGAGCACCCCACTCATCACTACCTGCCCCTCTGAAAAGGACCTGTTTATTCCAACGCTCTGCTTTCTGTCTGCCAACCAGTTCTCTATCCATGTCAATACATTACCTCTGATACCATGAGCTTTAATTTTCCTTACTAATCTCTTGTGTGGAACCTTTTCAAATGCTTTTCAAAAGTCCAAATACACAACAACTACTTATTCACCCTAGTCCACTCTACTGGTCACCCCCTCAAAACATTCCAGGATATTTATCAAGCATGATTTCCCTTAAGTGAATCCATGTTGACAAGGACTGATTCTGTCACCACTTTCCAAAATGCTCAGGTATTACATCCTTAATGATTGATTCCAGCACTTTCCCCATCACCGATATCAGGCTAACTGGCCTATAATTCCCTGTTTTCTCTTTCCCTCCTTTTTTAAAGAGTGGGGTTATGTTAGCTACCCTCCAGTCCATTGAAACTCTTCCAGAATCTATGGAATGCTGGAAAATTATCACCAATGCATCCACTATTTCTAGGGCCACTTCCTTAAGTGCTCTGGGATGCAGAGTATCAGGTCCTGGGAACGTATCAGGTTTTAATTCCATCAATTTCCCGATATCATTTCCTAAGTAATAAGGATTTCCTTCAGTTCTTCCTTTATGCTGAACCCTCTGTCCCCTAGCATTTCCTGAAGATTATTTGTGGCCTTCTTAGTGAAAACAGATCCAAAGTATGTTTACAACTGATCTGTCATCTCTTTGTTACGAATTCACCTGATTCTAGCTGCAAGGGACTTAGATTTATTTTCACTAGTCTGTTTCTCTTTATATTTCTATAGAAGCTTTTGCCGTCAATTTTATGTTTTCTGCAAACTTACTTTCATATTGTATTTTCCCTTTCCAATTTAAACCCTTTGACCCCTTCTGCTAAATTTCTCCCAGTCTTTGGTTTTGCTGCTTTTTCTGGCCAATTTATATGGCACCTCGTTGGCTTTACCACTATCCCTGACTTCCATTGCTGGCCCTGGATGAACCACCTTCCCTGTTTCACTCTTACACCAGACAGGGATGTATAATTGTTGAAGTTCATCCACATGTTTTTAAATGTCTACCATTGCCTATCCACCCGTCAACCCCCTAAGTATCCTTGCCCAGCTTATCCTAGCTAATGCGTGCCTCATACTGTCAAAGGTGGCATTCTTTAAGTTCAGGACCCTACTTTCAGAATGAAGAATTCTGCCATATTATGGTCACTCTTCCCCAAAGGATCTCACACCACAAGGTTGCTAATTAATCCTCTCTCATTACACAATATCCAGTCGAAGATGGCTTGCTGTCTAGTTGGTTCCTTGACATACTAGATGAGGAAACCACCCCTCATACATTTCAGGAAATCCTCCTCTATCACTTTGCTACCAATTTGGTTAGTCCAATCAATATATAGATTGAAGTCATCCATAATAATTTCTGTACCCTTAACTGCATGCATTTCCTGTTTGATATAGTCCCCAACATCACAACAGCTGAGTGAGTGAGAGAGAGTGTGTGCCTGATGAAGTAAGCATGCGCAGCAGAGGAAATGTGTCCATCTGTGTGTGACAAAGTGGGTAAGTATGTACACGTACAAAGAAGAAAGAACAAAGAACCTTACAGCACAGGAACAGGCCGTTTGGTCCACCAAGCCTGTGCCAATCCAGATCCTCTATCTAAACCTGTCGCATGTTTTCTATAAGGAGACCCCACCACCAGGGATATATTTCCCTCCCCACCCCTTTCCGCCTTCCGCAAAGACCGTTCCCTCCGTGACTACCTGGTCAGGTCCACACCCCCCTACGACCCACCCTCCCATTCTGGCACTTTCCCCTGCCACCGCAGGAACTGTAAAACCTGTGCCCACACCTCCTCCCTCACCTCTATCCAAGGCCCTAAAGGAGCCTTCCACATCCATCAAAGTTTCACCTGCACATCCACCAATATCATTTATTGTATCCATTGCTCCCGATGTGGTCTCCTCTACATTGGGGAGACTGGGCGCCTCCTAGCAGAGCGCTTTAGGGAACATCTCCGAGACACCCGCACCAATCAACCAAACCGCCCCGTGGCCCAACATTTCAACTCCCCCCTCCCACTCTGCCGAGGACATGGAGGTCCTGGGCCTCCTTCACCGCCGCTCCCTCACCACCAGACGCCTGGAGGAAGAACACCTCATCTTCCTCCTCGGAACACTTCAACCCCAGGGCATCAATGTGGACTTCAACAGCTTCCTCATTTCCCCTTCCCCCACCTCACCCTAGTTTCAAACTTCCAGCTCAGTTACTGTCTCCTTGACTTGTCCGACCTGCCTATCTTCTTTTCCACCTATCCACTCCACCCTCTCCTCCTTGACCTATCACCTTCATCTCCTCCCCCACTCACCCATTGTACTCTATGCTACTCTCTCCCCACCCCCACCCTCCTCTAGCTTATCTCTCCATGCTTCAGGCTCACTGCCTTTATTCCTGATGAAGGGCTTTTGCCCGAAACGTTGATTTCACTGCTCGTTGGATGCTGCCTGGACTGCTGTGCTCTTCCAGCACCATTAATCCAGCATGTTTTCTATATCCCTCTGCTCCCTGCCCATTCATGTATCTGTCTAGATACATCTTAAATGATGCTATTGTTCCTGCCCCTATCACCTTCACTGGCAATGCATCCTAGACACCCACCACTCTCTGTGTGAAGAACTTTCCACGTATATCTCCCCTAAACCTTTCCCCTCTCACTTTGAACTCATGACCACTAGTCATTGAGTCCTCCACTTTGGGGATAATTTTCTTGCTATCCACCCAGTCTACACCTCTAATGATTTTGTAGAACTCAATTAGCACCCCCCTCAACTTCCTTCTTTCCAATGAAAACATTCCTGATGCATGATGTCAGTGGTTAGCACTGCTGCCTCACAGCACTAAGGTCTCAGGTTCAATTCCAGCCTTGGGCGACTGTCTGTGTGGAGTTTGCACATTCTCCCTGTGTCTGCGTGGGTTTCCTCCGGGTGCTCCAGTTTCATCCCACAGTCCAAAGATGTGCAGGTCAGGTGAATTGGCCATGCTAAATTGCCCATAGTGATAGGTGCATTACTCAGAGAGGAGTGGGTCTGAGTGGGTTACTCTTTGGAGGGTCGGTGTGGACTGGTTGGGCCAAAGGGTGTGTTTCCATGCTGTAGGTAATCTAATCTACTCAACCTTTATTCATAGCTAGCACATCCTGGTGAACCTCCTCTGTACCCTCTCCAAAACATCCACATCCTGTTGGTAATGTGGCGACCAGAACTGTATGCAATATTCCAAATGTGGCTGAACCAAAGTCTTATATAACTGTAACATGACCTGCCAACTCTTGCACTCAATACCCTGACCAATGAAGGAAAGCATGCCATATACCTTCTTAACCACTCTATGACCTGCATTGCCACCTTCAGGGAACAATGGACCTGAGCACCCAGGTCTCTCTGTACATCAATTTTCCCCAGGACCTTTCCACTTCCTGTATAGTTCGCTCTTGGATTGGATCTTCCAAAACGCATCACCTCATATTTGAACTCCATCTGCCATTTCTCTGCCCAACTCTCCGATCTATCCATATTCTGCTGCATTCTCTGACAGTCCCTTCACTATCTGCTACTCCACCAATTGTACTCTCATCTGCAAACTATGTCTGCGTGTGTGTGTTTGTATGTGAGTGTTTGTGCATGAGAGTGACACTGTGTATGTGTGCGCGTGGGGGAGGAATGCATGTTTGTGTGTGTGTGTGCATGTGTGTGTATATCTGTGCATATGTATGGTGTGTATGTGCGTACATGTGTATACAGATGTATGCATGTGTGTGTATGTGTAGAAAGGAGTTTGTGAATTTATGTGTATATTGGGAGTGCATGTGGGTGTGTGTCTACAAAAGGATTGAGTGTATTTGTAGGAAAGTGAGTACATGTATGTGGGAGTGGAACTATTTAAGTGTCTCTGAGTGTGCAGAAGAGGAACTGTGTGTATGTATAGGAGAGGGAATGTGTGTACATGTATGTGTTTATGTGTGCGTGCGTGTGTGTGTGTGTGTGTGTGTGTGTATACGTGCGCGTGTGTGTGTATATGTGTGCATGTGTGTATATGCGTGTGTGTGTGTGTATGTCTGTGCGTGTGTATGCGTGTGCATGTGTACTTATGTACTTACTTCAGACTCCTATTCATGAATGTGCCATGGTGTAAAGACAACAATCTCTCCCTCAATGTCAGCAAAACCAAGGAGTTGGTCATTGACATCAGGAAATGGAGCGGATGTCCACTAAACGGTTTATCTCCTTCCTGGACTCTCACCATTGTTTGGAATCTGACCCACAACCACGGTGTCATCAGCAAACTTGTAAAAGAGGTTAGGGCTGACTTTGGCCACACAGTCATGATTGTATAGCAAGTATAGAAAGGGGCTGAGTATACAACTTTGTGGGGCATCGGTGTTGAGGATCATGGAGGAAGAGATGTTGTTGCCTACCCTTACTGAATGCTGTACAGTCTATGGGTCAGGCTTAACAATCAAGGATCCTGTTGTAAAGGAGGGAGCTGACACCTCCGTCTCCGAGTTTGGAGATGAGTATGGTTGGAATTATGATGTTGAAGGTGGACCAGCTAGAAGTCCATGCATGGGTTGTGTGTGCTGTTGACACCATTGACGTTGGCAGTCTGCATATTAGTCTGGTGAGTGATAAAGTCCATGCAACTGGGCTCTGGGCTACAACCTTGTATGAGAGAAAGTAGCACAAAGAGCAATGGTCATGGATAGATTGCACATGGTTCCCTATACCCCTACAAAAGTGGTAAGATTAATTTTTATCTCCCTGTGGTTTTAGCTCCTCTCAATGTCTCCTTCATTTCATTTCGGCATCACAACCCACAATTCCTGATCCCCTCGGAGCCAGTACGAGGCAATCAGATGTGGCAGCATGGTTAGATGACTTCTGGGGAAGTGATAATTGGTGGAAAATCCAAATATTACTTTGCATTTCCTCTTTGGATTTGAAAAGGTCTTAATTGTGAAAGAGAAAAGGGCATCTGGTTTACCAGAATCAATCATTGTTGACATTTATTTGCAGGAAACATTTTCTCCAGTGGAAATTCACCACATTGCCATCCTGGGAACACCACAGATATTATGAGGCAGAGACTTGGCCGTGGGGCTTACCCTTGTTCCGTCAGAAACCATCCTTGCAATCCCCTTGGCGTGTGAAAGAGGCATCAAGCTAGCCACCACTGCACATGAAGATTGAAAAGTGCTCTTTGATCTGCCTGAGACTTGTTGGCCTTCCAAAAGAAGGAGTTGTCCCCAACCGAGTGTTGTAGACTGGTACCTTCCAACGTCCAGGACTATGGGCTGAGGGACACACTAAAGCTTGTGGCAGATGCTTCCAAGGTGTAGTGTGGAAAAAGCACTGTCTGAGGTCTTCCTGCTGAAGGTAAATGGGGGGTCTGTTCAATTATTGCACCCTCCCAGTGCCCCAGATATATGTAAATGTGAGTCTTGTGTGTGTAAGAGAGTTCTTTGGTTTTTTTGAAGAGTGCCAAAGTCCAATGTTTTGTTTATTTACTTGATATGCAACTGTACAGAACTGAACTGCTTCTGTGACAATGTATTTATGCAGAGATTTTTTATGAATAAAGCGTATTTTGATATAAAAAAGACCACTGTACATGAAGAACACCACTTTGATAGGAAGGTTAGTCAGTAATGAAGTGAATTTGGGACCACGATCAGATCTTATTAAATGGCAGAACAGACTTGAAAGTCTTATTCCTGCTCCCAATTAATTTATTTATTCACTCTGTTCACAAACAACAATTCAGTCCATTTGCAGTTCCCTTGACTGGCTCAGTTAGTACTGATTACATTTGAATGGAAAGACATTTTGCATAGAAAGTAAAAGATACATTAATTTAGCACCGTTCACATCCATGACATAATTTATGAGACCTAACTCTCAGTTAAATATTTTAAAGAACAGTTTGTTTGGTTATACAGGATTTGAGTATTGCTGAAACAGACATATTTTGTTAGTGTTGTTCATATTGCACTCATAAGGACGTAGGAACATGGGAATTAGAAGTGGCAGGACATAATTTGAGCCCACTCCACCATATAACATGATCATGGCTGATCTTATCCTGGTCTCAAATCCTCCTTCTTGCCTGCTCCCTGTAGCCCTTTATCCTACTTTTCATATCTATTTCTGTCTTGAATCTGTTGATTGATTCTGCCTCCACTCCACTCTGGGGCAGTGAGTCCCATAGAGTCACAACGCTCCCAGGGAACTAGCTTCTCCCCATCTCAGTTTTGAACTTCCCTCCTCTCACTCGAGATCTGTGACCTCTTGTTCGAGACTCTCCCACAAGGGGAAATGTCTGTTCAACATCTACCTTATCAATCCCCTTTAGCATTTTATATCCCTCAATCAGACACGCCCTCCCACTCCCTACCTCCTCCTCCCCACTCATAGAGTCATAGAGATGTGCAGCATGGAAACAGACCCTTCGGTCCAACCTGTCCATGCCGACCAGATATCCCAACCCAATCTCATCCTACCTGCCAGCACCCAGCCCATATCCCTCCAAACCCTTCCTATTCAGATACCCAACCAAATGACTTTTAAATTTTGCAAGTGTACCAGCCTCCACCACTTCTTCTGACAGTTCATTCCATACCCGTATCACCCTCTGCGTGAAAATGTTGCCCCTTGGATCTCTTTTATATCTTTCCCCTCTCACCCTAAACCTATGCCCTCTCGTTCTGGACTCCCCGACCCCAGGGAAAAGACTTTGTCTATCCTATCCATGCCCGTCATAATTTTGTAAATCTCTATAAGGTCACCCCTCGTCCTCCGACGCTCCAGGGAAAACAGCCCCAGCCTGTTCAGCATCTCCCTGTAGCTCAAATTCTCCAACCCTGGCAATATCCTTGTAAATGTATTCTGAACCCTTTCAAGTTTCACAACATCTTTCTGATAGGAAGGAGACCAGAATTGCAATATTCCAACAGTGGCCTAACCAATGTCTTGCACGGCCGCAACATGACCTCCCAACTCCTGTACTCAATACTCTGACCAATAAAGGAAAGCATACCAAACGCCTTCTTCACTATCCTATCTGCCTGCAACTCCACTTTCAAGGAGCTATGAACCTGCACTCCAAGGTCTCTTTGTTCAGCAACACTCCCTAGGACCTTACCATTAAGTGTATACGTCCTGCTAAGATTTGCTTTCCCAAAGGATTCTATTACTAAGAACACTGAGTCGGAATTGATGCCTGCCAGTGCTGGGCCATGCTAATACATCACATCTGAGTGACATGGGTCAAGTGGATGTGGAGTTGTGTTAGCTGTTTATACACCAAACAACCTTGGTATGGAAAAACAAACTTCGGATTTCAGAGATTTTCAGATTTCGGGATTTTGGATAAAGGATTGTCCAACTGAACAGGTTTTTATAACTGTGAGGGGCATGGACAGGGTGGATAGAAAGAAGTATTCCCCTTACACAAAGTGCCAATAACATGGGGACATAATTTTAAAGAAAAAGGAAGGAGGTTTCATGAGAATTTGAGGGAAAACATTTTCAACAGAGAATGGTGCTGGCCTGGAAAGGACTGCCTGAGACAATAGTTGAGACAGGAAACCTCACAACCTTTAAAACATACTTGGATAAGTGCTTGAAAGATCATAGATAGGTTTAGAGCAGTTTTTTAAGTCAGTGCTGACTCAATGGGCTGAAAAGCTTTTTCAGAGCTGTATGATGCTGTAATTCTAACTGTCGGTCATCATTAACTGAGACATTAATTGTGGGAATGCCTTAACCAATAAGAGTCCATTGCCAACCAGTCATGATATTGGATTTGGTGGTGCAGTGATAGTGTCACTGGAGTTGTTAATCGATCATCCCAGGCTAATGTTCTGGGAGCGTGGCTTCAAACCCCATCATGACAGTTGGTGTAATTTCAATTGAAAAATATTCTGTAGTTTAGTAAAACAAGCTAACGTAATAGTCACCATCTACCCGCTGTTCATTGTTGTAAAAACCTATCTGGTTCTTCAGGGAAGGAAATCTGCTATTCTTTACAGGTGACTCCAGACCCCACAACAATGTGGCTGATTCTTAACTACCGTCTGGGTAATTAGGGATGGGATATAAATGCTGGTCTGACCACATTCCATGAACAAATGAGAAAAACTGTTTTAGTGTACGCTGCGAGACACAGAGAGCTCCACCAGGATATTTCAGCGGAACATGAGGTTGAGCCCATTTTGTGAAGGAAATAGAGTCTGGGTTTCATCGTTAACCATTGAAATGGCACAAACATCTTTTGAAAATGAGTAGACATTACATTCACTGAATCGACTTCAACAAGATGCTGCATGATTACAAAATCTATTAACTTCTCAAATAGTGATATGCCTTTTGCAAATCCACGCTGCCTACCTTTAATTAACCTGCCACTGTCCCAATCAAAATGAATTTGACCTTGTATCACAGTCTTTAGAAATCTGCTTGTTATTTTATTTTAGAGTCATAGAGTTATGGAGATGTACAACACAGAAACAGACCCTTCGGTCCAACTTGTTCATGCCAAACAGATATCCCAACCCAATCTAGTCCCACCTGCCAGCAACCAGCCCATATCTCTCCAAACCCTTCCTATTCATATACCCATCCAAATGCCTCTTAAATGTTGCAATTGTACCAGCCTCCACCACTTCCTCTGGCAGCTCATTCCATACACGCACCACCCTCTGTGTGAAAACATTGTCTCTTATGTCTCTTATGTCTTTTTTATATCTTTCCCTTCTTACCCTAAACCTATGCCCTCAAGTTCTGGACTCCCCGACCCCAGGGAAAAGACTTTGTCTATTTATCCTATCCATGCCCCTCATGAGTTTATAAATCTCCATAAGGTCACCCCTCAGCCTCTGACGCTCCAGGGAAAACAGCCCTAACCTATTCAGCCTCTGCCTATAGCTCAAATGCTCCAACCCTGGCAACATCCTTGTAAATCTTTTCTGAACCCTTTCAAGTTTCACAACATCCTTCCGATAGGACGGAGACCAGAATTGCACGCAATATTCCAAAAGTGGCCTAACCAATGTCCTGTACAGCTGCAACATGACATCTCAATTCCTATACTCAATGCTCTAACCAATAAATGAAAGCATACCAAACATCTCCTTCACTATCCTATCTACCTATGACTCTACTTTCAAGGAACTTTGAGCCTGTACTCCAAAGTCTCTTTGTTCAGCAACATTCCTTGGATCTTACAATTAAGTGTGTAAGCCCTGCTCTGATTTGCTTTTACAAAATGCTAGATTAAACTCTATCTGCCACTCCTCAGCCTATTGACCCATCTGATCAAGAGATAACCTTCTTCACTGTCCACTACACCTCCACTTTTGGTGTTATCTGCAAACTTACTAACTATACCTCCGATGTTCACATCCAAATCTTTATGTAAATGACGAAAAGTAGTGGACCCAGCACTGATCCTTGTGGCATCCCACTGGTCACAAGCATCCAGTCTGAAAAACAATCCTCCACCACCATCCTCTGTCTTTTACCTTTGATCCAGTTCTGTATCCAACTGGCTAGCTCTCCCTGTACTTGTTTGTGCGATCTGGGTATCATTGATGAAGTCTCTCTCCTTTCGAACAGAGGATTTCTCTTGATTGCCCTCTTGTCCTCTCACTTCACTTCTACATCTAAGGCTGATTGTGGTCATTACTCTGATGGTTTCCTCACAGACCATATTCTGGGAACATTACCATCAGGGCTGGTTGGTTTTTCTACTTTCTGTGTTTCTTATTTAGTGTTATTTCCATATCTCTGATTGTTTGAATGTCTCCTCCCTCAGATCATGTGCACTTTCACTGCCTCCAATTGGAAAAGGCAAGACTAAGTACTCAGTGCGTTTCTCCTCCATCCCTTCAATCTCCACACGATGATTTACGTCTTCGTTCTCTAACTGGCCACTGCTCCTCCTGAATGACAGTGTTACATTGTGCCTGTTAATGAAGTCCTTCTGGAGCAGAGATTACAGGGTGATCTTATTGAGGTGGTTAAAGTTATGAACAATTTTGACAAGGTAAAGAAGGATATTCTGACTCCACTAGTAAGTATCTCAGTAACTAAGGGAGGAGTGTGGTAGTGGTGGTGGGTACGGGGTGGGTGGAGGATTGTAGTGTCACAATTTCAAGATTGTCAGCAACACAGCTAGGAGTGAGATGAGAAAAAACCTCTTTACTCAGCGACTTGTGAGGGTTTGGAATGTGTTGCCTGAGAGAGTGGTGAAGACTGATTTCACAGGAGGTTTCAAAAGAGAGCTGGATTTATATTTGACGGTGATGAATTGAGAGGGCAATGGAGATAGGGCTGGAGAGTGGGATGAGCTGGGTCACTCTCTCAGAATTTAGTACAGACACAATGGGTCAAATGGCTTCCGTCTGTTCTGTAAAATCCTATTCTATTCGATTCATTCTTTTTTAATTTCCTCCCCCTGATCTGCTGGTCTTTCTCTGTAGGCAGTAGCAGGACTGACTATATCGGAGACCATAACAGCATAAGGCATAGGAGCAGAAATTAGGCCATTTGGCCTGTTCAACCACAGTTGATAGGTTATTCAAACTCATTTTCCCACTTCCACCCCATAACCTCTGATCCCCTTGGCAATCAAGAATTTACTCACCTCTGTCTTAAACACATTCAATAACCTGGCTTCTACAGCTTTCTGTGTCAATGAATTCCATAGATTTACCACTCCCTGGCTAAAGAAGTTTCTCCTTATCTCTATTCTAAAGGGTCTTCCCTTTAATCTAAGGTTGTGCCCTCAGGTCCTAGTCACTCCTACCGATGGAAGCATCTTCCCAACATCCACTCTGTCCAGGCCATTCAGTATTCTGTAAGTTTCAATCAGATCCCCCTCATTCTTCTAAATTTCATTGAGTACAGTCCCAGAGTCTTCAAATATTCTCCTTTCATTCCTGGAATCATTCTCGTGAAACTCTTCTGGACCTGCTCCAGGGCTAATACATTTCTCCGGAGGCACGGGGCCCGAAACTGCTCACAATACTCTAAATGTGGTCTGACCAGAGTCTTATAAAGCCTCAGAAGTACATGCCTGCTTTTATACTCTCGTCCTCTTGAAATTGTATTTGCTTTCTAATTACCGACTCAACCTGCAAGTTTACTTTAAGAGAATCCTGGATTAGGACTCTCAAGTCTCTTTGTACTTCATATTTCTGAATCTTCTCCCCATTTAGAAAATAGTCCATGCCTCTATTCTTCCTACCAAAGCGCATGACCTCACACGTTCCCACGTTGTACTCCACCTGCCACTTCTTTGCCCACTCTCCTAACCTGTCCAAATCCTTCTGTAGCATCTCCACCTCCTCAATGCTACCTGTACCTCTCCCCATCTTTGTATCATCTGCAAACTTAGCCAGAATGCCCTCAGTTCCTTCAGCAAGATCATTAATGTATAAAGTGAAAAGTTGTGGTCCCAATACTGACCCTTGTAGAACACCACTTGTCACCAGCTGCCATCCTGAAAAGGACCCTTTTATCCCCACTCTCTGCTTTCTGCCTGACAGCCAAGCCTCTATCCATGCTAGCGCCTTGCGTCTCACACCATGGGCCCTTATCTTACTCAGCGCCTCCTGTGCAGCATCTTGTCAAAGGCCTTCTAGAAGTCCAGGTAGACAACATCCATTGGCTATCCTTGGTCTAACCTGCTCATTACCTCCTTGAAGAATTCTAACAGATCTATCAGGCATGACCTCCCCTTGATGAATCCATGCTGACTTTGCCCTATTTTATCATACACGTCCTAGGGTATTCGGGAATCTCATCCTTTACAATCGAGCCCAAAATCTTACCAATGACTGAGGTCAGGCTAATCGGTCTGTAATTTCCCATCTTTTGCCTTGCTCCCTTCTTATACAGAGGTGTTACATTAGCAATTTTTCAGTCCTCTGACTCCAGTGATACCTGAAAGATTATTACTGGGGCAGCACGGTAGCACAGTGGTTAGTACTGATGCCTCACAGCTCCAGGGACCCGGGTTTGATTCCCGCCTTGGGTGACTGTCTGTGTGGAATTTGTGCATCCTCCCCGTGTCTGCATGGGTTTCCTCCAGGTGCTCTGGTTTCCTCCCACAATCCAAAGATGTGCAGGTCAGGTGAATTGGCCATGTAGTGTTGGGTGCATTAGTCAGGGGTAAATACAGCTTAAGGGAATGAGTCTGGATGGGTTACTCTACAGAGGGTCAGTGTGGACTTGTTGGGCCAAAGGGCCTGTTTCCATACTGTAGGGAATCTAATCTACTAAAGCCTCCACTATCTCTTCAGCTATCTCCTTCAGAATTCTAGGGTGTGGCCCATCTGGTCTAGGCAATTTATCCACCTTCAGACCTTTTCAGTTTTCCAGTACCTTCTCCTTGGTGATTGACAACATACTCATCTCATTCCCCATCACTCTCTTGAATTTTTGGGATATTACTCATGTCTTCCACTGTGAAGACGGACGGGAAGTAATTATTCAGTTCCTCAGCCTTTTCCCATTGCTACTTCTCCAGTGTCAATTTCCAATGGCCCAATATCCACTCTTGCCTCTCTTTTGCCCTTCATATATTACAAGATCCACTTGCAATCTTTCCTACCATTACTGGCCAACTTACCCTCATATTTCATCTTCTCCCTCCTTATTTCTTTCTTTGTTGGTATTTATAGACTTCCCAATCCTCTGGTTTCCCATAGCCCTTCGCTACATCATAGGCTTTCTGTTTTGCTTTTATGCTGCCCCTGACTTCCCTTGTCAGCCATCATTGCCTCACTTTCCCTGTACCATGCTTCTTTTTCCTCAGGATCAATCTCTGCTGTGTCTCCTGAATTACTCCCAGAAACCCCTGCCATTGCTGTTCCACTGTCTTTCCGACTCGGCTCCTCCCTCATGCCTCTGTCATACCGTTACAACTGATTCAACTTTCTCCCTCTCAAATTCCAGTGTTGTTAAGATTTCTAATGACACTGTCATATTCGAGACTGAGTTTTAAGCTTAATCGCTTTACTGACCTCACAAACAACTTGTGGAAAGAAAGTTGTACATTTCTAATCAGCTCCTCCATATTTATATACCTATTAAAATTTCCTTCATTGGGTATTGTGCAACAGAGGAAACCCGCACAGACACAGGGAGAACGTGCAAACTCCACACACAGGCAGTTGCCGAAGGGTGGAATCGAACCCAGGTCTTTCGCACTCTGAGGTAGCAATGCTAACCATTGGAATGGATCTGCCACTGACAATCAACAGGAAGTGATGAGATGCCTCCTTTTATTGGGAATGGTCATTGTTGCCTGGGGAACTTTCCTGAATGTGTGAAGCTTGAAAAATACGATGTTAAGCGAGTTGGGGGAAGGGAGCTTAAGTAAGGAAACGGATAAGAAATGAAAAAATATAAGAATGATAGAGAAGATGATAAAAACAAAGACAAGCTGAGTGAACCACAACCTTGACACCCGGCCAGACATGGTTTGATACGAAATAAAAAAGGTAAAAACAATGACTGCAGATGCTGGAAACCAGAGTCTAGATTAGAGTGGTGCTGGAAAAGCACAGCAGGTCAGGCAGCATCCGAGGAGCAGGAAAATCAACATTTCGGGCAAAAGCCCTTCATCAGGAATAGAGGCAGAAGCCTGAAGGGTGCAGAGATAAGTGAGAGGAGGGTGGGGGTGGGGAGAAAGTAGCATAGAGTACAATAGGCGAGTGGGAGAGGGGATGAAGGTGATAGGTCAGAGGGGTAGGGTGGAGTGGATAGGTGGAAAAGAAGATAGGCAGGTAGGACAAGTCATGGGGACAGTGCTGAACTGGAAGTTTGGAACTGGGGGTAAGGTGGGGGAAGGGGAAATGAGGAAACTGTTGAAGTCCACATTGATGCCCTGGGGTTGAAATGTTCCGAGGCGGAAGATGAGGCGTTCTACCTCCAGGCGTCTGGTAGTGAGGGAGCAGCGGTGAAGGAGGCCCAGGACCTCCATGTCCTTGGCAGAGTGGAAAGGGGAGTTGAAATGTTGGGCCACGGGGCGGTGTGGTTGATTGGTGCGGGTATCCCAGAGATATTCCCTAAAGCGCTCTGCTAGGAGGCGTCCAGTCTCCCCAATGTAGAGGAGACCGCATCAGGAGCAACGGATACAATAAATGATATTGGTGGATGTGCAGGTAAAACTTTGATGGATGTGGAAGGCTCCTTTAGGGCCTTGGTTGGAGGTGAGGGAGGAGGTGTGGGCACAGGTTTTGCAATTCCTGCGGTGGCAGGGGAAGGTGCCAGGATGGGAGGTTGGGTTGTAGGGGGGCATGGACCTGACTAGGTAGTCACAGAGGGAACCTATCACCCTCATCCCCTCCCCCACTCTTTGCAGAAGGTGGAAAAGGGTGGGGAGGGAATTTTACTGCTCCTTGGTTGCTGCCTGAACTGCTGTACTTTTCCAGCACCTCTCTAATCTATGAAATAAAAAGCAAAAGAACGGCAGTTGTTGTAAATCAGGAACAAAAACAGAAGTTGCTGGAAAAGTTCAACAGGTCTGGCAGCATCTGTGAAGAAAAATCAGAGTTAACGTTTTGGGTCTGGTGACTCATTTTCAGTTCTGAGGAAGGGTCACCTGACCTGAAACGTTAACTCTGATTTTTCTTCACAGATGCTGCCAGACCTGTTGAACTTTTCCAGCAACTTCTTAGGGTAGGTAGATTGACCATGCTAAATACAGTGTTATTGGGATAGGCTGAGGTTCTGGATCTAAACCTGAGTGAGAGGTTACCATCGAAGGGTTGGTGCAGGCCTGATGGACCAAATGGTCTCTTTCTAAACTATAGGGCTTCTAAAACAGAGAGTATTCCACTGCTTTCTTGACTAGGGTCATGTTGGAGGTAGTGGAGACTCTTCAGGGAGTTCAGAAGCGAAGACTTGCTCTAGACTCAACAACCTTTGACTGTGAAATTTGGGTGATTTATTCAGTTGCTTCTCCAGATAATGATGTCTGTCCCAGGAGGTTGTTGGTGCGGGATTCAGGAATGGATCTGCCACTTACAATCAACAGGAAGTGATGAGATGCCCCCTTTAATTGGGAATGGCTGTTGTCCTTTTCCAACCTCATCTATTGTATCCGTTGCTCCCAATGTAGTCTCCTCTATATCGGGGCGATCAAATGCAGACTCAGGGATTGGGTCATGGAGCATCTGCACTCTGTGCCCATTAACCAACCAGACCTTCTGATTGCCATCCATGTTAATTTCCTCTCCCAATCCCCCGGCGACATGTCCATCCTTGGCCTCTTCCACTTTCAGAGTGAGGCCAAATGCAAACTGGAGGAACAACACCTGGTATTTCGCCTGGGGAACTTAGAACTCAAAGGCCTAATATTGACTTCATCAACTTCAAATCCCTCCATCTCCAGCCTTATTCCATGCCCATCCCTACCCTGACCTCCTCATGTCTGTGACCTAACCTAACCTATCCATCTTCCTACTCACCTATCCACTCCACTGAACAATCACAATAACTCCCGACCAGCATCTACCTATTATTATCCCATCTACCCTTCTCCCAGCCCCAGCCCCCTCCCTTTACTTCCTGGCTACCCTCCCCCTCCTCAGTGCTGACAAAAAGTTTCAGCCCGAAATGTTGACTCTCCTGCTCCACGGGTCCTGTCTGACCTTCTGTGCTTTTCCAGCATTGTGTCAGTGGCATGGTAGCTAAGTGGTTAACAATGCTGCCTCACAGCACCAGGGACCCAGGTTCAATTCCAGCCTTGGGCTACTGAATGTGTGTGAAGTTTGCACATCCTCCTTGTGTCTGTGTGGGTTTCCTCCCACAATCCAAGAATGTGCAGGCCAGGTGAATTGGTCATGTTAATTGCCCATAGTGTTTGGTGCATTAGTCAGAGGGAAATGAATCTGGGTGGGTGACTCTTCAGAGGGTTAGTGTGGACTTGTTGGGCCACGTGGCCTATTTCCACACTGCAGGGAATTTACCAGGAACACTTCCAGCATTTGCAGTCCTTACAGTCTCTGTTATCTGACACTTGTTTGACACTAATGTTACATGTCATTTATCAGACCAAAGCTTAATGTTGTCCACACCTTGCTGCGGTGACCATAAGTGTAGGAACAGAAGTTGGCCCATCGAATCCGTTCCACCATTCAGTCAGATCATGGCTGATCTGATAATTCTCAAAATACTTTTCTGCTTTTCCCCTTAACCTTTGATTCCCTTACTGATTAAATGTCTGGATAAGGTAAAAACAATGACTGCAGATGCTGGAAACCAGAGTCTAGATTAGAGTGGTGCTGGAAAAGCACAGCAGTTCAAGCAGACATCCGAGGAGCAGTAAAATCGACTGTTCGGGCAAAAGTCCTTCATCAGGAATACAGGCAGAGAGCCTGAAGGGTGGAGAGATAAGTGAGAGGAAGGTGGGGGTGGGGAGAAAGTAGAATAGAGTACAATAGGTGAGTGGGGGAGGGATGAAGGTGATAGGTCGGGGGGGAGGGGTGAGTGGATAGGTGGAAAAGAAGATAGGCAGGTAGGACAAGTCAAGGGGACAGTTACTGAGCTGGAAGTTTGGAACTAGGGTGAGGTGGGGGAAGGGGAAATGAGGAAACTGTTGAAGTCCACATTGATGCCCTGGGGTTGAAGTGTTCCGAGGCGGAAGATGAGGTGTTCTTCCTCCAGGCGTCTGGTGGTGAGGGAGCGGCGGTGAAGGAGGCCCAGGACCTCCATGTCCTCGGCAGAGTGGGAGGGAGAGTTGAAATGTGGGGCCACAGGGCAGTGTGGTTGATTGGTGCGGGTGTCCCAGAGATGTTCCCTAAAGCACTCTGCTAGGAGGCGTCTAGCCTCCCCAATGTAGAGGAGATTGCATCGGGAGCAACGGATACAATAAATGATATTGGTGAATGTGCAGGTAAAACTTTGATGGATGTTAGATAGAGATGAGGGATGAGGTATGGGCACAGGTTTTGCAATTCCTGCGGTGGCAGGGGAAGGTGCCAGGATGTAAGGGTGCGTTATTGAGGGGCGTGGACCTGACCAGGTAGTCACGGAGGGAACGGTCTTTGCGGAAGGCAAAAAGGGGTGGGGAGGGAAATATATCCCTGTTGGTGGGGTCTGTTTGGAGGTGGTGGAAATGTCGGCGGATGATTTGGTTTATGCAAAGGTTGGTAGGATGGAAGGTGAGCACCAGGGGCGTTCTGTCCTTGTTACGGTTGGAGGGGTGGGGTCTGAGGGCGGAGGTGCGGGATGTAGACGAGATGCGTTGGAGGGCATCTTTAACCACGTGGGAAGGGAAATTGCGGTCTCGAAAGAAGGAGGTCATCTGGTGTGTTCTGTGGTGGAACTGGTCCTCCTGGTAGCAGATATAGCAGAGGCGAAGGAATTGGGAATATAGGGTGGCATTTTTGCAAGAGGTAGGGTGGGAAGAGGTGTAATCCAGGTAGCTGTGGGAGTCGGTGGGTTTGTAAAAAATGTCGGTATCAAGTCAGTCGTCATTAATGGAGATGGAGAGGTCCAGGAAGGGGAGGGAGGTGTCAGAGATGGTCCAGGTAAATGTAAGGTCAGGGTGGAATGTGTTGGTGAAGTTGATGAATTGCTCAGCCTCCTCGCGGGAGCACAAGGTGGTGCCAATGCAGTCATCAATGTAGCGGAGGAAGAGATGGGGAGTAGTGCCGGTGTAATTACGGAAGATCAACTGTTCTACACAGCCAACAAAGAGACAGGCATAGCTGGGGCCCATACGTGTGCCCATGGCTACCCCTTTAGTCTGGAGGAAGTGGGAGGATTCAAAGGGGAAATTGTGAAAGGTGAGGACCAGTTTGGCCTAACGAATGCGATTGTTGGTGGAAGGGTACTGTTGGGGACTTCGGGAGAGGAAGAAACGGAGGGCTTGGAGGCCCTGGTCATGGCGGATGGAGGTGTAGAGGGATTGGATATCCATGGTGAAGATGAGGCATTGGGGGCCAGGGAAATGGAAGTCTTGGAGGAGGTGGAGGGCGAGGATGGTATCTCGAATGTATGTGGGGAGTTCCTGGACTAGGGGGAATAGGACAGTGTCGAGGTAGGTAGAGATGAGTTCGGTGGGGCAGGAGCATGCTGAGACAATGGGTCGGCCAGGGTGGTCAGGCTTGTGGATCTTGGGAAGGAGGTAGAACCGGGCAGTGCTGGGTTCCCAGACTATGAGGTTGGAAGCTGTGGGTGGGAGATCTCCTGAGGTGATGAGGTTCTGTATGGTCTGGGAGATGATCGTTTGGTGATGGGGGGGTGGGGTCATGGTCGACCGGGCGGTAAGAAGAGGTGTCCTCGAGTTGGCTGTCCAACGCGGCCTTAGACATTTTTAGTGATCCAGCCTTAACAACCCTCAGTAGGAAAGAATTCCACACATATATAAACTCCTGAGAGAAGAAATTCCTCCCTACCAATGTCTTAAATGGGTGACTCTATACTCTGACATCATTCCTTTTAGTCCTAGATTCTGCTACATCTTTCCCCATCTCCTCTATCAAGCCTCCTAAGAATCTTGCACGTTTTAATGAGGTCTCCTGTCAACAAACAATTGCAGAGTTCGACATTATCTCGGGTATAATGAATGGAGATGATTAGAGAGTCATAGAGTCACAGAGATGTATGGCACTGAAACCAACCTGTCCAACTCGTCTGTGCTGACCAGACATCCCAACCTAAACTAGTCCCATTTGCCAGCATTTGGCCCATGTCCCTCTAAACCCTTCCTATTCATTAATCCATTCAGATGTCTTTTAAATGTTGTAATTGTATCAGCCTCCACCACTTCCTCTGACAGCTCATTCCATATACGCACCACCCTCTGTGTGAAAAAGTTGCCCTTTAGGTCCCTTGTCTATCTTTCCCCTCTCACCCTAAACCTATGCCGTCTAGTTCTGGACTCACCCACTCCAAATAAAAGACCTTGTCTATTTATCCTATCCATGCCTCTTTTGATTTTATAAACCTCTATAAGTTTGCCCCTCAGCCTCCGAGGCTCCAGGGAAAACAGCCCCACCCTATTCAGCCTCTCCCTTAAGCTCAAATCCACCAACTTTGGCAACATCCTTGTAAATGTATTCTGAACCCTTTCAAGTTTCACAACATCTTTCTGATAGGAAGGAGACCAGAATTGCAATATTCCAACAGTGGCCTAACCAATGTCTTGCACGGCCGCAACATGACCTCCCAACTCCTGTACTCAATACTCTGACCAATCACAGAAAGCATACAAAACACCTTCCTCACTATCCTATCTACCTGTGATTCCACTTTCAAGGAGCTATGAACCTGCACTCTAAGGTCCCTTTGTTCAGCCACACTCCCTAGGACCTTACCATTAAGTGTATAAGTCCTGCTAAGATTTGCTTTCCCAAAATGCAGCACCTCGCAGTTATCTAAATTAAACTCCATCTGCCACTTCACAGCCCATTGGCCCATCTGGTCAAGATCTTGTTGTACTCTGAGGTGACCTTCTTCACTGTCCACTACACCTTCAATTTTGCTGTTGTCTGCAAACTTCCTAATTGTACCTCCTTTAGTTCAGACCCAAATCAATTATGTAAATGATGAAAAGTACTGTACCCAGCACTGACCTTTGTGGCACTCCACTGCTCACAGGCCTCCAGTCTCAAAAACAACCCTCCACCACCACCCTCTGTCTTCTACCTTTGAGCCAGTTCTTTGCCCAAATGGCTAGTTCTCCCTGTATTCCATGAGATCTAATCTTGCTAATGGGGAACGTGGTCAAACACCTTACTGATTGCTTGACACTGTGCAAGTATCAGCCAACAGAACTATTGTTGACTGTCGGATGGATGATATTGGCCAGTGAAGTAATTTCACTGATGAATCAACTCAAATTGTCTTAATTTTTTCCATAAAGAATATTCTGAGGTGAGTTGAGACTTTTTCACTCATTTTACCCAGTCTCCCCCTGTGTTCCTGTCAGCAATTACATTTAAGTATTGCTGAACAAAGAAACTTTATGTCATAGCTTTTCAGCTTGCAGGCTTCAAGACGATTGACAAGAATATCAGTGTAAGGGGAAAATCAACAGTTATACAGCATGAAGAGGCAATCACAGATAACTAGCAATCATCATTAAATGGTACATACTCATACAGATTCGGATCAACTTGTCCATGCCAACCAGATATCCTAAATTAATCTAGTCCCATTTGCCAGCATCTGGCCCATATCCCTCTAAACCCTTCCTATGCATGTACCCATCCAGATGCATTTAAATATTTAAATGAGGATGCAATTGTACCAGCCTCCAACACCTCTTCTGGCAGTTCATGCCTTACATACACCACTCTTTGTGTGAAAAAGTTGCCCCTTAGTTCCCTTTAATATATTTCCCCTCTCACCTTAAACCTGTACCCTTTAGTTTTCCTGAGGAAAAGATCCTGGCTATTTACCCTATGCATGCTCTTCCTGATTTTATAAAACTCCTAAAGATCACCCCTCAACCTCCAACCCTTCAGGGGAAATAGCCCCAGCCTATTCAGCCTCTCCCTATAGTTTAAACCTTCCAACCCTGGCAACATCCTTTTCTGAACCCTTCCAAATTTAACATCTTCTTTCCTGTGGCAGGGAGACCAGAAGTGAATACAGTGGCCTAACCAATGCAGCATCATAACCTCCCAACTCCTATATTCAGTGCAATGATCAATAAAGAGAAGATAACCAAATGCCTTCTTCATTATCATATCTACCTGCAACTCCACTTTCAAGGAGCTATGAACCTGCACTTCAAAGTCTCTTTGTTCAGCAACAGTCCCCAGGACCCTACCATTAAGTGTATAAGTCCTGTTGTGATTTGCCTCACCAAAGTGTGACACCTCCCCTCTGTGGGCGCACCTCTACTACTCCAGTGCCAACTGATCAGCACTCTCATCTCATATACTTTCAAGGTTTGTTTTCCGGTTAAATGGTTATGCTAATTTTTCAGGTCAGTGAATTTAAAGCGATATTCCGAGTTTATAGTTCCAGGCTCTCGATTCTTCATTTCGGAGGCAAAGATGAAAAAGCCTGAGCGTTTCCAGTCTCATCAGAAGATATTTCACCGTATTAAAGCTGTTTCACCGCTTTGCAATTGCACATTGCTTCTAACTGTGGGGAATCACTGCTTATTCAGATCCAAATGACATAGCTACCGAAGAAAAACAGTGATTTAGAAACATTTGCATTTTACAAAGAAGCTCTGCGACCACTTCCTTTTTACATGAGTTATCTTTGACCACAATATTTTTTCAGTTTCTATTCTGACACCTCTAAACAGTGACTAATGCAATTCTAGGTATTCAGTTTAAGAATAAGGGCAAACAAAAGTTTGGTTAGGATCAGTAATTGCCTTCACTTTACTGTAACTACCTTCCCACCAAAAAAAAAGTCCCATTCATGAAGTGAAGGTCGAGTTGGCCTCCAGCAAACCATGTGACTTTCATTGCCCAGGATACTGATGGTGTCTGGGAACAGCAAAACTTCCCACAGGGATGCAAGCTCATACATCTTCCTTCTCATCTCATTAAACTGTGAATCAAAAGTCCTAATTTCGAATATATCCAGAGCCCGCTCGTCCACTGACCTCTGTGCTTGCTGATTTACATCAGCCTGGGGTAAATTTTAACATTGCCGTCCAGCTTTCAATGCCTCATGCCCCCAAACCCACTCCTTATGCACCAGCCCCCACCCCATCCCCTAGCCCCTTCATTCCAATCTTTGTCACCTCTTCCACAACTGTAAGAACTCAGCATTCCTCCAGTTCTGGTCTCTCCTTTGTACCACTGGCTCCATTGGCCTTGGCGTTATCCTGTGGACAGCTTGCTTTGCATAGCTCCTGTCCAATTTGCCGAATTGTGGGGTAGCCTGGTAACTTACCTTTCATGCTAGAAGTGGCCCATGCTGGGCTTTTACTTTGCTTACTCCCAGCCCTCTTCCCAGCCTCACACAGTTGCAGTTCCGAGATTAAAACAATCATTCACATGTCTTAATAACTACATTCCACATAATATACTTAATCTCTGATGATTGTCCCAATTCAACTACATTTACTATGTTGAATCATTACTAATCTCTATTTCGCTATAACATACTATACTTAATGTTCACTCATATTCATTGCACTCTATCATTATATTCCATTCTTATCTTTGAAATGCAATATCAGGAACATTTATTTTATTACATTTTCCCCTTTTACCAATGCAGAATGGTCAGAAACCCATAACCATGTCCTTAAGGCATATTCTTGATCTGATTTGATTTATTATTGTCACTTATCTAAGTACAGTGAAAAGTTTTGATTTCTGTGCAGTGCAGGCAGATAATAGTATACAAACATGCAAAGATCATAGGGTGATAGAACAGAGCAAGGAACACAAAGTACAGCTGCAGAGAAGGTGCACAAAAAGTAAGATCAACATTGGATTTGAAATTTGAAAGGTCCACTCAGAAGTCTAATAACAAGAAGCTGTTCTTGTTCCTATCGGTACATGTGTTTAAGCTTTTGTATCTGCCTGACAGAAGGATTGGAGGAAATTATAACCGGGGTGGGAGGGGTCTTTGATGATGTTGGCTGCCTTTCCACAGCAGTAAGAAGTGTAGCTGGAGTCAATGGTTGGGAGGTTGGTTTGGGTGATGGCCTGGGCTGTGTTCACAACTTTCTGCAGTTTCCCACAGTCCTGGGCGGAATGGTTGCCATACCAAGCAGTGATGCATCTAGACAGATTGCTTTCATGGTGCATCAGTAAATACTGGTGAGGGTCCTTATGGACATGGCAAATTTCCTTAGCATTCTGAGGAAGAAGAGGCCATATGGTTTGAGACACTGCCATTGATTCATTGGGAGATCTTGGGGATTGAATGACCTTCCTCAGAACCAGACACTCAATACTTGATGGACAAGGATATATATAAAATACAGCCAACATGTTGAACATGAAGTGGAAAATCTTTCCAATGGATGCCAATAGCAGGCAACAAAAGCAGGAGAGATTCCTAGACAACCATGTGGTAGGAAGACCTTTGGAGCATCACTATCTAGAGGTCCTGAGGCTGATTTTAAAAGTAATGAATGTAGACTTGATGTTGCATCGACACTAGCATTGTATGCCCCGCGTCTGTAGCGAATTGGGTGCATGCACAAGCAGCCACAAGGTGAGGCAAGTCCAGATGTCACCAATGAGGTTATAACTGGCTTCAAGGAGAGTAGCAATTGAGAAAAACAACAGGTGAGGGAAGAGGGTTACAAGCCAGTCCGGTGAAAGTGAGGACTGCAGATGCTGGAGATTCGAGTGAAGGTTAGAGTGGTGCTGGAAAAGCACAGCAGGTCAGGCAGTATCCGAGAAGCAGGAAAATCGATGCTTCGGGCAGGAGCCCTTCATCTGGAAGGGCTCCTGCCCGAAGCATCGATTTTCCTGCTCCTCGGATGCTGCCTGACCTGCTGTGCTTTTCCAGCACCACTCTAATCTTGACTTACAAGCCAGTCAGCCTTATATCACTCATGGTGAAAACTGCAGAGACCACCTGGGGTCAAAATTGATATGCATTTGAAAGAATTTGCCATCATAAATGAAAGCCAATTATCTATTGTGAGAAAGAAACGATCATTTGCAGCTATTTGTAGCATACCAATGGGAGGATGAAGCGACCATGGTTGACAAGGGATAGCAGGGACAGCGTAAAGTCTAAAGGAAAAGCATACAATGTGGCGTGGATTAGTGTGGAGCCACAGACAGTGGGGAAACCTCGAAAAAAACAGCAGAAGATAACCAGAAAAGCAAGAAGTGGGAAGAAGATGTATTATGAGAGTAAGCTAGCTAGTAATATAAAAGAAAATGGCAAGAGTTGTTTTTAGATACCTGAAAGGTAAGAGAGAGGCAAGAGTGGACATTGGATGGTTGGAAATTTGAGGCTGGTGAAGTAGTAATAGGGAACAAAGAAATGGCATAGGAACTGAATATGTACTTTCTATGAGTTTTCACAGTGAAGGACACCAACAGCATTATCAGAGCTTCAAGAGAGTTAGTGGGAGATTCAAGTGTAGTACGCATCACTAAGGAGAAGGGTTGGGGACACCGAAAGGTCTGAAGGTGAACACATCAATTGGGCACTCCAGAGTGCTGAAGGAGATTGCTGAGGAAATTGTAAAGGTATTGGTGGTGATCTTTCAGGAACCATTGGAGTCAGGGAGGGTCCCAGAAGACTTGAAAATGGCTAATGTAACAGCCCTGTTTAAGAAGGGAGGGAGACAGCAAACTACACACTGGTTAGTCTGACCTCAGTCATTGGTAAGATTTTAGAGTCCATTATTAAGGGTGAGGTTGTGGAGCATGGTAAAATAGGGCGGAGTCAGCATGACTTCATCAAGGGGAGGTCATGCCTGGCACATCAGTTAGAATCCTTTGAGGAGGTAATGAGCAGGTTTGACAAAGGAGAGCCAGTGCACATGATCTAATTGGATTTCTAGAAACCCTTGGACAAGGAGCTGAACAGGAGACTGCTTAATAGGATAAGAGCTCATGGTGTTCGGGGCAAGTTACTTTCATGGATAGAAGATTGACTCACTGGCAGAAGGCAGAGTGTGGGGATAAAAGTGCCTTTTTCAGGGTAGCAGCTGGTGACCAGTAATGTTCCACAGGAGTCAGTTTTGGACCATAACTATTCATGGTATACATTAATGATCTGATTGAAGGAATTGAGGGAATTGTTGCTAAGATTGCAGATGACACAAAGATCAGTGAAAAACAGGAAATGTTGAGGAAGTTGAGAGGCTGCAGAAGGAGTTGGACAGGTTAGGAGAGTGGGCAAAGAAGTGGCAGATGAAATACAATATGAGAAAGTTTGAAGTTAGATACTTTAGTAGGAAGAATAGAGGCATAGACTATTTTCTAAAATGGGGAAAGGCTTCAGAAACGTGAAACACAAAGGGACTTAAGAGTTCTAGTTCAGAATTCTCTGAAGATTATCCTGCAGGTTCAATTGTTAGTTAGGAAGGCAAATGCAAGAGGCTTTTCCCGTGTACTTGCTGCCATATCCTGGTTGTGGGTTTGGAAAGTGGTATCAAAGGAGCCTTAGCAAGTTGTTACAGTTCCATTTACTAGATGGCACACTCTGCTGTCCTTGTGCATTGGTAGTAGAGTGACTGAACATGTAAAGTGATGGATGGGTGTCCATCAAATGGAATATTTTATTTTGGACTGTACTGAGATTCTTGCGAGTTGGTGGAGCTGCACTCATCCGGGCAAGTGGGGAGTATTCCGTCATGCTCCTGGCCTGCATCTGGTTTTGCGGAGTTAGAAAGTGAGTTAATTGCTGCAAAATTCCCATCCTCTGGCCTGCTCTTGTATTTATGTGTTAATCTAGTCAAGGTTCTGATTAATGGTGACTTTCAGGATAATGGTTTGATGATGTTCATGTCATTGAATATGAAGGGGGGCAGATACATAGTTCCTTGAACGTTCTGTCACAGGTAGTCAGGTTGGTGAGGAAAGGATTTGTCCCACTTGCCTTCATCGATCAGAGTGCTGGAGTGGTGGAGTTGGAGTGTCATGTTCAGGTGGACAAGATATTGGTGAGGTCACATCTGAAATACTGCATACAATTCTGGTCGCCCTGCTATAGGAAGGATGTTATTAAATTTGAAGAGGTGCTAAAAGGATTTATGATGCTGTCACTGGGACTGGAGGGCTTTTGTTAAAAGGAGAGACCAGATAGACTGAGAATTTCTTTCTGTAGGGCATCGGAGGCTGAGGGGTGACCTTTTCGAGGCTTATAAATTATAGTGGGGGCATGGATAGGGTCTTCTCCCCAATGTGGGCAAGTCCAAAACTAGAGGGCATAGGTTTAAAGTGAGAGGGGAAAGATTTAAAAGGGACCTGAGGTGTAACTTTTTCACAAAGGGGATGGTGCATGTATAGAAGTGGCGGAGGTGAGTACAATTGCAACAGTTAAAAGACATTTGGACAGGGAAGGTAAGAGGGATATAGGCCAAATGCAGTCAAATAGAACTGGTTCATAGAATCCCTACAGTGTGGAAGCAGGCCATTCAGTCCATCCAGTCTACACCAACCTTCTGAAGAGCATCTCAGTCAGACCCACCCTTCCTACCTTATCTCTGCAACTCTGCATTTCCCATGGCTAATCCATCTAGCTTACATACCCCTGAACATTATAGACAATTTAGCTCAGCTGATCCACCTAATCTTTGCACTGTGGGAGGAAACCAGAGCACCCAGAGGAAACCCATGCAGACATGAGGAGAACATGTAAACTCCACCAGTCACCCACAAGTGGAAATCAAACTCCAGATGCTGGGGTGGAAATTGAACCACTGAGCCACCACGTCATCCTTCAGTTTGCTATGGAGGTGATTGCAATCCCTCCTATTCATGGGAATCACTGCAACTGTGGCATGGATGTTTCTTTTCACTTATCAGCCCAAACCTGGATATTATCCAGATCTTACAGCATGTAAACATGGACTATATCATCATTTGAGGAATTGTGAAAGGAACTGAATACTTTGTAAAGTTTGCTAGACCTAAGGAAGATTAGATTCAATGGTCCCTCGTGGATCTATATTGGTGATATGACCCTATCCCAGAATAATATTAGAGACCCATCTTATTCTGGTGCAAACCCAGAAATAATGAGTTGTGCCTTCTTAGGTAACACTCTCACCTCTGAGAAGTACAATGATGAGAATATAAGTTCCAGGCCCGAGATTTGAACCTAAAGTCTAGGCTACTGCTCCTGTTGAAGCAATGGACACGGCCAGGTCTTACAACAGTAATGTACTAATAACTAGTTAGAATGTTCAGCATTGGGTTTATCGACTGACAGATATTAGCCAAAATTTCAGAGGAAACTCCCCTTTTCTTAATATTCCACATTGACATTATCGTTCAATGCTGAGGGAACGCTGCACTATCTGACAGGCCTACCTTCAGATCTGATATTAAACCAAAGCCTCATTGTTGTCATCAGAGACAGCAGTGAAAGATCGCATCAAAGAAGTGCTTGAGAGATCTCCTTGGTATTTTGGCTAATATTTATCCCTCTACGAACAGCAAAAAAACCTATATAGCCAGGTTTCGCTGTTTGTAAGATCTTGCTATGCAGAAACTGACAGTTTCATTTCTTGCATTGAACAGTATCTACACTTTCATTGGTTGTGAAAGTACTTTAAGTGACTTGCAGTTACGAAAGGCACTTCAGATCTGATTCATTCTACTTAGTCTGCTGTTGAGGGGTCTGATGTTGTGATCTGCAAGGTAGTCTTGTTCATCTGAATAATGCATGACTTTATGTTTTAAATATCCTCATTACTCTAGAACCTTGTGTCCATTGATATGTTTGCCAGCATGTTCGTGGGCTGTCAGTTTTAGTTTCTGATCTTGCAGTTCCAATCTGCCTGCTTGAAATAAAAAAACCCTTTGTCCTTTACTTCAAAGGTAAAATCCTAATACCTGACAGGTACCTGATAACTCATCGCTCATAAATAACTGTGGGCAGGAATGAATCAAACTTGAGATGAAATGTTACAATAGGGCACAAGTTAGAAATCAAAAGCTGACTGTGAAATGCATTTGTTGAAATAAGCAATGAACTAAAAAGGGGAATCACCCAGCTTGTCTTTCCATTTTATACCACAAACAAGTAATAGCTAAACCAGAAACCCCTTCTTCTACGTGGAAACTGTAGTTTCAAACGATTCATATCACTTTAGACCTGTAAAATGACTTTGTTACTTGGAATAAGGTATTTCATATTTCACTTGTGCCGTTGTCCCTTCCCACCAAGTACTTTCAGAAAACTTCCATCTGGACATTTCAAACTATTTCGAAGTTTCAACATTTTGTGTCCCGATTTTGTGTGTGTGTGTGTGTGTGTGTCCCTGGCTTAGGGTTAGCCCTCAAATATAAGGTTATTTGATTATTTCTTAAACATTCCCTCACAAAGATTGGATGAATATGGTTTCATCACTTCAGAAATAGCCTGCATTACAAGAGACGTATTATGGATATAGCATGATCTGATTTATGTCCTGTTCCAAATTCCCTCCCATCCTTGCTTCTTTTAACTCATCATTTGCTGTCCTCAAGACGAGGACTGGCTAAAGCCTATGAAAAGATATGACCTATAACCTTTCTCAAGGGTCTTATTTGTGGCACTTCACTGAATGCATTCTGGATGTCAATGTACACCACATCATAAGTATTATCCTCATCGACCCTTTCTGTTACATCTTCAAAGCCTCCAAGAATTTCATGATTCTCACAGGCACCAGGTTCCTGGCCGGACGCGTAACAATGTTCTTCCTTGATCTCCTTTATATCTCTGGCCCAACATTTTAAATTTCTCTCCTTAGTTCTTGCATCATTGGTTGATGAGGACAGCTCTTGCGTACATTATTCCTCAGTCAGATCTTTGACCAACCTCATTTGTTCCAAGGAGAAAATTCAAGACCAGCATCTCTGACCTTACACTGTACTACAATCTACTATCCCTTGAATCATTCTGACCAATCTCCTCTGCATAATCTCAAGGAACTTTGCATCTTTCCAAATGTGTGGTGATCATTTTGACATAGTATTTTATTTGGTGTTTCACTACAGCTTTATACATCTTCATAACTTGCATAAGAACTTAACAGCATAAGAACTCAGAGGAGGAGTAAGCTGCCTGGCCACTCAATAAGATCATGGCTGTTCTTTTCATGGTCTCAGCTCCATTACTACCCTCTTACCGTGTCCCTTAATTCCTTTATTGTTAAAAAAAATCTCGTGGGTTTAAAAACGTTTACTGAAGTAGCGTCAATTACTTCACTGGGCAAGGAATTCCATCGATTCACAACCCTCTGGGTGAAGAAGTTCCTTGCACATTGCATTCAATGTGTATATTGATTAAGGTCAAGATTACATTTTTTTTACGAACTGCAGTCTCAATATGTTGTATTATCTTCAAAGCTGTAAGCATATGAATTTCCAAGGTCCTTGATCTCTGAACACTCTCTAGAGTGGTACTAATAAGTATTTGTTTCCTCTCCATAGCCCTTTCTTTTAAGATTCAATGTTGCAGGTGATCAGGGGAGTTATTTCAACATTACTTTTCCTCAACAGAGACTGACTGTCCTGAATATCTCCCTTACATTTTCTCCTTAACTTCCAAACGTTCTTCAATGTCTTTTGTGCTTTTTGCTGTGAGACTTTGATCAAAGTCTCTGCCATTTCCTCATTTTCAATTATAATTTGCCATATTTTACCCGCAATGGCATCATAGAGTCATAAAGTCATAGAGATACGCAGCATGGAAACAGACCCTTCGGTCCAACCCGTCCATGTCGACCAGATATCCCAACCCAATTTAGTCCCACCTGCCAGCGCCAGGCCCACATCCCTCCAAACCCTTCGTATTCATATACCCATCCAAATGCCTCTTAAATGTTGCAATTGTATCAGCCTCCATCACTTCCTCTGGCAGCTCATTTCATACACATATCACCCTCTGTGTGAAAAAGTTGCTTCTTAGGTCGCTTTTATATCTTTCCCCTCTCACCTTAAACCTATGCCCTCTAGTTCTGGACTCCCTGACCCCAGGGGAAAGGTTTTGTCTATATTAGCCATTTATTTTTTCCTTTCCATATCTTTTCTAGAAGCATTTTCTTTCACATTTTATGTTTTTTGCCAACTTTCTCTTACTCTAATTTCTACCCCATTATATTTTTAGTCATCCTCTGTTGCTTTCTGAATCTTTCCCAATCATCTGGATGACGACTGAGCTCATAGCACTTCTTTCCAATTGATACCATTAACTTCCTTCGTCAGCCACAAGTGGTGCATCATTCTGATACAGTCTTACTTCCATTTGTTTATTCATTATTTTTTTCTCTGGTTGGACGAACATTTATTGGCCACGCTTAACTGTCCTTGTGAAGGTGGTGGTGAGCTGTTTTCTGCAGTCCACTTCATACTAGTATCCCCACGTTTGAGAGGGAGTTCCAGGATTTTGACTCAGGACAGCAATACTTTTGCAAGTCAGGATGGTGACTGGCGTAGAGTCATAGAGATGGACAGCACGGAAACAGACCTTTCATCCAACTTGCCCATTCCAATTAGAATAACCTGATCCAATCTAGTCCCATTGGCCAGCATTTGGCCCACATCCCTCTAAACGACACGGTGGCTCAGTGGTTAGCACTTCAGCCTCACAGCATCAGCGACCCGGGTCCAATTCCAGCCTCAGGAGACTGTCTGTGTGGAGGTTGCACATTCTCCCCTTATCTGAATGGGTTTCCTCCCACAATCCGAAGATGTGCAGGTTAGGTGAATTGATCATGCTAAATTGCCCATAGTGTTCAGGGATATGTAAGTTAGGTGCATTAGTCAGGGGTAAATATAGGGAAGGGGAATGAGTCTGTGTGGGTTAGCCTTTGGAGGGTCAGTGTGGACTTGTGGAGCTGAAGGGCCTGTTTCCACACTGCAGGGATTCTAAACCCTTCCTATTCATACACCCATCTAGATCTCTTTTAAATGTTATAATTGTACCAGCCTCCACCACAAGCTCATTCCATACATGCACCACCCTTTGCATGAAAAAGTTGCCCTTTAGGTCCCATTTAACTCTTTCCCCCTCATCATAAACCGATGACCTCTTGTTTTGGACTCACCCACCCCAGGAAAAGACCTTGGCTTCTCACCCTATCCAAGCTCTCTCATGATTTTATAAACCTCTAAAAGGTCACCCTTCACCCTTTGACACTCCAGGGAAAACAGTCCCAGCTTGTTTAGGTTAAATCTCATGGAATACAGGGAGAACTAGCCATTTGGATACAGAACTGGCTCAAAGGTAGAAGACAGATGGTGGTGGTAGAGGGTTGTCTTTCGGACTGGAGGCCTGTGACCAGTGGACTGCCACAAGGATCGATGCTGGGTCCTCTACTTTTTGTCATTTATATAAATGATTTGGATGCGAGCTTAAGAGGTACAATTAGTAAGTTTGCAGATGACAGCAAAATTGGAGGTGTAGTGGACAGCGAAGAGGGTTATCTCAGATTACAAAAGGATCTGGACCAGATGGGCCAATGGGCTGAGAGGTGGCAGATGGAGTTTAATTCAGATAAATGCGAGGTGCTGCATTTTGGGAAAGCAAATCTTAGCAGGACTTATACACTTAATGGTAAGATCCTAGGGAGTGTTGCTGAACAAAGAAACCTTGGAGTGCAGTTTCATAGCTCCTAGAAAGTGGAGGTGCAGGTAGATAAGATATTGAAGAAGGCATTTGGTATGTTTTCCTTTATTGGTCAGAGTATTGAGTACAGGAGTTGGGAGGTCATGTTGCGGCTGTACAGGGCATTGGTTAGGCAACTGTTGGAATGTTGCATGCCAAAAGAGACCTAAGGGGCAGAGGGTGGTATGTGTATGGAATGAGCTGCCAGAGGATGTGGTGGAGGCTGGTACAATTGCAACACTTAAGCGGCATTTGGATGGGTATATGAATAGGAAGGGTTTGGAGGGATATGGGCCGGGAGCTGGCAGGTGGGACTAGATTGGGTTGGGATATCTGGTCAGCATGGACGGGTTGGACCAAAGGGTCTGTTTCCATGCTGTACATCTCTATGACTCTCCTAATAGCTCAAACTCTCCAACCCTGGCACCATCCTTGTCAATCTTCTCTGAACCCTTTCAAGTTTCACAACATCCTTCCTATAGCAGCTTAGAGGAAATCTTGCCAATGGTGGTCCTTGTTCTTATAGATACTGGTGGCTTCAAGCTTGGAAGGTGCTGCCTTCTTCTGCAGTGAATTTTTGAATTTTTGCACACACCACTGCTCCTAAATGTGGGTGGTGGAGTGAGTGAATGTGGTGCCAATCAAATAGGCTGCTTGCTCCAGGATGGTGTTCTGAATGTTGATGGAGCTACACTTATCTAGGCAAGTGGGGTGTATTCTATCACACTATTGACTTGTTCTTAGTAGACAGGTTTTACAGAGTTGGGTTTATGAGTTTCTGAGTTACTTGATACAGGATTCCCAGCCTCTGATCTGCTCTTCCATTCATAGTGTTTATATGGCTAGTCTAGTTCAGTTTTCGTCAATGGCATCCCACAGGCTGTTAAATGTGGGGATTCAGTGATGGTAATGCCATTAAAATCAAAGGAAATGGTTAGGTTGTCTTTTATTCCAGGTGGCCACTGCCTGGCATTTCCATGTTGTGAAAATTACTTGCCACTTGCCAACTCAAGCTTAATATTGTCCAGATCTTGCTGCATTTGAACATGGACCATTTTAGTATCAGAGGAGTCATAAATGCTGAATATTGTCCAATCATCGGCGAACATCCCCACTTCTGACCTTGTGATGGAGGGAAGGTTATTGATGAAGCAATCTTTTTCAGTCCACTTCAGAAAACTTTGGATTCGCACATTTGAAATTGCCTTCATTTCAGTTTAGGTCCCGAGTTATGGAGCCCATTTCTTACCCTGAAACTGAATGAGAGATTCTTCCATGTAATGCCTATAACATAGGTAGGAAAAAGGATGTAAGGCAGAAATTCAAGGTGCTAGGGTGGAAGCTTAGAGCTAGAATAAACAGAGTTGTTATCTCTCATTTGTTACCCGTGCTATGTGCTAGCAAGGCGAAGAATAGGGTGAGAGAGGAATTGAACACATGGCGACAGGGATTAGATTAGATTACTTACAGTGTGGAAACAGGCCCTTCGGCCCAACAAGTCCACACCACCCCGCCGAAGCATAACCCACCCATACCCCTACATCTACATCTACCCCTTACCTAATACTACGGGCAATTTAGCATGGCCAATTCACCTGGCCTGCACATCTTTGGACTGTGGGAGGAAACCGGAGCACCCGGAGGAAACCCACGCAGACACGGGGAGAACGTGCAAACTCCACACAGTCAGTCGCCTGAGGAGGGAATTGAACCCGGGTCTCCGGCGCTGTGAGGCAGCAGTGCTAACCACTGTGCCAGGATGGGATGGGATGGTGAGATTCATGGAGAGAAATGGGACTTCTGCAAATGGGATGGTCTACACCTGAACCAGAGGAGTACCAATATCCTGTGGGGGATATTTGCTAATGCTCTTCGTGAGGGTTTAATCTAATTCAGCAAGGGGATGAGAACCGGAATTGTAGCTCAAGCGTAGTGGTGGTTGAGAGTAGTGAGATCATGAATAAGGTTTCAAGGTTGCAGGAGTGTAATGCTAGGCATGAAGGTGGTTGGAAGTGTGTCTACTTCAATGCTAGGAGCATCTAGAATAAGGTGGGTGAACTTGCAGCATGGGTTGTTACCTGGGACTTCGACGTTGCAGCTATTTCACAGACATGGACGGAGCAGGGCCAGGAATGGTTGTTGCAGTGTCTGGATTTCGATGTTTCAGTAAGATCAGGGAAGGTGGTAAAAAGAGGGGGAGGTGTGGCATTGTTAGTCAAGGACAGTATTATGATGGCAGAAAGGACATTTGATGAGGCTGAGGTTAGAAACAAGAAAGGAGAGGTCACCCTGTTGCAAGTTTTCTATAGGCCTCTGAAAAGTTCAAGAGATAGCGATGAAAGGATTGCAAAGATGATTCTAGATAGGAGTAAAAGTAACAGGTAGTTGTTATGGGGGATGTTAACTTAACAAATATTGACTGGAAACACTATTGTACAGGTACTTTTTTCAGGTCAGTTTTCATCCAATGTGTGCAGGATGGTTTCCTGACACAGATACGTCAACAAGAGGCAAGGCGACATTGGATTTGGTACTGGGGAATGAACCAGGCCATGTGCTAGATTTGGAGGTAGGTGAGCACTTTGGTGATAGCGACCACAATTCAGTTACATTTACGTTAGTGATGGAAAAGGTTAGGTATATACCACAGGGCAAGAGTTATAGCTGGGGGAAAGGCAATTACGATGCGAATGGGCAAGACTTAGGATGCATAGGATGGGAAAGGAAACTGCAGGGAATGGGCACAATTGAAATGTAGAGCTTGTTCAAGGAACAGCTACTGCGGGACCTTGATAGAACTCTTGATAGAGTTGGATAGAGCTCTTAAGGATAGTGGAATCAAGGGTTCTGGGGATAAGGCAGGAACAGGATACTGATTGAAGATGATCAGCCATGATCATAATGAATGGTGGTGCTGGCTTGAAGGGCAGAATGGCCTTCTCCTGCACCTGTTTTCTATTGTCTATTGATGAGTATGTACCTGTTAGGCAGGGAGGAAGTGGTCGAGCAAGGTTTACTAAAGAAGTTGAACCTCTTGTCAAGAGGTAGAAGGAGGATTATGTAAAGATGAGGAGTGAAGGCTCAGTTAGGGCACTTGAGAGCTACAAGTTAGCCAGGAAGGATCTGAAGAGAGAGCTAGGAAGAGCCAGGAGGGGACATGAGAAGACTTTGGCAGGTAGGATCAAGGAAAACCCTAAAGCTTTCTATAGGTATGTGAGGAATAAAAGAATGGCTTGAATAAGATTAGAGTCAAGGACAATAGTGGGAAGTTGTGTGTGGAGTCTGAAGAGATAGGAGAGGTTTTATATGAATGTTTTTTGTCATTATTCACACTAGAAGAAGATAATGCTGTCAAGGAGAATACTGAGATACAGGCTTTTAGACTGAATGGGATTAAGGTTTATAAGGAGGTGGTGTGAGCAATTGTAGGAAGTGTGAAAATAAGTTAAATCCCCTGGGCCGGATGGGATTTATCCTAGGATTCTCTGGGAAGTAAGGGATGAGATTGCAGAGCCTTTGGCTTTGATCTTTCTATCATCATTGTCTACAGGAATAGTGCCAGAAGACTGAAGGATAGCAAATGTTGTTCCCTTGTTCAATAAAGGGAGTAGAGAAAACCCTGGTAATTATAGACCAGTGAGCCTTACTTCGGTTCTGGGTGAAGTGTTGGAAAAGGTTATAAGAGATAGGAATTATAACTGTCTACAAAGGAATAATTTGATTAGGGATAGTCAACATGGTTTTATGAAGGGTAAGTTGTGCCTCACAAACCTTATTGAGTTATTTGAGAAGGTGACCAATTAGCTGGATGAGGGTAAAGAGCTGTTGTGGTGTATATGGAGTTTAGTAAGGCTTTTGATAAGGTTCCCACGGTAAACTATTGCAGAAAATATGGAGGCATGGGATTGAGGGTCATTTGGTGGTTTGGAACAGAAATTGGCTAGCTGAAAGAAGACAGAGGGTGGTGGTTAATGGGAAATGTTCATCCTGGAGTTCAGTTGGTAGTGGTGTACTGCAAGGATCTGTTTTGGGGCCACTGCTGTTTGTCATTTTTATAAATGACCTGGATGAGGATGTAGAAGGATGGGTTAGTAAATTTACAGATGACACTGAAGTCGGTAGAATTGTGGATAGCGATGATGAATGCTGTAGGTTATAGAGAGACATAGATAAGCTGCAGAGCTGGGCTGAGAGGTGGCAAATGGAGCTTAATGCAGAAAAGTGTGAGGAAGGAGTAACAGGAATACAGAATACTGGGCTGATGATAAGTTTCTTGGTTGTGTAGATGAGCAGAGAGACCTCAGTACCCAGGTGCACAGATCCCTGGAAGTTGCCACCCAGGTTGATAGGATTGTTAAGGAATTTTACCAAGATGTTGCCTGGTGTGGAGGGAAGTCTTAAGAGGCAAGGCTGAGGGACTTGAGGCTGTTTTTGTTAGAAAGAAGAAGAGGTGACATAATAGAGACATACAAGATGATCAGAGGATTAGATAGGGTGGACAGTGAGAGCTTTTTTCCTCAGATAGTGATGGCTAGCACGAGGGGACATTGCTTTAAACTGAGGGGTAATAGATATAGGACAGACGTCAGATTTAGATTCTTTACTCAGAGAGTAGTAAGGGCGTGGAACGCACTGCCTACAACAGGAGTAGACCCGCCAACCTTAAGGGCATTTAAATGGTCATTGGATAAATATGTGGACGGTAATGGAATAGTGTAGGATAGATGGGCTTCAGATGGGTTTCACATGTCAATGTAACAATGAGGACTGAAGGGCCTACACTGCGCTATACTGTTTGATGTTCCATGTTCCGTGCTTTATGCCTACTCTTACAATTGTGCCCTTAAGTATATGGTCATGTATTAATCTTGTAATCCTGCAACAATACCTTGCCTCAAGGTTATGATTGCCTTTTTGTATAAGATGCCTATGGAATGTTTCCCTCTCCCAATGCATCATGATATCTGAAGGTCAGACTTCAGCTCATCAACTCTGAGTCAAAAGTCTCTGAGTGCAGATGTCGTCTGTATGGGTCAGGTAGGTGTCTACTAGCGCCCCCTGCTGCAACCACAACACATTTCCTGCTCTGTCACCTTCATGGTCTTCAACTCATTCATTACATTTTGAACTATTGCCTGCAATCCATTTTAGAATAGACATAACTGCATGAGAAGCATTGCAGTGAAGGATCTCTGGACTTTAAGAGGTTGTCTCTTAAAGAAAGTTTAGGTCTGTATTCATTGAAGCTCAGAAGGATGAAAAATTACCCTGTTGAAAATAGATTCTGAGAGGACTAGATGGGATCATAAAGTCATATAATGTGGAACCAGACCCTTCGGCTCAACTAATCCATGCTGACCAGACATCCCAAGCTGACCTAGTCCCATTTGCCAGTATTTGGCTCATATCCCTCTAAACCTTACTTATTCATATACCTGGCGAAAGTGATGAAGGGCTGATAAGGGCTTTTGTCTGAAACGTCAATTCTCCTGCCTCTTGGATGTTGCCTGAACTGCTGTGTTTTTAAGTATCATACTCTCAATGTTATTCGTATATCCGTTTGCTAAATGTCATAATTTTACTAGCCTCCACCAGTTCCTCTGGCGGCTCGGTCCAAATATGCACCACTCTCTGCATTAAAAAAAAACCCTTAGGTCCCTTTTAAATCTTTTCCCTCTCAACCCTAAACCCTCTAGTTTTGGACTCCCCCACTCCCGGGAAAATATCTTGTCAATTACCCTATCCATGCCCCTCATGATTTTATAAATCTCTATAAGGTCACCTCTCAGTCTCTGATGTTCCAGGGAAAACAGCCCCAGCTTACCAGCCTCTCCCTCTAGCTCAAACTCTCCAACTCCGGTAACATCCCTGTAAGTCTCTTCTGAACCCTTTCAAATTTAACAACATCCTTCCTATTCCAAAAGTGGCCTCACCAACGTCCTGTACCGCCACAGCATGACATCCCAACTCCTACACTCAATGTTCTGACCAATAAAAGTAAGTGGACCAAATGTCTCTTTCACCACTTTCAAGGAACTATGCACCTGCACCCGAGATCTCTTGGGATACTGAGAGGATGTTTTTCCTTGTGCGAGACAAGAAATCAGGTTTGAAAACTAAATGGTTTCCCATTTAAGACAGATGAGGAGAATTTATTTCCTTCTCAGAAGGATATTTCTCAGAAAAGGATGGACGCAAGTTTATTGAATACGCTAAAGATTCATGCAAGATATTCTTAAATGATGGGAGCCTCAATGTTGCAAGTGATGGTCAGGAAAATAGAGGCCATTATCAGATCAACCATGATCATGTTAAATGATGAAGTAGTTTGAGCAGCCGAATGGCTTCCTTCCGTTTCTAATGAGTATGTCATTACTTGTTGTTACATCAAATGGTTTGAAGTATTAAGCTGTAAATTTAATGCAATATTTTTATCTGTCCAGCACCAGTTTAAACGATTTTCTGTCTTGAGAGAAAAACGATATCCTTTCAATGTTCTTTGTCCTTTATTGTCACGTGCATTCAATACGAAATACAATGAGACGTGTGTACTGCTGTTGGTACAGAAGCACCATTCACAGAATAATATTTTAAAAAATAACTTAAAGAAAGTCCAACATTTCTTTCCATGCTGCTACAGCATACCTCCGCCAGTGTCCCGTTCCGAGATTCCCAGCCCACACCATTCCACAGAGAGACGTCCTACTCCGGGATTCCCAGCACCCACCATGCTGCATAGAGAGTGTCCGCTCCGGGATTCCCAGCCCACACACCATTCCACAGAGAGAGTGTCCTGCTCCGGGATTCCCAGCCCACACCATGCTGCAGAGAGAGTATCCTGCTCTGAAATTCCCAGCCCACACCGTTCCGCAGAGAGACTGTCCTGCTCTGGGATTCCCAGCCCACACCATTCTGCAGAGAGATGTCCTGCTCCGGGATTCCCAGCACACACCATGCTGCAGAGAGAGTGCCCTGCTCCAAAATTCCCAGCCCACACCATTCTGCAGAGAGATGTCCCGCTCCGGGATTCCCAGCACACACCATTCCACAGAAAGAGTGTCCGCTCCGGGATTCCCAGCCCACACCATGCTGCAGAGAGAGTGCCCTGCTCCAAAATTCCCAGCCCACACCATGCTGCAGAGAGAGTGCCCTGCTCCAAAATTCCCAGCACACACCATGCTGCAGAGAGAGTGCCCTGCTCCAAAATTCCCAGCACACACCATTTCACAGAGAGAGTGTCCCGCTCCGGGATTCCCAACCCACACCATGCTGCAGAGAGAGTGTCCTGCTCCAGGATTATTGGGCTGAGAGGTGGCAAATGGAGTTCAATGCAGCTAAATGTGAGGTGATGCACTTTGGGAAGAATAACAGGAAGGCAGAGTACTGGGTCAATGAAAAGATTCTTGGCAGTGTGGTTATGCAGAGGGATCTTGGAGTCCATGTACATCGATCCCTGAAAGTTGCCACCCAGGTGGAAAGTGCTGTTAAGAAGGCATACGGTGTGTTAGGTTTCATTGGTGGAGGGATTGAGTTCTGGAGCCGCAATATCATGCTGCAACTATACAAAACGCTAGTGCGGCCACACTTGGAGTATTGTGTACAGTTCTGATCGCTATATTTTGGGAAGAATGTGGAAGCATTGGAAAAGGTGCAGAAGAGAATTACCAGGATGTTGTCTGGTCTGGAGGGAAGGTCTTATGAGGAAAGACTGAGGGACATGGGTCTGTTCTCATTGGAAAGAAGAAGGCTAAGGGGGGATTTGATAGAGACATACAAGATGATCAGAGGATTAGATAAGGTAGACAGTGAAAGTCTTTTTCCTAGGCTGATGATGTCAGCTTGTATGAGGGGGCATAACTACAAATTGAGGTGTGATAGATTTAAGACAGATGTCAGAGGCAGGTTCTTTACTCAGAGAATGGTAAGGGTGTGGAAAGCCCTACCTGCCAATATAGTTAACTCAGCCACATTAGGGAGATTTAAACAATCCTTAGATAAGCACATGGATGATGATGGGATAGTGTAGGGGGACGAGCTGAGAATAGTTCACAGGTCGGTGCAATATCGAGGGTCGAAGGGCCCGTTTTGCGCTGTATTGTTCTATCTTCTATGTTCTATTCCCAGTCTACACCATTCTGCAGAGAGAGTGTCCTGCTCCGGGATTCCCAGTTCATACCATGCCAGTGTCAGAGGCCTACATGTGCAGAAGTGTGAATCCTGTTCCAGGCTTCACTGGCCGTTTGACCAAACGACCATCTCTGCAGCCATGCTGTCTCTGAGAACCCTGCCGCTGGTGCCCCGGAGCCCATCGAAGGCACTTCCTGCCGAAGAGCTGTCTTTATCAGGTACATTTGAGGGGAAAAAAGAAGGAGTAGAAGAGAAAAGGGAAAAAGAAAGGGAGGGCAAGCCTGGGTACAGGAGCCTGAATGCTGCCTACTCCACCGCTGCCATATACTTAATAATCATCTATTGATTCATCTAATTGATGCTTTTCAGTTTCAGCTCTCATGTCCCACTGCTCTCTTGTGTCTGCACATTCGATGCAAAATGTCATTTAACACCTCCCCTTCCACCGCACTTACCAAATTCCCTCACTTACCAAATATCATGCTGCGCTCAATCCTCGTGCGCGGTTAATACTTCAACAACACGAACTGCAAGCTCTCCAGGTATGAGTCAGCACTGCTGGTGAGAGAAACCAGTCAATGCACTGTCCAGACACTAGCTGAAACTACTAGTGGAAAGTTCACAGCGACTGTGTGGAATAAAGGAACTATTCTGAAAGTTGTGATGTTTCACATTATAAAACAGTGAATGACGGATTTACTGTGTGCGCCAATCTGGACGAGAAAGAGAAAAGAAACCATTGTGGTTGGGGACTGTAATCTAGTACATAAGCTTTACTGCTCTTTTGATACAATAGTAGTGTCTCTGCCTCTGTGCTATAAGGCCTGTGTTCAAATCCCACCAATGCTGCAGGCATGTTATAATGTGTCAAGCTCCTTTTTCTAAGGTAGGAAAGTCCAGAATTAGAGGGCATAGGTTTAAGGTGAATGGGGAAAGGGACCTAAGGGGCAACTTCTTTCACACAGAGGCTGGAGCGTGTATGGAATGAGCTATCAGTGGAAGTGGTGGAGGCTGGTACAAGTACAACATTTAAAAGGCATCTGGATGGGTAAATGAATAGGAAGGGTTTAGAGGGAGATGGGCTAAGTGCTGGCAAATGGGACGAGATTAATTTAGGACATCTGCTTGGCATGAATGAGTTGGACCAAAGGGTCTATTTCCATGCTGTGTACCTCTATGATTCTATGACTCTATGTCATAGAAACAAGTTGATAAAAATGGACCAAGTACAGCAAAAAACTATTAATGTACAAATGTTGGCTGATGTTGTTACAACTGAGATGATGGGAGCGTACTATTTTTCTATCTCGCTCTCTCTAGTCCCACTACTTCACAGATCAAATTTAATTGACTTACCCAGTTCCTGAAATGGCCATAAATAAGCTTCCTCTATTTTAGATACAGAATTAAAACATCCACCATTCCGGATTCTTTAACAAATCAATCATTTGTGCTTATTGTGAAACACAATTATTCCACATAGATGCAGAATTGGCCAATACACAGTTTTGTAACATGAAACACACACGCACCTCATACGCACACACACCTCATACACACACACCTCCCACCCACATATGGACCATGCACACACACGCACTACCCTAACACATAAACTCCTCACACACACAGACACAAACACACTGCACTCACACGCACACTCAAACACACATAGACATACACGCACACCCACACACAGACCCTCCTGCACATACACACACAAAAACACACATACACGTGTGTGGGTCGGTGTGTGGGGGTGGATATGTGTATGTGACTGTGTGTGGGTGTGTGTGTGGGGGGATTGTGTGACTGTGTGTGGGTGTGTGTGTGTGAGTTGTGTCTGTGTGTCTGTGTGTGTTTGGGTGGTGTGAGTGTGGAGAGAGTGTGTGTGCGCTGAATGATTATGTGGGGGGGAGGTGTGCGTGTGGGACTGTGTGTGGAGTGTGTGTGGAGTGTGTGTGTGTCTCTGTGTGGGGAAGTGCGTGTGGAGTGTGTGGAGGTGTGTGTGTCTGTATGTTGGTGTGTGTGTGCGTGTGTGTGTCTGTGGGTGGGGGTGTATATGTGTGTGTGGAAGTGTGTGTCTGTATGTCTGTGTGTTGGGGTGTTTGTGTGTGGAATATATGTGTGCATCTGTGTGTATTTGTGTGGTGTGAGTGTGGAGAGTGTGTCAATGTGTGGGGTGCACACACACACCCCAGATACACCCCTCCCCCCTCCACACACACACACACACACACACACACATCCCACACACCCGCACACACTCCACATGCACATCACCACACACAGACACCCCCATACCCCCCCCACTCACACAGACACACACACCCCCACACATTCCACATCACCACACACAGACACACACACCCATACAAAGTCACAAAGACACATACACACACATACATGCTCAGATCCCCACACAAAATCACATACACTCACACACTTGTTACGCCTGTAAATGAGATTAGAATAAATCAAATCAATACTCATACACACAAACACACAGGGAAAGGAAGAAAGGAAATGGATTTTTCTCTGCAGCCATTCACATTAACTGAAAAAAACCCCACATTTGACCAATAAATCTTTGTTATTGAAGGTGAAAAAAGCCTGGAGGTGTGGAATGTTCATTTGTCTGTCAGCCTAAGCTCTTTGGCACATGTAAATGGATGTCACCAACACAGGTAGACATTTCTGGGATCTTTGCAAAGACAGCTTCCCTGGATTCTTATGCGTGTTCTTTGAAGACTCATTTTCTCACTGGCAGTACGATAAAGAGTTTTATGAAAGATGAGAGCTGGGCTGGGAAACTCAACTTCTTCCCAAAGGTGGTCACCAACTCAATAACCAAACAATGCTCGAGAATAAAATGCAACCGCCAGTCTTCGTAGAATGTAGGCAGGGTATCTGCAAGAAAGAAGCATTTATTAAAGGACATGTGACTACAGAGAAATGCCTAGTTAAAAAAATGTTCTATTATTTTACTGTTCTTTCTAAAACGGAGTGAAGTCTTGCTTCAATTTCAGGATAGTGAAGAAGGCGTTTGGTATGCTTACTTTCTTGGTCAGAGTATTGAGTACAGGAGTTGGGAGGTCATGTTGCGGCTGTACAGGACATTGGTTAGGCCACTTTTGGAATATTGTGTGCCATTTGGTCTCCCTCCGATAGGAAGGATGTTGTGAAACTTGAAAGGGTTCAGAAAATATTTACAAGGATGTTGCCAGGGTTGGAGGGTTTGAGCTATAGACAGTCTAAATAGGCTGGGGCTGGTTTCCCTGGAGCATCAGAGGCTGAGGGGTGACCTTATAGAGGTTTATAAAATCAGGAGGGGCGTGGATAGGGGAAATAGACAAAGTCTTTTCCCTGGAGTTGGGGGGATAGCAGAGCTATGTACATACTTTTGAGCCTGGGACTCATCTGCTCCTGTCTGCTTTCTTTCCTTTTGACTTCTGCTCTTTTTATTTATTTTTCTTTCATTTTATCATTTGTTTTTATTTTCTTTAAAACCTTTTCGGTGGGTTAATCAGCAGTGTTGGCACGGCAGCATGATTGGTCTGTGCACAGAATGGTAGAGGGCTCCCAGCCTCTCGAAAGCCACTTGGCCCTCCTATGACCCCATTACTTTGGGGTTTCCTTTAGAGTAAACATTTCCATACAACGGCAATATTTCTGAAGTTAGGTTAACATTTACAATAGAAACCACTTGTCCCCAAAACCTCTTCATTTCTCACCTAGTCTTACAGTCAGAGAACTCCACTAATGTCTATACTTTGGCTGTTCCTGCCACGTGCCCTTTAAGAAGCCCTGGGTAGGTTACTAATGCTTTAAAAACTTTTGCTTTTGGCAAGGCTTATCAGTTGATTGTGGTTTTTAAATAGAGCTTCTAATTGTTTAAAAGTGGTCCTACCATGTATTACTGTACATCATCATAGGGCGGGACAGTGGCTCAGTGTTTAGCACTGCTGCCTCACAGCACCAGGGACTTGGGTTCAATTCCCGTCTCGGGCAACTGACTGTGTGGAGTTTGCACATTCTCCCCATGTCTGCATGGGTTTCCTCCAGTTGCTCCGGTTTACCCCTACAGTCCAAAGATGTGCAGGTTAGGTGAATTGGCCATGCTAATTGCCCTTAGTGTTAGGTGTATTAGTCAGAGGGAAATGTAGGGGAATGGGTCTGCGTGTGTTGCTCTTCGGAGGGTCGATGTGGACTTGTTGGGCCGAAGGGCCTGTTACCACACTGTAGGGAATCTAATCTAATCATTACAACAAACTCCACAATTTGAAACATTTGTTACCCCTTGAAACGTGTCTACATCATTTTTTTATAGCTAAAACGTCGTCACTCGACAATGGAAAGGCCATCTTGTGTGACAAAGGCTGATATTTCTTTAGCCCAGGGTAACAAATCTGTTTTATTGAAAAATCTGGCACTGTCTAGTAATGGGGTCTTCCAAGTGAGGAACTAGATGGGAGTCTGCCTCTGTTATGAGGTTGACCTTTCTGTAGTCTACACACAATCTGGTTGGATCGTCAGGTTTCAGGGCTAAAACAGTTGGGACACCAACTTCTTTGACTGCCTTCAATTCGCTGCATCTTCAGGCGTTGGATTGCTGCCTTCACCTGTTATGCCAGATTTCAAATGAGGAGAGGCTTCTCCTACATCCCCATCAGAGATGGCTGGAGCTGTACACCCTCGCTTGTCTCTGCAGCCTCCTTTACATTTTGCAAGTGGGCTTGCTCAGTCCCCTTGTTGTCCTGGTTCTAATTATGAGCGGGATGGTCAGTGGTTGGCATGCCGGAGCCAAGCAGGAAGTTCAGCAGGCTGTTAGGCTCAAGTCGATCAGGGCAGCCAGCAGTCGTTAGGCCCAAGCTGAGTGGGGCGTCTAGCAGTCAGTAGGCCCAGGCCAAGTTGGGGGGCGCTGGTGGTCAGTGGGCCTGAACTGAGTGGGGTGGCCAGTGGTCAGTGGACCCAAGCTAGGGAGATGGCCAGTGGTCAGTAGGCCCAAGCCGAGTGGGGCAAATGATGGTTAGTAGGCAGGAGCCAAGTGGGGCGGCAGTGGTCAGTAGGTATGAGCCAAATGGGGTGGCAGGTGGTCATTCGGCCTGAGCACGAGTGGGGTAGCTGGTGGTCAATAGGTCTGAGTTGTGTGGAGTAGCCAGTCGTCAGTATGCCCAGTTGAGTTGGGTGGCCAATAGTCGGTTGGCCCGAGTTGAGGGGGGTGGTTGGTGGTCAGTAGGCCCGAATTGAATTGGTTGGCTGGTGGTCAGTATGCCCGAGTTGAGTTGGGTGGCTGGTAGTCAGTTGGCCCGAGTTAAGTTGGGTGGCTGGTGGTCAGTAGGTCCGAGTTAAGTTGGGTGGCTGGTGGTCAGTAGGTCCGAGTTGAGTTGGGCTGGTGGTGTTCAATAGGCCCGAGTTGAGTTGGGCAGTCGATAGTCAGTAGGCCCGAGTTGAGGGGGTGGCTGGTGGTCAGTAGGCACGAGTTGAGGGGGGAAGCTGGTGGTCAGTAGGCCTGAGTTGAGTTGGGCAGCCGAGAGTCAGTAGGCCTGAGTTGAGGGGCGTGGCTGGTGGTGAGTAGGCCCGAGTTGAGGGGAGCAGCTGGTAGTCAGTAGGCCCGAGTTGAGTTTGGGTGGCTGGTGGTCAGTAGGCCTGAGTTGAGGAGGGTGGCTGGTGGTCAGTAGGCCCGAGTTGAGGGGGGCGGCTGGTAGTCAGTGGGCCCAAGTTGAGGGGGGCAGCTGGTGGTCAGTAGGCCCGAGTTGAGTTTGGGTGGACGGTAGTTGATAGGCCCAAATTGAGTTGGGTGGCTGGTGGTCAGTAGGCCCGAGTTGAGTTGGGCAGCTGATAGTCAGTAGGCCCGAGTTGAGTGGGTGGTTGGTGGTCAGTAGGTCCAAGTTGGGGGGGGTGGCTGGTAGTCAGTGGGCCCAAGTTGAGGGGGGCAGCTGGTGGTCAGTAGGCCTGAGTTGAGTTGGGCGGCTGTTGGTCAGTAGGCCCAAGTTGAGGGGGGTGGCTGGTGCTCTGTGGATTGGGGACCCGGTGGAATTGGCTGGAGAATTGGGGTTCAGTTTGGTCAACCTGTCATTTATCTTGAGTCTGGCAGCTTGGGGAGAGCCAGTTCACATGTGGAAAGCCCACAGCATGGAAGGACTGCAGGTTAGAGAAGGAACACAACGTTTTTCACTAGCTTCATTTTTTTATCTCCCTAATTTATATTATGACGAACTGTAAGGTAGAGCTTTTAGCTTTTTTCTTTATTTCTCCATTTTTGCACCTAATCTACTTTAGTACCTAAGATTTTTGTACCTGAGATAGAACCTTGTACACATTTCACTGTACTCTGTACTTGAGTACGGTGACAATAATCCTAACTCGAATTCTAATTATTATGAAAGCCGGTTCATTGAGTTTCTTCCTGCACTCCTCTGCATTGTGTTCAACTGAACTGAGACAATACTCACCTGAGTGGCACCTTCAGACAAGGCTGGCAGGCACAGCAGATCAGGCAGCATCCGAGGAGCAGGATAATCAACGTTTCAGGCAAAAGCCCTTCATCAGGAATAGAGGCAGGAAGCCTCCAGGTTGGAGAGATAAAGGTGGGGGGGGGGGGGGGGGGGGGTAGCGGGGGGGCGAGGGTGGGGGGGGGTGGAGAAAAGGTAGCAAAGAGTACAATAGGTAAATCAACATTGATGCCATTGACTTCACCAGTTTCCTTATTTCTCCTCCCCCCACCTTACCCCAGTTCCAACTATCCAGCTCAGCACTGCCCTCATGACCTGTCCTACCTGTCCATCATCCTTCCCACCTATCCGCTCCACCCTCCCTCAAACCTATCACCTTCATCCCCACCCCCATTCACCTAGTGTACTCTTTGCTACCTTCTCCCCAGCAACCCCCCCCTCCCCCGCCCCCCTTTATCTCTCCACTCTGGAGGCTTCCTGCCTCTATTCCTGATGAAGGGCTTTTGCCCGAAGCGTCGATTTTCCTGCTCCTCGGATGCTGCCCGACCTGCTGCGCTTTTCCAGCACCACTCTGATCTAAGCTCTGGTTTCCAGCATATCAGGCCTAGCCTGAGAGAAGAGGACAGCCTTTCTCTGTGCCACCCTGTCCAACAGGACCTCAAAGACCCTCTCCATATAGTAGAGTATCCAATGTCCCTTTATTTGCTGTGTTCTGGAAGAAGGTATGGAACGGCTCAACGCTGCTCTAGAATACCAGTGCCTAACCAGATAATCACCAGCCTTTTAAATTTGCTACTGCCATCAGGGATAGTGGCACATGCTGGAGTTTCCAGGCAGTGGCGAGTGCTTCTGGTCACAATGAGTGGGAGAATCAGTCAAACATTGGAGGAAGGGGCACTGTTGGGGCTTAATACGGCAGGTTTAGGACTATCATGTGAGAAAACCCACCAGGCTTTGCAAGAGAAACCTCCAAGAAACTCAACAAAACAGACCCGACCAAACTTTGATAAGAGCCAGCCCATATGCTAATATCGTACCGCTAATATCATCTATCTGGCCTAAAAACTTTTCTTTGTTTCAGAGGACCTCGTATGTCTTTTCCATTAAATAATTTGACAGGATTAACGGCATCTCGTCAATTGATTGACATGTTGCAATGAGATTCCAATCCTTTATCCCAGTCATGAGGATATTCATGACAATAGGCACTAATCAGGATTTGATGGCATCTCAGAGAGCTCCTTATGTCTGTTGGTGCTTTACTGAATACTTTAAGTGTATTAAACTCAAACTACCCATAACCTGATAAAGACTTTAGTCATTAAATTGGAACCTTAAATCCAATGGATCTTCATCAGTAATGCACAACAAGAAAAGAACTGGGTTAATTTGTTCAGCACTACATCAGTCGTAATTATTATCAAGAGCCCAATCTTTGCAAATTGAGGAACCATACCCACACGATAAGGATATACTGATGTCCCGCCATTGTTTTCGCTCAATGTTCCACACAGTCTACTAACACCCCATTAAGTGATTCCTCAAAAACTGGTATTGGGGATATTGGTATAAAAATTGGTGTCGCAATAAAAGTTTGTATTGAATGTTGTAGTTTTCCCAGGATCTGGCACATACGCGCATTTTGCCAAATTGTACCACATCCATGTGAAGACCTGATCAGTAAAAATATCACCTTTTATGTCCTTGGGCATTTTTGAGTCTTACCTGTCCTGGGAAAAGAATACTTTGGGTGGCACGGTGGCACAGTGGTTAGCACTGCTGCCTCATAGAACCAGAGACCCAGGTTCAATTCTCCGCCTCAGGCAACTCGCTGTGTAAAGTTTACACATTCTCCCTGTGTCTGCGTGGGTTTCCTCCGGGTGCTCTGGTTTCCTCCCATAATCAAAAAAATGTGCAGGTTAGGTGAATTGGCCATGCCAAATTGCCCGTAGTGTTAGGTGAAGGGGTAAATGTAGGGTGGGTTGTGGGTTGGTGTGGACTTGTTGGGCCGAAGGGCCTGTTTCCACATTGTAAGTAATCTAATCTAATTACTTCTTGATGATATTTGAGTGATACCACTAATTGTTGTAATCTTTGTTGACAGCTTGAGAGGAGTTCTCTAATTCCTCATCTGCTTCTCATTTTTAATTAATGGCCTTCTGGAATTTCTCTAGGTCTAGCTTGGGTTTAAACTCACTCAATTATATGACCTAACTCTATATCAGCTTGCTCAGCCTCATCCAATGAGGGGTGTAGCACGGTGGCTCAGTGGTTAGCACTGCTGCCTCAGAGCGCCAGGAACGATGTTCGATTTCACCCTCATGTGACTGTCTGTGTGGGTTTTCTCCAGGTGTTCCAGTTTCCTCCTACAATCCCCCAATCCAAAGATAGGCAGGTTAGATGGATTGGGCATGCTAAATTGCCCATAGTGTCCAGGGATGTGTAGGCTAGGTAGATTAGTCATGGGAAATGCAAGTTTATATAGTAAAGGGTGGGACACTCTTCAAAGGGTCAGTCTGGACTGGATGGGCCGAATGTCCTGTTTTTACACTGTAGGGGTTCTATGAATTTAGACTTAGTGAATATCCCTTTTGATTGGAAATTCCTTCACAGAAAGAATCATATAATTTCACACCTATGGATGCCAACTTCAAACAACAGTCCTTCAAATGGGGGTGATGCAAATCAAAAGGGACTCTTTCTGATCTCTTGTGCCTGTAAATGTATTGAGTGACTGATGGCCCTCTGCTCAACAGCAAGCCACCCTCAGGTGTCCTAAGCTTCACTCACATTTTTCTTTCCCTTTGAAGGATACATAAGGAGAATGGGTAAGAAAACAGTTTCATCTCTACTGGAGTGTACTTATGGGACTGGACACTCGTGTATATACCAACCTAGGTTCGAGATCAACCTTGGTTTGAGTGCTTCTGTTGTGTGACTCTCACAGCTGAAGGTCCTTCCTCTAGTTTTCAGATTAAAAACTCTCTCTGAGTGTTTCCGACAGAAGGAAGCAGAACAATTAAAAGACTATCTCTTATCCTGAATGTTCAAATTCAATTACGGTCAATAAGAATCAGAACTAGAGAATTTTAATTCATCTGTAAAATGAAGAATCATGAAACTGACTGTTCAGATGCCAAAGTCGATGCTGCCAGTAATCTCCACTGCATTATGACAAGGTTCCTCTACTAGCTATTTGTGAAAAATTCAGAAACTGATCTGTGAAGCTTCTTTAAAATGTTTTAAAATCTTTTTGGACTCACCTCTTATTTCTAATCTCTGCATATTGTTCGATTTCAGTTTGATTTGTTTTCATTTACTATTGTCACATGCACCAAGATAAGGTGTAAAGTATTGCTTAACGTGCTAACCAGATAAATCAGAAGGGCATCGGGGTAAGAGAACAGAATGTAGAATGTAATGTTACGGCTACAGACAAGCTCCCAGATGACTGGAAAGTGGCTAATTTAGCACCCTTATTTAAGAAGTGTGACTATACTATGGCTTTAAGAGGTGTATTTTGTGCTGTTTTTATGAAGAGAGGTTGACACAGAGGTGGCCAGCAGTCTGTTCCCAGCCAATAAACAGCTTGTGAGGCCTTGGGTTTTTTTTAAAGTTGGAACAATAGAAGCAGCCTGAATGGTTGGGGCCAGGCTCTCACAGCACCAGGGTTTTAGCTTAACTTTCAAGTCTGCACCAACCCTCTGAAGAGCAGCCCATCTTGTTTCCATTAACCACAGCTAATCCAACTACTCTGCAGAATTCTGGACACCCTGGACAATTTTAGCATGGCCTATCCATCTAACCTGGCGAAAATGAGGACTGCGGATGCTGGAGATCAGAGTCAAGATTAGAGTGGTGCTGGAAAAGCACCATCCATCTAACCCGCTTATCCATCTAACCTACACATCTTTGGACTATGGGTGGAAATCGGACCAATCAGAGCAGATGTGGGGAGAATGCGTAAACTCCACGCAATAACTCACCAAATGGCAATTCAATGCATAGCAGGGATGTTGTAATCATCTGAGTAAGCTCAAACTAAGCAAGCAGTTCTGCAAAGGCCCTGCCTATTCATCCCATTGGGTTTACAGGAGTTAGCCTCTCTCTTCTTGTCAATCACTCTATATGCTGATCTGTTGCTCTGGTTCCCACAGTACCTTGCCACGCTAGTTTAAACTCTCCTGAGTGGCACTTGTAAACCTCCCTGTTGGGACATTGATGTCCCTCCAGTGTAGGTGCAACCCGTCCTTCTTGTACATGTCCCAGCTGCTCTGGAAGAGATTCCCAATGATTCGAGATGGCAAGTCCTTCCTCCCACACCAACTCTTTAGCCAATGGGTGGCACAGTGGCTCAGTAGTCAGCACTACTACTTAGGGACCTGGGTTCAATTCCACCCTCAGCTGTGTGCAGTTTGCACATTCTCCCTGTGTCTGTGCAGGTTTGCTCTGGATGGTTCAGTTTCCTCCCACAATCCAAAGGTGAACTGACCATGCTAAATTGCCCATAGTTTTAGGTGCATTAGTCAGGGGTGAATATAGGGGAATGGGTCTGGGTAGGTTACTCTTCAAAGAGTCAGTGTGGATGTGTTGGGCTGAATGGCCTGTTTCCACACTGTAGGGAATCTAATCTAAAATGTGTTTGTCTGTATTTCCTTCTTATTTCGGGTCTCACTAGTGTTTGGCACAGGGAGCAATCCTGAGATGAGAAGTCTTGTTTTTTCAACTTGCTGCTTAGCTCCCTTTGCAGAACCTCATCCCTCTCCTGCAGCTGACGTTGTTTAGTACCAATAATGACCACAAACTCTGGCTAGTCACTGTCCCCCTCCAGAATAACCTGTATCCACTCAGAGACACCCTTGACTCTGGCAGAAGGAAGGCAACATACCATCCTGGAGTCTCACTGACAGTAACGGAAAGGTCCTGGTGACAGAGTCCCCTGTCACTGCTGCTCGCCTACACATCGACCCTCCCTGCTGTACAACAGAGTTAATTGCAATGCCTCTGATCTGGCTGACCCTGCTGCTTTCCCCAGGGAGGCCATTCTCCCCAACAGTATCCAAAACAGTATACCTGCTCTGAGAGCGGACTAGCCACCGGGAACTCCAGCCCACTGCTGCCCGTGCTTACTCATCTTCCTGATGGTCACCCAACTCTTCTCTGTCTGTGTAGCCATTACTGGAGGTGTGACCAACTTGCCAAACGTGCTATCCACAACATTTGTAGTCTCATGGATGCTCCAACATCAGTCCATTCACAGCTCCAGTCACTCCATGTGGCAAATCAGAAGCTGCTGCTGAACACGTTTCCTACATAACTGGCCACCATGGAGATTGGGAGTGTCCCTGATTTCCCACATTCTGCAGGAGGAGCATTCCATGGGGCTGAGTTCTCCCGCTATTTCCAACAGACAATAATCTTGGAAACTTACCCACTCCTCATCAAAATCAGATGTCTCAATCTCATTCGGTATTCCTAACTACAATGACAAAATTAAGTACTATATCTGAATATCTAAAAAAAGACCTCTTGCAATCTTCTTTTATATTACTCACTAACTTATCCTTATATTTCATCTTCACCCCCCCCCCACCATTGCTTTTTTTAGTTATCCTCTGCTGATTTTTAATGGCTTCCCAATCCTTTGCTTCTCCATGAATCCTCACCACTTCATAGCTTTTTCTTTTGCTTTTATGCTGTCCCTGGTTTTGCACTGGTTACAAAGGCCCAACAACGTCTCTTTTTCCTCAGGCAGCTGAGGAAATTTAACATGACGGTGAATACCCTTGCCAACTTTTATCGGTGCGCCATCAAGAGCATTCTGTCTGGATGTATCACTACCTGGTGTGGCAACTGTACCATTCAAGATCGGAGACCGTTACAGAGATTGGTGAACTCAGCCCAGACAATCACAAAGGCCAAACTCCCATCTCTCGAATCCATCTACCGCTGTCAAGGAAAGGCCGCCAGCATTCTCAAAGATCCACCCTACCCTGGCAATATCTTTCTACAATCTACCATGTGGGCAGCATGGTGGCACAGTGGTTAGCACTGCTGCCTCACAGTACCTGAGACCTGGGTTCAATTCCTGCCTCAGGCGACTGACTGTGTGGAGTTTGCACATTCTCCCCGTGTCTGTGTGGGTTTCCTCTGGGTGCTCCGGTTTCCTCCCACAGTCCAAAGATGCGCAGGTCAGGTGAATTGGCCATGCTAAGTTGCCCGTAGTGTTAGGTAAGGGGTAAATGTAGGGGTATGGGTGGGTTGCGCTTCGGCGGGGCAGTGTGGACTTGTTAGGCCGAAGGGCCTGTTTCCACACTGTAATGTAATCTAATCGGGGAGAAGGTACAGAAGCCTGAACACATGCACTAGCTGTTTCGAAACAGTTTCTACCCTACTGTTGTTAGAATACTGAATGGACTCATAAACTCTTAACATTCGCCTGTACCTGTGTTTTTGTTTTTGTCGCTGTTTACCTATTATTTACTTATCTATGCTATTTAAATATGTGGTCTGCCTGTATTGCTCGCAAGACAAAACTTTTCACTGTGCCTCGGTACACATGACAATAAATTCAATTCAATTCATAGTGCAATTATTGATGAATATCCTCACTTCTGACCTTATGATGAAGGAAAGGTCATTGATGAAGCAGCTGAAGTAGATTGGGCCTAGGACACTACCCTGAGGGACTCCTGCAGCGATAGCCTGGACCTGAGATGACTGACCTCCAGCAACCACAACCATTTTCCTATGTGTCAGTGATGACTCTAACCGTCAGAGAGTTTGCCCCCTGATACCCATTGATTCCAATTTTGCTAGGGCTCCTTGATGCCACACTCGGTAGAATGCAGCCTTAATGTTAGGGGCCGTCACTCTCCCCTCCCCTCTGGGATTCAGACCTTTTGTCCGTGTTTGAACCAAAGCTGTAATGAGATTAGGAGCTGAGTGGCCCTGGAGAACCCAAACTGGCCATCACTAGGTATCAAGCAAGTTATTATTGAGCAGGTGTTGTTTGATAGCACTGTTGGTGATACCTTCCATCACTTTACTGATTGATATTGGGGTGGTAATTGGCTAGGTTGGATTTGTCCTGCTTTTTATGCACAGAACATACATGGGCAATTTTCCACATTGTCAGGCATATCCCAGTGTTCTAACTGTACTGGAACAGCTTGGCTACGGGAGCGGCAAGTTCCGGAGCACATATTCTATCATCCGATGCCTCTGAGAATTTCCTTCACCCCAAGTTTCCGAATTAAGTCTACATCAGTGCACATCATCAAATCCAGAATTGCTTGTTCCCAGGTGTGCTACAAGCTGTTCCAAAACAACACCGCAAATTCTTGTGGAATTCTTCAAATTCTTGTGGAAGTTCCCCCATCATTGTTGTAACAGTACTTTTTGTGCATATCTTTCCTATCTCCTGATTTGTTTTCTTGCCCACACCCTGACTACTGCTAGGAGACCTGTACACAACATCCCTCAGGGTCTTTTTTCCTTTGTGGTTCCTCAGCTCTACCCACACAGATTCTATAACGTCCGACTCTATACCACTTCTTGCTACTGATTGGATTTCTTACTAAGAAGGCAATACCACCCCCTCTGCTGATCTGCCTGTCCTTCTGATAGGGCATGTATCTTTGGATATTTAGTTCCCAGCCCTGATTCCCTCACAGACTAATGTCCTTTAGGGAAGGTCACTGCCATCCTTCCCTAGCAGGGCCTACATGTGACTCCAGGCCCACAACAATGTAGTTGACTCTCAACTACCCTCTGGACAATTAGGGATGGGCAATGAATGCTGGCCTAGCCAGTAATGCCCACATCCTGGGAATGAATAAACAAAAGCCCTCTTCCTGTGATTACTACAACATTGTACTTGTCAATTTCAATCTGTACTACAAGCTCATTTACCTTATTTCATACACTGCATATCTTTAAATGCAACACCCTCAATTTTGTGTTGACTGCCCCATTATCATAGTTATCTCCTTATCTGGTGTACCTGAAGTCTGATTCCTAATCCTTTCTCTGCTTTCTGTCCTCTGGAAAACTCTCTGCTAAGCCCTCCCTCTCAACCTTTTCATAATTTTCCATGCAACTGAACCCACTCCCCACTTTTAAGTTTAAAGCCCTAGCCACAGCCCCGGTTATGTGATTTACCAGGACTTTGGTCCCAGCACAATTCCGGTGGAGCCCATATCATTGGACAGATCTCCTTCCGTTCACCGTACTGGTGCCAATTTCTCATAAACTTGATTCCCGATTTTCCCACATCAATCTTTGAGTCATGTACATCCCTCTTTCAACATATGTTGACCCTGTGCCAATTTTCTCATGGCTCTGGTTGTAATCCAGAAATTGTTATCTTTTTGGTTCTGCTTTTTAATTTCGCCCCTAGCTGCTCTTATTCCCTCAGCAGAACCTCTTTCCTCTTTCTACCTCTATCATTGATATCTACGGTGGACCCTTCTCCTCCAACCCTACGTTCCTTTGCAGCCCTGCTGAGATAACCCGAACCGAGGCACTAGGCAGGCAACACAGACTTCGGGACTCTCGCTCCTGACCACACAGAACAGTGTCTACTCCCCTGACTATAGTATTGCCGATGACAACTACATTTCTCCTTTCTCCCCTCTTGAAAGACTCCCTGTATCACCTCCCTACAACCCCCACACTCATCTGCACAGAGAGCAAGAATCTCAAACCTGTTAGCCAAGCTCAAGCTCCTTCAGCACTACCTCCGAACCCTCTTGCCCATAGTCACATGTTCTGACTCCAGTGCCTGTACAATCTCCTCAGCTATTATCTTCAGAACTCTGGGCTATAGTCCATCTGGTCTAGTTGATCTATCCACCTTCAGACCTTTCAACTTCCCCAGCACCTCCTCCATATTGACAGCCATGACACTCACCTCTATCCCTGACTGTCTTGAAGTTTTGGTATGCTGTTGGAGTCTTCCTCTGTAAAGACTGATGCAAAGTTCCCATTCAGTTTCTCTGCTATTTCTTTGTTCCCCATGATTCCTCCAGCCTCATGTTCCAGCGATCCAATGTCCACTCCTGCCTTTTGAACATCTAAGAAATTCTTAAGGTGGCTCAGTGTTTAGCATTGCTGCCTCACAGTGCCACGGACCCAGGTTCGATTCCAGCCTCGGGCAACTGTCTGCGTGGAGTTTGCACATTCTCCCCCTGTCTGTGTGGGTTTCCTCCCGCAGCCCAAAGATGTGCAGGTTAGGGTGAACTGGCCATGCTAAATTGCCCATAGTGTCCAGGGATGTGTGGGTTAGATGCATTAGTCAAGAGTAAATGTAGGTTAGGGGAATGGGTTTGATGGGTTACTCTTTAGAGGGTCAGTGTAGACCAGATGGCCTGTTTCCATTCTGCAGGGATTCTATAACTTCTACTACTAACTAGCTTATCCTCATATTTCATATTCTCACCCCCTTGTTGCTTTTTTTAGTTATCTCCTGCTGATTTTTTAAAGACTTCCCAATTCTTTGGCTTCCGGATAATCTTCACCGCATTGTATGCTTTTTCTTTTGCTTCCATTGTCAGTCATAGTTTCCTTAGTATGTTTCTTCTTCCTTGGGATGAATTTCTGAGGAAAGTAAACAGGTGAGATTGAATGGATTGTTCTGACAGCCAGCATCACTCGATGGACTGAATGTGCCTCTTGTCTCTTCTTCTTCTTTTGAGGAGGAACTTTATTGTTGTTATTCAGACCCAGTAATACTGGTCTTACAACAACATGGATGTTTAGTCTGACGAGGGAGTCACCAGTCTCAAAACATATGAAGAAGACAAATGGAATACTGGTTCTTTACTGCTGGAAGGATGGAGTCTAAAAGCAGGGAGGTTACACTGAAGCTGTATTGGGGATTGGTGAGGCCACAGTCTACAGTTCAGGTCTCCTTGCTTCAGAAAGGATGTACCGGTACTGGAGGAGGTACAGAGGAGGTTCACAAGGTTGATTCTGGAGGTGAGGGGGTTGGCTTACGAGGAGAGATTGAGTAGACTGGGACTACACTCAGTGGAATTTAGAAGAATGAGAGGGGATCTTATAGAAACATATAAAATTATGAAGGGGCCAGTTAAGTTAGAAGCAGAGAGATTGTATCCACTGGACGGTGAAACTACAACCAGGGAGCATACCCTCAAAATAAAGGGGGACCAGATTGAGGACTGAGTTGAGGAGGAACGTCTTCTCCCAAAGAGTTGTGATTTTGTGGAATTCCCTTCCCAGTGAAACAGTTGAGATTACCTCGTTGAATGTTTTTAAGGCGGTGATAGAGTTTTGAAAAATAAAGGAATTAAGGGTTATGGTGAGCGGGTGGGTAAGTGGAGCTGAGTCCATGAAAAGATCAGCCATGATCTTATTGAATGGTGGAGTGGGCTTGAGGGGCCAGATGGCCTACTCCTGCTCCTAGCTCTTATATTCTTACGTTATTTTAACTCTGCTTTCTCCTCACAGATACTTCTAGACCTGCTGTGTTTCATCAACAATTCCTGTTTTCATTTCAGATCTTCAGCATCCCCAGTTCTTTGCTTATTTGGTTGTTTTATTGTTGCCTTCCAGATCAGCCCCTCACATCAAACTACTCAAAGAAATGAAAATAATTTAGCACTCAAGGACTACAGTGATTCAAAAAGAAGGCTCAGCATAAAGGCAAATCAGGACAGGACTTATACACTTAGTAGTAAGGTACTGGGGAGTGTTGCTGAACAAAGAGACCTTGGAGTGCAGGTTCATAGTTCCTTGAAATGAAGCCACAAGTGGATAGGATACTGAAGAAGGCATTTAGTATGCTTGCCTTTATTGGTCAGTGCATTGAGTATAGGAGTTGGGAGGTCATGTTGTGGATGTACAGGGTTAGCCCACATTTGGAATTCTGCATGCAATTCTGGTCTCCTTCCCATCTAAAAGATGTTGTGAAACATGAAAGGGTTCAGAAAAAAATTACAAGGATATTGCCTGGGTTAGAAGATTTGAGCTACTGGGAAAGGCTGAATAGGCTGGGACTGTTTTCCCTGGAGCACAGAAGCTGAGGGGTGGCATTGTAGAGGTTTATAAAATCATGAGAGGCATGGATAGGGTTAATAGACAAGGTCTTTTCCCTGGGTAGTGAGAGTCCAAAACTTGAGGGCACAGGTTTAACATGAGAGGGGCATGATTTAAAAGGGATCTAAAGGGCAACTTTTTCACATAGAGGGTGGTGTGTGTATGGAATGAACTGCCAGAGGAAGTGGTGGAGGCTGGTACCATTCACACCATTTAAAAGACATCTGGATGGGTACATGAATAGGAAGGATTTAGAGGGATTTGGGCCAAGTGCTGGCAAATGGGACTAAATTAATTTAGGATATCTGGTCGGCATGGACGAGTTGGACTGAAGTGTCTGTTTCCATGCTGTACATCCCTATGACTCGACGAGTCTATGATCAGAGGTAACCAAGAATAGGCAAAAAATGATGGCAAAGATTTCCTGAAAGAATGAGCACGAATTGTCATGCCACATGCCACTAAACGTACCTCAAGCTGCTTTCCCCAACTAATTCCATGCGATGTACTGACGCTAATATTTCTTTTAATTTGTAGACTATAGCTCATCAGAGTTCAGAGTAATTGTGATGAAATCCCAGGTCTCACATTCAGGCAAACAAGTTTCAGCTCCCCCCACCCTCGATACCCCCACCCACGAGGGGCAAGTGACAGGAGTGTTTCGGGTATTTCAGTGAGGAACGCTCTGAGAATGTGGCTTATCATTCCTTGCAGCGAAGAATTGAAACTCAAGAATGTGTTGATTGAATGGTCACATGTAGCTTCCTTGTATTTTTGAAAACAGGATATGCATGCCCAGAGATTTATAGTAAAACCGAAACCAACTGAGGCGGGCTCAGTCTCCAAAAAATGTTGACACTGCACCTAAAGGACATGTGGGATTTTTTTTTAACATGACACAAGAGATTTGATTAAAACTGAGATGCAATTTCTCTGTGACAGGCTGCAGATCCCTTCTCCATACTGCAGAGGCAGGGAGAGTAAACTGAATGATTTTTCTGGACAGTATAAAAGAGTGTAGGGACATTCTTAAGAGAGAGATCAGGAAGGCAGAGAGGGATATGAGAAAGCCTAGGCAAATAAGGTTAAGGATAATCCAAAGAGGTTCCTTAAACTAGCTGGGGAGGTGATAGCCTTGTGGCATTGTCACAGGGCTGTTGGTCTAAGGACCCAGGTTTGAGTCCTGTGTCAATAAGGGGTGGTGATTCTGTTCAATCTTTTATAAAAATCTAGAATTAAGAGTCTAATGATGACCATTTTTGACTGCCGTACAAATCCATCTGGTCAATAATGTCCTTCAGGGAAGGAAATCTGTTGCCCTCACCAGATCTGGCCTACATGAAACTTCAGACCCACAGCAATGTGGTTGGCTCTTAACTGCCCTCTGGGCAATTAGGGATGGGCAATAAATGCTGTGAATGAATTAGGAAAAGCATACATAAACGGCAAAGAGGTCACTGTTGTGTGGAGAGATAGTAAATGAATATTTCATGTCAACATTTACTGAGGAGAAAGACATGGAGGCGAGAGACCTCAGAGAAATAAATATTGAGGCTTTGAAAACTGTTCACGTGACAGAAGAGCAAGTGAGGGAGGTCCTGGAAAATATAAAAGTGGCTAAATCTCTGGGACCTGGTTTAGTGTATCCGAGAACTTTCTGGGAACATAGGGAGGAAATTGAAGAACCTTTTGCAGATATTTTTGTATCATTTATAACCATGGGTGAGGTGCTGGAGAACTGGAGGGTGGCTAATGGTGTGTCTTTGTTTCAGAAGGGTTGTAAGGAGAAGTCTGGAATCTACAGACCTGTCAGTCTGACTTCAGTTGTGGGTAAGTGGTTGGAGGATTTATGTGCACTTGGAGAGGCAAGGACCGCTTAGGGATAGACAACATGGCTTTTTGAGGAAGTAGCCAAGAAGATTGATGAGGTAGACAAGCAGGAGGCTGGGAAGAACACATGTAGACTAATTAGTAAAGTCAGGTCACATGGGATTCAGGATGAGCTTGCCAGTTGGATACAAAATTGGCTTAACAGCAGGAAACAGAGAGATGGTGGAGGATTGTTTTCAGTCTGGAGACCTGTGACCAGCAGTGTTCCACAGGGATTGGTGCTGGGTGCACTTTTCTTTGCCATTTATACAAATGATTTAGGTGAGAATATAGAAGGCATGGTTTTTAAGTTTGCAGATGACGCCAAGATTTATGCTATAGTGGATAGTGAAGAAGGTTATCTAAGATTGCAAAGAGATTTTGATCAATTGGATTAATTGGCTGAAGAGTAGCAGATGGAGATTAATTTGGATAAAGGCGAGGTATTGCATTTTGTGCTGAACCTCAGGACAAGACATAAACAAGTAAAAGTAGGGCCTTGGGTAGTGTTGAAACCACAGGATTCAATAGGTCAGGAGGTTAAGAAGACAATTAGCATGCTTGCCTTCATTACTCAGACCTTTGAGTATAGGGGTTGGGATGTCATGTTGAGGTTGTACATGACATTGGTGAGTTCACCTTTGGAGTGCTGTGGTGTTCTGGTCGCCCTGCTATAGGAAGGATATTATTAAATTGGAGAGGATTCAGAAAAGATTTACCAGGATGTGGCTGGGAATAGAGAGTTTGAGTTATGGGCTGAGACTTGTTTCACTGGAATGTAGGAGGTTGAGCAGTGACCTTATAGACATTTATAAAATCATGAGGGAAATGGATAAGGTGACTTGCATATGTCTTTTCCCTGGGATAGGAGATTTCAAGACCAGGGGCATATTTTAAGGTGAGAGGAGAAAGATTTTAAAAAGGCATGAGAGGCAATTTGTGTGCAATGAACTTCCTGAGGAAGTAGTGAATGTGGGTGCAATTAAGCTATTCAAAATACATTTAGATAAGTATAAGGATATGAAATGTTTGGAGGGATTGAGCCAAATGCAGGCAAGTGGGCCTAGCTTAGTTCAAGATTATGGTCGGCATGGATTAGTTAAGTGTCTGTATCCATGCTGTCCGACTCTATGACTCTCGAAAGGCATACTTCAAAAATGTTGACCTCAGACGCGACACGCCATGTTGAAATTCTGACAGATGGTCATTGACCTGAAACTTAGTCTCTATAAGTTAGAATTCAAAAATATGGGAATGCCTCTAAGGTTTGAGATAAGGAGAAATTATTTTGTCACTCAGTGGGTTGTGAACTTTTGGAATTCTCTCCCACAGAGAACTTTTCATTCATTCATGTGATGTGGTTGCCACTGGCTAGGTCAACATTTCCTGCCCACCCTAATTGCCAGGGGGCTGTCAAGAATCAATCACATTGCTGTGGTCTGGGGTAACTTGGAAGGAAAGCAGTTTCCTTCCTTAAAAGACACTTATGACCCATATGGGATTTTCCTGACAGTTTGATGGTCAGTTTAATTCCAGATATTTTGTTGAATTCAAATTCCATCATCTGCCATGGCAAGATGCAAACCCCCTGGTCCATGGAATAGTAACTAAAACTGAAACAAAAACTGAAACAGGAACAGTTCTTTGTTTTATTCCCAGAAGTTGACTTGGTTCACCAGATTAATAGCCCAGCAATAATACCGCTAGGTCATTGACTTCCCCAAAGTATATGTTCAAGGTAAGGCATCATAGAATCCCTACAGTGTGGAAGCAGGCCATTCAGCCACACCACCCCTCCAAAGAATATCCCATCCAGATCCACACCGCTAGCCTGCATGCCCCATGGCTAATCCATCCAACCTGCACTCCTGTGGGAGGAAACCAGAGCAACCCACACTGACACAGGGAGGATGCGCAAACACCACACAGACAGTAACCAGAGGTTGGAATCAAGGCTGGGTCCCTGCTGCTGCGAGTCAGCGGTGCTAACCACTGAGCTGCTGTGCCAACCAGCTTTACAGTTAAGTTCAGTGGTGAAATAAAGGAGAACTTCTTCACACAAAAACTAGTGGAGATCTGGAACTTCCCCTTTTGGAAAGTTCACTGAGATCGATTTGGAAGACGTGGGATGGGGGTGGTTGGGGGGGGGGAGGGGAGGTGGGGATGGGGAAGGGGTCGTGGGAGATGTGTGGAGGAGACTCAATTGGAAATTCCGAAATGAAGATGGTTCAACGTTCATTTGGAAACAGTTATGGGATCAAAGGGGGTGAATGGGGTGAGATACAAAATAGCCCTAATCAGTCAAGTAACTGGCACCTGCTAATGGAGTATATTTAAAAGTTTCAAAAGTCATTTGATCAGATGCCACACAAAAGGTTGATACACAAAATAAGGGTTCATGGAGTTGGGGCATAATGGATGGGGGATTAATTAGTAGGTGGGAAACACAAAATAGAGATACTCTGGGTATTTTCATGTTGGCAGGTTTGGGTTCCTATGCAGAACAATACGATGGATTCAGTCATTTGCATCGCCACGAATGACTTAGACAAAAAGACCATGAGTAAAATATGTAGTTTTGTTTTGCTTAATTCACTTGTGGGATGTGGGAGTTGCTGGCTGGGATGCATTATTGCCCGTTCCTAGTTGCCCTTGAGAATATAGTAGTGAGCTGCCTTCTTGAACTGCTGCAGTCCACCTAATGTGGGTTGAACCTTAGGGAAGGAATTCCAGTATTTTGACCCAGTGACAGTGAAAATAGGTGATATAATGTCCAAGTCAGGATGGTGAGTGGCTTGGAGGGGAACTTGAAAATGGTGCTGTTCCCATCGATCTGCTGCTTTTGTCCTCCCAGTTGGAAGTGGTCATGGGTTTGGAAAGTGCCAAGGATCTTTGGTGAATTTCTGCAGTGCATCTTGTAGATAGTGCACCCTGTTGCTATTGAGCATTGGTGGTTAAGGGAATGGATGTTTGTGGATTTTGTGCCAATCAAGTGGGCTGCTTTGTCCTCCGCTCCACGCTTGCAGCAATGCGCCGGCACCTAACCTCTCTACAGTCAGCCCTGCCTCAGCTGAGGGCCACACTCTCTCAGAATTGCAAAGGACTCACAACAAACAGTATTTCAATTCCATCTCAAACATCAAAAACTGTAAGTACAACAAACTTTTATCCACTCACCTCCATAACCAGCGCTCCTCAAATATTCCAGAAGCTTCCCCTGGCCTCGGAAACGCCATTAGCCATGCGGCTGACGCAGCTGCCACCCCCACGCTGAGTGATGATGTCACTTCCGCCCACATCATGGCCACTCCCACAGCCACTTCCGCCCCTCACATCATCGCTGATGCCACATGCTCAGTGACTTCCACCACCCCTACTGCCATGGTCACCACCACTTCCGCCTCCACCAGCGCCACTCACCTGCATTCTGCTGACACGCCCGCCACAGACCCCACTGTCACTATCCCCACACCCCAGAACCCCGAGGGCAACATTACCCCTGCTCATGCCTCCACCCCCATTCCCCCCACCATCACACCCACTCCAGGTACTGGCTCCGACCCCACTCCCAGCTCCACACCCGCACCAGATCATAGCTCCCTGCCCTGCCGAGTTTTCACCATCCCTCCAGACCTCCCACTCACTGAGGACGAACGATCAGTCCTCAGCAAAGGACTCACCTTCATCCCCCTCCGTCCACGCATCAATGAATTTAATACACGACGTGACATCGAACAATTCTTCCGTCGCCTCCGCCTCCGAGCTTACTTTCACAATCAGGACTCCCGCCCACCTTCCGAGGACCCCTTCGCCCACCTCCAACACACTGCATCCACCTGGACACCCCGCGCTGGCCTATTACCTGCCCTCGACCTCTTCATTTCCAACTGCCGCCGGGACATTAACCGCCTCAACCTGTCGTCCCCCCACCCCCACTCCAACCTCTCACCCTCACAACGTGCAGCCCTCCAATCCCTCTGCTCCAATCCCAACCTCACCATCAAGCCAGCGGATAAAGGGGGCGCAGTGGTAGTCTGGCGCACTGACCTCTACACCGCTGAAGCCAAACGCCAACTCGAGGACACCTCTTCCTACTGCTCCCTCGACCATGACCCCACCCCCCATCACCAAACCATCATCTCCCAGACCATACAGAACCTCATCACCTCAGGAGATCTCCCACCCACAGCTTCCAACCTCATAGTCCGGGAACCCCGCACTGCCCGGTTCTACCTCCTTCCCAAGATCCACAAGCCTGACCACCCTGGCCGACCCATTGTCTCAGCATGCTCCTGCCCCACTGAACTCATCTCTACCTACTTTGACACTGTCCTATCCCCCCTAGTCCAGGAACTCCCCACATACGTTCGAGACACCACCCACGCCCTCCACCTCCTCCAAGACTTCTGTTTCCCCGGCCCCCAACGCCTTATCTTCACCATGGATATCCAATCCCTCTACACCTCCATCCGCCATGACCAGGGCCTCCAAGCCCTCCGTTTTTTCCTCTCCAGACGTCCCCAACAGTACCCTTCCACTGACACTCTCATTCGTTTGGCCGAACTGGTCCTCACCCTTAACAATTTCTCCTTTGAATCCTCCCACTTCCTCCAGACCAAAGGCGTAGCCATGGGCACACATATGGGCCCCAGCTATGCCTGTCTCTTTGTTGGCTATGTAGAACAGTTGATCTTCCATAATTACACCGGCACCACTCCCCACCTCTTCCTCCGCTACATTGATGACTGCATTGGCGCCGCCTCGTGCTCCCGCGAGGAGGTTGAGCAATTCATCAACTTCACCAACACATTCCACCCTGACCTTAAATTTACCTGGACTATCTCTGACACCTCGCTCCCCTTCCTGGATCTCTCCATCTCCATTAGTGACGACCGACTTGACACTGACATTTTTTACAAACCCACTGACTCCCATAGCTACCTGGATTACACCTCTTCCCACCCTATCTCTTGCAAAAATGCCATCCCGTATTCCCAATTTCTCCGCCTCCGCCGTATCTGCTCCCAGGAGGACCAGTTCCACCATAGGACACACCAGATGGCCTCCTTTTTTAGAGACCGCAATTTCCCTTCCCATGTGGTTAAAGATGCTCTCCAACGCATCTCGTCCACATCCCGCACCTCCGCCCTCAGACCCCACCCCTCCAACCGTAACAAGGACAGAACGCCCCTGGTGCTCACCTTCTACCCTACAAACCTTCGCATCAACCAAATCATCCACCGACATTTCCGTCACTTCCAAAAAGACCCCACCACCAGGGATATATTTCCCTCCCCACCCCTTTCCGCCTTCCGTAAAGACCGTTCCCTCTGTGACTACCTGGTCAGGTCCACACCCCCCTACGACCCACCCTCCCATTCTGGCACTTTCCCCTGCCACCGCAGGAACTGTAAAACCTGTGCCCACACCTCCTCCCTCACATCTATCCAAGGCCCTAAAGGAGCCTTCCACATCCATCAAAGTTTCACCTGCACATCCACCAATATCATTTATTGTATCTGTTGCTCCCGATGTGGTCTCCTCTACATTGGGGAGACTGGGCACCTCCTAGCAGAGCGCTTTAGGGAACATCTCCGAGACACCCGCACCAATCATCCAAACCGCCCCGTGGCCCAACATTTCAACTCCCCCTCCCACTCTGCCGAGGACATGGAGGTCCTGGGCCTCCTTCACCGCCGCTCCCTCACCACCAGATGCCTGGAGGAAGAACGCCTCATCTTCCTCCTCGGAACACTTCAACCCCAGGGCATCAATGTGGACTTCAACACCTTCCTCATTTCCCCTTCCCCCACCTCATCCTAGTTTCAAACTTCCAGCTCAGTTACTGTCTCCTTGACTTGTCGAACCTGCCTATCTTCTTTTCCACCTATCCACTCCACCCTCTCCTCCTTGACCTATCACCTTCATCTCCTCCCCCACTCACCCATTGTACTCTATGCTACTCTCTCCCCACCCCCACCCTCCTCTAGCTTATCTCTCCATGCTTCAGGCTCACTGCCTTTATTCCTGATGAAGGGCTTTTGCCCGAAACGTTGATTTCGCTGCTCCTTGGATGCTGCCTGAACTGCTGTGCTCTTCCAGCACCACTAATCCAGTTTTTACCTTGTCCTGGATGGTGTCAAGCTTCTTGAATGTGAGTGGAAATTCATCCATCCAGGCAAGTGTGGAGCAAGTGCACTGGTGATGTTGTATAAGTGTCTGAAAGCGCTAATATTGAGAAGTGCCTGCAGTTCTACCAACTATGATGATGGACTGATGGGGAGTACAGTTTAGGGTCTCAAAGGACTTCAGTGAATTAATTCTATCCTCCAGCATGTGTTGAGCTTTGTCAGAAAACTGGAGAAGGCCTATTGACAAGAGAGCAAGAGGGCATTTTGAAATGGCAAATGACAAGAAGGTCAAACCCATTCCTATGGAGGTGCTGTGTAATGGAGCCACCCAGTCTGAGTTTTTTCTTTAAAATGTCACATTGACAGTTCTCAGTGAAGACAAAAGGACAAAGGCAATGAGAGTTGAGGAGTGTCAAAGAGTCATAGATTCTTAGAATCTTAGAGTCATGGAGTTCCTGTAGAACAGAGGCAAGCCCCTTGTCCCACATTGGTCCATGCCAACCAAAATGTCCATCCACACTAACCCCATTTCCCTGCATTTGGCCCATATCCTTCGAAGCCTTTCCTATCCATGTACAGATGAAGAATAAGTGTTAATGATAGGCACGAATACTAGAACATAGGTCAGCTCTACTGTAAGAAAACCCATGTAAACAAGAAATCGCAGAAGGTAGAAGGATCTAAAATAAAAATGGAGGACAGGTGTCATGACCTGAAGGCTGCCTCAGTGAAAACTGAAATGTCGTTCCTCTCACTGGCATTACACTTCACTGGAACAGTGCAACAGACCCAGGACAGAAATATCATCTCAGGAGCTCTGTAGTTTCCCTGCTGAGTTTCTCCAGGACATTCTGAATTTATTTCAGATCATCAGAATCTGTAGTACTTTTTGTTTTTGTGCGATCATGAAATGCTGGAAACACACAGCAGTTAAAGGCAGTGTCTGTGGAGAGAGATATTTGTTTTGTTTCAGTTTGCTGACCTTACATCAAAAGAGAAGAGAGCGGACACATTGAGCTCAGCTGCTGATTCCTTACCCAATTACCTCACTCGTATTGCTTGCTCTCTCATTCATTGTTACTGGCAAATTCAGTATTTGCAAGAATTTCCATCACTAATCTCAAGCTTTTAACACTGGCTGGATAGTGATCAACTCTAGATATTGGGTGAGACCAGGTCCAGACTTGTCTGAGAAGCAAGTGTGGAGCTAGTTGTTGAAGATAAAAAGGGATATGACAATACTGTATCGGGCAGCACAGTGCAAGAGGCCTGGGTTCAATTCCACTCTCAGCTGACTGTGTGAAGTTTGTACATTCTCCCCGTGTCTGCGTGGGTTTCCTCCAGATGCTCAGGTTTCTTCCAACAGTCCAAAGATAAACAGGTTAGATGGATTTGCCATGCTAAATTTCCTATAGTGTGCAGAGTTGTGTAGGCTTGGTGCATTAGCGTTACAGGGATAGCTGGGTGGCGGGCTCTTCAGAAAGTTGGTGTGGACTTAATGGGCCAATTGGCTTGCTTCCATACTGTCGGGATTCTCTAATGGAAAGAAAATTACTGTTGAGATAGACAATGTTTCAGTTAAATCAGACACAAGCAGCCAAATGGCTTATTTATGCTTCTGTTTCCTAAGATCATGAGATGCCAATCATGATTTTCTTCCAATTGTGAAGTGAACAATCCTGTACTGACCCACACTCAATCTAAATGCGCATTGTCATTCTCTCTAAACCTGTGCGGTATTGTGAGAGCAGAAAAATCCCTTGAATGCCCCACTGTACAGACTTGCTGTCAAACAGAGAGGTAAGCAGTTTTCTGAGTTTGCTTTCTTCAGTAGGTCACTCCCCTAAATCTGTCTTAGGATGGATTAAGAAATATCTCGAGAGATTTATGATCTCTGCGGCTTAAAGGTCAGACAAATGAAATCCCTGCTTACAGATCTTGTCACTTTTCCTCAAATATTGGCTGCCTGGCTGGCCTCTGGAGTTGTTACTCTCTGGTGGAAGAGTCATAGAGGTTAACAACACAGAACAAAATGCTCTTCAGCCCATCAACTCTCTGCCAGCCAAATGCAACCATCTAACTATTCTAATCCATTTTCCAGCACTTATCCCAAAGTCTTGTCTGCCTTGGCATAGCAAAGTGCACATCTCAATTTTTAAAAATGTTATGACAGTTTCTGCATCTCCCACCCATACAGGCAGTGAGTTTCAGATTCCTACCTCCCTCTGGGTTAAAATATTTTCCACAAATCCCCTCTACACCTTCTGTCCCTTACCTTAAATCTACCCCCTCCCCTGGTCACTAAACTCTCCAACAAGGGATAATTTTCTTCCTGTCGACCATATCTATGTCCCTCATATTTTATCCAACTCAATCATATCCTCCTTCAGTCTCCTCTGCTCTAAGGAAGGCAATCCCAGTCTGTCCAATCTCTCTTCGCAACTAAAATTCGCCAGCCCAGATAACATCCTGATAAATCTCCTCTCCAATGCCATCACATTCCTCACCTAATATGGATTCCAGAACTGCACAGTCTAGCTGTGGCCGAACCAACTTTTTATACAATTCCAGGATAACTTTCCTGTCTCTTAAACTCTATGTGTTGGCCAATAAAGGCAAGTATCCCAAATGCCTTCTTAATCAATTTATCCACCTGTCCTGCTACTTTAAGAGACCAGTGGATATGCACACCAAGGTCCCTCTGTTCCTCACTGCTTCCCAGGTTCTTACCATCCATCATGTGCTCCCTTGCCTTATTTGTCCTGCCCAAGTGCCATGTCTATTTGCAATGGGTTCCATTTGCCACTGACCAGCCCATCAGTTCCACCCATCATTCTGCAAGCAAAGGCTATCTTCCCCACTATTTACCACCCCACCAAAATTTGTGAACTTACTGATTAACCCTCCCATTTACAAGTCTAAATTGTTCATATGTACCATAAACAGCAAGGGCCCTAACACTGATCCCTATTAGTTTAGCTGTGCAAACTCTCTCTGCTCCATTTCCTACATTACGTTCCACAAACATTTCCTTGTCTGTAAAGCTCTTTCTTCCTTTGCTTCTCTATGAGACAGTGGGAGGATGGAATGGAGGTGTGTGTGTGAAGAAGTGTCTATGTGTGTATATGAGAGTGTGTGAGGGTGCAAGAGTTTGTGTCTGGTCTGTGTGTATGGGAATATGTGAGTGTATTTGTTTGAGAGTGTGTATGTCCGTGTTTGTCTGTGTGCCTGCAAGTGTATGTAAGTGAGTTTCTGTGTGTGGGAGTGTGTTTGTCAGTGAGGGAGTGTGGGTGTAAGTGAATGTCTGTGTATGTGAGGGAGTGAACGTCTGTGTGTGTGAGTGAGTATCTAAGTATTTGTATGAGAGTGAGTGAGTCTGAGTGTATGTACCTGTGTGTGTATATGGGAGTATGTGAGTGGATTTGTGCAGGAGTGTGTGAGTGTGTGATTGTGTGTGTCTGTGTCTGTGTGAATGCGAGTGTATGTGTGTGAATGTGATTGTGTGTGTGTCTGTGTAGGTGTGATTGTGAGTGACTTGTGTGTGAGTGTGTTTCCACGTGTGCGTTGTATACGCATACGAGGATGTGTGAAGTGGAAATGTGGCATACGTCACACCATTTAACCACAAGTATTTTGACACTAGTCTGAACATTTAGAGAGCGGAATTGAGAGCCCCCTGGCTTTGCAAACCTTACACATGACAAACTGCTCTTTTGGAGCGACATGTGCTTTGATTTTGTGTGAATCATTCTGACGGTTGCTCTCCCTATTGCAATGATGTCATTCTGACAACCGTCCAGAAATAGCTTCCTGAGCAATTAATAATAAAGACAGCTAATTCAGTAGGCACCTGCAACTCACAAAGGAAGAGTATTGTGGAGCTCACTCTAACAAAGCAAAAGGAAATTAAGTAATTTTATAGCTGATAATATTTTTGACACAACGTTACTGTTGTCATGGCTGAAACATAACAATTAAAATTGGCACAGTAAGCTCCCATACCCACAATGCATTAATAACTAGTTATGCAATAGCTGCAGAAGCTTAAGAGGCAGCTGGTCTTGGTAGAAAGGAACTCAGATCTGCAAATGATGACCTCATCCTTTTGTTGCCATCCCTTGACCTTTAAGATGGATCAGCTCATGAATCTCCCAAGATTTCTCAATTCATCCCAAGCCAGGATTGGGGAAATAACCAGCACCTCAGAAACAGTTTGCCTGTCCCTTTGCCAACAAGACTGCACGAATGTACATTCAAGGGACTTTTCCACTCTTATGGCCCTGGGAATATTTGTCTGGAAAATCATGCTGGGACAAAGAGAAGGTAAGGGACTTGACAGAGGTGATCATGCCTTGCTTCAAGTTTAATCTCCTCCAGGATATTGGTGATCTGTAGGCTTAGATGACACTATTGTCAGTTTCCCTCACATTGACATTAAGTTATCTTCATGACGATGTTAGAAACATATGGACACCCAATGGACACTCCCTCCTACTCCTGACCCCCCCAAAATATAGTATGGATTACTCAGCCCTGAATGAGAAACCTTCTCAAAACTGATATGTGCATTGTAAAAGCAACTATAGTCACGCTGTTCATTCACCTTCCTGATGGTCCCAATGTTGGTCTGATATAGTTTGTTAATATTATGACTGATTTCTATCTCACTGTCATTAACAGTAGCACTTTGTTGGTGCAATTATACAATAATTCATGTTTCATCAAAAACCCTTTATACTGCATCTGTATGCTACTGTCGATGTGCACTGACTACTGTCAGGCAAATATTTTCAGTATTTCAATATCAATTTCAAAAGGAAAATTTTCCAGTTCCAAAGCAATGCGATAAGGTAAAACCTTAAGTAAATGTAATACTGGTCTGATTAACAAACAGAAGCTAAGGCCATTCAGCCTCTGACAGTTTAGGAGATTGGCAAATGAAATGGCTGATGAAATTCAACGTGAGCAAATGCGAGGTCTTGCACTTTGGAAAAAAGAATACAGACACAGACTATTTCCTAAACAGTGAGAAAATTCATCAAGCCAAAGTACAAAGGGATCTGGGAGTGCTAGTCCAGGATTCTCAAAAGGTTAATTTGCAGGTTGAGTCCTTGATTAAGAAAGTGAATGTAATGTTGTCATTTATCTCAAGAGGGTTGGAACATAAAAGCAGCGATGTGCTTCTGAGACTTTATAAAGCTCTAGTTAGGCCTCATTTAGAATCCTGTGTCCAATTGTGGGCCCCACACCTCAGGAAGGACACACTGGCACTGGAGCGTGTCCAGTGGAGAATCACACGGATGATGCCTGGAATGGTAGGCCTAACAGACGATGAACTGCTGAGGATCTTGGCATTGTATTCATTAGAGTTTAGAAGGTTGAGGGGAGTTCTAATAGAAACTTACAAGATACTGCATGGCTTGGAAATGGTGGATGCTGAGAAGTTGTTTTTATTATGCAGGGAGACTAGGACCCGTGGGCACAGCCTTAGAATTAGAGGGGGGTCAATTTAGAACAGAAATGAGGAGACATTTCTTCAGCCAGAGAGTGGTGGGCCTGTTGAATTCATTGCCACATAGCGCAGTGGAGGCTGGGATGTTAAATGTCTTCAAGGCAGAGATTGGCAAATTCTTGATCTCGCAAAGAATTAAGGGCTACAAGGAGAGTGCGGGTAAGTGGGGTTGAAATGCCCAGAAAGCCATGATTAAATGGTGACGTGGACTCGATGGGCCGAATGGCCTTACTTCCACTCCTATGTCTTATGCACTTATGGTTTTTGCAAGGTTTGTGAAGGTTTGTAGCTCAGGTTGAGGTTTAGGGTGTAGGTTTGCTCGCTGATCTGTAGGTTTGATACCCAGACGTTTCATTACCTGGTTAGGTAACATCATCAGTGGCGACCTCCAAGTGAAGCGAAGCTGTTGTCTCCTGCTTTCTATTTATATCTTTCTCCTGGATGGGGTTCCTGGGGTTTGTGGTGATGTCAGAAAACGAACAGGAAATGACATCACCACAAACCCCAGGAACCCCATCCGGGAGAAAGATATAAATAGAAAGCAGGAGACAACAGCTTCGCTTCACTTGGAGGTCGCCACTGATGATGTTACCTAGCCAGGTAATGAAACGTCTGGATATCAAACCTACAGCTCAGCGAGCAAACCCACACTCTACACCCCTGCACTTATGGTCTTTTGGAAATATGTTCTCCTAATCAGTTAATCATGTCAATCTGTAACTCAACTCTCTGCTGACGTATAGAGTTATAGAGACGTACAGTGCAGAAACAGACCCTTCAGTCCAACGCGTTCATGCCAACCAAACATCCTAAATTAATCTTAGTCCCAGACTAAACCAGCACTAAACCCTTCCTATTCAAATACCCATACACATGCCTTTTAAATGTTGTAATTGTACCAGCCTCCACGCTCCCACTGGCAGCACATTTCATACATGCACCATCCTCTGCATGAACATGTTGCCCCTTAGGTCGCTTTTAAATCTTTCCCCTCTCATCTTAAACATATACCCTCCAGTTTTGGTCTCCCCTACCTCAGGAAAAATACTTTGTCTAATTACCCTATCCATGCCCCTCTTACTTTTTAAAATTTCTATAAGGTCACCCCTCGGCCTCCGACATTCCGGGGAAAACAGGCCCAGCCTGTTCGGCCTCCCCCTATAGCTCTAACCCTCTAATCCCAGCAACACTTTTGTAAATCTTTTCTGAACTCTTTCAAGTTTAACAATGTCTTTCCAGTGTAGTAAGTCCAGAATGTACTCAGTATTCCAAACGTGGCCTAACCAATGGCCTGTGCAGCTGCAACATGACATCCCAACTCCGATAGTCAATGCACTGACTAATAAAGGCAGCATACATTCTTCACTATCCTGTGTACCTGCAACTCCACTTTCAAGGAACTATACACCATACATCCTGGTCCTCTTGCCTCATATCCTTCTATCTCAGTCTTAAAGTTCAAATTAATCCAGCTTTCAACTCTGTTTGCACCTCCTGATTTTTAATCCTGAATTTGCTTTTTCTAATTCTCTCATGTTCTTCAGACTCTGATGGAAGTGTTGGATTTTATTGGAAAGGCTTTTGACCATTGATGTTTTGATCAATGCAATGATGTATTTGTGGACGACACCATTCATTACTTCCCCACAGATAATAGATGCAATACACTTTTGCTAGAATATATGGTCATTTACTTGCAGGGGAATTCCATGCAGGCGAAAAAATGTTCGATAGCGTGAGACTGTGGGATCAGTTCAGAAATCCCTTGTTTACCATGGGATGCTGTACTCGATAAGAATTGTGCTCATCAGAGAGTGTTACAATTATTGAATTCCAACTATAATCTGGGCTCGCAGATTAATGATCTGGAGGAAATGTGCAAATCCAGCCAGAGTTGCTGGGAGAATTCAAATTTAATTACTCATTAAGTCAAGAATAATTTGTTAGTCTATTTGACAATGAATGTAAAACTGCCCCGCTGTTGTAAACATGCATCAGACCATAAGGCATAGGAGCAGAATTGGGCCATTCTATCTTAGGCCATTCCCTCACTTCTTAAACAGGGCTGTTACATTAGCCATTTTCCAGTCCTCTGGGATCCTTCCTGCCTCCAGTGATTCCTGAAACACCAACTGTGCTTCTACAATCTCCTCAGTTATCTCCTTCAGAATTCTGGGTGTACTCCATTTGGTCTAGGTGATATATCCATCTTAAGACCTTCCAGCTTCAAGAACACTTTCTCCTCAGTGATTGCCACTACACTCACCTCTACCCCCTGACTCTTTTGAAGTTCTGGTATGCTGCTGGTGTCTTCCACTGTGATACAAAGTACCTGCACAGTTCCTCCACCATTTCTTTGTTCCCCATTACTACTTCTCCAGCCTCATTTCCCAGCCATCCAATGTCCATTCTTGCCTCTGTCTTACCTTTTAGGTATCTGAAAAATGTTGTAATCTTCTTTTAGGCTACCAGCTAGGTTATTCTCATATTCAGCTTTACCCCTTCTTGCTTTTTTAGTTTTCCTCTGCCGATTTTTCAAGGCTTCCCATTCATCTCCACTACATTGTATGCTTTTTAATTTCTTTTTATGCTGTCGCCGACTTCATTCATCCTTCCCTTAGTGTGTTTCTTCTTCCTTGGGATGGATTTCATTCAACAGCATAGAGAAGGCGGCATTTGGTATGCTTGCCTTTATTGGTCAGTGCATTGAGTATAGGAATTGAGAGGTCATTTTGCAGCTCTACCATTGATTCAGCCTCTTTTGGAGTATTATGTTCAATTCTCGTCTCCCTCTGATAGGAAGGATGTTGCAAAACTTGAAAGGGCTCAGAAAAGATTTACAAGGATGTTGCCAGAGTTGGAGGGTTTGAGCTATAGGGGGAGGCTGAATAGTTTGGGGTTATTTTCCTTGGCGTGTCAGAGGCTGAGGAGTGACCTTTTAGTGGTTTATAAAATCATGAGGGGCATGGATTTGGTAAATAGACAAGGTCTTTTCCCCAGGGTGGGGGAGTCCAGAACTAAAGGGCATAGCTTTAAGGTGAGAGGGGAAAGATATAAAAGGGACCTAACGGGTAACTTTTTCACACAGAGGATGGTGTGTGTATGTAATGAGCTGCCAGATAAAGTGGTGGAGGCTGGTGGCTGGTACAATTGCAACATTTAAAAGGCATCTGGGTGGGTATATGAATAGGAAGGGTTTGGAGGGATATGGGCCAACTGCTGGCAAATAGGACTAGATTAGTTTAGGATATCTAGTCGGCATGGATGAGTTTAACCAAAGGTCTGTTGCTGTGTTGTATAACTCTTTGACTACGACTCTATGATAAAACAAACCTGCATGAATGACACCACTAAATTCACTATCTCTCCACCACTGATGCTCAACAGCAGCTGTGTGTACCATTTACAAGATGCACTAGGACAGTACTTTCCAAAGCCACAACAACTACCATCTGGAAGCACACGGGCAGCAGATACATGGGAACATCACCACCTGTAAGCTCCTCTTCGAGTCACTCACCATCCTGACTTGGAAATTAATCGCCATACCTTCACTGTCATTGGGTCAAAATCCTGAAATTCCCTTTCTAAGGACATTGTGGGTTAAACTTGTTATAAATTCATTCATGGAATAAGGGCATCACTTGCTAGGGCAGCATTTATTGCCTATCCCTCATTGCCAAGAGGGCAAACCACAGTGCTAGGGGTCTGGAGTTACATGTAGGCCAGACCAGGCAACAATAGCAACCAGGCAACTGGCCTTCCCTAAAGGCCAGTTGGGATTTTTGAACAATCAGTTCATGGTCTCATTAGACCTTTATTTACAGATTTTTATGTTGCTTTATTCAATTCAAATTACAGTATTTGCCATGGTGAGATTTGAACCTGGGTGCTCAGAACATTACCTGGGTCTCTGGCTTAACAGACTTGTGATAATATTATGCCTCCCCTACCTATACCAAGTGGACTGCATTGGGTTCAAGAAAGCAGCTCAGCATCACCCTCTAAAGGGCAATTAGGAATGGGCAATCGATGGTGTTCCCAGCCATCGAGACCCACTTACCATAAATGAATTGCAAAAAGTGTATCATGACAGTGATCTTATGAATTTAACTCATGAGGAGACTGTCCTACCCTCACCACTGGTCAGAGGTGTATTGGAGGGATTTTGAATGTTATATTCAGCACATTTGGCTGAGTTATGAGGACACTTTCCATGGTCATCAGGTCCTAGAGAAGCACTTGACTCTGGAGAGTCGAGCTCAGAAGCAGGGACACTACCTACTGTACCACAAGACCTCTGCATAGTTGCTCCCAAATCCCTGCTGAAAGAAAGGCATATTGTGATCATGTATAATATCACATGGACTTCTGGTGGTGGAGAAAGCAATATCCCTATTACCTGCTCAAAGACAGTCAGCCACAGGCAATAAAAGCCAACAAATTTCACACCCAAAGAATGAATAACTAAAACTTTCAAAGTACTGCTTCAAATAACTCACTTTGTCTTTAGTGATAGCAGAAGGTTTTGATTACAAACTACCACTCACGTTTCCATCCTTCATCTTACGTATGGGGTGTGTGAGACTGTAAGGATCTTTAACTATACAGTTGCCTCTCTCGCAAGTCTCAACCAGAAGAGCAGAAAAATCCTGGGAATGTACATTTTTACAGACTCGTGGATAACCAGCAAGGTAAGCAGTATCTTTATTAGTTTTGCTTGCTTCTCTGATCAGGTGATTTCCCCCATCCTGTCTTGAGATGAACTCAGAGATTTCTGTGGTGATCCATCTTAAAGGTCAGCCTGACACCAGAATGATGAGATCAGTGTTTCGGGTTCCCGTTTGTTTTTCCTTATGATCAGTTACCCCTGAAAGTCTAATATGGGCCTATTCGAGGTGGGCCATGCTGGGATCTATGGCAGAATTGTGCAGGAAATTCACCAAGGCTTGTCTCGGCATCATAGCGACTCATTGAATCTGCGTTTCTGATGAGGCAGCAGCGAGTTATTAATGAAAGGGAGTTAGAGCATCTTAAATGCCTTAGTAATAACAAAACTTGCCTCATTAACTTTCAGGGTGCTTAGGGAGAGTCTAATGATGACCACGTATCCCTTGCCTCTTGGCATGATAAACCCACCTGGTTCACTTTAGGGAGGAAAACTTCCATCTTTACCCGGTCTGGCCTACATGCGACTCTGGATACACAGCAATGTGATTGCCTCTTAACTGCCCTCTGGGTAATTAGGGATGGGAAATTAATGCTGCCCAGCCAGCAGCCCCCTCATCTGTGCTGACCTGTTCTATGTTCTAAGGTTTGGGCAGACCATGTGGTTTTGCCTGTGGTTTTGTGACAAGGGATTTTTTTTACTAAGTCATGGTGACATTGTGTGTTTCGGATGAGGTTAAGTCGTGGAGAGATTTAAATCAGATAAGCTAATCAAGGTGTTATGTCATTTAGAACAGTTTTGAGGTTTGCATCAGAGCATTATGAGATTCATTTTAAGAAACAAGTTTGTGGTTGAGCTAAAAAAGTGTTGCAGGAAAAGCGCAGCAGGTCAGGCAGCATCCAAGGAGCAGGAGAATCGACGTTTCGGGCATAAGCCCTTCTTCAGGAATGAGGAAAGTGTGTCCAGCAGGCTAAGATAAAAGGTAGGGAGGAGGGACTTGGGGGAGGTGCATTGGGAATGCGATAGGTGGAAGGAGGTCAGGTGAGGGTGACAGGCCGGAGTGGGGTGGGGGTGGAGAGGTCAGGAAGAAGATTGCAGGTTAGGAAGGCGGTGCTGAGTTCGATGGATTTGACTGAGACAAGGTGGGGGGAGGGGAAATGAGGAAACTGGAGAAATCTGAGTTCATCCCTTGTGGTTGGAGGGTTCCTAGGTGGAAGATGAGGCGCTCTTCCTCCAACCATCGTGTTGCTATGGTCTGGCGATGGAGGAGTCCAAGGACCTGCATGTCCTTGGTGGAGTGGGAGGGGGAGTTGAAGTGTTGAGCTATGGGATGGTTGGGTTGGTTGGTCCGGGTGTCCCAGAGGTTTTCTCTGAAACGATCCGCAAGTAGGCGGCCTGTCTCCCCAATATAGAGGAGGCCACATCAGGTGCAGCAGATGCAATAAATGATGTGTGTGGAGGTGCAGGTGAATTTGTGGCAGATATGGAAGTATCCCTTGGGGCCTTGGAGGGAAGTAAGGGGGGAGGTGTGGGCGCAAGCTTTACATTTCTTGCTGTTGCAGGGGAAGGTGCCGAGAGTGGAGGTTGGGTTGGTGGGGGGTGTGGACCTGACGAGGGAGTCACGGAGGGAGTGGTCTTTTCGGAACGCTGATAGGGGAGGGAAGGGAAATATATCCCTGGTGGTGGGGTCCGTTTGGAGGTAGCAGAAATGACGGCGGATAATACGCTGTACATGGAGGTTAGTGCGGTGGTAGGTGAGGACCAGTGGGGTTCTGTCCTGGTGGCGGTTGGAGGGGCGGGGCTCAAGAGCGGAGGAGCGGGAAGTGGAAGAGATGCGGTGGAGGGCATTGTCGACCATGTCTGGGGGGAAATTGCGGTCCTTGAAGAAGGAGGCCATCTGGGTTGTGTGGTATTGGAATTGGTCCTCCTGGGAGCAGATGCGGCGGAGACGAAGGAATTGGGAATATGGGATGGCGTTTTTACAGGGGCAGGGTGGGAGGAGGTGTAGTCTAGGTAGCTGTGGGAGTCGGTCGGTTTATAGTAAATGTCCGTGTTGATTCGGTCGCCAGAGATAGAAATGGAAAGGTCTAGGAAGGGGAGGGAGGAGTCTGAGACGGTCCAGGTGAATTTGAGGTCAGGGTGGAAGGTGTTGGTAAAGTGGATGAACTGTTCAACCTCCTCGTGGGAGCACGAGGCAGCGCCGATACAGTCATTGATGTAGCGGAGGAAAAGGTGGGGGGTGGTGCCAGTGTAGCTGCAGAAGATGGACTGTTCCATATATCCTATGAAGAGGCAGGCATAGCTGGGGCCCATATGGGTGCCCATGGCTACTCGTTTGGTTTGGAGGAAGTGGGAGCATTGGTAAGAGAAGTTGTTCAGGGTGAGGACCAGTTCAGTCAGTCGAAGGAGGGTGTCAGTGGAAGGGTACTGGTTGGGTCGGCGGGAAAGGAAGAAGCGGAGGGCTTTGAGTCCTTCGTGATGTGGGATGGAGGTGTATAGGGACTGGATGTCCATGGTGAAGATAAGGCGTTGGGGACCGGGGAAGTGAAAATCATGGAGGAGGTGGAGGGCGTGGGTGGTGTGGTTGAGCTAAGCACTGTGTGTGTGCGATTATATTCTGTATAAAATCCTACAGTCCAAGAGCTATTGTAGAAACTTTTAATCAATCTGTCATGACACACCTCAGGAGTAGGCAGAACCTGAACCAAGGTTCAGAGGTAGGAATACTACCACTGCAACATAAGAGCATTGTGACGAGAGGAATGAATTAGGAATGACTTGCAGGTGAGAGTAACTGCCCTTGACATCAAGGCCAAGTTTGACCGAATGTGGCATCAAGGAGCCTGAAAAAAATTAGAGTCAATAGGAATCGAGGTAATCTTCGTGTTGATTGGGAGTCATAACAAGCACACAGGAAGATGTTTGTGGTTATTGGACATCTGTCAGCTCAGCTTCAAGACATCTCTGCTGGAGTTTCTCAAGGGAGTGTAGTAATCCCAACCATCTTCAGCTGCTTCAACAGTGACCTTCCCTTGACCATACGGTTAGAAATGGGGATGTTCGCCAATGATTGGGAAGATCCAATTCAAAAGCGAACTATGTGGTAAACGTAAAAACCCTTGGGAAAATTGATGTGCAGAGAGATCCATTGTTCCCTGAAAGTAGCAATGCAGGTCAGTCGAGTGGTCAAGAAGGCATGCTTTCTTTCATTGGACAGAGTATTGAGTACAAGAGTTGGCAGGTCATGTTACAGTTGTATAGGACTTTGGATCAGCCACATTTGGAATACTGCATACAGTTCTGGTTGCCACATTACCAGAAGGATGTGGATGTTCTGGAGAGGGTGCAGAGGAGGTTCCTGGGATGTTGCCTGGCACGGAGGGCAGTAGCTATTGAGGTTGAGTAGATTAAGATTATTTTCATTAGAATGAAAGAGGTTGAGGATGAACCTGATTGAGGCCTACAAAATTATGAGAGATAGAGACGGCATGGAGAGAAAGATTTTTTTTTCTCAGAGTGGGGGACTCAATTACCAAGGGTCATGAGTTCAAGGTGGGAGGGGAACAATTTAAGGGAGATATACGTGGAAAGTTCTTTACACTGAGGCTGGTGGGTGCCTGGAACACCTTGCTAGTGGAGGTGGTAGAGGCGGGCATGATAACGTAATTTAAGATGTCTCTAGACAGGTACCTGAATGGGCAGGGAGCAGAAGAGTACAGATCCTTAGAAAATAGGGGACAGTTTAGACAGAGGATCTGGATCAGCACAGGCTTGGAGGGCCGAAGGGCCTGTTCTTGTGTTGTAATTTTATTTGTTCTTTTGTTCTTTGTTGATTGCACAATGTTCAGCACCACTCACGATTCCTCAGATCCTGAAGCAGCAGGAACTGGACAATTAAGTTTCACAGTGACAATTTTCATGCTAAACAAGTGCCAGTCTGTGACCATCTCCAAGAAGTGAGAATCTAACCATTTCGCCTTGACATTCAATGACATTACCATCACTGAATCCACCACAATCAACATCCTGGGAAATAATATTTGACCAGAAACTGAACTGGAACAGGAATATGAATACTGCAGCTATAATAGCAGATTAAAGGCTAGGATAACTCAGCTCTTGACTTCCCATGGCTCTTCCACATCTACAAGGTACAAGTCAGGAGTGTGGTGGAACACCCGCCATTTATCTGGATGACGTGCTAATAACAGGGAATACCGAGAAAGACTACTTAGAGAACTTGGACATAGTCCTTGGACATTTCTCTTAGGAGGGAAAGACATGTTCTAGGTGTCCCAAGTGACCTACTTGTTTTACAGAGTTGACAAGGCTGGGTTACACACATTAGAAGATAAATTGAGGGAGCTCAAAGGTTCCTCCCTCCCACAACTGTACCTGAGCTGAGGTCTTTCCTTAGATTGGTGAAGAAATACAGAAAGTTCATACGTATCCTAGCCTCCATTCTGGCACCCCTCTATCTGCTGTTGAAAAAGGGGCAGCCTTGGAAATGGTCTTGTAGCCATGACATAGTCTTTAGAGCAGTGAAGAAGCAGCTGCCATTATCTAAAGTGTTGGCACACTCTGATCCCAAGTGCGATCTGCTTCTGATGTGCAATATCGCCCCACATGGTATCGGGGTAGTGTTGGCTCACAGATGGCCCAATGGAAAGGACTTTGGCTAATGCAGAGCGTACGCCCAGATAGCGAAGGAAAGTTTGGCGGTCATCCTTGGTGTGAGAAGGGTTCCTGAAGAAGTGCTTATGCCCGAAACTTCGAATCTCCTGCTCCTTGGATGCTGCCTGACCTGCTGCGCTTTTCTAGCAACACATTTTTCAGCTCTGATCTCCAGCATCTGCAGTCCTCACTTCCTCCCCGTGAGAAAGTTCCACCAATACCTTTACAGATTTAAATTTGTAAGAGTAACAGACCACTAACCCCTGTTAGGGCTACTCAAAGAGGACAAGGCTGAGGTGCCCATAGCTTCAGGTCGAATTCAGTGGTGGGCTCTCATCCTAAGTTGGAAGTATAAGTTGGAACACTGTCTGGGTTGGAAATGTGGATGCATTGAGCTGCCTCCTAATGGCAGATACACCACTGTTGGTACCACTGGAAGAGCTCATTCTCATTTTAAACTTTCTGGAAAACCTTCCAGTCACTGTGAACAATATCAGACTGTGGATACAAAAAAAATCCAGGTGGCACAGTGGTTAGCACTGCTGCCTCACTGCACCAGAGACCTGGGTTCAATTCCCGCCTCAGGCAATTGTTTGTGCGGAGTTTGTACATTCTCCCTGTATCTGCGTTGGTTTCCTCCCACAGTCCAAAAATGTGCAGGTTAGGTAAATTGGCCATGCCAAATTGCACGTAGTATTAGGTGAAGAGGGAATGCGTCTGGGTGGGTTGCTTTTCAGAGGGTCGGTGTGGACTTTTTGGGCTGAAGGGCCTGTTCCACACTGTAAGTAATATAATCTAATCCCATCCTGGCAAAACTTAAACAGCTGGTAGCGATGGGGAAACAAAAGGGCTGTCACAGCCAGGATTGAAACCTTTCAGGATCCAGTGAGAACAGATCACTATGGAGGACAGAATATTTCCTTTATTGGTCAGAGTATTGTGTACAGGAGTTGGGAGGTCATGTTGCAGCTGTGCAGGACATTGGTTAGGCCACTGTTGGAATATTGCGTACAATTCTGGTCTCCTTCCTATCAGAAAGATGTTGTGAAACTTGAAAGGGTTCAGAAAAGATTTACAAGGATGTTGCCAGGATTGGAGGATTTGAGCTACAGGGAGAGGCTGAACAGGCTGGGGCTGTTTTCCCTGGAGCGTCGGAGGCTAAGGGGTGATCTTATAGACGTTTACAAAATTATGAGGGGCATGGATAGGATAAATAGACAAAATAGACAAAGTCTTTTCCCTAGGGTTGGGGAGTCCAGAACTTGAGAGCATAGGTTTAGGGTGAGAGGGGAAAGATATAAAAGAGACCTAAGGGGCAACGTTTTCACACAGAGGGTGGTATGTGTATGGAATGAGCTGCCAGAGGATGTGGTGGAGTCTGGTACAATTGCAACATTTAAGAGGCATTTGGGTGGGTATATGAATAGGAAGGGTTTGGAGGGATATGGGCCGGGTGCTGGCAGGTAGGATTAGATTGGGTTGGGATATCTGGTCAGCATGGACAGGTTGGACCGAAGGGTCTGTTTCTATGCTGTACATCTCTATGACTATTATTATGGGGAGCAAGCGCGATTGTCTCCTGACCAAAGATCTCTGCCAGATTCTGGCTGAACTCCATCCGGGCCATCCAGGGGTTTCCAAAATGAAGGTGTTGGTGAGAAGTTATGTCTGGGTGGCCAAGATTGGATGCACCCATAGCCGCGTTGGTGGGGAAGTACCCAGAGTGCCAACAAGGATAAATAATTACCGCCAGCAGCTCCCCCACCTTCGTGGGAATGGCCAGGAAAACGCTGAATTCAGTTAAACATTGACTCTGCCAGCTCTTTCACGGGCTCAGTGTTCTTAGTCATTATAGATGCCCACTCAAAATGTTTGGACATCAAACATGGGGATAGCGATAGAAAAGCTGTGTGCATCTTTTGCAACACATGGGCTCCTAGAAGTGTTGATCACAGATAAAAGGCCATCAGCAATGGCTTTCAGCACATAAGGACAGCTCTACAACATCAGTCATCAAATGGTCTGGCAGAAAGACCTGGCTAAACTTGGGAGGCAGGCCTAAAGAAACAGCCTACAGCTTCACTTGGTATCAAACTGTTCCGGTTCCTATTCGATTGCTGGGCCACCCCTCACAAAACTACAGGGTGTTGTTAACAGGGGAAAAACTCTGTACTGAGCTAAATCTGAACAGGGGAGGGTGAAATAGCATCAGGAATGCCAATGCCACACACAACACTTCAGGGGAGACAGGTTTGTGCCGAAACTGTGGGAATGGCCCTGCATGGGTAAAGGAGACGGTCAACGCAAGGTCATGTCCCGTGACGTGAAAGGTTCGGGTAGGTGAGGCGGTCCTGAACAAGCACGTGGACCACTCCAAAGCTGCAAACATGCAAACGGGGCAGGAACAGATCGTACCTAGCCCCTCAGAGCAGTCAGAAAGGCTTTCAGAACCAATGGGAGCTCCCCCTCTGTCCAATGTTGAAGAAACCTTGGATTCTGAGATGGACATGGTGGATGTCAATGCCTTTACTTCCGAAGGGAGAAGATGATATTCTTCTGAGACGCTCCGGGCACAAGCAGTGGGTGACAGTCCGGTGCATACTGCCCATGTCCAAGGCTGAGTTGGAGGAACCAGACCCGCTGAGGAAATGCCTCAGTGGAGGCTACAAGTTAAAGAGCAGGTCTATGCCCTCGGACTCAGAGAGGGAGGAAGGTTGTGATTGTAACGAGGTCAGCTAAGTGGATCTCATAGAATCTGCATTCCCTGACTGGGGCTGTCAAACTTGTCCAATCAGGGAGGCCTGCCAGAGGTTCTGTTTACCCTGAGAGCTGCCTCTGAGGGAGCTGGATCAGTGTCAAGGACTCTCCATGTATAAATAAAGGGTGTCTTGGTGATGGGGTACCGGCCTCTGTGGAGTAATGTCAGGTGGGTCATGTGTGGAATGAACTGCCAGAGGAAGTGGTGAATGCAGGTACAGATACAATATTTAAAAGACATTTATAGAACATAGAACGTAGAACAATACAGCACAGAACAGGCCCTTCGGCCCACGATGTTGTGCCGAACATTTATCCTCGCTTAAGCACCTATCCATGTACCTATCCAACTGCTGCTTAAAGGTCACCAATGATTCTGACTCTGCCACTCCCACAGGCAGCGCATTCCATGCCCCCACCAATCTCTGGGTAAAGAACCTATCCCTGACATCCCCCCTATACCTTCCAACCCTTCACCTTAAATTTGGACAGGTACATGAAGAGGAAATGTTTGGAGGGATATGCGCCAAATGCAGGAAAGTGGTTCTAGCTTAGGTTGGGAAACTTGATCAGCATGGTCGAAGGGTTTGTTTCCTTGCTGTATGACTCTATAAGTAAAGGAAAGAAAACTCTATGCCAGTATAGAACAAGTGCTGAACTGTCAGAGAATAAATATAAGCACAGCTCTGTCTGCCTTCTAAGTCAATGTATAAAGATCCCATGGCACAGCTTGGAAGAAAAGCAGCAATCTTGTCCCTGAAGTCTTGGCCATTTATCCCTCCACCCTGGAGGTTCCCTGCCTCTATTCCTGATGAAGGGCTTTTGCCCGAAACGTTGATTTTCCTGCTCCTCGGATGCTGCCTGACCTGCTGTGCTTTGCCAGCACCACTCTGATCTAAATTATGTATCTTAAAATCAACACTATTAAAAACAAGTCCTCCCTTAGCATTTGTGGGAGTATTCTCTACCTCAACTGACCATTAGGATATCTCCCTGACCACATTAGCTGCCTTTCAAGAAGTATGTTTTGAGCTGGGAAACATGTTTTGACACACTTTGATGGCTATAGGGATAAGTTCTTCACTTTCTTTCTTTAAGATGCTTACTACTATCACACAAGCCCTCACAACTTTACAACAGATTATTCCGTGCCCACCATTTGCACTGGATATAGTGGCAAGTTCCTCTCCAAGCCACCAATCATTCCGACCTGGAATTACATTGCCAATCTGTCATTGATGTCAACAGTGATCCTCCAGCTCACACAGTATTTTGCCTTGACTCCTCATCAGTACTGTGAGTCTACCTACACCAAATTGGCCAAGAATCACTCCAACTTCTTCTCAAGGGCAACTAGGTAGGGGTAATCAAATGCTGGACCAGCCTGCAACAGTTGCATCCCACGAATGAAAAAAAAAACTTCTAGCTTTCTCTTCACCTGCCAAACTTACTTCAAATGGAAATTCTGATCTCCATCTGCTTGCCGGCTATCCCCTCAGCTATTTTATTTCACTGTTATTAAGTGTAAGGGAGTTCCAAAACTGACAAGGGTAGGAGATGGGATGACACGAGACAAGAAGCAGCGCTGTAAAACATTTTGGGATCAGGTTATGAATGTTGCTATATAAATGCAAATTAAATATTCCTATTCTCTGTCTAATCTTCCCTCTGTTAGCCTTCTGCTATAGCTTTCAATGATATTTCCAAAATGGATTCCCAAAACTCTGCTGTCCTTAACTTGCATAAGTCCCATCCCATTCACATACCATCCCTGAGGTTACTGATTTACAATGGCTCACTGTCCAGTGCTTCCTCAATATTAACACACTCATCCTTGTTCATAAATCACACAAAGAGATTACCCCTACCCATTTTTGTAACTTTCTCCAGCCCCATATCTCTCTGCATCACTGAAATATCTACATCCCTCCAATCCCTCTCATAGAATCATAGTCATAGAGAATTACAACACAAAAACAGACCCTTCGGTACAACTCGTCCATGCCAACCAGATATCCTAAATTAATTTATGCAGAATCCCTGCAGTGTGGAGACAGGCCCTTTGGCCCAGCAAGTTCACACCGACCCTCCCAAGACTATCCCACCCAGACCCATTCCCCTATTGCACTACGTTTTACCTAGTTCCCTTCGTCAGCACTTGGCCCATATCCCTCCAAAACTTTCCTGTTCATATACCCAAATGCATCAGTCTCCACCACTTCCTCTGGCAGAGCCTTTTGCCCCAAATTTAATTTCTCCTTTATCGTAAGACACCTCTTCAGCCTACTCAGCCCCAAATTCTGGAATTCATTACTGAAACCTCTTCCCGTTTCTACCACCATGTTCCTTTAAGCACTGCCTAAAGCCTATCTCTGAGCATATCCTTTCATCAACTTGGCTAAACCTCAGGTGACACAGTATCTATGTTCCTTTCATGACACCCCCATTCCACAACGTTTCAATGTATTAACAGCGCTACGTCAATGCAATTGTTGTTGCTCATCGGTGAAGTGTCAGGTTAATCATTGTCATGAAGTCTGTATGGTTTAAGGTGGCTCAAGGAGTCCTTGAAAGTTGCTTCTTAAATCTTCATATGCTTAGAGAATTTGACGACAACAGATAAAAAAGCGTTCTGTTGAGATTTAATATTGCTGGAAAATTTTTAAAGTTTTGGTGTAAGAAAAATCCAAGGCAGGGAAGGTTGAAAATTACGTCTTCTAGGTGAAAATCTGGGGAATATTAAGCAAAAGTGATGCTTAAAAGAAGTAGAAATTTTAGCAAAAAAAACCTAAAATTCCTTCAATCTTTCCATTATAATGAAGTACACAAATTGAAATTTGCGATGGAGTGATTTTATATTCCATTTCCCTTGCAATAAAGTGCCACAAATTTGCCTTAAGCTGAACACTGAATATGGGTAGAATTGCCAGTCCATCAAAGATGTACTCAATTTTGGAACATGGGATGGCATTAATCAAGGATTGCAGAAATACAGATTAATTAGTGTTGCTCAGGTTGGATTTATGGCAGACTGGTTTTTTTCTTGAGAAAGCTTATATTCATCGGATGGCACAGTGGCTCGGTGGTTAGCACCAGGGTTCCAGGTTCGATTCCAACCTCGGGTGACTGTCTGTGTGGAACTTGCACGTTCTCTGTGTCTGCGTGGGTTTCCTCCGGCTGCTCCAGTTTCCTCCCACAGTCCAAAGATGTGCAGGTTAGGTGAATTGGCCATGCTGAATTGCCCATAGTGTTAGGTACATTAGTCAGAGGCAACTGGGTCTGGTTGGGTTACTCTTTGGAGGGGCGGTGTGGACTGGTTGAGCTGAAGGGCCTGTTTTCACACTGTAGGGAATCTAATCTAATTAAAGAATTGGCAAGAAAGATGGATTTTAAAACTGTGGTGAAAATAATTTAACCAGATCTTCATTTGAGTAATGGTAAGCTTCTTCATTAATGAAAACCGTTAAAGTCCGCCAAAGGTGAAAGCTGACAGATTTGATGAAACTGCGCAAGCGTGAACAAAGAAATGGTTAGCAAGTATGAGCAAAAGTAAAAGCAACTTTCTCAAAATGCAAAGATGTGGTGAATCATGTTCCACAGGAAGGTTTATTTGGAACTTGCATATTTGCTAGACAAATTAGTGATAGCAAAGATTTTAAAGCTAAATTGGACCTTGCTGAGACTGGATATCTGAAGTACTGTGGCCAATTTTGACCTCCTTATTTGAAAAGGTCTTCCTTTCTTAGAAGCTGCTGAGAGAGGAAATTCATTTAACTTATTTCTTGATGAAAGTCTTATGAAGAAAGGAAGTGTGGCACGAACCAGGGAGTGGCGAAGGGAACGGTGCTTACAGAAGGTAGAGAGGGCTGGGGAGGGGAAGGTGTTCTGGGTAGTGGGGTCTAATTGAAGTTGGTGGAATTGATTGAGGATGATACGTTGGATGCAGAGGATGGTACCTTCCCTGTAGCCAAAAAAGATGCAACTCCTGTCTGTACACCACTTCCCTCCCCTCCATTTAGGACCCCAAACAGTCCTTCCAGACAGAAGTTCACCTGCATCTCCTCTAACCCAGTCTGCTGCAGCCGGTGCTCCCAATGTAGTCTTCTCTCCATTGGAGAGACCCAATGTAGACCAGGTGACCACTTCACCAAGCATCTCAGCCAGGCCCAAAACAGCCAACCTGACCTCCCAGTCACCGCCCATTTCAATTCCCCATCCCATTCCGTCTCCAACACGTCCATCCTCGACCTCCTCCATTGCCACAGTGAATCTGACCACAAATTGGAGGAACAACACCTTTTCTTCCACCTGGGCAGCCAAAGCCTAGAGGACTTAAAAGACCCTTCTGTCCAACTTGTTCATGCCAACCAAATATCCTAAATTAAACCAGCCCCATTTACCAGCATTTGGCCCATATCCCTCTAAACCCTTCCTATTCATATACCCATCCAGGTGCCTTTGAAATGTTGTATTTGTACCAGCCTCCACCACTTCCTCTGGCAGCTCATTCCATACATGAACCATCCTCTGCGTGAAAATGTTGCTCCTTAGGTCCCTTTCAAATCTTTCCCCTCTCACCTTAAACCTATGCCCTCTAGTTTTAGACTCCCTTACCTTGGACAAAAAAGGTCATTGCATTTCACCCTCTCTCTGTCCCTCATGATTTTATAAACCTCTATAAGGTTACCTCTCAACATCCGATGTTCTGGGAAAATAGCCCCAGACTGTTCAGTCTCTCCCTGTAGCTCAAACCCTCCAATCTTGGCAACATTTTCGTAAATTTTTCTGCACCTTTCAAGTTTACCAGCATCTTTCCTATAGCGGGGAGACCAGAATTGAATGTCTAAAGTGTCCTAACAAATGTCCTGTACAGATGCAACATGACATCCTAACTCTTATACTCAATGCATTGACTAATAAAGGCAAGCGTACCAAATGCCTCATTCACTATCCTATCTACTTGCGACTCCACTTTCAAGGAACTATGAACCTGCACTCCAAGGTCTCTTTGTTCAGCAACACTCCTCAGGACATTACCCATAAGTACATAAGTCCTGCCCTGGTTTGCCTTTCCAAAATGCAGCACCACACATTTACCTAAATTAAACTGCATCTTCCACTCCTCGGCCCATTGGCCCATCTGATCAAGATCCTGTTGTGTTCTGACATGTTAACTCTTTGTGAACACAATCCAATTTTTACACTGGGTTTCTTTAACTTCACGAGGGGGAAAACGCCTTTCTTCCTTCACTGCGCCCAAAGGTCCTATTCCTTTGTCCACCTCTTCCAGCTCCTGAGTGACATTACACACTGACTTGGTCTCACTGACAGAGTTAGAAAAATTGGAGGAGGGCAATCAACAACATTGCAAGGTTACTGGCCTTGTCTTGCCAATAACAATTCCAGCTGTTCTCTACTCACAGATTTCTGCTTGACAAGTTTTGATTTTGGCTAAATCAGGGAAGAAGACAGTTTCAGAATCGGTTTCAATATCATTATTGGTTGTCCATTCACAATACCCGCAGCTTTTTTCTTGGGTAATACGTGACAACGGGGCCATTGAATTCCTGTTGGCAATAGTGTTTTACCCTGCAGCTCTTTAACCAGTTCCTGTAGCTGTTTTTTTTTCTTTATCCAACTGTAAAGCACACAAGTGATTACCACAAGCTAACTTTTTTCCAGACTATTTCTAACCCGTTCCTTTCATAATCTCATTTGAAAGCCTATCAAGGGTACATTCATGATTATCATCGCATTTTTCTATAATTTCTGGTACAGCCCCTGTTGTGATGATTCCAACTTTTCCATCAAACTATCCATCAGTCACCTTTTAGGATGTTCCAGTGACATTATAACTTCAGTCAAAGATTGGTGCCTCCCTCAGCTTCTCAAATGTGAGTCCAACTAAACCCCGGCTTCTGTGAACAAGCACAACTCTGACACCAATTGTTCACGTTAGGATGTTCATACCTAATATAGGCAGTCTCAATTTGTAAGTCACTTTCTGATAGGTTATTGAGAAACAGTGAATTGGAGAAAGAAAATGTACAATGGTGACAATTATTGATGATTCATTTAAACCAGATGACAAATAGGCTGCTGGTGTGGAACATTTCATCTTGTTAAAGTGGAGAGAGAGAGAGAGAGAGAGAGAGAGAGAGAGAGAGAAAGAGAGCCTGATGACTAGCCAATTTGTGAGGGAGTTCTTCCCTGGGTCTTCTTTCTTTTCTTCTGGTCCGTCTTCCACCTGCCTGATGAGGAGAATTAGATGAGCATTGCGCTCTGGGATTCCCTTAGCTTGAGCACTTACTGTTATATCATATTTCTCGGGCCCGGTAGCTTGTATTGTGCCAACTGATTGTCTGAATCTTTTTTGCCAATAGCTATGGGGCAGTCACTCATAACATTGGGTGATTGTTGTCCCCTTGCCCCACCTCCCCCTTGAAGTCTGAATAAAAATCAAAAGAACCGTGGATGCTGAGAATCAGAAATAAAGCAGAAATTGCTGGAAAATTTCAGTTCTGAGGAAGGGTCACTTGATCCAAAATGTTTCTCTCCATCGATGCTGCCAGACCTGCTGAGTTTTCAGGCAATTTCCATTTTTGTTGCTGATTTCCAGCCTCTGCAGCTCTTTCAGATGTTATTTAGCATTTAACTCACAGCCAGATCTCTTCCATGTCTTCCTTGAAGACATTCTGCTCCTCTTTCTGACAGGATTTCTGTTCTAATTTGTTTTCTTGTCCACTGTCACTAATTTCTCAGATACTCCTGGTGATTGATTGGGTATTTGCTAAAACTCATTTCCAAAGCCACTTCACATTCTTCAGTGATTGTCTCCAGTTCAGACTTCACCCCACTCAGGTTTTGTCCTGTGTATTTTGAATCCACCCCAAGATGACAGGTAGCTCCGTGATGGTTAATGGTCCACAGAAAGCTGTTCTCGCCACTATCTGAGATTCACACTCAGTGCCAGGCGGTGTCAGATCCTCGCTCCAACAACATCACATCATGCAGGGTCAGGGCTGCACCACACCCCAGTTCCACTTCATTGGCCGTGCTAGGAAGAGATGTTTTCTTTTCTTTTCAGGAATCAAGGCCCATAAGATGCAACAACTCTGAGATACCCATGGCCCTCTGGAACCTTCCTCCTCTCCAGAACTTTCCTTCCCCCTCCCCTTCCCTCTAGCTCCATCCCCTCCCCCAACCCCACCCCCTGTCGGGTATTCACCATCCCTCCTGACCTTCTGCTCTCACTCAACAAAGGGCTCAGCTTTATCCCTCTGCATCCCCAACTTAATGACCTTTGGGCATGACATGACTTCGAACTGTTCTTCCATCATGTCCGCCTCCATGCCCATTTCTTTGGACAAGAGTCCCTTAGCCATCCCATAGACTCCTTCGCCTTGCTCCCTACAACTGGACCCCTCTCTCTGGTGTTTTACTTGCACTCAACCTTCATTGAGAACTGTCGATGTGACATTGGTCACCTCAATTTCTCTGCCCCCTTCACCCAATCCAACCTGTCTCCCCCAAACTGACTGCACTCCGTGCTCTCAGATCCAACCCTACCTTTGTTATTATGCCTGCTGATAAGGGTGGTGCTATTGTAGTCTGGCAGACTAACCTCTACATTGAGGAGGCTGAGTGCCAGCTCTTAAGTACCTCCTCCTATCTCCCCCGGACCATGACCCCACCATAAACATCCAGCCATTGTGTCCACTACATCACTAAGCTCATTAAAAATAAACTTCTGACGAAGGGTTACTGGACTTGAAGCATTAACTATGACTTCTCTCCACAGATGCTGCCAGACTATGTTAGATGAGCAAATTAGACCAAAGAGAGCGAATGGATGTTATGTACCTGGACTTCAAGAAGGCCTTTGACAACATGCTTCACAGTATGCTGCTGAATAAGTTAAGGGCCTTTAGTGTTAGAGGCAAGGTGTTAGCACAGATAGGAGCTTGGCTGTCTGGCAGAAAGCAGAGACTGAGGATAAAAGGGTCCTTCTCAGGATGGCAGCCGGTGACAAGTGGTGTTCCGCAAGGGTCACTGTCAGGACCATAACTTTTCACTTTATACATTAACAACCTAGATGAAGGAACTGAGGGCATTCTGGCTACATTTGCAGATGATACAAAGATAGGGAGAGGGACAGGTAGCATTGAGGAGGTGGGGAGACTGCAGAAGGATTTAGACAGGTTAGGAGAGTGGGCAAAGAAGTGGCAGATGGAATATAATGTGGGAAAGTGTGAGGTCAGGTACTTTGATCGGAAGAATAGAGGCATGGACTATTTTTTTAAATGGGGAGAAAATTCAGAATTCTGAAGTGTAAAGAGACTTGAAAGTTTTAGTCCAGGATTCTCTCAATCTTAGTAAAGTTGCAGGTTGAGTCAGTAGTTAGAAAGGCAAATGCCTTTATTTTGAGAGGACTTGAATATAAAAGCAGGGATGTAAGTCTGAGGCTCTATAAGGCTGTAGTCAGACCACATTTGGAGTATTGTGTGCAGTTTTGGGACCCCACATCTCAGGAAGGATGTACTGGCCCTGGAGCATGTTCAGAGGAGGTTCATGAGAATGGTCCCAGGAATGAAAAGCTTAATGTATGAGGAACGTTTGAGAATTCTGGTTTATACTCGATGGAGTTTGGAAGGATGAGGGAGGATCTAATTAAAACATGCCAGAATATTGAATGACCTGGACAGAGTGGATGTTGGAAAGATGTTTCCATTTGTAGGAGAGACAAGGAGCTGAGGGCACAGCCTTAGAGTAAAGGGAAGAGCTTTTTGAACGGAGGTAATGAGAAATGTCTTCAGCCAGAGCATGGTGAATCTATGGCATTCACTGCTACAGAAGGCTGTGGAGGCCAGGTCATTTAGTATATTTCAGATTGTGATAGATAGGTTCTTGAGTATCAAGGAGATCTAGGGCTATGTGGAGAAAGCAGGAGAATGGGGTTGAGAAACTTATCAGCCATGATTGAATGGCAGAGTAGACTTGATGGGCTGAATGGCCTAATTTCTGCTCCTTTATCTTGTGGTCTTATGACCTTCTGAGCTTCGCAAGTTTCCATTTGAAGGTTAATTTACATTTCTTTGGAGAACAAGACCTGCTTATTTTCAAATAAAAACAAGGCATTTATAGTAAGAATACATTCAGCACCAGGTGATTTATTGACTCGAGTTCAATGCACATCGAGACATTGACATTTTTCAGAATTATTTCCATGTTAGAAGTTTGGCAGTGTATTACTGCTGTAATGGCTGTTAAATTATAACTCATGTTACATAGTAAATACGTGGAGAATTCCGTTTTTAAGGGACCCCAATATTCAACAACAACAAGTAATCAGGAAAGCAAATCATCGATCATAGAATCCATCCAGTATGGAAACAGGCCAATTAGCCCAACAAGTCCACACCAACCCTTTAGAGAGTATCCATTCCCCTGCATTCCCCCTAATCCACACAACCGTGAACACTATGGGACAATTCAGCATGGCCAACCCACCTAACTTTGGATTGTGGGAGGAAACCGGAGCACTTGGAGGAAACACAGGCAGACACAGGGAGAATGTGCAAGCTCCACACAGACAGCCACCCGAGGGTGGAATCAAACCCAGGTCCCTGACTCTCTGAGGCAGCAGTGCTAACCACTGAGCCACCATGTTTTGTTTTGTTGTGAGAGGAATTGAATGCAAGAGTTATGTTTCAGTTATATAGGGCATTGGTAATACTGCATCTGGAGTACTGAGTACAGTACTGGTCAGCATACTTACAGAAGGATGTTAATGTGTTGGAAGCTGTTCAGAGAAGGTTTATTATAGACTCGTATCTGGAGTGAGTGGATTGCCTTCTGAGGAAAGGCTGGACAGGCTAGGCCAGTGTCCCCTGGGTTTCAGAAGAGTCGGAGGTGATTTAATTGAAACATAAGATTCCGAGAGGGCTTGACCAGGTGGATGTTGAAAAGTTGTTTCCCCTTGAGAGAGAATCACAGTTTAAAAATAAGGGATCGACCAATTAAGACAGAAGTCCAGAAAAACGTTTTTTCTCTCAGATGATCTCTGAGTGTTTTGAATTCCCTTATTTATAAGGCAGTGGATGCATATCCTTTATTTTATAGTTTTATTCATTCTTGGGATGTGAGTGTCGCTGGCTGGGCCCAGCATTTATTGCCCAACCCTAGTTGCCCTGGATTAGGTGGTGATAAATTGCCTTCTTGTCCGCTGCAGTCCACCTGTTGTGGGTTGACCCATAATGCACATAGGAGGGAATTCCAGGATTCCGACCCAGTGAAAATTACTTGTTGTTCTTGTTTGAATGTAGAAATCTAAAGTGAAAATTCAGAGCCAGTAGCAATTTTGATAAAGGTAATGAACATTGCTCTTCTGTAGATACCCTCGACCATTCACCAGTAGGCAGGCCCCAGACAAAACAAAGATAAAGGAGGGTTTGCAGCAACCTCAAGCAACCCATAACCAGTATTATATGTTGGCAGAGGTGGGAAATTCCACTGGATGCCATTGGTGGTCAGCCACAACAATGTCTCAGTTAGACAATAGTTGGCTAAAGGACAGAGAGAGTAAAATGATTTTTGAACAGAGAAGGCACAAGGAATTGGGATCATGACTCAGGGCAGGATAACAACAACTGATATTCCAAGGAATGATGGCAACTAGAGGAAACACTTGTTTTTTCTTTGAATTGTTATAGAGTCATTGATTAGATGGCATGGAAAAAGACCCTTTGGTCCAACCAATCCATGCTGACTAGGTTCCCCAACTAAATTAGTCACACTCGCCTGCCTCTGGCCCGTATTCCTGCTGGATGCTTTGGAGAGGGTGCAGAGAAGATTCACCAGGATGTTGCCTGGAATGAAGGGCACTAGCTATGAAGAGAGGTTGAGTAGATTAGGATTATTTTCATTAGAAAGATGGAGGTTGAGTGCAGACCTGATTGAGGTGAACAAAATCATGTGAGGTATAGACAGGGAGGACAGCACGAAGCTTATTCGCAGGGTGGGGGACTCAGTTACTAGGGGTCATGAATTCAAGGTGAGAGGGGAAAAGTTTAAGGGTAATATGCGTGGAAAGTTATTTACACAGAGAATGGCGGGTACCTGGAATACGTTGCCAGCGGAGGTGGTAGAGGTGGACATGATAGCTTCATTTAAGATGTATCTAGTGTGGGAAAAGATCTGCCACCCTGCCTACCCACAGCATGGCCACACAGAACACAGAAAAGCAAGCCTGTCCAAACCATACAAGAAGCACCCAGAATGACCAAACCGGCTGACAAGGGAAACCAGACATGACCTTAGTCACTCGCAGACCAGGAAATACATTTCCCAAGACAAATTGACAACAAGCTTTCTGGACCCAATAAACACAGCTGTCCCAAAGCCCTAAAGGCACTCTCATACCCCAGTGATACCAAAGCCACACAAAGGAAAGGTCAGATGGAGAGACACCAGAATACCTCACTCACAGGAGAGAAACAGTGGAAACACCTTACTGCCAGGAAAATGGACATTCTCATCTACTCTCGAAGAGAGCTGGAATCTCCTGACCCCATTAAGAACAGATTGATGCTGCCAGATGGTTCATTGTATCCAGATTCAGGACATTGGTCTGATAACTGCTTTGTGATTATCACCATCGTAACTTGATTACTTGATGATCAAGACCATTGTATTTTCCTTATTTGCAATTAGCATCATTGTACAGTATTCCTATAAAAAGTGGTTCGATTCTCAGCTCGGGGAAGAGAGTTTCAGCTACCTGCACAGACTGTCTGTGCTGTTTCAGCTCAGTCAATTACTCTTCCGCGGTATTGCTGTGCTAATAAACAGTTTGTTAATTTCACTTCAATCCATGTTTTGTGATCTCTGCTTTACTGGGCTAATTTCTCCAACAGTTTGACGTAGTCAACAGACCCTTTTCTCTCAATGGGGTAAGTGAACCTGACATTTTAAATTTAGCCCAAGTTGGACCTGGCGGCTAGCCCTGCCCCAGCAGGCCAGACCTGCAGCAAAAGGTTAGAAAACTGAGGGGGGTAGCTACAATTCTAATCCAACATCTGCAGCAATTCGGCGTTGGGCAACCACACACTTGACCTGATAAGGTAGATGGGCAAACTCCTAAATCGTCTGCACCTCCCTCCACGGAACTTTCCCCGAGTTCCAAAGCCGTCCGCACCATAAAGGTTTCGGGAATGCCCATGACAGAGCCACTCTCCCAACTCGTTAACTTCAGCGTTGGACCTGCCACTGTCCTTGATGCTGCCATTATTTCCACCTCTTGCCCAGTCACCCTCCTGGGCCGGCAGGCCTTGTGTTAAATTGAATTCCAGCATTCACTGTTCCCCCGAGGGTGTCGCACTGGAGATCCCAGATATCCATTATTCCATGCTGTGGGCAGTGATTTCCTGCAGCCCTGAACCCTCCAACCAGGCGAGCTCCTGCTACACCTGCACATGCTCCAACAGACCTACCCTTGCTCTTCTCAACCTCCTCCTTTCCCTGTTGCCAACGGCCCCTTCAGCTCCCACTGTATCTTTCCTCTGCTGGGTGATACTGACAGGCCACTTTGTCCGTCACTTTAATTGTGCAGCTTCTGGCCCACAGGAACCGGCAGCTCCATATGCTGCACTCGCAGACTCTCATCCGTCCCTCACCTCCGCACTAGCACTCACTGGCCTGGACTTTGTGGGACCACAGGGGATGGCAGCAGACGTGCAACTCAGTAAGGAACAGGCTGCACAGTTCTGCAACAACCCGACAGCAGTCACACACACTCCCTTCATTGTCGAGAGCCCCTGGCTCCCCAAGGATTTAGGCCTCGCGATGAGGCGGTTACCACAGCGACCCCTCCACTTCATGCGTCTCGGTCAGGCTCCCGTCCCCCTGGTAGAAGTTGCCCGACTTGGGCAGGATGTGTTCTGTGTGCGTGGTGCTCCTGTAACACTCCAGGCACTATGAAAACCCCCTGTTGCGAGCTGACCTTCCAGCATCATTGTAGGCACAGCACCCCAACCATGCAGGCCAGGCGATGTCCACCCCACCACACAGAGTGACATTCAGGCAGGGAGCCATCCTGCCACCTACACAGCAATATCCACTGTCACCAGCAGCATTGGAAGGGATGAAACCGATGATTGACTCCCTACAGGGTGTCCTAGTTCCTACAACCAGTCCCTGTAATGCACCCATCCTATCCATCCCAAAACCTGGAAGGCCAGGAAAATGGCATTTTGTCCAGGATCTGAGGGCTGTCAATACAATTGTGATTCCCTGCTCTCTAGTAGTCCCGGACACCAACACCATACTCACCTACATCCCTGCTTCCGCCACCGACCTCTGCTCAACCATGTTTCTCTATTAAATTGTCCCCGAGAGCCAGTACCTTTTTGTTTTATGTACAACGGCTGCCCGTACACGTGGACCAGGCTTCCCCAGGGTTACACGGAGAGCCCCACAGTCCATACCGCTGCAGTACACCACACCCTCTCCACCCTACACCTGCCGTGCCACAGCACCCTCCTCCAATACGCAGACGATTTGTCACTGGTTTCCACCTCATGCATGCAGGACACTGTAGCATTGCTCCACTGTCTGGCAAAAGATGAACACAGGGTTTCAATGGAGAAAATACAACTCTGCCAGTACAGTACTTGGGATACGAACTCTCACACGGCCTTAGGGCACAACCAAAGAACCAGTCACGGCCCTTATCCAGCCTCCCGTGCCAGCCACAAGAACTCAGCCGCAGGCTTTCCTGGGAATGGTGAATTATTGCAGGCACTGGATCCCAGATCACCATGCCATTGACCAGCCCCTACAGGAGGCAACTTCATCAAAGCAGCTAGAGAAAGTGCACTGGTCACCAAAGATGGAACAGGCATTCACTGAATTAAAACAGTGACTAGTCTCTGCTCCTGCACTGGGGGTCCCAGACTACACTCAGCCCTTCTACCTATATGTCAGTGAATCCGAGGGGTGTGCATTCGGCATCTCCGGGGCCCTGTTGCTTTTTACTCACTACATTTACCACTTGTTGTAAGTGGAATGCCAGCATGTTTGAGAGCTGTGGCAGCAGCCATGGTAACAGTAGAGAAGGCCACCCCCATCGTGCTCGATCACCCATGCACTGTTTTGGTTCCCCAGTTGGTCTCCCTGCCGCTAAATTCAGCAGCAACCCAACATTTCACTGCTACCTGAATAACATGTGCTGGGCCCTCTACTTTTCATCATTTATATAAATGATTTGGATGTGAGCATAACAGGTATAGTTAGTAAGTTGGTTGATGACACCAAAATTGGAGGTGTAGTGGACCTCAGATTACAACAGGATCTTGACCAAATGGGCCAATGGGCTGAGAAGTGGCAGTTGGAGTTTAATTTAGATAAATGTGAGGTGCTGCATTTTGGGAAAGCAAATCTTAGCAGGAATTATACACTTAATGGTAAGGTCCTAAGAAGTATTGCTGAACGAAGAGACCTTGGAGTGCAGGTTTATAGCTCCTTGAAAGTGGAGTCGCAGGTCGATAGGATAGTGAAGAAGGTGTTTGGTATGCTTTCCTTTATTGGTCAGAGTATTGAGTACAGGAGTTGGGCGGTCATGTTGCGGCTGTACAGGACATTAGTTAGGCCACTGTTGGAATATTGCATGCAATTCTGGTCTCCTTCCTATTGGAAAGATGTTGTGAAACTTGAAAGGGTTCAGAAAAGATCTATAAGGATGTTGCCAGGGTTGGAGGATTTGAGCTATAGGGAGAGGTTGGATAGGCTGGGGCTGTTTTCCCTGGATCGTCGGAGGCTGAGGGGTGACCTTATAGAGGTTTATAAAATCATGAGGGGCATGGATAGGGTAAATCAATTAAGTCTTTTCCCTGGGGTCGGGGAACTAGAGGGCATAGGTTTAGGATGAGAAGGGAAAGATATAAAAGAGACCTAAGAGGCAACCTTTTCACTCAGGGGGTGGTACGTGTATGGAATGAGCTGCCAGAGGAAGTGCTGGAGGCTAGTAAAATTGCAACATTTAAGAGGCATTTGGGTGGGTATATGAATAGGAAGGGTTTGGAGGGATATGGGCCGGGTGCTGGCCGGTGGGACTAGATTGGTCAGCATGGACGAGTTGGACCGGGGTGTCTGTTTCCGTGCTGTACATCATTATGACTCCATAACTGGCTATGAGGTCACTTTACTGTCCAAAGCTGACCTGTCCCTACAGTGTGCCCCTGCCTTGAACCCTGCCACCCTGCTCTCACTCACTCAGAACGCCATTGCGGACGACCATGACTGTTTAGACCTTGTTCAGCAGGTTGTCACCCCACGCCTTGATCTCCCTGAAACACTTTTAGACAACCCTGACTTCCTCAGATAGGTCCTTCCTCAGGTTCTCGGACCACCGCACACTTGCAGGGTATGCTGTCTGCACCCCTTTCGCAGTCCTCGAATCAGCTGCGCTACCAAATGGCACATCCGCACAGGCTACAGAACTGTTCGCACTCACTAGGGCTTGCATCATTGCAAAGGGTCATGCAGCCAACATTTACACTGACTCCAGGTATGCCTTTGAAGTCGTTCATGATTTTGGCACACTCTGGAATCAGAGAGGGTTCATCACTTCAGCAAGGAGGCCACTACAACACGCTGCGCTAATCTCCAACCTCCTGGAAGCAATCCCGTTACCCTCTGCCCTTGCGGTGATAAAATGCGCCGCCCATACCTCTTCCACTGACCTGGTCACCCTCGGGTACGCCTCAGAGGATACAGCAGCCCAGGAGTTTGCACTGCAACCCACCGCTTATGTCCTGCTGGCCCCCAGGATGGCGAAGGCCACAGTATTCCCTGACCTCATGGAAGCAGTGCAAGCTGCCCAACAGGCTGCTCCATCGCATGAGAAGGACAGTTAGGCCCACATTAGGGCCACACAGTCAACTTCCCTACAGCTGCTTACACACCCCGATGGCTGCATCATTTGCCCAAGAGCCCACCTACACACACTGGCCCTAGCAGCCCATGGCATTGGCCATACTGGCAAGAGGGGCATGATGCATGCTGTGAAGCAGTTCTGGTACGCACCGCAACTCACTGCCGCTGCCCAAGCCCTGCTGTCACGGTGCCTCATTTGCCTGCAGAACAACACAGGAAAGCCTGTTGCCAGGTATGACCACTTACCAGCTCCCGACGGTCCTTTCAGCCACTTGCAGATTGCCTTTGCTCACATGCCCCAAAACAGGATACATCTTTGTCATCATCAACATGTTCTCTAAATGGGTGGAGGCATTCCCCACAAGAAAGGATGATGCACAGACAATGGTAAAATGTCTCCTAAGGGATGTCGTCCCTAGATTCGGAGGTTCCGGGTAGCATAGAGACGGACAGGGGGACTCACTTCACTGCTAGGCTCACGTCTGGAATTAGTGAGGCACTAGGGATACTGTGGCAACATCGCATCCCCTTCCAATCCCAGTCATCAGGCACACTGTCAGGCAGGCTGACACCAATTGTTATAGTTAACCTGAGAATGTAACTTTTAAAAAGTTTTGTGATTTACACATGAATGAAATGAAACTATCATGGTCATTCCAATAGATGAGAGACTCAACAAACAATCAAGGTATTTTTCAACGTATAATTTCAGTTACATCATGCTGTAAACTTTTGCTATAAATTCTGTGTCTTACAATTGTGTCCTCCACAACCACCTGATGAAGGAGCGTCGCTCCGAAAGCTAGTGCGCTTCCAATTAAACCTGTTGGACTATAACCTGGTGTTGTGTGTTTTTTAACGTGGTGCATATAGGCATCAGTGATATAGGTAATAAACAGGATGAGGTCCTATAAGCAGAATTTAGGGAGTTAGGAGCCAAGTTAAAAAGTAGGATCTCAGAGGTAGTAATCTCAGGATTACTACCAGTGCCATGTGCTAGTCAGAGTAGAAATGAAACAATAGGCAGGATGAATGAGTGACTTGAGAGATGGTGCAGGAGGGAGGGGTTCAGATTTTTGGGACATTGGGACTGGTTCTGGCGGGGAGGTGGGACTACAATAAATTGAACTGTCTATACCTAGGGCGGACAGGAATCAATGTATGAGGGGATGCTTTTGTTAAAGCTATTGGGTGGGTTTAAATTAACGTGGCGGGTGATGGGAACCAGTTGAGGAGGTTAGTGGGCAGTAAGGAGTTGGTAACCAAAGCCTGTTAGTAACGAGAAGTCAACATGTTAAGAGTAGGCAGGGAACAGTTGATGAACATAAAGGGACTGGTGATCTGAGGTGCATTTATTGTAACACGAGAAGTGTAGTAGGTAAGGCAGATGAACGTAGGGCTTGGATTAGTACCTGGGAGCATGATGTTATTGCTATTACTGAGACTTGGTTGAGGGAAGGGCATGATTGGCAACCAAATATCCCAGGATATAGATGCTTCAGGCTGAATAGAGAGGGAGATAAAAGGGTTAGATGAGTTGCATTACTGGTCAGAGAGAATATCACAGCTGTGCTGAAGGAGGGCACTATGGAGGACTCGAGCAGTGAGGCAATATGGGCACAGCTCAGAAATAGGAAGGGTGCACAAACAATGTTGGGGCTGTACTACAGGTGGAAGGGGAAAGATATAAAAGGGACCTCATGGGCAACTTTTCATACAGAGGGGGTGTGTGTATGGAATGAGCTGCCAAAGGAAGTGGTGGAGGCTGGTACAATTACAACATTTAACAGGAATCTGGATGGGTATATGAATAGGAAGGGTTTTGAGCGCCAAAATGGGACTAGATTAATTTAGGGTGTCCGGTCGGCACGGACAAATTTGAACGAAGGGTTTGTTTCCGAGCTGTATAGCTCAATGACTCTAATGTGACACCACATGTCCAATACACCTGTATCTGCACATTATAAAAAATGCAGCCCTGTTGACCATCTTCACCATTTTCTGTTTTTATTTCAAGCTTCCAGCATCTGGGTGTTTTGCTTTTTAATCAGTGCCCTTTGAACAAATTAGTTGTTGGTTTACGTGCTGCAGTGACAGCACTTCAAGAGTGCTTCATTGGGTATGAAGTGTTATGGGATGTCCTGAAGTTAGGAAAGGATATGTATTCTTTTTTTCCCCTTTCTCCACAGCCTAATGACCTGAGGATATGTAGAGTCATCAACCCCGTCTATGCAACATCCTCTTCAGGCTTGTTGAAGTTATGTCAGTCGCAAACCTGTTTTTTTCCCCACTCTGTGACTGGCAGTTGCCTTATGTATCATAATTATTTCGAACAATTCCTGTACTACTATCTATAACACACAGGATACTGATGCAGAGGAAGTGTGTAGGTTTCAACCAGCTTTATAAACAGATGGTGTAAACAGTGAACTTTCCATTACTGCTTGTCCAAAGATGTTTATACATGAAAATGGATTATTGCATCTGTACGATTAGATATTTTTGGATTCTTTTCCGACAAAGTTTGCGCAAGAATGTGCGATTATTTGCAATATTTAGAATAATAAAGAATGATCTCTTCTCTGTGTGTCTGTTCAACTGTGCTCAGTAAGTGACAGTTTTACATTTTCACTTCTGAGTCAGACATTTCTGGGTTCTCATCATTGTCCTGGGTTCATAGCCCCAGCCCAAGGTCTTGAGAGCAAAAGCTGGGCTGAAACAGTGCGACACAATCACCATCTCAAAAGAGCTGGATGTAGGTTTGCTTGTTGAGCTGGAAGGAGCAAACCTACATCCAGAGCCTCAATCTGAGCTACAAATCTTCTCAAAACTCGCTATCTCAAAAGATAGATGTTAAATCTCCCATGAATTTTGACCTCTATTGCACCCTGAGCCAATATTCATTCATTAACTGATAGCACTCAGATTGTCTGCGCATTGGCAAATTGTTGTTTATTACAGGGAAGAGAGACACAATGCCACACCTTTGCATCTTGCACTTATCAAACCTAATTACACCTAAGAACACTTACATTCACAATACTTGCCTTTATTTGCAGTGGGAATTTAAAAAAATATTTTTAAAGAAAGGGTTAAAACAGGAGTAAGGCGAGCTAGTAACTTAAGGCACACTTCAGCAGGCATGAACCTTGAACACCACAAGGGGCCATGTCAGCAGAAATGACTGGAGAAGGGTAATCCAAGATGGACGATGGGAAAAAGTTGTGGCTGTGAGAGCTGCTCCTTTTTTGAGGTATTCTAGGTGTTGGAGGTGATTTTCTCAAATTCCAGGAACAACAATTACTGCTTTATATGCTGTTCCATTGTTTTGGAACTTTGGGGGAAAGAAGATCAAAACAACGACACTGTTAAAAGGAGGAAGACAGACAAAGGCAGCGACCATGTGGTCAGAGAAAGAGACCCTATACTGCTGTCTGACACAGCAGTGAATCTGCACAGTTTTTGCATTTACTGTTTGAGTGTATTACCTCTGGACGTCGGAATATGTCCAGCGAAAATTAACAAACAGCGAAAATCACAGTTGACCTTGGAGGAACTTGTGTGGGAGAGCTCACAGCACAGGAACAGGTAAGTACATAGTTTTTACATGTAACCCTGCTGTAAATCTATGATAGTGAATGCAGTGGGTTCTTTCTTGATTATACATTTTATTAAGATCTATCTCTTGATTAAATTTTAAAAATATAAACCATAAGGATGAAGTTATCCTGGAGCAGATTTTTTGCAGAACAATATGATGGTGCTATTTTCTGAGTCTGTAGATTGTGAAGGAGCAAAGGTGGAATTTAATAGAGTGATGCGCTCTTCCTTTTGGATATGGGAGTTTAGGGCGAGTTTCCATGTTACTGATTATGTCTGCAGGAAGTGTCTTTGGTTGTGAATCCTATCAGGTAGTACGGATTGGTTAGAGCAGAGTTAGAGGCAATGAGGAATGACCTAGGGAATGTGATGGATGGCAGTTATAGGAAGGGAGAAAAGCCACAGATACAGTCAGGTAGATGGGTTAACTCCAGGAAAGGTAGGAGGGGTAGGCAAGTAATGCAGGAGCCTCCTGTGGCTATCCCCATTTCAAACAAGTAAGATGTTTTGGAAAATGTAGGGGCTGACGGATTCTCAGGGGAACACAGCACGAGCAGCAAAGTTTCTGGTATCAAGCCAGGCTCTAATGTAAAGAGGGGTACATTGGGTTCCAAGCGATCGATTGTGATAGGGGATTCTGTAGTCCGAGGCACAAACAGATGTTTCTGTGGCCAGCAGTGAAAAATCAGAATGGCATGTTGCCTCCCTGTTGCCAGGATCAAGGGTGTCTCAGAGAGGGTGCGGGATTGTTTCAAAGAGGAGAGGATCCATCATGACGTCATTGTATACATTGGAACCAGCAACATAGAAAGTGAAAAGAATGAGATTCTGAAGGGAGAATATAGAAAGTTAGGCATGAATTTATAAAAGGAAATCCTCAAGAGTAGTAATATCTGGATTACTCATGGTGCTACAAGCTAGTGAGGGTCCAAATAGGAGGATCAAGCAGAAGAATGTGTGGCTGAGGAGATGGTGTATGGGAGAAGGGTTCACATTTTTGGATCATTGAAATCTCTTCTGGGATAGAAGTGACCTGTACAAGAAGGGCAGATTGCATCTGAATTGGAAGGAGATGAATATACTGACAGGGAGATTTGCTAGAGCTGCTCAGAAGAATTTAAACTAGTAAGGTAAGGAGGTAGGGCCCAGGGAAATCATGAGGAAAGAGATCAATCTGAGACTGGTACAGTTGGGAAAAGAGGCGAGTCAAATGGTTAGTGCAGGCTGGAACAAAACAGAGAACAAGGTCAGGCTGACATGTTGAATAGCATTTATTTCAATACAAGATGCCTAACAAGGAAGGCAAATGAACTCAGGGCATAGTTAGGAGCATGGAACTGGGATATCATAGCAATTATAGAAACGTGGCTCAGGGATGGACAGGACTGGCAGCTTAATGTTCCAGGATACAAATGCTATAGGCAGGATAGAAAGGGAGGCAAGAGACAAGGTGGAATTGCATTTTTGTTAAGGGATAGCATTACTGCTGTACATAAGGAAGATATTCCTGGGAATACATCCAGGGAAGTTATTTGGGTGGAACTGAGAAAGAAGAAAGGGATGATCACCGTATTAGGATTGATTATAGACCTCCCAATAGTCAGCGAGAAATTGAGAAACAAATTTGTCAGGAGATCACGGTTATCTGTAAGAATAATATGGTGGTTATGGTAGGGGATTTTAACTTTCCAAACATAGACTGGGACTGCCATAGTGTTAAGGGTTTAGATGGAGAGGAATTTGTTAAGTGTGTACAAGAACATTTTCTGATTCAGTATGTGGATGTACCTACTAGAGAAGGTGCAAAACTTGACCTACTCTTGGGAAATAAGGCAGGGCAGGTGACTGAGGTGTCAGTGGGGGAACACTTTGGGGCCAGCGACCATAATTCTATTAAGTTTAAAATAATGGTGGGAAAAGACAGACCGGATCTAAAAGTTGAAGTTCTAAATTGGAGAAAGACAAATTTTGACAGTATTAGCAAGGTCTTTCAAAAGCTGATTAGGTGGGTAGATGTTCACAGGTAAAGGGACAGCTGGAAAATGGGAAGCATTCAGAAATGAGATAATGAGAATCCAGAGAAAGTATATTCCTGTTAGGGTTGAAGGAAAGGCTGGTAGGTAGAGGGAATACTGGATGACTAAAGAAATTGAGGGTTTGGTTAAGAAAGCGTATGTAAGGTATAGACAGGATAGATCGAGTGAATCTATCTATCAAGTAAAAAGGCAGGAGGAGTATACTTAACAGAGAAATCAGGAGGGCAAAAAGGGGACATGAGATAGCTTTGGCAAATAGAGTTAAGGATAATCCAAAAGGATTTTATAAGTAGATTAAGGACAAAAGGGTAACTAGGGAGAGAAGAGGGCCCCTCAAAGATCAACAAGGCGGCCTTTGTGTGGAGCCGCAGGAAATGGGGGAGATACTAAATGAGTATTTTGCATCAGTACTTACTGTGGAGAAGGACATGGAAGATATAGAATATGGGGAAATAGATGGTGACATCTTGAAAATTGTCCATATTACAGAAGTGGAAGTGCTGGATGTTTTGAAATGTATAAAAGTGGATAAATCCACAGGACCTGATCAAGTGCACCCTAGAACTCTGTGGGAAGTTAGGGAAGTGATTGCTGGGTCCTTTGCTGAGATATTTGTATCATCGATAGTCACAGGTGAGGTGCCGGGAGATTGGAGGTTGACTAACATGGTGCCGGTGTTTAAAAAGATGGTAGGGAACTGTAGACTGGTGAACCTGACATTGATGGTGGGCAGGTTTTTGCAGGGAATCCTAAGGGACAGGATTTACATGTATTTGGAAAGGCAAGGACTGATTAGGGATAGTCAGCACGACTTTGTGCATGGGAAATCATGTCTTACGAACTTGATTCGGTTTTTGAAGAAGTAACGAAGAGAATTGATGAGGGCAAAGTGGTTGACGCATTCTATGTGGATCTTAGTAAGGCGTTCACCAAGGTTCTCACGGTAGACTGGTTAGCAAGGTTAGATCTCATGGAATACAGGGAGAACTAGCCATTTGGATATAGAAGACAGAGCCGGGTGGTGGATGGTTGCTTTTCAGACTGGAGGTCTGTGATCAGTGTTGTGGCATAAGGATCGGTGCTGGGTCTACTGCTTTTCATCATTTATATAAGTGATTTGGATATGAACATAGGAGGTGTAGTTGGTACGGTTGCACACAACACCAAAATTGGAGGTGTAGTGGATAGTGAAGGTTAACTCAGAGTACAATGGGATCTTCATCAGATGGGCCAATAGGCTGAGGAGTGGCAGACGTAGTTTACTTTAGGTAAGTGTGAGGTGCTGCATTTTGGAAAGGCAAGTCAAGTTGCAAGTAGATAGGATAGTGAAGAATGTGCTTGGTATGCTTTCCTTTATTGGACAGAGTATTGAGTATTGGAGTTGGGAGGTCATGCTGCAGCTGTACAGAACATTGGTTTGGCCAATGTTCCAATATTTTGGAATATTGTGTGCAATTCTGTTCTCCTTCGTATCAGAAGGATATTGTGAAATTTGAAAGGATTCAGAAAAGATTTACAAGTATATTGCCAGGATTGGAGAATTTGAGCGATAGGGAGAGGCTGAATAGGCTGGGGCTGTTTTCCCTGGAGCGACAGTGGCTGAGGGGTGACCTCATAGAGGTTTATAAAATCATGAGGGGCGTGGATAGAATGAATAGACAAGGTCTTTTCCAAAGGATGGGGGAGTCCAGAACTAGAGGGCATTGGTTTAGTGTGAGATGGAAAGATTTAAATGGGACCTAAGGGGCAACTTTTTCACACAGAAGGTGATGTGCATGGAATGAGCTGCCAGAGGAAGTGGTGGTCGGCTCATACAATGACATTTAAAAGGCATCTGGATGAGTACATGAGTAGGAAGAGTTTAGAGGGAGGCAAAAGTGAGAACTGCAGATGCTGGAAACCAGAGTTTAGATCAGAGTGGTGCTGGAAAAGCACAGCAGGTCAATGGGATGAGGAGTGGCAGATGGAGTTTAATTTTGATAAATGTGAGGTGTTGTATTTTGGTAATACAAATGAGGACAGGACCTATGCAATTATTGGTAGGGCCCTAGGTAATGTTGTAGAATGGAGAGAGTTAAGGATTCATGTACATAATTCTTTGGAATTAGTGTCACAGGTAGTCAGGGTGGTTAAGATGGTATTTAGCACACTTGCCTTCCTTGCTCAAAACTTTAACTATCGGAGTTGGGACATCTTGTTGACGATGTATAGGACATTAGTGAGGTATTTTCTGGATTACTGTGTGCAGTTATAGTCATCCTGTTACAGGAAGGATATTATTAATCTGGACAGGGTTCAGAAAGAATTACCAGAGTGTTACTGGGAATGGAGGGCTTGAGGTATAAAAATAGACTGGAAAGGCTAGGGAGTTAAGGGGGGGGTGACCTTACTGAGGTTTATAAAGTCATGAGGGGCAAAGATAAGGTGAATGACAAGAGTCTTTTCCCTAGGATGGGGGAGGTCAAAGCAAGACAATGTATCTTTACAGCGAAAGGAGAAGGATTAAAAAAGGACATGCGAGGCAGCTTTTTTACACAGAGAGTAGTTCATATATGGAATAAACTGCCAGAGGGAGTGGTGGATGCAGGTATAGTTACAATGTTTAAAAGACATTGTAAGATCATGAATAGGAAAGGCTTGGAAGGAAATGGACCAAGCACAGGCAGGTGGGACTAGTTTAGTTCAGGATTATGGTCGGCATGGACTGGTTGGACCAGAGGGTTTGTTTCCGTGATGTACGACTTTAAGGATGTCCAAAATAAATTATCAGTTCATGACTTTCACTATCATGTGTTGATTAAGTGTTGATATATCCCAGTATTACTGTCCAGACAGTGACAAGTAATATGGTCCAGTCTGGTAAATCAGTGTCGTGCAATGGGTAAGGTCACTGTCTCTGAGTCAGTAACTCCAATTTGATGTGCCATCCGTGGGCTTGATGTGTGTGGATGTCTCATTCAAAATGTCACTAAAGGGTCATCCAAATCATTTCAATATGCAAACAACCCCGACACACACCCATCACAGGCAGTGGTTGGAGAAATGTATCATGTGACCTCTGCTGTAACTGAATTTCACTGTAAAATGAGTGGCCACCTAATACACAACATCAACGAGTGGCAGCAACAGGAGTGATTCCTAGGCAGCTATATAATAAAAAAAGACATTGAAATCTGTCCTGTCACTACAGAAAACAGGAGCACAAGTCATTCGATACTATCCATGACTCCAGATTACAGCTTCCACAACCACTCAAACCCCCTCAGTCAATTGGAACGCATCTTCACCAACCCCACAAGCTCTCTGTTATCATTTGAAATCCTGGGTATTTCTATATTTTTCAATGTGCATGTCAGTTTGCTGACTGCTGGTAAACCCCTGGGAGGGAATGTTGTGAACAATATGGCAGGAATTTCTCCCATAGCCATAGTAAATTGAAAATTCTGCTCAAATTGGGATCATAAGAGCATTCAGATTGGAAAGAAAAGAAGTGAGGGAGGGAGGAAAGGATGGAAGGAGGGGATGAAATAAGAGGAGAAAGGGAATTTACATTCATACAGCATCATTCAAAATCTTAAGCTATCCCAAAACACATTTAAGATCAATTAAGTGCCTTCGAACTGTATGTGAGGAATCAGCTGATTGAAACATAATGAAGATAGACCAGGAGATCTCCCACACCTCTTTCCAAATAACACTTTGACATCTTTGATCTCAACAAGTCATTGCTTTAACATGCAGTTTTTTTAAAAACTCTTTGGTGAGATATTGGTGTCTCTGGCAAGATTAGTTGTCCATCATTGCCCTTGAAATGAGTCCCTTGCTAGGCCATTAAAGAGAGCAATTAAGAGTCAACTGCAGACCTGTGGGTTTGGAGTCATATGCAGGCTAGACTAGCTAAGGATGGCCGATTTCCTTCCCTAAAGAAGATTAGTGATCCAGATGGATTTTATTGATAATTAACAGCATTTTCATGGTCACCAATATCAAAACTAGCTTGACATTCTCAGTTTATTAATTGAATTTTTACTCCACGAGTTACTGCAGTGGTGTTTGTGCCCTTGTCTTGAGTTGCCTTGGCTTCTGGATTGTTCACTTATTTCATTTTTTAATGGGATATAGGCACCACTGGCTGGGACAGCATTTACTGCCCACCCTAATTGTCCTTAAGGCGGTGGTGGTGACCTGCCATCTTGATCCACCTCACTTCATGTGTGATAGCTCGACCTGTAGAAAAGAATCCCAGGATTTCCAGAGACATTGTTATTACCTCACTCCTAATGAAAGTCAGGACAGTGCAAAAACCACTGAGTACTGCAATGAAGTGTCACTCAGAAGTTTCCAAGATGATCTTTGCACCACAATCTCTGACTCAGAGTTGTTTTTTTTTAACAGGGAGACAGTGAGGACTGCAAATGCTGGAGATCAGAATTGAAAGTGCGGTGCTGGAAAAGCACAGCAGGTCAGACAGCATCCGAGGAGCAGGAAAATCGATGTTTCAGGCTGGAGCCCTTCAATGGGTTTTTCTTAACAGCCTAATGAAGAGCTCAGAGTGCAATGAATACAAAGAGTCATTGAAGTCCAGCATTGAACTGAGAGGTCATTGTGAGGCAGTGTTGTCCAACTGGACTGTGGTAGTGGCTAGACCAGGGGTGGGAAACCTAAGGCCTTAAGACTGTTGGGTGTGGCCTTTTGAGTGAATCCAAATTTTGCAGAACAAATCTATTATTTTTTATTAATTTTTTTTGTCCTTTATTATTTTTATTTTAATCTTAGAATGAATGTATTTTAAATACCAGAGAGTAAAATAAAATTAGTAGTTAGATTTTTACAAAATAATGTGAATTTTGAAGAATATATAATTGAAGTTTCTTGAATGTGGCCTTATTAGATTACAACTAACATAATGCGGCCTTCCGACATGAAAAGGTTCCCCAACTCTGGGCTAGACTAATCGATGAAAGAGTGTGGCCGGTATAAGACCTCGTCCCTCATGATGTTATGGAAGACTATGTCTGATTGAGAGATTGGTTCATTGGTCAATGACACTGGGGAATTCGTAATGGGAAACAAGGAAGTGGCAAAGACTTTGACCTAGTATTTGTGTTCACTGGAGAAGACACTATGATGCATCTCAAAAATCAAGTGACAATGCAGTGGAAGCATGGAACTTATAGAAAACAGTCAAGGGCAAAAGGCTGTGAAGGAAATGAATATGGCACTTGGGGCTAAAAAGATCAAAGGATATGGTGGAAAAGCTGGATGATGAACCATAGTGAATGGTGGAGCATGCTCAGAGGGCTGAATGGCCTACCCCTGCTCCTATTTCCCATATTTCTATGCAATGTGTAGCCTGATATGTATCCACTTATATTTTCATACAGATATGCAATGAGTATTGCATGTACATATGCACACACACTTGGACATTTGACTCTACATGATACAGATGGGACTACAGAAATTTAGGAATAATATTTCTTCTTTTTCGAAATAATGTCCTTGACGTACAAAATAATACATGGCTTTGAAAAGGTGGATGCTAGAAAATTGTTTCTGTTAGGCGTGGAGACTAGGACCCGTGGACACAGCCTTAGAATTAGAGGGGGTCATTTCAGAACGGAAACGCGGAGACATTTCTTCAGCCAGAGAGTGGTGGGCCTGTGGAATTCATTGCCACGGAGTGCAGTGGAAGCCGGGACGCTAAATGTCTTCAAGGCCGAGATTGATAGGTTCTTGTTGTCTAGAGGAATTAAGGGCTACGGGGAGAACGCTGGCAAGTGGAGCTGAAATGCGCATCAGCCATGATTGAATGGCGGAGTGGACTCGATGGGCCAAATGGCCTTACTTCCACTCCTATGTCTTATGGTCTTATGGTCTTATTTGAGGGTGCCTAAGCCACAGCATATACCGTATACTGTATGGCATACATAAACTCAAATTGTTTTCACTGGAAAGACAGAGGCTGAGGGACGACCTGATAGAAGTCTACAAAATTATGACAGGCATAGATAGGGTGGATAGTCAGGGTGGAAGGGTCACCTAGAAGAGGGCACCGGTTCAAGGTGAGAGGATGAAAGTTCAGGGGAGAAGCGTGGGGAAAGTTTTTCATACAGAAGGAGGTGGGTGCCTGGAGCACACTGCCAGTGGAAGTGGTGGAAGCTGGAATGTTAGCAATGTTTAAGGCGTATCTTAACAGACACATGAATGGGAGGTGAACAGAGAGATAGAAACGGTGCATGAGCAATTAAGAGTGGGTCTAAGTAAGGAGCAGAATCGGCGCAGGTTTGGTGTTCCTGTTCCTGTGCTGTAATGAATCAGGTGACATGATGGCTCAGTGGTTAGCACTGCTACCTTACAACACCAGGGACCTGGGTTTGATTCCTACATTGGGTGACTGTCTGTGTGAAGGTTGCATATTCTCCCTGTGTCTGTGTGGGTTTCCTCCCACAATCCAAAGATGTGCAGTTTAAGTGAATTGGCTATGCTAAACTGCCCTTAGCATTAGGCACGTTAGTCAGGAGGAAATGTAGGAGAATGGGTCTGGGTGAGTTGCTCTCTGGACAGTTGGTGTGGACTTGTCAGGCCAAAGGGCTGGTTTCCATGCTGCAGGGAATCTAATCTGATTTTGTTGTATATAATTATATGATGGAACAAGGCAAGGAGGCTAATCCTGGAGGAGCGGGAGGATTCTCCCTGATATTTAAGCCAATGCAGCACTTTTGTTTACTATTAACCCAGAGACCAAGGTAATTTTTTGGGGACCACGGTTAGAATCCTGCCATGGCAGCTGGTTGAAATTAAATCCAATTATTTTGTAAAAATCTGGAATTAAGAGTCTAACGCCCACGTTAATATCCTCCAGGGAAGGGAACTGCTGTCCTAACCTGGTCTGGCCTACACATGACTCCAGACCCACAGCAATGTGGTTGACTCTTAACTGCCCTCTGGGGTAATCAGGGATGGGCAGTAAATGCTGACCAGGCTAGTGATGCCTGCATCCCATGAATTAATAAATAAAAATAACTTCACAATCAATACCATTAAGAAACAAATACAGTGATTATGACCACATTTTGGTTAGCAGGGAATTACTGTGAACAAATTGGCTGCGTCATTTCCAATCTTAAAACTACAAGAATAGGTTGTTAGCTGTAAGCTATTTGAGTCACTGTGACGTTATGAGACGCACAACAGAAATACAAGTTTATTTTTATTTCCTTCTGATTCAATCCAAGGGTTGAAAGAAACTTTACATGTGCAATCGTCCATGAGACTAAATCAGATCTAACAGTCAACATGGATTCATGAAAGAGAAATCAAGACTGGCAAGCTGAATTGATAAGGGGGGTGCGGTGGATGTATACTTGGATTTCTGGAAAATTTTTAATAAGATACTTATTAACTTTACTAGTTAATAACATAGCTAGAATGTCGAGCGGATTGGTTAACTAAAAGAGACAGAGTTGGGATAAGGGTCATTTTTATGATGACAATCTGTAACCAATGGAGTGCAACACCACAGTTTTGCAGTAATTTCTAATGTATGCTAATACCTTGCTAATCCTACCTGACCTATGCTAATCAGTTGGATGAGGAAAATGAATGTATTGTAGCCATGTTTCTGGCTGACATAAAAATTGGTGGGAAGGCAACTTGTGACGTTTTGCTAAAACTATGTGAGACATTAGTCAGACCACCACTGGAAACTGTGAACAGTTTTGTGCTCCTTATCTGAGGAAAGATATACTGGCATTGGAGTCCAGGGAAAGTTCACGAGGGTTCGACCAGGTATGGAGGGACTGCCTTAATTGGCGAGGCTGAGTAGGCCGGACCTGTACTCACTGGAATTTAGAAAAATGAGAGGTGACCTTAGTGAAATATGCAAGATGCTTAGGAAATGTGACATGATGGATGGGGAAACGTTGTTTCCTCTGGTAGGAGAGTTGAGTACAAGAGGGTATCATCTCAAAATTAGGGATTGCACATCTCTCAGAGGATTGTGGAATCCTTTACCATGGAGGCCTGTTGAAGTTGAGTCATCAAGTATACTCAAGGCGTGAGACAGAGAGAAGTTTTCATTAGTCAGGAAATCAGGGTTATGCGGAAAAAACAAAAAAGTGGAAATGAGCCATGATCTCATTGCATGATGGTGCAGACTCAATGGGATGAATGGCCTACGTCTGCTCCTACATCCTATGACCTTGATTTTGACCTTGACTATGATTTTGTTTCCACAAAGACTGTGTGTTGATCACTCTTACTGATACTCTCCTGGACAAACATATCTGCAACCAGCAGACTGATAAAGATGAGGTAAAGTATATTTTTCCCTCCTGTTGTTTCTCTCACCACATGCCGCAGACCCAGTCTGGCAGCTATGTTCTTCAGGATCTGACCAGCTTGATTAACAGTGCTGCTGCCGAGTTACTCTTGGTGGTGGACATTGAAATTCCCCACCCAGAGTACTCCTTGTTCCCTTGCCATCTTCAGTCCTTCCTCCAAGTGCTGTTCAACATGGAGAAGTACTGATTCACCAGCTGAGAGCGAGGACACTACGTGGTAATCAGCAAAAGGTTTCCTTGCTCATGTTTAACCTGAAGCCATAAGACTTTAGATTAGATTAGATTACTTACAGTGTGGAAACAGGCCCTTTGGCCCAACAAGTCCACACCGCCCCGCCGAAGCACAACCCACCCATACCCCTACATCTACCCCTTACCTAACACTACGGGCAATTTAGCATGGCCAATTCACCTGACCTGCACATCTTTGGACTGTGGGAGGAAACCGGAGCACCCGGAGGAAACCCACGCAGACACGGGGAGAATGTGCAAACTCCACACAGAGAGTCGCCTGAGGCGGGAATTGAACCCTGGTCTCTGGCGCTGTGAGGTAGCAGTGCTAACCACTGTGCCACCGTGCCGCCCACATGGGGTCCACAGTCAATGTCGAGGACTCCAAGGGCAAATTCCTTCGAATGTGCTGCCATCTCTGTCCTGTTGGTGGGACAAAGACAGCGATAGTGACATGTAGGATGTGCAGTTATGATTCTGCAGATATGACTATATCAGGCTGTTGCTTGACTAGTCTGTGAGACAGCTCTCCCCATTTTGGCAGTAGCCCCAAATGTCAGTAAGGAGGACTTTGCAGGGCTGTTTTTGCCATAGCATTTCTGGTGGCTAGGATTTGATATATTGTCTCACATGGTTGGGGGACAAGTCAGGGAGTCACTGTAAGCTATTGGGGCATCAGTTGTATAGTTACATGGAGTTGGGCTGATATTTTGGTGTGTAAAATTTCCTTGACAATTATCTAAGAAAGTGCTTTGGAGAGGTCTGAAAATTCCAAATCTAAAACACGGTCTGACAGTATTTTCCAATGGTTCAAGAGTACAAGGAAATTACTGAATAGAAATTCAGACTTCCCAGGAAAATCCCAAGGAATCAGAGCATCTGGACTTCTGAAGGTTCCCAACATGCATCATGGGTCAATGCATCTGACATGTAAAGATCTGGAGATCAGGAAATCTGGGCCACTGAGTTATATTGCAAAGAAATAGCAAGTGATAATGTGAAAGATGAACATTAGTTCATTTCATTTTAAAACAGTGAAAGCCATCTTCAAAATAAATAAAACAAAGAAGAAAGGGTCTGAAGAAAGGAGACTGGACTCAAAACATTAACTTTGTTTTCTCACTCCACAGTTGCTGCCAGATCTGCTGAGTTTCTCCAGCAATTCCTGTTTTAATATTATTCAAAAAGATATTGGTGGCTTTACACCTTGTAATAAAAATGCAACTCAGTACATACAAACTAGCTGGCTGGGTCACTCTTGAATTGCAAATTTTGGACGTCAGTTAGTCATGTTTTGTGAAAAATGTAGATTTTCAGAGATTATGTGTAAACTTTCCAGAACTGAAAATTTCCCTTTTCAATTTGAGTTCTTGCTTGACTGTGTAGTGAATGTGTTTCTCAAATTGAGAACGTTTGTATGAGTATTATGTTAATTGCACATTTCGGTTTACACATTGAAAATAAAGTATATAGCAATGTATCCAGATTATGTTTATTACTCAGTGTGTTTGAAATGACTACTCAACTGTAGTGTATTAAGGCAAATATATTCATTTCAACTGCAGTGTGGGTTAATATTGAAGGAAGTGTTAATGAGTTACTCTGATATGATGCTGTTTTATGTGATGTAAAGAGGGTGAATGTATTAGAAATTGAAGAGTATTAGGATCTGGATTGGATGGGCCATTCAGATCCCCCAGCATGCTGAGCATTCAGTTAGAAGAAGACCATTTGCTCAAAGTGATGTGAACAAGGGTAGCACGGTGGCTCAGTGGTTAGCACTACAGTCGCACAGTGCCAGGGGCCCAGGTTCGATTCCAGCCTTGGGTGACTGTCTTTGTGGAATTTGCATGTCGTCTGCATGGGTTTCCTTCCATGATCCAAAAGGTGTGCAGGTCAGGTAAATTGGCCATGCTAAGTTGCCCATTGTGTTAGGTGCATCTGTCAGAGGGCATTGGGTCTGGGTGGGTTACTCTTTGGAGGGTCAGTGTGGACTTGTTGGGATGAAGGGTTTGTTTCCACACTATAGGGAATATTTAAAAAATACAAAATAGAAGTAGAATAGGTCATTCAGCCACTTCAAGAGGATCATTGGCTGACCTGGTTTGAGTTTCCAAATCCATACGCCCCACTCCCCGTAATTGTCTTGGGTTATTATCATGCAATGAAATCAATCCAAAAGTATTTAAAACTATTTAAAAGGTCTCACTTCAATCACTTTGTGAGGCAGAAAGTCCCAAAGTTGCACAGCATTCTGAGAGAGGGTTTCCCGTCACTCCTGTTCTAAAAGAGTGACTGTAATTTTTAAGCAGTGCCTCTGAGTTCCAAATTCTCCTACTGATCTACCTCATTTATGACGTGTGCATACCCTTCAAGGCATTCACATTCTTCTATGGGTGTCCAGAACTGTACACAATGCACCAGCTGAGGTCTAGTCAGTGTCTTACATAAATTCACCATCACCTCCATCTCCTTGAATCTATAGTTATAAAGATGGAACGTTGTCTGCTTTATTACCTGTCCATCTTCCTTCCCACCAACCCGCTCCACCTATCACCATTACCCCGACCTCCATCGCCCTATCACACTCTCAGCTACCTTGCCCCCAGGCCCACTACCCCTCCCATTTATCTCCCCATCTCCTAGGTTCACAGCCTCATTCCTGATGAAGGGCTTTGGCCTGAAACGTCGATTCTCCTGCTCCTCGATGCTGCCTGACCTACTGTGCTTTTCCAGCACTACATTCTCGACTCTGAGCTCCAGTATTTGCAATTCTCACTTTCTCCTACTCCATTAACAGTTCTGTCCACCAGCCATGCCTAATGTAATGACGAGTGTGCACATACACCCAAGTCTCTCTGCTCCTGCACATGCTTTAGATCTTTCAAATCCTTTGATATCTTTATTTTATTCGGTTTCTCTATGTTCTTTGTACCAAAGTACATCACCTGACCCTTATCTGCATTGAAGTCATCTATCACCTGTCTTCCCCTTCTATCAACGTGTCTAAAGAAGAAACAAGTGTCCCAATGTCGATCACTTGGGGGCTCATCTACAAACCTTTTTCCAACCTAAAAATCACTCATTCTATCCCTCACTAATTTTTACATCCAACATCCCATTTACTCCATGCATTATTGGCCCCTGCTGACATTATTACTGAACAAGTCAGGTCCCAGACTGAAATCTGGTTTGATCGATTGCATTTTGTTTTTTTTTGGTTTTACTGATGTGATTTTTTTTCACTGAAACACAATCATGTAATGACGCAGGTTCAGCTTCATAATAATCAGAAGATTAACATGCAAAAGAAACTAAGATAAATAGAATTAACCAGACTATTTCCATATAACACACATTTGAAGATTTCAAAACACTAAAAAGGCAATCCCTTTATTCCCAACAGCATCACACTGGAGTACTCACACACCATAGAAAATTCCCTTCCCAATCTCACATTAGGTTTGACTTAGCTGTGGCTTCAGTTCTTGGTTGTGAGAAAACTGATAGCCTCTTCCTCAATTGGTCATATAGTTGACTTTAGATTTTCTCAGCTTCACATAACCCTTTCAGGGTGCTAGCCAAACACTTCTCATCAACTCCCCTCACTAAGGTAACCTCTCACTTAATAGTCCTAAAGAACCTTCCTTTCTCAGGAGCTACTTTTGTACTTAATCAGTATCAGCCAAGACCTCTGCAATACGACCAAACTGAAAATGAAAATCTTTTTTATAAGCTGAGTGCTTCCCCTGTACCTGAAAAAGATGTAGAAACTTCTATCTGAAAGCCATATGAACTTCACTCCTGACTTTGATTTGGAGATGCTGGTGTTGGACTGGGGTGTACAAAGTTAAAAAAAATCACACAACACCAGGTTATAGTGCAACAGGTTTAATTGGAGGCACTAACTTTCAGAACACTGCTCTTTCACAACCACCTGACGAAGGAGCGGTGTTCTGAAAACTAGTGCTTCCAATTAAACCTGTTGGACTATAACCTGGTATTGTGTGGTTTTTAACTTTAACTTTGATCACTCAGAAACTCTGCTGAAAATGTGTTGCTGGAAAAGTGCAGCAGGTCAGGCAGCATCCAAGGAACAGGAGAATCGACGTTTCGGGCATCAGCCCTTCTTCAGAAACTCTCAGTCAGAACTCTCCCAGTATAAAGAAAGCCCCATTACTAGCCAAAAATACTCTATCTAACGGCATTTTAAAATAAATCACCACGGTTACAGAAATATTGACAAGTTAAGCTCAGTCTTGTTTGGTCAAAGAGCTTGTTCCTGTGCTGCACTGTTTTTGCAATTAGAATCCCTACAGTATGGAAACAGGCCATTCGGCCCAACAAGCTAACACCAACCCTCCAAAGAGTAACCCACCCAAACCCATTCCCCTCCCACCTAACACCATGGCCTGCAAACTCCACCCAGACAGTCGCCCGAGGCTGGAATTGAATCCAGGTTCGTGGCGCTGTAAGGCAGCAGTGCTAACTGATGAGTCACCATGCTGTGCTCTTTGATCGCTGTTCTTTGTTCTTAATCATTAGCCCTCTTCAGACTCATGCGACATTAGCTCAAATCCAAATGCTAAAGTAACTGTGATTAAAATGTAGTCTTCTAGTCTCTGCCTTGAGACCATGACCACTAATTTTATAACAGTGACCTCATTCTGGACTGACTGCATAAACATCCTCACCATATCTACCTGTTCAAGATCTTCTGCACTTCAAAACAATTGCTTCTCACTCATCTAAGCTCAACTGGAAATAAATCCAACTAGTCTAAGCTATTCTCATAGGATAGCCCACTCATTGCAGATGAGTAACTCTCCTCTGAACTGTTCACAATGCAACTGCGTCTCTCCTTAAAAAAAGAAACCAAAATTGCATATAGTATTCGTGATGTGCTGTCACCAAGGTCCAGTAAAACTGAAACACAAGAGCCTTACTTTTATGTTCAAATCCTCTTGTACTAAACAGCAGCATCTCATTATTCAATGGATATTGAACAGCTGGTTAAAGCCATACTCGGCACACAGGAAGTTGATCGTGATTTTTGGACGTCAATCATCAGAGCTCCAAGACATCTCTGCAGGAGTTCCTCAGGGTAGTGTCCTAGGTCCAACCATCTTCAGGTACTTCATCAATTACCTTTCTACCATCAAGTTCAGAAATGGGGATGTTCACCGATGATCGCATAATGTTCAGCACCATTCATGACTCCTCAGACACTGAAGCAGTCAATGTTCAAATGCAATAAGATTTGGACAATATGCAGGCTTAGGCTGATGGTTAACAAGTAAATGTTCACGCCATACAAATACCAAGCAATGACCATCTCCAGTAAGAGACAATCTCAGTGGCACAATGGCTCAGTGGTTAGCATTGCTGCTTCACAGCACCGGGGACCTGGGTTCAATTCCAGTCTGTATGAGGAATTTGCACATTCTCCGTGTCTGCATGGGTTTCCTCTGGGTGCTCCGTTTTCCTCCCACAGTCCAAAGATCTGCAGGTTAGGTGATCAGCCTAAATTGTCCATAGTGTCACAGGAATGTGCAGACTAGGTGGATTAACCATGGGAAATGTAGTGTTAGAGGGATGGGGTAGGCCTGGGTGGGATACTCTTTGGAGTTTCAGTGTGGACTGGATGGGCTAAATGGCCTGTTTCTACACTGTAGGGATTCTATGATTCTAATCACCAGTGCTTGATATTCAATGGTGTTACCTTCATTGGATTCACTCATTATCAACATCCTTGGAGTTACCATTGACCTGAAACTGGACTCACCACATAAACACAGGGGCTACACAAGCAGGTTAGAGGCTAGAAATACTGTGGCAAGTAACTCACCTTCTGACTCCCCAAAGCCTGTCTATTATCGACAAGGCACAAGTCGGAGTGTGCAGCTCCAACTACACTCAAGAAGCTTGATACCATCCAAGACAAAGCAGCCCACCTGATTGGCACCACATCTACTCCCTCCACCACTGACGCTCAGTCACAGCAGTATGTACTATCTACAAGATGAAGTACAGAAATTCTCCAAAGATCCTCAGACAGTACCTTCCCAACCCATGACCACTTCTGTATAGAAGGACATGGGCAGCAGATACATGGAAATACTACCATCTTCAAATTTCTTTCCAAGCCACTTACCATCCTGACTTGGAAACATATCGCTGTTCCTTCACTGTTGCTGGATCAAAATCCTGGAATTCCCTCCTGAAGGGCATTGTAGGTCAACCCACAGCAGGTGGACTGCAGTGGTTCAAGAATGCAGCTCACCACCACCTTCTCAAGGGACAAATAGGGACGGGCAATAAATGCTGGCCCAGCCAGCGATGTCCACATCCCTGTGAGTGAATGAGAAAAAAAGCCTTCTGAATAATGTGCTCTGCAAAATGCTAACATTTTAGAACTTATGTACCAACTCACCTAAATCCCTCTGCAATTTGGAAGTATGCCGATATGAGTGGCGCTAATTCTCCTGACAAAGTGAACAACTTTGCATTTTCTTAAATTGCACTCCTTCTGCCAGATTTTATTTCCTACTCACTCCAACCTATCTGTATCTATTTGGACATTCCTTTTGCCTTCTTTCCAACTTACGTTCTTGGCATTGTCTGCGAACTTAAATGCCACACCATTGTTCCTCTCATCTGAGTCATTGATGTAAACTGTAAAGGTTTGAGGGCCCAGCACAAATCTCTGCAGGATTCCACTCATCGGATCCACAATGCTCTCTGTTTTTCTGCCTGCTAGCCAATCTTCTGTCCATGTTAATACAGGTAGACAACCCTTTTTATGAAATCCGGAAAGCTCCAAAATCCGAAGGTCTTTTTGTGAAGTTTTTATCTCATTAACAAAGTTGTTTGGCGTGCAAACAGCTAACCCAATTCCACACCCACTCGATGCGTGTCACTCAGATACAATGTGGGAGATGCATAGCCCAGCTGTGGTGGGCCTCAATTCTGTCTCAGGGCCCACAGTGAGCTGCTGTTCGGTAAGATTTTTAAAAATTTCACCGTCGAACTGTCACTTATTCCGAAATTCGAAAAATCCCTAATTCCGAAAGCCAGCAGGTCCTGAGTGTTTTGGATAAAGGATTGTGTACCTGGATATTACCCCTTCTCCCATGAGCTCCCAATTTGAGCATTAAACTTTTATCTGGCATTTTATCAGATGCCTTGTGGAAATCCAAGCCCAGTTACTCAATGGCTCTTCATTACCGCATGTTACTCTTTGAAAGAACACCAGTTAATGTGTTAAACATGGCTTCCCATTGATTGAAGCATGCCAAATCTTCTTGGTTACTTTGCCTTATTCTAAGTGCCCAGCTCTCACTGTAAAAATCGATTCTGATACCTCCCCAATGCCAGACATCAAGCTAAAGTGTTACAGTGTCACCTATTTGCAGCTTCCCTCAGTTGTCGAATTGAGATGTTTCATCCACAACTTTTCAGTCTCATGGAACCTTTCCTGAATCTAGGGAATTTTAGAAAATTAACACCAAGGTAGCATCTACTTCCTTGTTAACAATCTCCTTAAAGACTATCAGAGAAGGTCAGTCAGGATCTGGGGGAATATGTCAGCCTGCTCCTCCATCTTTTTGATCAGTCACAGTTCCCTATGCTTGTAATTTCATCAAGTTCCATTCTCCCTTCCATCTCCTGATTTACATTTATTACCAGAATATTTTTTCTATCCTTGGTAGTGAAGACAGAGGGAGCATGTTTTATTGTCATATCTGCCATTCTTTATTGTCTAATACTAAGTCCCAATCCTTAACCTCACATGCTTTACTTCCTCCTTTCCTTTTTAAATACCTGTAGAAAATCTTCCTGTCTATTCTTACGTTCTGAGCTGTCTTTCTCTCACACTCTAATTTCTTCCTCCTGATGAACATTTTAGCCATATTCTGACCAAACATCCAACCTGCCCTTCCAGTCTTTCATATGTTATCATCAATTTGGTGATTTCGATTTTATTGCAGCCTGGAGTGCTCCAGCAGTGATCATGTTAAAGTATAGAATTACAGATGGTCACTTCCAGATTGCTACTTCAGAAGTAATTCCTTGGATGCTAAACAGCCTGGGATAGGAAAGGTGATTTATCATAGATCAGAGAAATGCAATATCCTTTGGGCCTGACAAGCCCAAGATGAACAGGACACAATTGCTGTCAAGTCCATAGAGTTACAATGCATGAGGAAATTTTCAGCTATATCTCAGTTGTATATGTTTATAAATAGGTTCAAGAATAGTTTCCTCCCTGCTAGATTTCTGAATGGACCTCTCAAAATTTAAATGTAATGTTGATCTCATTGTTTGTGCACCTTCTCTGCAGCTGTAACATTGTATTCTTTGCTCTGTTCTGTTGCCCTATACTGCACGCAAAACAAAACTTTTCACTGTACCTAGGTACACATGACACCAATAAATCAAATCAAATAAAGGGGGAAGAAGCTCATGCTATCCTGCTCTAGGTTTGTAGCCTGGCTGAAACTTACATCTGAATGAATTTGCTCATTACCTTGCATACTGGAGCTCCACTCATATTTATTTTATTTATTATGTCTTGGGGTGAGGGAACCTCTGGTGAGACCAGCATTTGTTACTTGAGCTGAGTGTCTTTGCTTGGCCATTTCAGCGGACAGTTTCGAGCAAACCACATTGCTGTGTTTCTGGAGCCTCACGTGGGCAGATTTCCTTCCCTGAAGGGAACTAGTGAATCAAAAGCCTCTTGACGGTGACTTCATAGTCACCATTACTGAGCTGAGCTGTGCATTCCAGACTTTTTTCATCCAATTCAATATCCACAGAGCATTATCCTGAGTCTCTGGTTTACCGGTCCACTACCACTACACACCATCCCTGCCTGAACTCATAAGCAACTTTCTCAGGTCACAGTACTGTCAAGGAAGTCCAACATTGGGAATCCAACATTCAAAATGCACAAGTGTAATGAGTGAATTCACCCTCAAAAGTCCCCAAAATGCCTGGGGAATGTTCACTCACAGAGCAGCCAATCAGGGATAAGTTGTGGAGATAAGTTGCCTCCACAAGAAGAATAGGCAGAATCTGTGAGGAGCTGCTCATCCAATCACAGGCTATCTCTTTCACGTGCCTGCTGCTGATAGGTTCACAGAGGGAAGCAGCCCATGATCATAGCAGCATTGAGAAGGTGACAGGCAGCAGTTAGTTGGGCCACCAGGAAGTGGGCCATGAGGGGGCAAAGCAGGAAGAGAGCCGGGAAAGGCACAGCAGGTCAGGTAGCATCCAAGGAGCCGGAAAGTCGACGTTCTGGGCAAAAGCCATTCATCAGGAAATTGGACTCACCTCTTCAGATTGTCTAGCAGGCAACCTTCTGGTGAACGGGGGCTGCATTTTGATATTCAAGAGATCTCATACTCACTCTGACTAGCTCCTTCATTACATGATGCAGTCGCACCATCATAATAATAAAAATAATAATGCTTTCTGTATGTCTAGGGTAATAACTCACACAGAAGCAGAGGTAGGTAGATTCTTGATTACCAAGGGGATGAAAGATTATCAGGGGAATGAAGGAATGTCGAGTTGAGGTTGAAATTCTTGAATGGTGGAGCAGGCTGGAAGGCCTACCTTAGCTCTTTGCGGAATTGAAGAATTCATCAATATCCTCAATAATGATCACTGCGCCATTAAACTTAAAACCTTAACACCTAAGAAAAGCATTAATTTCCCACACACAATCATATTTAAACTGACAGAATAAACAGGCATATTGTAGAAACAGAGTCGAAAAGTGTGGGGATGGAAATGCAAAGCTGGTCAGGCAGCATCCGAGGAGCAGGAGAGTTGACTTTTTGGAAAGTTGTGATGAAGGGCTTTTACCTGAAACGTCAACTCTCCTGCTCCTCAGATGCTGCCTGACCTGCTGTGCTTTTCCAGCATCACATTTTTAACTCTGATCCCCACCATCTGTAATCCTCGCTTTCTCTCATATTGTAGAAACAACCTATGTTCTAAATAACTGTACACAATTCTATATAGAAAAAAGCCAACACTCTAAGCATCCTTTCCATGAGTTATTGAGGTCAAATATAAGTGTTTGAATATTTGCCTTGAACAGTGACTGTACCTTTTGTAATGATGTGGAGGTTCAAAGTTTGTGAGAAGATTTGTAGCTCGGGTGCTCGTTGTTGTGGTTCTGTTCGCCGAGCTGGGAATTTGTGTTGCAGACGTTTCGTCCCCTGTCTAGGTGACATCCTCAGTGCTTGGGAGCCTCCTGTGAAGCGCTTCTGTGATCTTTCCTCCGGCATTTGTAGTGGTTTGAATCTGCCGCTTCTGGTTGTCAGTTCAAGCTGTCTGTTGCAGTGGTCGGTATATTGGGTCCAGGTCGATGTGCTTATTGATTTAATCTGTGGATGAGTGCCATGCCTCTAGGAATTCCCTGGCTGTTCTCTGTTTGGCTTGTCCTATAATAGTAGTGTTGTCCCGTTGAATTCATGTTGCTTGTCATCTGAGTGTCATGACCAGCTATCCTTAGTAGCCACACACGCAGATGACAAGCAACATGAATTCAACTGGGACAACACTACTAAGGATAGGGGACGAAATGTCTGCAACACAAATTCCCAGCTCGGTGAACAGGACCACACGATGTGGAGGTACTGGTGTCCGACTGGGGTGGACAAAGTACGAAGTCACAGGACAACAGGTTATAGCCCAATAAGACTTCAGGTGACAAATAAACCTGTTGGACCATAGCCTGTCGTTGTGGGACTTCTGACCTTGCAGCTTTGTGAGGTATTACATTTTAGTAAAACAAACAAATACAGGACTTAAAAAGTCAATAGTAGGGCCCTGGGTAGTTTTGCTGAACCGAGAGACCTAAAGATTCAGGTACATAGTTCTTTGAAAGTTGCATGGCAGGTAGACAGGATAGCTAAGAAGGCATTTAGCATGTTTGCCTTCATTGCTCAGACCATTGAGTACAGGAGTTGGGACGTCATATTGAGGTTGTACAGTAAATTGGTGAGGCCACTTTTGGAGTACTGTGTACACTTCTGGTCACCTTGCAATAAGAAGCACATTATGACATTGGACAGAATTCAGAAACGATTTCGCAGGATGTTGCCAGGACTGGAGGGTTTGAGTTAAAAGGACAGGCTGGATAGGCTGGGACTTTTTTTTCTCCTGGAGCGTATGAGGCTGCGGGGCCACCTTATAGAGGTTTATAAAATCATGAGGGGCGTGGGTGAGGGAAAGGGCAAAGGCCTTTTCCCTCGGGTGGGGGAGATCAAAACTAGGGGGTGTATTTTAAAGGCGAGAGGTGAAAGATTTAAAAGGGGCCTGAGAGGCAACCTTTTCACACAGAGGGTGGTGGGTATATGGAATGAAATGCTGGAGGAAGTGCTAGATGCACATACAGTTACAACATGTAAAATACATTTGGACAGGTACATGAACAGGAAAGGTTGAGATGGATATGGGCCAAATGCAGACAAGTGAGACTAGTTTAGTTTGGGAAACTTGGTCAGCATGGACTAGTTAGACCAAAGGGCCTGTTTCCATGATGCATGAATCTACATGAGTCGCTCTGAGATTTGATAATGCATGCTTATGAAATAAAATATCCAATTGATAAAGTATTAAATGTAATCGCATTCACTGCATAAGCCCGATGCAAATATCAGCTCCTGAAATCCTGCAGTCTTAAACTGAAGACACCACATTCATTTATAATCATTATTATCTCAGGTTTCCAGGTTCCAAGTTAGCTGGGTATTCCTCTGTTGGAACTGTTCCATTGCAGACCCTCTTGTCCACATGTGCAGAAATCCCTTCACTGTTTGTAGCCTCTCTCCCCACCTTTGCAGCCTCACTCTTCCCCCCAAAATAATCACCCCTTTACCCAACCGGTGTCGTTGGATCCTTCCATATCCGCCACAAATTCACCTGCACCTCCACACATATCATTTATCGCATCCTCTGCACCCGATGTGGCCTCCTCTATATTGGGGAGACAGGCTGCCTACTTGCGGAACGTTTCAGAGAACACCTCTGGGACACCCGGACCAACCAACCCAACCATCCCATAGCTCAACACTTCAACTCCCCCTCCCACTCCACCAAGGACATGCAGGTCCTTGGACTCCTCCATCGCCAGACCATAGCAACACGACGGTTGGAGGAAGAGCGTCTCATCTTCCGCCTAGGAACCCTCCAACCATAAGGAATGAACTCAGATTTCTCCAGTTTCTTCATTTCCCCTCCCCCCACCTTGTCTCAGTCCCAACCCTTGAACTCAGCACCATCTTCCTAACCTGCAATCTTCTTCCTGACCTCTCCGCCCCCACCCCCACTCCAGCCTATCACCCTCACCTTGACCTCCTTCCACCTATTGCCTTTCCAATGCCCCTCCCCCAAGTCCCTCCTCCCTACCTTTTATCTTAGCCTGCTGGACACACTTTCCTCATTCCTGAAGAAGGGCTCATGCCTGAAACGTCGATTCTCCTGCTCCTTGGATGCTGCCTGACCAGCTGTGCTTTTCCAGCAACACATCTTCAGCTCTGATCTCCAGCATCTGCAGTCCTCAATTTCTCCACTAAAAGCCTGGCAACCACTCAGGAGCAATCAAGTCAGCTTCGTTTATTCCTACTCCTCCACCAATTCCCTTCGGTTGAACCCTCACCCCAATAATTCATTTAAGTCCCTTTCTACAATCCTGATTAGTAAGTTTTTCATGTCATTGGTCCCAGCATGGTTCGAATCCCATCCAATGGAACAGCTTCCTCTTGCCCCAGTATTATTGCCATTCCCCATGAATCACAGAGTTGTAGAGTTGTACAGCACAGACCTTTTTGTCCAACTCATCCATGTCGACCAGATATCCTAACCTAATCGAGGCCCATTTGTCAGCACTTGGCCCATATCGCTCTAAACCCTTCTTGTTCGTATAAATTCCTTTTAAATGTTGTATTTGTACCAGCCTCTACCACTTCCTCTGGCAGCTCATTCCACACACTCACTACTCTCCTCATGAAACATTTGCTCCTCAGATCCCTTTTAAATCTTTCCCCTTCCGCCTTTAACCTATGCCCTCTAGTTTTGGACTCCTCTACCCTGGGCAAAAGACATTGGCTATTTACCCTATCCATGCCCCTCATTACTTTATAAATCTTTATAAGGTCGCCCCTCAGCCTCCAATGCTCAAGCAAAAATAACTCCAGCCTTTTAATCCCTCCCTAAAACTCAAAACCTCCAACTTTAGCAACATCCTTGTAAATCCTTTCTGCACCCTTTCAAGTTTAACAACTTCTTTCCCAAAGCAGGGAGACCAGAATTAAATCCAATCTTCCAAAAGTGACATAACTAAAGTATTGTGCAGCTGCAACATGACGTCCCAACTCCTATACTCAATGCATTGACCAATAAAGGCAAGGGTACCAATGAGTTCTTCACAATCCTATCAACCCGTGACTCTGCTTTCAAGGAACTATGAATCTGTATCCCAAGGTCTCTTTGTTCAGCAACACTCCCCAGGACCTTATAATTAAGCATATAAATCCAGTACCTCACATTTATCTAAATTAAACTCCATCTGCCACTCCTCTGCTCATCAGCCGATCTGACCAGGGTCCTGTTATACTCTGAGATAAACTTCACTGTCCACTACACCATCAATGTTAGTGTCATTTTGAACCATACATTTATCCCTTCGATCTTATCTACCCTAAGCCAACTTGGAAGTGCCTCTGATAGGAATCAAAAGGTTTTTACTTTGGTGTTTGTACTTTTCGATTTAGCTCCACAATATAATTGGGGAAAGAACTTGGGGCACTGATGAGTCAAAAAATATCTAAATGGACTTTCTGCCCTGCTGTAATTTTGTGATCCCAAGTGTAAATGTTCTCCTAAGGGACTTAACCAACATTAATACCTCAGCCAACACCATCAGAGCTGATAGGCCTACTGGTGGTTTGCCCACTGATAACGCGGAAGCAGTGTGATGAAGCAGTTCAATATATTTCTGTCACATGTTAAAGTGTTCTGAATAATTGTAAAAATGTTGGGCAAACACTACTTTTCCTGAAGGGCAGGGCCTTAATTAAGTCAGGAGATAATAAAGAAAGCCCCAAATGTTTGTGAAGCCTGCTTTTGATTGTCTTTTTTTAGTCTCTGGTTAAATGCTGATCACCTTGTCATTGTCATGGTGGTACTGAAGCATCCAATGAGACAGGTGACTCTACCCTGAGGGTAGGTGGAGGAACCTGACGTTGAGTGAACAAGCAGAAATAGTAAAGAAATCCCCATTAACACATACGCATAATTAAATCTTTGAGAATTGGAGGGGAAATTTGAATATTTGTTTTTCTCTTGCACTCAACAAGGAATACTATGAATTGAAAAACATCCAAGGTACTCTAATGCTTCTATTTTAAGATGATAATTTTTTTGGTAACTTTTTGCACTCAATTGCTTGTCAGTACTAGGAATTGGAATACTTTCCCAGTTTTCCATGCCAATGTCAGCATTAATTACTTCCAAATCATAAGCAGAGGAAAGCACCCTTTTTTACTGCACTTTTGTATTTTAGCCCCAGAAGAAAAGTGCGAAATTGTCAACTTTCATATTGATCTTGACTTTTCTAGCACCAGAATCTTAAACCCATGCAAAGAAGTCACAACATGGGTATAAGGCATTAGGCACAGCCACTATGATGAATACTGATCTGGACAAAGACTTAACAATTTGGTCCCTAGTTAAATTCCTTCGACTAATCTTTTAAACCATTGCGCTCATCTGCAACTTTCACTTTGCCTCACACTCCTATCACTTCTTAACAAGATCCAACAACTCCATTTGCCCCAGTGACTTGACTTCAAAGTCCTTGTGTTGCTTTCGACTCCTTTGTCTTGCGTTCCAATCCCTTGACCAGATGAGATGTTGAAATGAGGAACTGTCTGAGCTCTCACCGAGAATTAAAAGATGTCTCAGCATAGAGAAAGGAAACACAGGGTCTTCTGGACAATGTTTACCCATTGCACAACATCTCCAGAACAGATTATCTGGTAATTTATGCTCCAGCTTGTTGTTTTGGCAATGTGCTGCACACAAATTGGCTGCACATACACTTAACCTCAGTAGTGACTACACTTTCAAAACCACTTCCTTGACTACAAAGTGTTTTGGTGCCCACTGATGTTACGAAAAGCGCAGTGTAAATACAAATTCTCTCTTTGTCTCTTTCTTTCTTTCTTTTTCTCATTTTGACTCAAGTTAACTTAGTCATCGAAGGTCAGCTGTTCTCGCCTGCATTGTGAGCTCCTACAGATTAGTCATTATTACATGGTTTCGTTTTGGGAGCTTGTGGTGTCCAAATTGTCTACCACGTTTCCTACACACTCCTCAAAACGTTATTGGCCATAAAGTGCTTTCGGGTTTCTTGTGGTCACGAAAGGTGTTGTGTTAATACACTTGTTATTTCAGACCGTGCAGATTGCTGAATATTGCCAAAGCTTTTCATCTTGCATTCATCAGAACAAAAGCAAGAATGTCAGCTTTCAACAAGGAGACTTATTGTTCTGGTTGAAGCTGATTAACCTACGCATTGCTGCAGCCGAAGTATCAGGGAAATATAGGCTCCCCGAACTCCCAGGCAATTGAAAGCAAAATATAAACTTTGAACATTATCCTTTGATTTACAGAATATACATTCCTTTAATTAATGTATGTCACTTTCAGCAAATGCCCTGCATTTGGCCTGATGTGTGCAAGATGAAAAGCTTTTATTACATGTTTGACTTTTCAGCAAATATAAATGTAAACCCTTCTTTAATTATCACACCTTCCCCTTATTCTCTGATACCTGTAGTCTATAATCACCAAGCAAATGTTTTAACCCTCTAACCCACTTTCGGTCCCTCCCAACATAACTTCAATGATGTATGTTTTCTCCTGAGTCCAATATGCTACCTTCTCTCAGACCACTACAGTATTCCCAGGCTCCCCTGTCAGGAACACTGTGTAAGTGGTTACTGATGAAATGGCAAACTTTTGCACGGGTTCAATTGTTGGATTGTCTTTTGTCTTTGAAGCTATTTAAGCATTTCATTTGTGGAATAGACTAAATGACAGTGGTTCAAGAAGGCAATTCACCAGCACCTTCTTAAGGGCAACTAGGAATTAACAATAAATGCTGACCCAGCCAGTGATGCCTATTTCTCCCTGAATGAATGAAAGGAAAACCTCAGATGAGAAAGATCAACTGGCCAATCATTGTTCATATGTCCAGATCCAGCTTAAAGGTCCTTTCCCATTCCAGTCTCCAATTGTTCTTACGTGAGTCCAGAGCTTCATTATTCTTGATGAGTTTATTCCAGAAGTCGATTATACTTTGTATAGATAAAAATTCCATGATAGCAGACTTTATACCTTTGGTCTTGTAACTCCTTGTCCTTCTCCTAATGTTTATGCTGAAGCCGGATTTGGGATTCGCCTTTCCTACAACCATAACAACTTTCTATCCCTCTCTAAAATCATCCCACAGATGCCTGCACAAAGTAAAAAGATCCATGTATCTTCAGTCATTCCTCATAACTTAGCGATAGAAAATAGTAAATCAATTGCACAACTGCCTCTGGCAGTTGAAGATCCCTTTCGGTTTTTTGTTGACCTTAACTGGACGCATTAGTAGAATACTAATCTCTTACATTAGAGACTTTTATTACATTGGCCCTCTCTTAAATTAAAGGCTCTCATTACATTCATACTCTTTTCCATTAGAGACTCTCATTACATTAGTACTCTCTTGTTTTCATCTTTGTTCTGTGCAAACATGTGAGGTTGGCCCTGTAATGCTTGTTGCAATCTGTATTGAGGTGGTAGTGATAGACCTCCTTCTTAAAGCACCCCAGTCATGTGAAGGAAGTACTGTTAGGAAGGGAGTTTTAGGATTTTGCCATAACAATGCTGTAGAAGTATTGGGAGATTGTCGGTATAGAGGAACTTGGCAGAGATAGAACAAAAACACAAAATGCTGGAGAAAAGAATAATACACCTGATTTATTCCTGAGATATTTATGTTCCCTTCAATAAAGATCCTGATCATTAAACCCGCTTTGATGTACATTCCTGTGTCTTCAACCTATCTAGGTTTTCCTTTGAACTCACAAACCATCTCTAAATGAATCGACTCACTCAAGTTCACTGAGGGACAGTCCCATTCATAAACCACGAATGGGACTGTTCAGATGTGGTTGACTTCGAGAGGTGCTCGGAGAAACTACCAAGCTTGTAACTGTGTTCCCCTGTTTCAGCCATCCCCTCAGTACGTGCCTCACTGACTGGGCGAGCCGTGCACAGCAAGAGCAGACAAGAATACGTTTGGCTCTGCCCTGACGGTGATGATTAAAGGGCAACTTCACCTCCCAACTGGAACTGAAATCAGGGTTAGAAAATAGAAACAGGAAACAACATTTTTCTTTAACTAAGTGTGATGGTTCACATTTTTTTTTTGCACCTGTAAAATCCATTGCTCAATTTTTAGGCCAGCTCCTCTCCCATCATTTTTACAATGCTTGGTGTTAAGATCTAATAGCCCTTGCTTTCATTGAAGAGAGCCAAATAGTGGAAACAATGTCAAAGGGTACATTCTCTTGAAATTCCTTTCCAAATGTTGAGGTCAGTGCATGGGGACGATGGGGGTCAGACAGCAAGGGACGATAATTCCCCGAGCAGCACTGTCCCTCCTGCCTCCCAATGCACACCTTTTCCCTTTATTCCCACGTGGAAAGTGAGCTGGCTGGCCAACACTTATTGCCCATCCCTAGCTGTCCTTCAATTGAATGGCTTGCTGGGCCATGTCAGAGGACAGTTGGGAGTCAACTACAGTGCTGTGGGTCTGGAGTTACACGCAGGCCAGACCAAGTGAGGATGGCAGATTACCTTCCCTGAGGTGAACCAGATGGAGATATTTTCCCCCCTCGACAACAGTTTCACAGTCATCAGTAGATTTTGAATTCCAGAGTACTTTTAATTGAATTCAAGTTCCACCATCTGATGTGGCAAGGCCCTGCGACAATTGCTGAGTTTCTGGGTTAGTAGTCTCATGATAATATCACTCAGCCATCGCCTGCCCTTATGGGCGTATGTGAATCAGTGGGTGGGTTGGCAGAGTGGTTGACAAGCAAGATGTTATTGCTTTCCCAATTTGATCCAATCAACACCGCTTACATATACATAATATGCCTATAAAGGGGTGAGAAAATCCACATCCAAAAACACCACATGAGCTTGTTACCAAACAAACTTTGCCACATAGTCATGGAGGATGACTGAACAGAAAAAGGCCCTGTGGCCCAGTGAGTCTGTGCTGGACAAAACACCAAAATATTCTCATCCCATTTTCCTACCATTGCCTTGCCATGTCAGAAATATTTAGCGAGGGGAACCCAAATTACTGATCACTGGACCCAAAACGTTAAATCTGCTTTCTCTCCACAGATGCTGTGAGACCTGCTGACTTGCTCCAGCCATTTCTGTTTGTTTTTGGATCAAAATGATTAAAACTAGGGATTCTCCAGGGAGCAGAAGTGATCCATCAATGCAGCTACATTTTGAACTGAAGACCAGTTCACTGGTGAAGCGACACTCAAATTATCTTTCTCCTTTCTTGGTCATCTATCACTTGTACATCTCGCTCCTCATTTCTCTGCACACAGTATAAGCTTTTGACCACCTTATCTTCAGCCAAAAATAAAAATATTCACTTCCAACACTTCATGTATAGCTCAACTTTTAACTAAAGGATTCTAATCTTTGCACCTCTTGATCACTAACGTCCCTGATGTGAGTCGACTTTGTAGAACAGCAAAACACACACCTGTCTACCAACCCCTCATTTCTCCACACATAAACACATGACTTCAAGCCTACCAGCTCACTGGCATCTCCAACCTGTTGCCAATCCATCCCTAATATGGCAGCGTGGTGCCAAGAAGAAATAGTAGATAACTCAGTTCAAACTTAAAGGCTTTAAGATTACAAAGCCAACGTAATTGTGCAGCAATTCATGAATTCAAGGTATCAGATGAGAAAGTTAAAGATCCGAGAAGGATCTCCATACAAGTAAATGCCTCAGAATACAAGTGCAAACCAGGAAAAGCATAGCAAGTGGAATCCCTACAATGCTGAAAGAGGCCACTCTGCCCCTTCAAAAAGCCTCCCACCCAGAACCAGCCTGTGTGTGGGCGGCACAGTGGCACGTGGGCGGCACGGTGGCATTGTGGTTTGCACTGCTGCCTCACAGCGCCAGAGACCCGGGTTCAATTCCCGCCTCAGGCGACCGACTGTGTGGAGTTTGCACGTTCTCCCTGTGTCTGCGTGGGTTTCCTCCGGGTGCTCCGGTTTCCTCCCACTGTCCAAAGATGTGCAGGTCAGGTAAACTGGCCATGCTAAATTGCCCGTGGTGTTAGGTGAGGGGTAAATATAGGAGTACGGGTGGGTTGCGCTTCGGCGGGGCGGTGTGGACTTGTTGGGCTGAAGGGCCTGTTTCCACACTGTAAGTAATCTAATCTAAATGTAAGTAATCTAATCTAATTTACCACAGCTATCCTATACTATCTTGGACATTGTAGCATGGCCTAACCTGCACATCCTTGGACTGTGGGTGGAAACCCACACAGACACAGGGAGAATGAACAAACTCCACACAGGGATCACCTGAGACTGGAATCAAACCTGGGTCCCTAGCGCTGTGAGGTAGCAGTGGTAACCATTGAGTCACCGGACCACCCTGGCTGTGATTGGAGGAAAAAGTTGCCAACTACATCAATGAAAATTGACAGGATGGACACCCAGTCTCTCCAGGATGTATCTATGTCTTTGCCTTGAAACAAGCAGGAAAGTGATTGCAGATTTCATGATCACCCCTGGATGGTGGACCAGGTTTAGGAAAGGTAACAATTCCGTTCTGTGATGCTAAGATTTCACAGCATAGACCAGCACAACATGAGACCCGGCTTATTCAGTTTCACCAGATTACATCAGACATTGACAAAAAAAATGGTTACAGTATTAGAGTCATCGAGTCACAGAGATGTATAGCAGGGAAACAGACCCTCCAGTCTGTCCATGCTGAATAGATATCCTAAATTAATCTAGTCCCATTTGCCAGCAATTGGCCCATATCCCTGAAACCCTTCCTATTCATACCCTCATCCAGATGCCTTTTAAATGTTATAATTGTAACCAGCATCCACCACTTCCTCTGGCAGCTCATTCCTTATGCACACCACCCTCTGTGTGAAAAGGTTACCCATTAGGCCCCTCTTAAAACTTTCCGTTCTCACCTTAAACCTATGCCCTCTAGTTCTGGACTCCCCCACCCCAGGAGAAAGTGAGGACTGCAGATGCTGGAGATCAGAGCTGAAAAATGTGTTGCTGGAAAAGCGCAGCAGGTCAGGCAGCATCCAAGAAGCACGGAAATCGACGTTTCGGGCATAAGCCCTTCTTCAGGAATGAGGGAGGTGTGCCAAACAGGCTAAGATAAAAGGTAGGGAGGAGGGACTTGGGGGAGGGACGTTGGGAATACGATAGATGGGAGGAGGTTTTGGTGAGGGTGATAGGCTGGAGAGGGGATGGGGGCGGAGAGGGGTTGGGGGCAGAGAGGTCGGGAAGAAGATTGCAGATCAAAAAGGCGGTAAAAACAATGACTGCAGATGCTGGAAACCAGATTCTGGATTAGTGGTGCTGGAAGAGCACAGCAGTTCAGGCAGCATCCGAGGAGCAGTAAAATTGACATTTTGGGCAAAAGCCCTTCATCAGGAATAAAAGCCTTTTATTCCTGATGAAGGGCTTTTGCCCGAAACATCGATTTTACTGCTCCTCGGCTGCTGCCTGAACTGCTGTGCTCTTCCAGCACTACTAATCCAGGTCAAGAAGGTGGTGCTGAGTCCGAGGGATTTGACTGAGATAAAGTGGGGGGAGGGGAAATGAGGAAACTGGAGAAATCTGAGTTCATCCCTTGTGGTTGGAGGGTTCCTAGGCGGAAGATGAGGCGCTCTTCCTCCAGGCGTCCTGTTGCCATGGTCTGGCGATGGAGGAGGCCAAGGACCTGCATGTCCTTGGTGGAGTGGGAGAGGGGGTTAAAGTGTTCAGCCACGGGGCGGTTGGGTTGGTTGGTGCGGGTGTCCCAGAGGTGTTCTCTGAAACGTTCCGCAAGTAGGTGGCCTGTCTCCCCAATGTAGAGGAGGCCTCATCGGGTGCAGCGGATGCAATAAATGATGTGTGTAGAGGTGCAGGTGAATTTGTGACGGATGTGGAAGGATTCCTTGGGGCCTTGGAGGGAAGTGAGGGGGGAGGTGTGGGCGCAAGTTTTGCATTTCTTGCGGTTGCAGGGGAAGGTGCCAGGAGTGGAGGTTGGGTTGGTGGGGGTTGTAGACCTGACGAGGGAGTCATGGAGGGAGTGGTCTTTCCGGAACGCTGATAGGGGAGGGGAGGGAAATATATCCTTGTTGGTGGGGTCTGTTTGGAGGTGGCGGAAATGACGAAGGATGATACGATATATCTGGAGGTTGGTGAGGACCATAAGACCATAAGACATAGGAGTGGAAGTAAGGCCATTCGGCCCATTGAGTCCACTCCGCCATTCAATCATGGCTGATGGGCATTTCAACTCCACTTACCCGCATTTTCCCCATAGCCCTTAATTCCTCGAGACAACAAGAAGCTATCAATCTCTGCCTTGAAGACATTTAGCGTCCCAGCCTCCACTGCATTCCACAAGCCCACCACTCTCTGGCTGAAGAAATGTCTCCGCATTTCTGTTCTGAATTGACCCCCTCTAATTTTAAGGCTGTGTCCACAGGTCCTAGTCTCCTCGCCTAACGGAAACAATTTCCTAGCGTCCACCCTTTCCAAGCCATGTATTATCTTGTACGTCTCTATTAAGTCTCCTCTTAATCTTCTAAACTCCAATGAATACACCAGTGGGATTCTGTCCTGGTGGCGATTGGAGGGGCGGGGTTCAAGGGCAGAGGAGCGGGAAGTGGAGGAGATGCGGTGGAGGGCATCGTCAACCATGTCTGGGGGGAAATTGTGGTCTTTGAAGAAGGAGGCCATCTGGGTTGTTCGGTATTGGAATTGGTCCTCCTGGGAGCAGATGTGACAGTGGCGAAGGAATTGGGAATATGGGATGGCGTTTTTACAGGGGGCAGGGTGGGAGGAGGTGTAGTCTAGGTAGCTGTGGGAGTCGGTCGGTATATAATAAATGTCTGTGTTGATTCGGTCGCCTGAGATAGAAATGGAGAGGTCTAGGAAGGAGAGGGAGGAGTCTGAGACGGTCCAGGTAAATTTGAGGTTGAGGTGGAAGGTGTTAGTAAAGTGGATGAACTGTTCAACCTCCTCGAGGGAGCACGAGGTAGCGCCGACACAGTGATCGATGTAGCGGAGGAAAAGGTGGGGGGTGGGGCCAGTGTACCTGCGGAAGATGGACTGTTCCACATATCCAACGAAGAGGCAGGCATAGCTGGGGCCCATGTGGGTGCCCATGGCTACTCCTTTGGTTTGGAGGAAGTGGGAGGATTGGAAAGAGAAGTTGTTCAGAGTGAGGACCAGTTCAGTCAGTCGAAGGAGGGTGTCAGTGGAAGGGTACTGGTTGGTACGGCGGGAAAGGAAGAAGCGGAGGGCTTTGAGGCCTTCGGTCCATGGTGAAGATAAGGCGTTGGGGACCGGGGAAGCGAAAATCATGGAGGAGGTGGAGGGCGTGGGTGGTGTCCCGAACGTAGGTGGGGGAGTTCTTGGACTAAGGGGGACAGGACCAGGTCGAGGTATGCAGAGATGAGTTCAGTTGGGCAGGAGCGGGCTGAGACAATGGGTCGGCCGGGGCAGTCAGGTTTGTGGATTTTGGGCAAGAGGTAGAAATGGATGATGCGGGATTGTGGGACTATGAGGTTGGAAGCGGTGGATGGGAGATCCCCTGAGGTGATGAGGTTATGGATGGTCTGGGAGATGATGGTTTGGTGGTGGGAGGTGGGATCATGGTCAAGGGGCCAGTCGGAGGAGGTGTCTGCGAACTGGCGTTTAGCCTCAGCGGTGTAAAGGTCGGTGCGCCAAACTACTACCGCGCCTCCCTTGTCTGCTGGTTTGGTAGTGAGGTTGGGGTTGGAGCAGAAGGACTAGAGGGCTGTCCGTTGCAAGGGTGAGAGGTTGGAGTGGTTGAGAGAGGTGGACAGGTTGATGCGGTTAATGTCGCGGTGGCAGTTGGCTATGAAGGGATCGAGGGCGGATTAGAGGCCAGCACGGGGTGTCCAGGTGGATGGGGTGTGTTGGAGGCGGGAGAAGGGGTCGTCAGAGGGTGGGCGAGAGTCCTTGTTGAAGAAGTAGGCACGGAGGCGAAGGTGGCGGAAGAATTGTTTGATGTCTCGACGTGTGTTGAACTTGTTAATCCTGCAGCATAGGGGGATGAAGGTGAGGCCTCTGCTGAGGACTGATCTTTCATCCTCAGAGAGGGGGAGGTCTGGAGGGATGGTGAAAATACGACAGGGCTGGCAGCTCGGACTTGGTGTGGGGCAGGAGCAGGGAGTGGGGGTGGGGTTAGATGTGGGGGCAGTTAGGCATGTGGGTGGAGTTAGGCATGGGAGCGGAGTTGGGCGTGGGGGCAGAGATCGGCGTGGGGTGGAGATCAGCGTGGGGCAGAGATCGGCGCAGGGGCGGAGATTGGCGTGGGGTGGAGATCAGCATGGGGCAGAGATCGGCGTGGGGGCGGGATTAGTCATGGGGCGGAGATCGGTGTGGGGGCAGAGATCGGCACGGGGGCAGAGATCGGCGTGGGGTTAGAGACACATGCGGCGTGGTCATTGTGCAGGTAAGTGACGTCACTGGGGGCAGAAGTAGATGCGGCGACGGCAACTCCAGAGGCGAAGGTGGCTGCGGCGACAGCAGAAACGATGTTGTTCCCGGTGGCTGTGGACTCCACAGAGGCCATGAATCTGTCGGCGATGGTCTTCTTGGCGATCATGGAGACGGTTGTCTGGGCGGCAATCCCGGAGGCTGCATGGTCGGTGGGGGCGGAAGTGACGTCATGGCCCTCTCCGGCCTATCACCCTCACCTTAACCTCCTTCCACCTATCACATTCCCAACGCCCCTCCCCCAAGCTCCTCCTCCCTACCTTTTATCTTAGCCTGCTTGGCACACCCTCCTCATTCCTGAAGAAGGGCTTATGCCCGAAACTCATGCTCCTTGGATGCTGCCTGACCTGCTGCGCTTTTCCAGCAACACATTTTTCAGCTCCCCCACCACAGGGAAAAGATCTTGTCTATTCACCCTATCACAGGAACATGGATAAGACTCCTATGAACTACCAGCTGCTCAAACCGAGAGCACTGTTTGAGGGGGAGACATTGCTGGTGAAGGTAACTGACTGTGGAAATAGTAGGTTCATCATGAGGCTGTTGTGTGTGTGTGTCCAATGGACATATCTCTGACAAAATTTGAACCAACGGTGATACTCAGTAAAAAAAACTCCCAATAATAGCAATTCCTAGTCAATGGCCGAGTGGTACGATTGTGAGACTGTTAATGCAGAGACCCAGGTAACATCCTGGGTTTGAACCCTACCGTGGTAGATGGAGGAATTTGAACTCAGTAAAGTCTGGAAGTAAGAGTCTAATGGTGACCATGAATTGATTGTAGATTCATGGTCATCATTAGTGATGATTGTTGGGAAAATTCATCTGATTCACTCATGTCCCTTTAAGGAAGGAGACTGCCAATATTTACCTGGTCTAACCTAAGCGTGACTCAAGACTGACAACTAGCTGTCCTCTGGGCAATAAATGTTGACTTTGACGAAGACGCCCTAATCCTGTGATTGAACAAAGAAGAAATTTCCAGAAGGCTGTCATGTTCATGATGAAGGTGACTTGAAATATGGCTGAGATAAGGGTTCAGGATCTAGCCAGGATGATTATGTAAAGAAAATGGTCTTCATGTCTCGGATATGATCACAGCTCATCAATGGTACACTTGGATATCAAGGTAGATCACTGTATTTGAGGAGAAATTGACCCGAAATTGAATCAGTTGTTGATACTACATGTGGCCATTCAATTGAACAATATTTATATTGAGGCAAGTAAGTTTTTTTTAAAAAGGATAATAATTGGACAGAATAATACTGTAAACCTTGCAGTATTTGAGGTATAAATATTTTGCCTGTTTATCGAGAGTGCAGATTCATAAAGTGTTGGTTAAAACAAAGTTCTTACCTTCATCCCCACCAAGATAGTTGGGTTTTTCCTGTTTTCATGGGATTGTCCCTGAAAAGAGTCAAAGGTATTGGAATCTCTTTAAGGCTGGTACAAAATTGAATGCTCAACCAGCACTCTGTACTATGCACTATCTTGCTTTCTAACACTGCCTGCCTTCTGTTAATGAACACTGTTCAATGGAACACATGCCGTCGTTTATCCCACCCCTGCTTTTGTAATACCACTAAATCAAAATGTATTAAGAGCCTGGTGCTGTTATGATGGAATGGATGACTTCTGAGATAATTCTGTGTGACCTTGTCCCTCAGAGGCTGGAAGACGCGACCCCTGCTGATCCTTCCGGTGCAGTGCTGAGAGAGTGCTGCATTGTCAGAGAAGCCATTTTTCAAACGAGCCCCTCAAGTGACTGTAAAATATCCCACGGCACTATTTCAAAAGGAAAAGGTGACTTCACCCTACTATGCCAATAAGAAAAAAAATGAAGATTATCAGGCCAGTACCGTATTACTGCTTGTGGGAGCTTGGTGTGAGGAAATCGGCTGCTGAGTTTCTTCCACTGTCATTGTCACTGTCACTACACTTTATAAGTGCCTCATAGATTGTCAAGTGCTTTGGAACTTCCCGAGGCTGTACTTTTATAATTGCAAACGGTCTTTTTCTGCCCTTACCATCATTAATCAATGCAATGGTTAAAAATAACAGAATAGAGAGGCATTTCCAATTATTGGGTGTGTGAATGCAATTATACTGGGACGTGAGATTTAAACAATACAAACGTGGGGCATTCCTGCCTTTAATTGGTGGTGTGCCATTGAGGAACCAGAATTGGCCTCAGTATCTTTCAGCTGGCAGAGGGAGAAGTATCACCATCTAGTGGCAGGAGCTGGAAATTACACGTCTGAATGATAGCAAGAGTCAGGACTGGGTTGTCGTTTGATGGTTGCTATGGGTGATTTGCTTGCTGGCCCCCATTTGCAATCCTCACCCATGATAGTCAGCTACTTACAAAGCCGCAGACTATTGGCAGCGCAGAGGCAGCTCTACTGGGCCATTGATTTGTGCCCCCTCCTAGTTCTCTTCGTCTCACCCTGTCAACATACCCTTTTATTTTGTTTCCCCCTTGTGTGCACATACAGCATCCTTGTGAATGCGTCTACACGATTCACCCCAACCATGCTGAGAAGTTTTCTGCATCCTGAGCTCCCATGAGGAACAATAGATCTTGTCCAGTTTCTATAAAGTCAGTGTCACACATTCCTGGAGCACGTGTAACATGTTCTTCAGGGTAGAGAGGGTGCTCGGGAAATTTATACATGTGTAGAATGGGCGAGGACCAGCAGAACACCGTTCCATTGAAATGTTAGTGGCATGTCTTCCAGAACTATTTCCCAGTTGGAGAGAGGGGATTTTAATGACTATCTGCTGGGCTCATGGAAGGAAGCATGTTTGAGCAGAAATATGGCTAGGTACAAGGACTGTTGGAGATGGGCAAAGACAGAGAGAGAGAGAGAGAGAGATGGCTGGCATGGCCTTTCGAGAGGCTAAGCCTGTCCAGTTATGGCCTTAGCTCAGCCCTCAGGATGTGGTATCACAGCCAGTGGTCTAATGAGGTGGGATTGACGTTGCACCAACTCTGCCTTAGGTTCCCTGACAGGACAGACTGCCAGGAACCTCAAGGCAAAAAAGCTCCCTTCACTGAACCAGCTGCGTACCTTCAACATCCCCACCCCGCCCTGTGCCGCTCCATCCCCCAAACCTGATTCCCAGAAATTTGCTACTTTTCCGATTCCAATGCCAGCTGATCACGTGGGAGTCCTCAGGGAACTGACTGATTAGTTAGAGCATTGACTCATTAACTGCAGTGTGGCCCATGTCCATATATAACAGGAAATGAGAAGATCTAAAAGGTGTGGGATGCATTCCCACCAACAAACAAAGTACACTCACATGTCATCAGGTCCAGGCTACTTTCAAACTCCAGTCTACAATCTGTCAATCCATGGTTTCTGTACAATCACACTTACCAATTAGGGCAGAAGGTTTGTGCAGTCAAGCCCCACTCCAGAGACTGTGAGGACAACATTTAGGCTAAAATTTTGCATGCAGTCCTGAGGGAGCACTGTCCTATCAAAATGACTTATGAACTTTTACCTTTATTTTTCCACTTAATATCAGGAAGACAATAATGTTAACTTTTACCCTTATTTCTTCATTTTACTTCTTATGCCAAGAACAGAGGTAATGCCTTATTTTTAACTTTGTTTCTCCATGTTATTACTTGTTTTGTACCTAGGTACCTTCATATCTAAGATGGCACCGTGCGTAATGACATTGTGTGCTTTCCACTGTACTCTTGTACTTCTGTACTTGAATATACGTGACGATAAAGCTTAAAATCAAATCAGAGGGACCCAACCCGCCTTTTATCCCAAGCATAATTTGCAATTATTTTGCTCTCTCTTCCCATCTTCCCCATTCCCTTCCACCACCACCAACCACGCCCCCCCCCCCCCCCCCCCCACCCCCCCCCCACCCGACCACCCCAATGCTTCCAGTGGAGGGCCTGAATCACCATCCACTTGCTAAGCATCCTGCCAGCTGATTTACTTGTGCTGCCATTTTCCCACACTCTGAAAGCAGCCTGAGGTGGGAAATATCAAGAGGCGGCTGTTCATTGATTCTACACCCGAGTGCAAAGAATCGACAAAGACAGAAGACTCAAGGGGCTATTGCGGTGTGACAGCATTGAGAAATTGGACACCAAGCTGGTATTTTCAAATGGAAAACCATTTCTTCTCATGGTGGTGCCCGTGGGTGGGGGAAGAGCATGAACGACAGGAAGGAACTTGCATTCATTTCTCATTGGCTTTTGCTAATGCCTATGTGTCGAATCATTGAGCAATGGAAGTCATTATTAACCTGGCTGAGGGGTTTCCAATTTTTTTTTCTCTCAGTTGTGAGTATTCCTAGAAATGGAAGAATTTTTTTTGTGTCATCAGCAACCTCCTAGCCTGGATTCACGTAAACCATTTTTGGTATGAGGAGGCGTAATCACGTATAAAACATCATCTCCTGTCAATACATTGCTGCTGAATATCACCAAAGCAGGCTTGACTTCAACAAGGGTAGACAAAAAGCAGTAAGGGTAGGTTAAACGATGCTTTGACTTTGGCAGTATCTGGTGTACATGTTTGTGTTAAATGTATCTCAATTTATTTTTAGTGTGTTTACATTTTTAAGTATATGTTATTGCATTTTTTGTCTGTTTGTAGTCACAGTCTTTGAAGTTCTTTGAATTTATATTTGTTTTTGATGCAGTTGCAAAATAACAGAAAAGTAATTGCCTTAAATTTGCAGTTTTGTTTGATAGACATCAACAAGATCTCCAAATCTAATAAGATAGGATCATCTGGCGTGCATAACTGTTTGTTGCATGGGCAAAATTATTGATAGTTCTAACAGTTCTATAATTAATGTGAATGACAGATCAATGACAGTTTCTGGTTGATTTCTGAATTCAATATCTTATATATTTACCTATACCACAGACTGAATCGATCGCTTGGAAAATTGCTGCAGTTTTTTTTTGTCTGTTACTTGCCCAGAAGTTTTAAACTGTTGTTAAAGTTCTAGGATGGAGGTCTCATGGAGTAGTGTGGTAGAAACACTGTCCTCTCGGATGATCTGGGTTTGAGACCCGCTCTAGGGCTTGATGGCATGTTCTCAATGTGACCAAATAGGTTGATTGTATCCTTTGATCATGCCTATGTCCAAGCAGCAGGATTGGGAGAGACTGCCTGATGTTCTCCAAACTACAGCCTCCAACAGGGGTCCCCAGTTTGTCCGAGGAGAAACAAACCCTTGAGAACAGACATAAGCTGCTACATCTGCCTCACCACCTGTAGACATAAGTATCTTCTAAGGTGAAGTCCAAAGCTGTAGTCATCTTCATTGCTGAATGATCAAGAGTAAAATAGGAGTTGGACAACTTGATTGTTGAACTTAGTCCTTTAGCATTAAAAAAGCCTGGCAGGAAATCTCTGATCTGCATAGGGAAAGTTAAATCTGTGCACACAGATACGCTATATTTTTGTCCTGAGCAGAATGATTTGGATCCACTGTTAGCAATCAGAGCACAAGACCACTGAAGGCATTCGTTATCCTTTTCCTGCATGTGTTATTTTAATCGAGACTTAGTGAACGGTAAGATTTATTAAAATACGTTCCAGTAATTGTTGTCTTAAGGAGTTCAACCCACCCTTCAATAAAGCCAACAGTGTTAGTTAAGCTGCAATTCTTAACTAACTTATTTCAAAGAAAATAATTGAAAAGCTTGAGAAGTTTAAGCAATTAGTTCATGAATTCTTAATAAACAGTCAATCTTGTTTAGTTCTTCCAGAAGTTTGTATTTAGTTTGAATATGAAACTATTATCTTCCTTTTGCCAGATACAACTGCTTCTTGCTTTGTTGTTTAGTTTTTTTAATCTTCTAATTATTCATGTTTCAATATCCTCTCACCTTCACTCTATCTCTTTACCTCTCTCGCTCTTTCCATTCCCACTTCCCTCCTTCGATTAGCCATGCTCTTTCTGAAAGTTTGATTACTCTTCTGAGTTATTTGCTTTAACATTCCCCCTTTGATTTCATTTTTCTCGTTGCTTTTGGTCAACTCCATTTCTTTAAAAAAATGTGTTTTTAAATGATTTCGCTCCAAATGGGATCAGAGTTATAAAGTGGCTGTACTGCTTCCCCTGACTTAGAAGGCTCCATGAGATCAAGTTTCACTCTGGAACCTTGAGCTCAAAGATCTTGAGTGATTCTTCAGTGTGTACGGTGTAAGGAACAGTCAGTGGCTCCAACTCGCTGTTGAGAAGATGTTGTGACTAGTGGCTGCAAAAGATTTCATTCAGCATCACCCAAAACACCTTAGGGAAATTCTCCCCAAACCCTGGGCCAATCTCTTAGTCAAAAAGAAACATTGATGTTGTCATTTGTTGACCCCATTTATGACCTTTTGCAAATTGCCCAGCAGGCAATTTGCGACAACAGTGACTACTCTTTGAAAATACTTCATTGTCTGTGGAGTGCTAAGGCACATTCTGAGGCCACAAAAGGTGTGACGTAAATGCAAGAAACAAGAACAGAAATTACTGGTGAAACTCAGCAGGTCTGGCAGCATCTGTGGGGAGAAAGCTGAGTTCATGTCTTGGGCCTGGTGACCCTTCACTAGAATGATGCTGTCTCTGATGAAGAGATACTGGACTTTAAACGTTTACTCTGCTTTCTTGCCATCGACGCTGCCAGACCTGCTGAGTTTCCCCAGCAATTTCTGTTCTTGTTTTAGACCTCCGCAGTTCTATGTTTTATTACAATGTAAATACAAGTTGTTTACTTTGCAGTAGTCTTTTTCTCACTCTCCATGTTTAATGCTTTGCTTCCTCCAGTCCCCGTGTTTTTTTTAAATCTCGAATAAGGGGATGTCCATTACAAACAGGAATGAGGATGCACTTTTTCTCTGTGAATTTTCAGAATTCCCTCTCTCAAAAGTGGACGCAGACCCTTTAAATATTTTTAAGACAGAGGTGGATAGATTCTTGATTACCGAGGGGATGAAAGATTAAATTGGGGGCATGCAGGAATTTGGAGTTGAGGTTAAAATCAGATCAGCCGTGGCCTTATTGAATGGCAGAGCAGGGTTGAAGGGCTGAATGATATCCTCTTCTTCCTTTATTGTATGCTCCTGTGATAATAAAAGCATCATGAGATCCACTTTGGGTGTGTCAAATCTGTTGATACAAAGCATACGGCTGTAGGAACATTGAATGCAATTCATGGCCTTTTTTCGACAAAAATGGTCAACATTGGGGGAGGGAAGTTCTGTTCTCTTTGAGTTTGGTTGCAAAAACCAAATCATGAAGGTTGGCATTTCCTGATGAAGGGCCTTTGCCCGAAATGTCAATTTTCCTGCTCCTCGGATGCTGCCTGACCTGCTGTGCTTTTCCAGCACCTCTCTAATCTAGAATCTGGTTTCCAGCATCAGCAGTCCTTGTTCTTACCAAATTGATTTCCTGATGAAGGGCTTATACCCGAAATGTCGACTCTTCTGCTCCTCAGATGCTGCCTGAACTGCTGTGCTTTTCCAGCACCCCATGGGCGGCACGGTGGCACAGTGGTTGCCACTGCTGCCAGAGATCCGGGTTCAATTCCCGCCTCAGGCGACTGACTGTGTGGAGTTTGCACATTCTCCCCGTGTCTGCGTGGGTTTCCTCCGGGTGCTCCGGTTTCCTCCCACAGTCCAAAGATGTGCAGGTCAGGTGAATTGGCCATGCTAAATTGCCCGTAGTGTTAGGTAAGGGGTAAATGTAGGGGTATGGGTGGGTTACGCTTCGGCGCGGCGGTGTGGACTTGTTGGGCCGAAGGGCCTGTTTCCACACTGTAAGTAATCTAATCTAAACTAATCACTCTCGAGTCTGATCTCCAGCATCTACAGTCCTCACTTTCTCCAGGTTGACATTTCTCCCAAGTATTGTTCGCATTGATTAGAGGCAGGGGAGAGCAAAGGAGCTCTGTCATTTAAAATAATAGTTTCATATTCAAACTAAATACAAACTTCTGGAAGAAGAACTAAACAAGATGGACTGTTTATTAAGAAGTTATTTGACCGGCTGTGCTTTTCCAGCCCCACTCTAATCTAGACTCTGATTTCCAGCATCTGCAGTCCTCACTTTTGCACTGTTTATTTAAGAATCCATGAACTCATTACTTAATTGGGAATTAGGAAATTAAGGAATTAGGTTTTATTGTACTGTGTACTCAGTACAGGGATACAGGAGTACAATAAAAAGTATACAATGTTTCTATTCCTGGTGCCATCTTAGATACAAGGTACCTAGGTACAAAATCTTAGGTACAAGTAGAAAATTAAAGAAGTGAATTTAAAAGTTCAACATTACAGTTCTTCTCAGAGTAAAGTAGTAAATAAAGAAATTGTGACACTATTGCGGGAGAGGTACAGCACTCAATTTACTTAGTAAGGTACCTCAAACAGCAATGTTTGTATTTACTTTCTGATTTGACTTGATTAATTTATTGTCAAGTGTATTTTGTTACTAAATATAGTGAAAAGTGTTGTATAGTGTCATCATCCCCCTGTGCGGTCTTAAAACACGGAAAATTAAAACGAGATATAGAATATAAAGGCAGAAAAATGAAGAAATAAAGACTTTGCAGTCCTTCTTGTTAAGTGCTCAGCCACGGGCCAAGAACCTGGTGGACAGGCACCAGTCCCCTTCACTGCAGCCCTGGAACACAAGCTGCTTGATCTTCAGTACCACCACACCTCCACCAACTCCCTCATCACTCTGAGTCCTCGCTGGAGGCCTAGGTAATGTTCTTTATAGAGATGACGACTGATTACAGTCGGTTCTGATGTATTGCAATATGTTCGTTCTCGTACGATCTCGCGTTATAAGAAAATCACGCAAAACCCACGCCATTTAAACTAATGGGGTTTGGAATCGTGTTATAGCCAGTACAAGTAAGGAAAGTTCACGTTCTACAAATAATGGCCTAAATTCTTCAATCTCATTGAAGCCAATTCATGTTGAAGAAACGCCTGTTATTGCAGAACCGACTGTATACACATTATTCAGCTCATCAGGACTCCCCCTTCAAAACAGCACCATGCTGTCTCCAACATGCCTAAGTTCAATGTCTCATCTGAAAGACAGCACCTCTGATAGTGCAACACTCCCTGAGCAATGGAGCAGATGGCGATATAGATCAGATTTGAGAGGGCGTTGTTGAAAAAGCACAGCAGGTCAGGCAGCATCCGAGGTGCAGGAAAATCAACGTTTGGGGCTGCAGCCCTTCATCAGGAATGGATGCTACCTGTTGTGTGGTGATCCAGGATGCCAGGTCGCGGTTTTAGGGTAAACTGCGGCATCAGAAATGAGGAGGAATCAGTTCTTTCAAAGGATCATCAATCTGTGGAATTCATTATCCCAGAGTGTAGTGGACTCCAGGACAATGAATAAATATATGGAGGAAATATTATGAGGAATGTGCAGGAAAATGGAGTTAAGGCTAACCTGGGATCAGCCATGATTGCATTGAATGGCAGAGCAGGCTAAAGGGCTGAATTGTCTGCTTCTGCTCCTAGGTCTTAAGTGAAACTTTCTCTAGCCCCAGGTGAGCCTTGAACCCATGACCCTCTGATCTGGAGATGAAGGATTCACCACTTACTCCTACTGCCTAAACTCAAGACTGGGGACCCAATCGCAGCAGCTTAATGGCAGGGTACATTAGCATCTAATTGGTAGGAGTAAAAGACTGAAAGTGTAGAGGCAGATTCTCTGATGGGATAGTTCCTGAATGGGGGAAGTGGAGTGGGATGCTGGTACCTTGGGTTTTCTTGGTTAGGTACTGTGGATGGGAGAGCTCAGTGGGTTGAGTTGGTTTAATTGTAATTGTTTCTAGATGGGTGATTGCTAACAATTGATTGGAGGCTAGAGTAGTGTCTTTTTTGAGTAAGGAGAGTCCCTGATTTATGAGCACCGGACTAATAAACTCATGTACTTGCAAACATGATCTCATACAGGGATATAATTTCAATCATCTGATAGATGAGCATTCCCTGTACTGACAAATGGGTCCTTTCCATTAAGGTGTGTTGCATTCTCACTTGCGCACAGATTGAATTTTAAATAGATTAAGAACAAGACCCATTTGGATTGCTTGCAATTGTATATGATATCTCACGGGTGGGTAGCGAGCTCAGTCTTGTTGCAGCTACAGCTCAACTGCTTCTTCCTGAGTTCTCAGGGTCACAGGTTCTGTGAATAGATTATCATTGCTGTTCCTGGGACCTGGCCATGTATAAATTGACATCTGGGTTTCAATGCAGCTTCACTTCAGAAACGTTTCATTGTCTATAAAGAACCTTGCATTGTTGCTGCGCTATACAAATGCAAGTTTTCCGATCCTTATGGTTTGCTAAAAGCATGCTGACTGGAGAATTGCTCTTGGCTGCACTCTATTTTGGACATTGTGCTGTATGTAATCCAGGTACATGCTGAGTGCACTGGCACAGTACTGCATTGGTCTGCAGCACCACTGTCACACACACTGTTGCATAACTTGCATAACTGCGTGCATCATCACCGTGGATGCTTGGAACATTGCACAATTGCTTCATTCTTCAAAAGTAAAATTAAAACACAAGAGTGAGCAAAACCTCCCTGCCGGGTCACTATGTAAAATGCAAGAATCTAAATAAATCATTTGCGAGTTTCTGCTCCTCCCTCTTAGTTCCACTCAGCCTCACTTTTCTCTCAAAGCTTCAACTCTGCTTGGGAGCAGGTCAGTTTTAGTCCACTCATCTCTGAGTCATCTGAAGGCAAGGGAATAACACTAAATGTGGAAGAAGCACATGGTTAAATTTGGGCGGGTGTGGGAACTGGAGGATATGAATGAGAGGATGAGCAAGAGGTGGGGGGGGGGGGAGATGTAAAGTGGGGGTCAAGTGACAGAAAAAGGAGTAGAAGAACAGGCAGAGAGGGAAACAAAAAGCTGATAATTGGAAGGGAGCAGAGGTGAGTCTCGAACTGAGGAGGATTTGATCGTCAATTTGGATTGGATTTGATTTATTATTGCCACATGTGCCGAGATATAGTGAAAAGTATTGCTCTGTGTGCTATTCAGACAAATCATACCTTACATAAGTACATCAGGGTGAGAGAACAGGAGACAGAATGTAGTGTTACAACTACAGAGAAGGTGCAGAGACAGATCAACTCCAATATGAGATGACCATTCATAAGTCTGAGGACAGCAGGTCAGAAGCTGTTCTTAATTCTATTCTCAAATGTGTTTTCAAACTTTTGTACCTTCTGCCTGGTGGAAGATGTTGGAAAAGAGAATAACTGGGGTGGAAGGGGTCTTTGATTATGTTGGCTACTTTCTTGAGGCAGTGGGAAGTATAGACTGTTTGTGTGATGGACTGGGCAGTGTTCACGGCTCTCCATAGTCTGTTGTGGTCTTGGGCACAGCATTTGCCACACCAAGCTGTGATGCATCCAGATAGGATCCTTTCTGTGGTACATCTATAATAATTGGTAAGAGTCATTGTGGACATGCCGAATTTCTTTAGCCTCCTGAGTTAATAGAGGCGTTGTTGTGCTTTCTTGACTGTAGCATCGACGTGGATGCACCAGGTCAAATTGTTGATGATATTTACTCCCAAGAACTTGAAGCTCTTGACCCTCTCCACCTCAGCACCATTAATACAAACAGGAACATAAACTGTGAAAGGGAGCAAGGAAAGTAAAATAAAATCAGTGCCAATGGCGGGAAGTAAAGATGGAATTCTGAGAACAGCAATGAGAGGGGGAAAATAGGAGATATAGAGACCAAACTAAGGGAACAAAGCAGAGCAATTCAGAAAAATGCAAAGTAAGACAAGCAAAATACTGATAGAGGAAGGTGAGCAGTGACTAGGTATAGACATGGGAGTATGTGAAAGAAGAAAGGAAAGTAAACATGGTAGGAGAGAAAAACATAATGTTTGGGGGGGCTGTAAATTTGCTCGCTGAGCTGGAAGATTAGTTCACATCATCAGTGAGTCTCTGATGAAGTGCTGGTGTTCTGTCCCTCTTGCTATTTATCTGTCTTGCTCTGTTGTGGTGGGTGATATCATTTCCGGTTCTTCTTCTGAGAGGTTGGTAAATGGGGCTCCAAATCCATATATTTGTTGATGGAGTTCCGGTTTGCATGCCAGGCCTCTAGGAATTCCCATGCATGTCTTTGTTTAGCCTGTCCCAGGACAGAGGTATTGTCTCAGTTGAACTGGTGTCCCTCTTCATCTGTGCCAGCTATCACTCGTATCCATACACACAGACGAAGAGGGAGATCAGTTATTCTAGGACAATACATCCATCCTGAGACAGGCTCAACAAAGACCCGGACAGGAATTCCTGGAGGCTTGGCATTTAAACTGGAACTCCATTAACAAACACGTCGATTTGGAGCCTCATTTACCAACCTCTCAGAAACAGAACCAGAAAGTGATATCACCCACCACAACAGACCAAGACACATAAACAGCAAGCAGGACAGAACACCAGCACTTCCTCGGAGGCTCACTAATGATGTTACCTCGCATGGTGATGAAACATCTAGGAACAAATCTACCAGCTCAGCGTGCAAATTTCCAGCCTGATCCACAACCTGAGTGACAAATCTCAGAAATCACAATAATTTATTTTATCAAAAGTACAGATGGAAAACATCCCAGAGGCAGAGATCAGGGATAAGTATTAGCACCAGAAATTGGTCATGGTGACCAACATAATTTGAGTGTGCTGGCCTTGACTGGTTCTAAGTATCTGAGGCTTTTGAAGCCAACGTGAAAGAGTATCCAAAACATGATCAATTAGAATGCAAACAAAGAAACAGAACAATGAACAGAGTTTTGTTTTATTTGACTTTTTGGAAAAGACCTAAAGCAATGAAGCTTTTGAAAGTGTGAGAGATGTGAAGTAGCAGATTAATAAAATGTAATCCATTGGAAAAGTGACAAGAAGATGTCTGAAGTGGTGATCATGTGTTTAACATATTACAGTGGTAAAGGATCTTATTGAGCACTTCTCTTTCCTTCCACTTTAGATGTGGTTCCTCTTCCTTCGCCTGCTTATTTCCATCGCTACATTGGCCAGTTGCTCTGAGTTGGATGGATTTCCAGACAAATGTAAGTGTCTCAGATTCAGATCTTCAAGCTCTGTGATATATATTGTTGGCTTGCAGTGACTGCCAGCATCAGAAGGAAAATTCATTCCTCTTCAGTCAGGAGGACTTTAATGTAATTTGTTAAAACAAAAGTAACATATGGATATACAAATTAAAGAAATAGGCCCATCCACCCTTTATATAAATCATTTACATGAATTGTAAATGGTTGACATACCCCTGTGTCACACCACTCATTACATTTTGCCAACCCAAGACAAATTCAGTTACATTTGCTGTCTGCTTCCAGGTAGCCAACAATCTTCTGTCCTGTTCAGAAGACAGGTTAATAAATATTAACTCTGATTTCTTTCTACAAATGCTGCCAGACATGAGATTTCTGTTTTGGTTTCAGATTTCCAACATTCTTTTAGTTTTCTGATCATGGTTTTCAATCTTTTTTGCAAGCCAATATGCCATCTTCTACTCCATGATCTTTTGTTCCCCACAATAACCTTTGATGTGGATCTTATCAAACGCTTTCTGGAAAATCTAAGTCCAATTCCCCTTTACCCACAGCATTTTTGTTTGAGAATCCCTACAGTGTGGAAGCAGGCCATTTGACCCATCAATTCCACACCGACCATCCAAAGACCATCCCATCCTGTCCCATTATCCCTGCATTTCCCATGGCTAATCCAGTCTACATCACCTTGATTGATTGTCACACGTACGAGATATGGTGAAAAGCTTTGTTTCCCAGCAGTACAGGCAGATCTTGAGGCATTAAAAAAAAGACTTAGTCAGAAGCATAGAGGTTATGTCGGACAGGACATGCACTTGGCAAGGTCAGCATTATTTGAAGTTAGACAGTCCATTTATCAGGCTAATATTGGCTGGGAAGAAGCTGTTCCTGAACTTGCTGGTGCATGTGTTAAGCTTCTGTATGACAGAAGAGGTTATAGGGGATAAGGGCAATTTTGTATGCTAATCCACCTTTGGACTATGGGAGGAAACTCAAGCAACTGAAGGATATCCATGCAGACACAGGGAGAATATGCAAACTCCACACAGAGAGTTGCCCAAGGGTGGAATCAAACCCAGGTCCTTAGAGTGTGAGGCAGAAGTGCTAACCACTGAGCCACCCTGTTAGCATGTATTGCCTCCTCTACGAACTCCAATAGTTTGGGCAAATATGATTTCTATTTCACGAAACCATGTTGACTCTTCCTGATTATCGTGAACTTATCCAAGTGCCCTACAATAATGTCTTTAATAATAGCTTCTAACATTTCCCTATGACAGATGTTAAGCTAACTGACCTGTGGTCCCAGCAATTTACTAAGTAACACTTCTCAGCTGATTGTGATTTTCTCTGGGTATCTTTCTCATTCCCATTTCCTGGATTATTGCAATGTCCGCGATATTATTTGGATCCTGTACAATGGAGACTAGTGCAAGCTACCTATTTAATCCATTTTCATTTTCTTACTTTATATTATTAATTCTCCAGTCTCATTTTCTATAGAAACAACACTCACGTTGTCAACTCTTTCCTTCTCAAATATTGATAGAAACTCTTACCATCTGGGTTTATTTTTCTGGCTAGTTTTCCCTTGTATTCAATTTATCATGCCTTATTAATTTTTTTGGACACTTTGCTGTTATATTCTTTACAATCCTCTGGCCTGTCACCTGAGTTTGCATAATTGCATGTTTTTTTTTCTTTTGTTTGATGTGATATTTAACATTTGTAGTTAACCATGAATAGTGGGTCAGTCCCTTGGAATTTTCTTACTTGTTGCATTGTATTGATTCTGTGTTTTCAGAAATCTCCCCTCAAATGCTTGCCACTGCTTCTGTAGTAATCTATCCTTTAACCTGATCTGCTATTTCACTTTAGCCAGCTCTGTCTTCATGTCCTCATAGTTGCCCTCATTTCAATTTAAACAAAGTCATCTCGTTCCCTCAAGTAGAGTGATCCAAATATATTCTGGTTGTTGTAATTTTTGGCCATCTTTGTGATAAATTATTAACTGGTCCTACCTTGCTGCACAATACTGTACACATGCTCTATGGTTGTCTTCAGAACTTGGCTATTCTTATAAACTATCCTAAAAATATTCTGTCAACTCGTCATCAAGGCTGCCTTTGCCCATTTGACTTTTCCAGTCTATATGCAGATTAAATTTCCGATGATTATGAACATGCATCTCAGAAAAGCTTTCATTATTTCCTAATATGAGAACTGTCATATAGTTACCTGTAGAGTGGTGTGTGCATCACTCCCACAAGTGACTACTTGCTTTTATCATTTTTAACTTGTACCCAAACTGTTTCTACATCTTCGTTTTGTGAATTTATGTCCTGTCTCCTGACTGAGCTGAAACCATCATTAAGTAACAGAGCTACCCCTCCACCTTTTCCTACTTTCCTGTCATTCCTAAACATCCTGTATCATTCAAGGTTCAGGTCCCAATCCATGTTACCCAGCAGCCAAGTCTCTGGAATGGAGATCAGGTTGTACCTGTTTATTACCTGTTTATCTCGTGCATAAGTCTATCACCTTTGTCGGTAACTAATGATCCTACCCATTATAAGCAAGCAAAGTGGGAATTGTTCTGCTGCAGAGGAATATTCAAGAGAATTAAGATGCTAAAAATACAAGCCAAGCATTTGTTGCAATTCTTGTGAACAACTCCATGGATTTTTTGCAACACTTCAATGTAATAAAACAGTTCAGATACAATACAGTGGTGTAGTTCAACAAAATGATAGCTAGGTGGGATATTAAATGAGCTGGCTAACAGCTTCATCAAAGGTTGTGAGAATTGAATGTTTCTGAATGTGGACAGAAATAGAGAGAGAGCGAGAAAAAGAGGAAAGATAGGTTTGCAGAACCAATTTCAGAGCTTTGGACTTACACTGGTAAACACGCAACATGGTGAGGGAAAGACATTGCAGAACCAGGGCGAGGCTGGAGTTGGCGGAGAACGGTATTTTCTTAAAGGCTGAACCTTAAAGTGTTGGTGGAGAAAGGGAGGGGGGCAAAGCCATGGAGGGATTTGAATGTGAATGTGAGAATTTTAAATTTGAGGCATTGGTGAGCCAGAGTCAACGTAACTCGTCAAAGCACAAGAGTGGAACTTGAGTGAGGATTAAGGTCAGAATGATGAGTCTAAGATTGTCAAGAAGACTGGGTGATCAGGAGAGTATTGGACTGGATATGTGGAAACATAGATCTGAGGAGTAGGCTATTTGGCCCTTTCAAGCCTGCTCCGCCATTCAATATGATCATGGGGATTCCTCGAACTGAACTCAAATTCCTGCTTCCTCCTCATAACCCTGATGCCTTTAAGGATTCGAAAGGTAAAAAGAAAATTAATAATGTGAAGAAAGGGGAGATAGGTGGGAAGTAGACTGGCTGAATAAAATGGGGGAGACACAGGTTAAGCTTACATTTTTAAAGAGCTTGCAGTAATGGTAATGGAATGTCTGCTCCCACCCTATCACCTCTTAACATAAAACTCGGTCAGAGACAACTGAAAAGCCTCACTAAAAACAGCTTTCCTGCAATGTAATATTTTGGGGTTTAGTACCATTCAAAAGATTTATACTTCCGTATGTGTGACTAAATTCATGGTTATAGAAAGATGCAGCTAAAAGAGCAGTGAGATTATGACCCAGTTGTTTCTGTTAGTGATATTGGAGGGAGGGCAGTAAGAAGAAGAGCCCCATCCTATCATTCTTTTCAATGGTGCCAAGGGATCTTAGTATCCAACAATCAACAACTCTGATCCTGTGACCCTCCTGCGGTACAGTATTGAGAGCATCAGCCCAGATTTTATTATGCGCTCAGGTCTCTAGAGTAAGGCTCAAAGCCTCAACCCTCTCTGCGTCAAAGGTGGGATTGCAACTGTCAGAGTGACTGCTTCTAACTGATTACAGTGAGCATCGTGGAACGGGCAGCGGACCTCACCTTGATCTGCGAGGCACCAGCTCTCACTGAGGTCACCTGGAAACTGAACGGAATAGCTCTTCAGTCTGGGAGGCAGCACACCCTGCGGAATGTGGATCAGCCAGACGCCGGGAATTACACGTGTTGGCAGAGTGGGATAATGGTGAACCACACCTACTTGGTGGTCAGCGAGAAGGACCGATCCCCCATCTTTTCCAGTGCAAGTAAGTGGCAAGGGTGGGGGTGAAACCATGGGAAAATGTGGATCTCCAGCTTCTTTGAGTTTTTGTTCTTTTTAAAATGTATGCTCTACCTTGCATTCAGTATTCCCCACTTCTACCTGTGAAGAGCTCAGTTTAATGGCATGACTCCACAAGTATTAGACGGTATATCCATAAAATAAAGGAGCAGATTTTGGCCATTTGGCCTATCAAATCTGTTCCGCCATTCGATCATGGCTGATATGTTTCTCAACTCCATTCTCCTGCCTTCTCCCTGTAACCTTTGATCCCCTTACCAATCAAGCACCTGTTGATCTCTGTCTTAAAAATAGTCAATGCCTTGCCTCCACAGGCCTTTGCAGCAATGAATTCCACGGATTCCCCACCCTCTGGCTGAAGGAATTCCTCCTCATCTCAGTTCTAAAGGTTAATTCCTTCACCCTAAGGCTGTGCCCTTTTAATCCTAATCTCTCCTACTAGTGGAAACATCTTCTCCCAGCCACTCTATCCAGGCCTCTCAATATTCCATAACTTTCAATAAGATTCTCCCTCATCCTTTCAACACCATCGTGTACAGATCCAGAGTGCTCAACCTCTTCTCATATGATAAGCCGTTCATGTCCGGGATCATCCTTCTCTGGACCCTTTCCAATGCCAACACATCCTTCAATAAATAGAGGGTCCACAATATTCCAAATGCAGTCTGACCAGAGTCTCACACAGCCTCAACAGTACATCTCGCTCTTGAATTCCAGCCCCCTTTGAAATGAATGTTAACATTGCATTTGCCTTCCTAACTGCCAACTGAACCTACACGTTGGCCTTCAGACAATCCTGAACTAGAACTCCCAAGTCCCGTTGTGTTTTCCGAAATGTTTTTCCGTTTAGAAATTAAAGTATTACTGTTCCACCAGTGTAACTGTAGCCGTGAGAAACTGCGCTTGATTGTAGTTACAACCACAAGGTCGAACCCCACTCCATATGAATCATAGAATGATGCAATATAGAAGGAGGGCATTCAACCTATTAGCTCTACTGAACTTTCATTAAAGGGCCAATTGCTCTCGCTCGCCTTCAGTTTCACCATGGCCTAGCAAATTTTCCCCTTGAAAGTATTTTTGCCACTTTCTTGAGACAGTTTATTATTTAATCTAATTGCAACATTGTTTTGGGGTGTGACATTCCAAATCACATTGTGTAAAAATAATCCACCCTCATCTTCCCCCTGGCTCTTTGCCAAGTTTCTTAAGCGAATGTTTGGTACAGTCTCAATTCGTTTTCTGGTGAATTCTGGAATCTGCAGCATAAAAGTATAGAGCTAACAGAAGTAAAAACAATGTACCAAACAGTCAGAGCACTTGGCAGTATGAATACAGGAATTGGGGACAATATAACCATATGGCTCATTGAGTTAATCCAGTAAAACAAAGTACAAGAGCAAGGACCTAATTTTGAGCTTGTACAGGGCCCTTGTTAGACCCCAGCTGGAGAATTGTGTGCCGTACTTGGTACCATAACATAGAGAGATGTGAATGCTTCAGAGAGAAGACAGAAGTGGTTTACAAGAATGGTTCCAATGATGCAGAACTTCAGTTCTGGGGATAGATCAAAGAAGTTGGGACTGTTCTCCTTGGAGAGAAGAAATCTCAGCGAAGACCTGAAAGAGGTTTACAAAATCATGTGCGAACTGGAAGTAGATAGTGAGAATCTGTTCTTCCTCATCAAAGGAACAAGAACCAAGAGGGCATAGATTTCAAGTAACTTGCAAAAGAAACAAGGGTGAAGTGAGGACAAACGTTTCAGAGTAGTTAGGGTCTGGCATGCACTGCCTGGAAATGTGGTGGAGGTAGGTTCCAATGAGGCCATTGGATGGTTATTTGGATCCAATTACTGTGTGAGGGTATGGGGAAAAGGTAGGAGATTGGCACTAGGTAATGACTGGTCTCCTTTTCTGAGGAAGGATGCTCTTGCTCTCGAGGGAGTGCAGCAAAGGTTTACCAAGCTGATCCTGGGCAGGTGTGACTGACGGACGAGGAGAGATTGACTAAGTTAGGATTGGAGTTCAGACGAATGAAGGGGGATCTCACAGAGACCTATAAAATCCTAACAGGACTAGATAGAGTAGATGCAGGGAGGATATTCTCGATGGTGAGTGCGTCCAGAACCAGGGATCAGAGTCTGAGGATTCGGGGTGGAACATTTAGAACAGAGATGAGGAGACATTTCTTCACCCAATGAGTGGTGAGCCTGTGGGATTCATTACCACAGGAAGCAGTTGATGCCAAAACATTGAATGTGTTCAAACGGCAGCAAGGTGTAGCACTTGGGGTGAATAGGATCAAAGGGAGAAAGCAGGATGAGGCTATTGAGTTGGACCATCAGCCATGATCATGCTGAATGGTGGAGCAGGCTGGAATGGCTGAATGGCCTCCTCCTGCTCTTATCTTCCAAGTTTCTATTTTTCAATGCTCATTAATGAGTTGGTGTTGGCACAATAGGCCCAATAGCTTCCTCCTGCTTTGCTAGCACTTCTGAGGTTCTGTGAATGTGTTATTGGCTGGTCCTGCCCATATCACTTGACCCCCTGTAAGACGAAAGGTTTGTTTACTTAGACCTTAAATCTATTATAATGAGGCATCCACACCCTCAGAGAGTTGAGAATTTGTAACACTTTGAATGAGCTAATTTCTCCTTCTCTTAGTCCTAAATGATTTTGAGACTGTGGCTCCACTTTTTAGATTCCCTGGTCAGAGGTCCCTGTCAGTGCCCTTCTTAATTAATGCAAACACCTCTCATAAGGACTAGGACCAGGAGTAAGTCATTCAGTCCCTAGAGCCTGCTCCACCATTCAATACAATCTTGGCTGATCTCATTTCAGCATCAGCTCTACTTTCCTGCCTGCTCTCCATAACTCTTTAACCATTAATATTAATCAGGAGAAGGTGAGAACTGCTGATGTTGGAGAGTCAGAGTCGAAAAGTGTGGCACTGGAAAAGCACAGCAGGTCAGGCAGCATCTGAGGAGCAGGAGCGTCGACGTTTTGTCATAATGAAAAGCTTATGCCTGAAACATTGACTCTCCTGCTCCTTGGATGCTGCCTGACCTGCTGTGCTTTCCCAGCACCACACTTTTCGCCCCCCCCCCCTCCTTCCCCCCCTCCCCCCATTAAAATAAATTAAACATCTGTCTCCTCCTTAAATTTACTCAATGACCACTGCTCTCTGGGGTAGTGATTTTGACATATTTACGACCCTTTGAGCTAAATAATTTCTCCTCATCTCAATATTAAATCTGCCAATCGTTATCCTAAAACTCTTACCTATCGTTCTGGTTTGCCCCACTTGAGGGAACACCTCCCTATGTCGACTTTGTCAATCCCTTTTATACAGCTTGAGGAACAGGGTGCTGATTTGGCAAGGGGATGGCATTCTTAGAGATTTTATGTGCATTCAATTAGGGAGAGAGAGTAGTTCAAGCAAGGGAAAATGTTAATATCAGCGAAAAAGTATAGGATAAACTTGGTCAATAAATTTCCAAGCCTACTCTAAAGAGCCGACTACAGAGATAGTGGATGTGCATGACATAACCTTCCAAAATTCTTTAGCATCTTATATACCTCAAATCCTTCTCAACTCCAGTGAGAATAGACCTGCACTGCATAATCTCTCATCATAGCAAGTCTATCCCACAGAGTCATACAGCACAAAAAGAGAACCTTTGGTCCAACCAGTCCATGCCAACTGGAATTAAACTTTCTCTGAACTTCCTCCAATGTAATTACCCCCTTCGTTAATTAAGGGAACCAAAACACACCATGTTGACATTCCTAATTATCTTTGAGAAGATGGCAGTGCGCTGCCTTCCTGAGCCACTGCAATCCTTGGGATAGCTGGACACAAACAGTGCTTTTAGGGAGGGACTTCCAGGATTTTGACCCAGCAACAGCGGACAAACAGCTACATTTCCACGTCAGGATGGTGAGTGGTTTGGAGGGGGTGGTGTTCCCATGTATGAAATGCCCTTGACCTTCTAGGTGGAAGTGGTCTTAGTTCTGGATGGTGCTGTCTAAGGATCTTTGATTTGCTATAGTGCATCTTGTAGATAATGCACACTATGTGTCGATGGTGGAGGGAGTATTTATGAATGAATGAGGTGCCAAGCAAGAAGGCTGCTTTTCCCGGGATAATATCAAGCTTCTTGAGTGGTATCATGTACCTCAGTAACATACCCAAATGGTCATGAGCCTTAAGTGTAACAGTTTGCAATTCTATAGCGTAAGCAACTTCCAGTAAAGTTGATGTGGGATTGGAATAGTAAAATCAAAATAGCTTAAGGAGCCAGGGTTGATCATGTCATTGTAGCCTTTTTGCTGTAAGCTGACCTTTTCCCAGTTTCCTGTCTTATTCATGGATTTTGTGGTTATGTGTGTGTATGAGAGAGGATAGGGAGGAGATCTCTCAAGTCTATTGTCAGTCATCAGTGAAATAATGGAGCAAAATAATAAAGTGAAATCAGAATGGCTGGAGGATATGCAGACAACAGAAATCCTGAAGGAGACCGGTCACTGGAGACTGTTTGAAGTAATAGAGAGTCAAAAAGCATGGTGCTGGAAAAAGCACAGCAGGTCAGGCATCATCTGAGGAGCAGGAGAGTCGACATATTGGGCATAAGCCCTTCATCAGGAATGTGGACGGGGAAGTAGGCTGAGAAATAAACAGGGCGTTGCGAATGGGGCTGGGTGGGAGGTAGCTGGGATAGCGACAGGTGAATACAGGTGGGAGGCGATTGTGATAGGTCAGTTGGGAAGATGGAGCAGATGGACGGGAAGGAAGATGGACAGGTAGGTCAAGTCAAGAGGGCAGTGCTGAGTTGGAGGGTTGAATCTGGAATGAGTTAGGAGGGACCTTAAAGTCAATTGCTTGAAAGAAGATGTTTGGAAATAAGGGTCATAATGTCCTGAGTGGCTTCATAGTCGATGCTGGCCCAGAGCAGAGAGGAACTGATTTAGGAAAACTGGAACCTAATATAATGGTTGACTTAGTGACACTGAAGGAATGGTGATATATTTCCAAGTCAGGATGGGTGTATATCTTCAACTGCTAAGACCAGCTGACCTGGTACACACCAGCAGTTGGTTTGGACATGATGTAGGACCTTGCATTTGTCTATGGTTCAATCATTCAAAAACCAAATTCTGTGAGCCACAGGAGGAAACGAATACATGACAGGATATTTTTGATCAGTAGGTGAATGGAAGGTTGTGGGGAAATGCAGGAAAGTAGAAATGAGGAATGTTGGATCAGCCATGATCCTATTGAATGGCAGAGAAGCTTCAAGGGGCCAAATGGCCTACTTAGGTTCCAACAGGGGCAATCATGTGAGGACACTGTTTTTGTCTTCCAGTACATTGTCGTGCCCGAACGTTCGATGGTAACATCACCTGCTCTTGGCAAACCCGTGGTGCAGCAACTTTCAAGCTGAAGTACTATAGGAGGTATGTGGGAGAAAAAAATTGTTGATACAGTATAGTAAAAGTCCACCTCGATCTCACTGCAAATAGACCCAATGTTTGACTTAATTAGGATAAAACGTTGAGTCACTTAATTCTAAGTTGCACTCCCAACGTAAGTCATGATTTGGAGGTGCCAGTTTTGGACTGGGGTGGACAAAGTTAAAAATCACACATCACCAGGTTATAGTCCAACAGGTTTATTTAGAAGCACAAGCTTTCAGAGCTGCTCCTTCATCAAGGAACAGCGCTCTGAAAGCTAGAGCTTCCAAATATGTCTGTTGAACTATAACCTGGTGTTGTGTGATTTTTAACTTGATTAATTTTGCATTTTATTTTTCTAATGCTACATTGTAAAGGTTCATGGAGATCCCACTTCTGAGATCCTACTGCCTGTAACTGGCATCCCTAAGATGGCTGCCTATAAGCTGGCTCTCGAAGCTTGACCTCACTGCTCTCCTTACGCTTACTTCCATTAGAGTCATAGAGATATACAATGTGGAAACAGGACCTTTGCCCAACTCATCCATGCTGACCAGGCTTCCTAAGCTGAACTAGTTTCATTTAGCCCACTGATAGAATCATAGAGTAACACAGCACAGAAACTGACCCTTCAGTCTAACTCGTCCATGCTAACCAGGTTTCCTAAACTGAACTAATCCCATTTGCCAGTGTTTGGCCCACAAATGAAGTCCTAGAGATGAACAGCATGGAAACAGACTCTTCAGTCCAACTTGTCCATGCCAACCAGATATCCTAAACTAATCTCGTACTATTTTCCAGCACTTGGCTCATATCCCTCTAAACCCTTCCTATTCAAATACCCATCCAGATGCCTCTTAAATGTTGTAATTGTACCAGCCTCCACCACTTCCTCAGGCAGCTCATTCCATACACGCACCACTCTCTGTGCAATTGCACTTCAAGGCACTTGTTTGACTTTTTACCTGCATCTCTTTTGCAGCCTCTTTTGTTTTGTTACTTATGGAACCAACTTAGCTCTGTTTCATTCCATTTCATCTCAGTCTGCTTCTTCACTGATGATCCCAGGCTTTTCTATCTCTTGCTAGCACGAATACTTTGGAACTGCTTCCATCTCTGGGTTTGCTGTGCTCAAACATTTCAATCCAAACCCTCTCCCAAAAAAACTCGCCCCTTTTCAACAAAACACCCTTTAAATCATGTCCGTTCATTTTACTATTTTCTAAAAATCATCAAAGGAAGGAGGATCTTGTATTTCCATGCCTGTAGAATGTTCCAAAGATCTTTGCATCTGGTGAATTTTATTATTGAAGTGTAGTCACATTTGCAGTGGGGAAACACAGCAGCCATTTTGCAGCTTCGACAGATCAGAATAGGATAAACAGCTGGGTCTTAGTCACCCTGGCTGAGGGATAAATAGCAATAGGACCTTGGCAAGATCGCACCTGCTCTTCAAACAGTCCCAGGGAATTTCTTTTTGCGCAATTGTTTGGTCGATTGGAACATAAATATTGCTGCAAAAAGACACAAGAGTCCAAGACTTTCACCTTGCACTCACCAGGACAGGCACACCAGAAAAAGACTTGGAAAAAGGAACACTAACTTTTACAGGCCAGCAAGAGGGCACTAACTGGTTGGGCCATCATTGGCATGAAAGACACAGTGAGAGCTGTAAACTGCCAATCTTAATCTTCAAAGCAGACTGGTAGATTCCCATTGGTCAGGCTGTTGCCAGGTGGGTTGCAAGCAGTTGTGTTGCTCCTTTATTTTTACAGTAAGTGACGCAATGTGGAATCATAGAATAGAATCTCTTCAGTGCAGAAGCAGGCCATTTGGCCCACTGAGTCCACACAAACCCTCTGAAGAGTATCCCATTCAGACCCAATCCCATACCCTATCCCTGTAACTCCATATTTTTCCATGGTTAACCCACCTGTGTAATCCTCTGTGAGCCTAGTTGATTATCTTAAGTTGGTATCTGGTGTAACACTTAGACTAGTCTTGATAATTCAATAAATGATTTCCAATTGCACAATCATATCTAATGGTGACTGTTATGTTCTGAGGCTTGCAAGCACGGAGTGATAGAGCTCAGCATGCCTGTCTCTGCCTTGCAATAAAAATGAATACAATCTCCGTGATCTCTTTAAGCGTTACTTTAGCAACACTCCATTAGGAATTCTGAGAGAGTAAGAAATGCATGTATGGTTGATGTGATACCAACTTGCTGTGACATTACTCTAGATACGTTTTTTTTTCTTAATCTCCATTTATTGAGCTAATCCTTTCCCACTTCCTTGTTCCCAGAATACCGGACAGCAGCGATCACTTTATGGATTACTCCAACTCTGGCACTAACCACAGTTACACTTTCTCTGTGAAGAACTACTCGCCTTATGCGGAGGAGTATAACCCCATCATTTTTGTTGTGGAGGCCATAAACAGTGTCGCTTACCAAAAGCAGCAAGTTGTCCTTCACATGGAGAATATCAGTAAGTCCCTTCGTGTGCAGTCTCAGTGGCTGGGAAATAGCAGATGTCTGCACAAATTGCAAGCATCAACGCCCCAGGGATATAGTGGAATCACTCGCCTATCTTTCGAACCAATCGGACTTCACGATGTCCCTGATGAATCATGTAGTGCAAAAGGAAACAATTCGGCCCATCATGCATGTGTTATCCAATTGGTGCTCCTCTCCCGTCCTTTCTCTGTAACCCTGCAAATGCTGCTTTTACGAATTGTATCACCAACTCCTTTTTGAAAGTTACTGTTGAATCTACTGGTTACCTCCTTTCAAGGAACACATTCCAGGCCAGCATGGTGACTTAGTGGTTAGCACTGCTGCCTCATGGAGTCAGGGACCTGGGTTCAATTCCACCCTCAGGCGTCTGTGTGACATTTGCACATTCTTCCTATATCTGCTTGGGTTTCCTCCCAGGGTGAGGTAGAATGGCCATACCAAATTGCCTGTAGTGTCCAAGGAGGTGCAGGCTATGTGAGTTAGCCATGGGAAATGCTGGGTTACAGGAATGGGGTGGATCACTTTGGGTGGTGAGTGTGGACTTGATGGGTTGAATGGCCTACTTGCACACTAGCAATTGTATGGATCATGATTTCGCATACCTTGCTGCATGACTTTCTTTCTCTGGCTGTTTCGACGATTGTCTGAATTGTCTCGCTACCTGCCTGCCAGAGGAAACTGCTTCTCATTAAAAGAGCTCTATTAAATTTCTTCTTAACCTTCCTGGCTTTTGAAAATAACATTGTCTGCCAGCCACTATACATAACCAATGTAACATGCTTGTAATTCTCCTGTGTGCAATCTCTGTAACATCCTTTCTGAAGTGTGCTGTTCAGATATCCTGACCCCTTCGAAAAGTTGCTGTCAAGTGGATGCCTGGTCATTGAGTATATTGAAGGCTGAGATCAATTGGTTTTTACACTCGAGAGGAATGACAGGAAGGTGAACATGAAGGGGAAGAACAACCACAATCTGATTAGATATCAGAGCAGCCTGAGAGGATAAACAGCCCAGTTCATCATGTTGAGGTTGTACAGGACGTTGGTGGGGCCTCTTCTGGAGTATTGTGTCCTGTTCTGGTCACCCTGTTATAGGAAGCATATTATTAAACTAGAGAGTTCAAAAAAGATTTAGCAGATGTTGCTGAGAATGGAAGGTTTGAGACTTAAAAATAGACTGGAAAGGCTGGGACCTTTCTCACTTGGGTGAAACAGGTTGAGGGGTGATCTTATTGAAATTTATAAAATCGTAAGGTGAGTGACAAGGGTCTTTTCCTTCGGATGGGGAGTACAGTTACAATGTTTAAAAGACATTTAGATCGGTTCGTGAATAGGAAAAGTTTGGAGGGATATGAGCTGAGCGCAGGCTAATGAGACTAGTTTAGTTTGGGAACATAGTCGGTTTGACTGGTTGAGCCAAAGGGTTTGTTTCTGTGCTGTATAACTCTACAACTCTAATCTCCTCGTGTTATATTATGACATTGTTTCCAGCACCCCATCCAGGCATAGATAGCAACAAGAAGGTTTAAGGACCTGGTAGTTGTCTATTTGTTTGCTCAAAGTATTGGAAAGCTGTAGATGAAAATTGGAGGCCATGAGGCACCACAGCATGTTTACAAATTGAATTTAATCAATTGCACAATTGGTGGGATGGAAATAGAGATGAACAATTATGAAAAATCTTCAGTTGTCTGAAAAACAATTATCCCGCTCTAACTCCTACCTCACTTCACCTATTGCCGACTCCAATCTCACCCAATCTTTGGTGACCCTCTGCCCCTTGGGCACATAGCGATGGTTAATGAAATGGTCACACTGGTGATGGCAATCAGAACAAGCAAAAGGATGGTCCTGGAGAATTGGGAAGCTGGATAGATAACTACTTAAGGGGTGGCATGGTGGCTCAGTAATTAGCACTGCTATCTCACAGTGCCAGGGACCTGGGTTCAATTCCAGTCTCAGGTAACTGTCTGTGTGGGTTTCCTCCTACAATCCAAAGGTGTGTAGGTCAGGTGGATTGGCCATGCTAAATTGCTCAAAGTGTTAGGTGCATTAGTGAGGGAAATGGGACTGGGTGGCTTACTCTTCTGAGGGTCAGTGTGGACTTGTTGGGCCAAATGGCCTGTTTTCACACCATAGGGTATTTAATCCACCTACAATCAGCACTGTTCCTTTAGCACCAGCTGGTAGGCTAGGAATACCAGAGTATTAGAGTTATAGAGATGTACAGCATTGAAACAGGCCAATTCGTCAATGCTGACCAGATATCCTAAATAATCTAGACCCATTTGCCAACATTTGGCCCATGTCCCTCTAAACAGTTCCTAATCATGAATCCATCCAAATCCCTTTTAAGTGGTGTAGTTGTACCAGCCTCCACCACTTCCTCTGAAAGCTCATTCCGTCCATGCACCACCCTCTGTGTAAAAAGGTTGCCCCTTAGGTTCCTTTTTAATTTTGCCTCATAGTGTTAGGGACCCAGGTTCAATTCCACCCTTGGGTGATTGTCTGTGTGGAGTTTGCATGTTCTCCCATGTCTGCATGGGTTTCTTCTCCAAAGATCTTTAGGTTAGGTGGATTAGCCAAACTAAATTAACCTGTAGTGTGCAGGCTAGGTGGGTTGGCCACATGGTAAATATGGAGTGTTGCATCTTCCCCAAGGAATTGGGGGAGTCCAAAGATGGTTCACTGAACAGATACCAGTATGGAGGGATAGTCTTCTGAGGAGAGGCTGAGTAGATTGAGCCTGAACTCTTGAGATTAGATCCCCTACAGTGCAGAAACAGGACCTTCGGCCCAACAAGTCCACACCGACTCTCCAAAGAGCAACTCACCCAGTCCCACCCCCCTACATTTACCCCTGACTAATGCACCTAGTACTACAGGCAATTTAGCATGGCCAATTCATCTAACCTGCACATCTTTGGAATGTGGGAGGAAGCCGGAGTACCCAGAGGAAACCCACGCAGACACGGGGAGAATGTGCAAATTCCACACAGACAGTTGCCCGAGGTGGGAATTGAACCCAGGTCCCTGGCACTGTGATGGATCAGTGTTAACCACTGAGCCACCGTGCCACCCAGTATTGAATAATGAGAATTGACCTTATTGAAACAAACAAGATTCTTAGAGGAGTTGACAGGGTAGATGGGGCAAGGTTGTTTCCCTTGCTAGGACCAGACAGCATGTTCTCAGAATAAGAGGTCACCCACTTAAGACAGAAATGAGGAGGAATTTTGTCTCTCAGAAGGTAGTCAACCTGTGGAATTCTTTACCACAGAGCTGTTGAGGCTGGGTCATGAAGTGAACTGAAGGCTGAGATATATTTTTAATCAGGAAGGGAATGAGAGGTTAAGGAGAAAAGACAGGAAAGTGGAGTTGAGCATTGTCAAAGTCAAAACATTTGGTGCTGGAAAAGCACAGCAGGTCAGGCAGCATCTGAGGAGCAGGAGAGTTGACATTTCTCCTTGAGTGTTATCAGATCAGGCATGATCTCATTGAAGGGTGGAAGAGATGAATGGCCTTATCAGTTTCCACATGTTATGGACATCTCTCCATTGTGCACATAATGTACCATGTGGGGGTCAATGAGGGGCTCCAAATCCCACAGGCCCCTCTATGATAGTGTTATCTATATCAGAGGGACTTCAGCGGTTCAAGAAGTTAGCTCTCCACCACCATCTCAAGAGCAATCGGGATAATTAGGCTAATCTTGTCAGCAATACTCACATCTCCTGAATTTGTCTTTTCTACAGTTCCAGGTACTAACTCATGAAGAGTTGAATCCTTGGTTGATATTTCACTTTCTAAACTAGGCCTGTCAAGCAGGAAGATAAAACCCTGAATGTAATTAATATGAGACAGTCTAAGCAGTTATCCCTCCGTCACCATTGCTAAAAACTAGATCATCTCACTATTACCATTGCTGTCTATCTTAACTGTTAAAAATCACACAACACCAGGTTATAGTCCAACAGGTTTATTTGGAAGCACTAGCTTTTGGAGTGCTGCTCCTTCATCAGGTAGTTGTAGTACTCAACCACTTGATGAAGGAGCGGTGCTCCAAAAGTTAGTGCTTCCAATTTAACCTGTTGGACTATAACCTGGTGTTGTGTGATTTTTAACTTTGTACAACCCAGTCTAACACCAGCATCTCCAAATCATATCTTAACTGTGTGCAAATTGACTGGCACATTTCTTACAATATAACAAATGACTATGTTTACCTCATGGAGTGCAAGGCAATTTGGAACAAGTGAGGATGTGTAAAGTGCTATGTAAATGCAGTTCTTCCTTTTGCATCGGAAATCATTGAATGCTTATCTGAGCCATTAAGTTGATATTTATGTGCTTTTTCCTCTTCTGAAATAGTTATACCAGATCCTCCGCAGAATATCACAGTTACACTAGAAGCTCGGAAAATTTTGAATGTCTCCTGGCTGTACCCCTGCACCTGGATTGAGCCATATTCCTATTTCCCACTGCAGTTTCAGATGGAGTACAAATCTAAGAAACGTGGCAGAACAGTCACAGGGGTAAGTGGAGTGTTTTATAATTGGTGGCTAGATGTAAACAAATGCCTCAGAATTCCCCCAGGGTCTGTATCAGGAGGTTTGCATTATTGGACATAGATTAATGATCTAGAAGATGATTTGAAACTTAGAAGCATTGTGAACTACGAAGGGGCAAGAGGTATAGAGGTGTTGTTGAAATGGGCAGGCAAGTGGAAGGTGTAATTTAGCACAGAGAAATGCAAAGTGATTTATTTTGTAGGAAGAATAAGGAAAGACAACATAAGATTCTAAAAGATCTGGAATGCTGTATCACGTTCTGGTCGATCAGTTATAGGAAGGATATTATTAAGCTGGAGAGGGTTCAGAAGAGATTTATCAGGATGTTGCCGAGTATGGAAGGTTTGAGTTATAAAGAAAGGCTGGATAAGCTGAGATGTTTTTCACTGGAGCATAGGAAGTTGCGAGGTGACCTGACAGACTTTTATAAAATAATGAGAGATGTGGATAATGCTAATAATTGTTGTCTTTTCCCTTAGATGGGGAGTTTCAAGACTAGGGGACACATTTTTTAGGTGGGAGGAAAGAGATTTTAAAAAGACGTAAGAGGCAATGTTTTTACACAGAGAGTGGTTCATGTGTGGAATGAACTTCTTGAGGAAATGGTGGATGTGGGTACAATTAGAACATTTAAAAGACATTTGGATGGATACATGAATAAGAAACATTTCGAGGGATATGGGCCAGGAGCAGGCAGGTGGGACTAGTTTGGTTTGGGATTATGTTCATCACGGACTGGTTGGACTGAAGGATCTATTTCTGTACTGTGTGACTCTATGACTCTGACTCTCTGTACAGAAGCAAAAGAGCCTTGATGTATATTTGTATAAATCATTGAAGGTAGCAGGATAGATTGAGCAAGTGTGTAATCAAGTATACAACATCCTTCGTCTTATTAATAGGGTCATAACAGTAAGGAAGTAGTAAAAGTTAACTTGAATAGAACTCTAATTTGGCTTTATCTCGAGTTCTGGGCACCATACTTCCATAGGGGTATGAAGGCATTGGAGAGAGTGCAGAGCAGAACTGAAAAAGATTCAAAGGATGAGGAATTTAATTTAAACAGAAATCTTGGAGAAATTGGCGTGGTCTTCTTTGGAGAAAAGAAGATTAAATGGAGATTTGATAGAGATGTACAAAATTGGGAGGTATCCAGATAAAGTGGACAGGGAGAAACTGTCCTCATCACTCTTCAGAGAATATTGAGTCACAGAATATGGTCACACTTGGCAAGGTCACCTGGAATTGTCCCAGAGAATGTTTATTTAGGGACGTAGGTGGGCAGGGAGCAGCTAATGATAAAAATGAGGATTGGTAGCAAGGAAGAAATTATTGCAAAACTGTACAGATGTTGCAGATAAATTAAGAAGTGTGGATACTGCAAATCAGAAATAGAAATTACTGGAGAAACTCAATAGGTCTGGCAGCATCTGTGGAGAGAAAGCAGAGTTAACGTTTCAGGTCCATTGTCCTCTCTTATCTCTGAGGAGGAGCTCTGATCTTGAGTTTGAAGAGGTGTGTTAATGTGGATTTTTGTCTTTAATTTGCTTTTGTGTTTCTCATAAGGTTCTGATAGATGGCCTCAGCAAAGTGATCAATCTCCATTCACGTACAAAGAATTGTAGAGTCCGTATCAAAGCAAAGGACATGTTCTTAAACTCGCCTTGGAGTGAATGGAGTGAATGGACCAATAGCATATATGTATGAGTTTGGTTTGAACTTTTGTTTCTCTAGATGACACTTAAAGTTTAAAGAAAAAAATCACCTAAATCTTGAAAGAGACAGATCTTCTTTAGCCATAGGTTATAACAGCATTCCAACTGAGCAACAATTGGCCAGTTGTGGCCCAACACTACTGGTCAGGGCTGTGTCATATTGGCAACAGGGCAACTGCACAAATTATATCACTTCTTGAGTGAAACATTGTCCTCTTAACTTCATTCCAATCCGTCCACCAATTATTTTAATTTATGCCAACAGAAATATTATCCATTTTTCTCACTCTCCATTCTTCCAAGGAAAGACTATCCCATCTTTCCTCTCAGCCAATCCTGGCAACATCCTCACAAATCTCTTCTTTACCTTAATCCAGAGTGATCACATTGTCCTGTAATGCACAGGTCAGAATTGCACACAATACACTAGTTGTAACTTAATTAGTGTTTACAACGTTCATGCCTAATTTCCAGGCTCATATACAGTGTGCCTCACTGGTTGACCCATCCTGACCATTTTATCTCGGGGTCATTGCCACTGACACTCTGTGTCCAGGAACAGAAAGAGATGTTACAGCATTGTTTCTTCAGACCTAGTTTGGAAATTCATACTTGATGCAGTGTTGAAACTAATCAGCAGTTTATTTCAGGAACACAAAGAGCAAATTGATGATGTAGCACTTGAGACAACTCTGGATTCAAAATCAAACTCAGATCCTACACTGGGGAGATGAACATGTTGCTGATGTACATTCCCTGGCTAGGTGCATGCAATGGTCAGTTACAGAGTTGCAATTGGATATGGTCTGACTACAAGACTGTGACCTAAACAGAATTCGTTCAACAAGTGATGGGACCAACCTCCCAAAATGTCCATGGAGTTGGATCTTCATCTCATTAAGGGACTAGGAATGAAGAATAGAGGCTGCTTTACCATATTTGCCCATCCTACTGGAATAAGTAGAACAAAATTTTGCCCAGGAACAACAAAGATTGGCCGGATCACTGCCCTATGATTGTAATTGCAGACTTGTGTCTTGGACCCCTGAGAGCTTAATATTGCTCCCTAAATTTAAATGTTAAGATTGGGAAGCCCAAAATTTGAAAATTTGAAACACTGACACCTCTAATTATATAAAGGATTTAATTGATATATCCTACCGTAAGCTTCTAAAATCAGTACCAAAGAAAATCTGTCTCTTTCGTAAAATTACAATTAAATGTCAAGGGAAAATACTAATGAAAACCATTTCAATCAAACTAAATCTGGACCATTAAACTGAGGAGTAATTGCAATTGAATTTAATAATGCAAAATTCCTCAAGGATATTTATTGCAATTCATTTCAATTGATCACACATCTCTTTAGTCTGAAAGAATTGTTATTTAACTGAGATATATTTAAAGTTTATCTGTGTTATATTTATTTTGTTTTGTTGCAGATTAGCCATTATTTAATGACCATCCATAAGTTCTTGCTTAGAACTGTTTGATTTAATGATATTTATTCTGATAGATGCATTCTTAATGCAAGGTTTCAAACAGTGTCACTGTTCCAAGTGTCATAGTGAGTATAATGCTTTTGCACTGCAAGTCCTGAGTTGAGACATGTGCCTTACATCAGAGTTGGCAATACTGAGTTACATTGCCAGCTGCTCAACCCTCACACACAATGCAGAGCCCTGCCCACCTGAGAGCCGTGGTCATTGTGATCACTGACTGCTTGGTTGGCTGTGTGCCAATGTGTATACAGTCTAACAAGACAGGACACAGCCTTTCATTAAATTGTAATCCATCCACTTCTCTCCCATGCTGGGCAGATTAATCTCGGGTGGCTTAAATTATGCCACAATATCAAACACATGGACTGGTTCCCTAGCTTTGATCCCAGGCAGACTGGATCCCGAGGGCAGAACCTATAAGAGAGAAGCTACCTTCCTATATTCAGTGAAAGGGAGATCAGTAACATTTCCCCTGTGATTTAATGTTGCCCTTTAGAATCTCAAGGTTGCCCATGGACAAGGCATCATGAGCTCCCATTCCTGGCGTTCCCATAGTTTAATACGAACATATTCAGCAACTTGAAAGCAACTTTTTAAAACACTTAAACTAAAACAGAAATTGCTGGAAAAGCTCAGCAAGTCTGGCAGCATCTGTGCAGAGAAATCAAAGTTAATGTTTCGGGTCCAGTGACCCTTCCTCACAACTGAGTTTTTAAAATTCTTATTTGACTAGGTTTCTCCAAAAGTGAAGAATTAACATTAATTTGAAGATATTTGTTTCATTTCTATTGAAGCGCGAGCAGGTTTGAGGGGTCAAGTGGTTTCTTCCTACTCTTATTTCTTATTGGTTAGAGCTATTTTATCAGTATTTAAATATTATTTATGAATCACTATAGTGATATTAATATTAATTTATTAAGGAGTATAGAGATAATTATTAATTTACTATGGTAATTAACTAATTAACTGTCAAGGATTACACTGCCAGTAATAGGCACAATCTGGAATTATAATAAGCTCTTTTTTTACATAGTAAATTATCTTTTTGATCACTATTTATGTATTTTACACTATGTATTTATTATGCTAATTATTTATTCAATGTTTATCAGGTTGTATATCGTACTATTTAAATTGTAGTGAAGATCTTTGACCAGAATATAAATTATTGAATAACAGAAATTTGAGATTAAAAGAGTAAATTTCAGTCTTGATGTTGACCTCCCCATTAGAAAATCTTGCTTTCCCTGTTCATTCCTTATGTAGTTGTACAATGCATAATCCATTCCTTCCGAAATATATTGGTTTTGTTTTACTCGTAAAATTTTAGTACTCATCCAGGAAGGTTTCTCTGCTCTTCCTCAGCAATATATCATGGCTGCATGCTCAACATAACAGCCATAACTCCACTAGTGACCCTAATTTCAATTCTCACATCAGCCATCCTGTGGCTTTAGCAATGACAGATTCCCATCTAGTGCCAAGTTGGGGGTAGATGTTCTCTGTTAAATCTACACCTGCCAAGCATTGGAATTGTTACATGTGGGGACTGTAGATACCAGCAGTAATGAAGAACCACATTAGATTCCAGCTAATGCTTGAACCTCGCTGTTGAGTAGGTGAAAGTGAGGACGGCAGATGCTGGAGATTAGAGTCGACAGCGTGGTGCTGGAAAAGCACAGCAGGTCAGGCAGCTGCTCATTCCTGATGAAACATCAATTTTCCTGCTCCTCGGGTGCTGTCCGACCTGCTGTGCTTTTCCAGCACCACACTTCTCGCTGTTGAGTGCCCATCATCAACGTGCGAAAGTCCACATTCAGTGGTCACATTGCAACCCAGCCAAATTTAACCCTTACCACACATCATGAGAGGTTTTGACAAAGCAGGCAGGGTGAAACTGAAGGGCACAAGTTGCAATGGTGACAGCAGAACCAAAGATGACAGAAGTTTTTATTTTAGCACACCGAGTTCTTGTGATTCAAATTGTGCTGTGTGAAACGATGGCGGAAGCACATTCAGAAAGAATTTGGATAAGTAGGGGAGGTGATGCCTGGTGGTATTAGTGATGGACCAGGTAATGTTCTGGGGACTTGGGTTTGAATCCCACATGGCAGATGGTTGAAATTGGTTCCAATTAAAAGAAAATCTGGAATTAAGAGTCTAATGTTGGGAAACTCCTGGTTCACTAATCTCCTTTAGGGAAGGAAACTGCCATCCTGACTTGGCCTTTATGTGACTCCAGACCCACAGCAATGTGGTTGACTTTTATCTGCCCCCTGGGAAATTAGAGGTAGACAATATATACTGGTCTAGCCAGCAATGTCCACATCCTTTGACAATTAAGAAAAAAATACTTAGAATGGAACTTGTTGGATAGCCAGCTCAGGAACAACGGGCCAAATGGACTCTTTTGCTGTGATCTTTCATATCTAAGAGCATCCCTTTTAAGAACAGAGCAGTGTTTGAATCCTGAATATTCCCAATCTATTTGCTTGACCAGTTGCTGCCTCAGCCTACAGAGTAAACAGTAAACAGAGACGATTAATCCACAGCCCCATTAACTAGTAGTTTCACTTCTTCTTCAGCCAGACTGAGAGAGATTTTGCATGTGCAAAAAAAGTCAAAGGTTTGCAAATCTTTACTCCTTTTTCTCTTTTGCTTTTTCTCCTTTAGAAGAAGAAAGGCAAAAATACAAAAATAAAATCCCTGGGTCCATCAAGGCGACTGCAATAAAATAAACCCATGGACTGTTGTGTAAAGTGTAGGGGAGCAGAGATTGTGTTGTCTGTTTAAAGTGATCACAGCCCCAGTCAACACTAGGATTTATGGTTAATGGAATTGGGCAGAGCTTCTTGAGCAAAGTTTTTTCTGCATAGTCTTTTTGGTGTAGAAAAGTCACTATTGCACTGTTGACCAAAACCATGCCCTATCAAAGCTTCTTCGTGAGAATACTTAATCTTTCTGGTGAGAACTTTTGAAGTGCATTAAAGATACAAGTTTCCCAACAAGTATTTATGATGTTGACAATCTGACTAAAAATGTACGTACACTGTTTTCAAGGAATCATGTCAAATTCGGACTGTTTTCGTATCTCTTATTGTAATAATGGAGCAAGCCATATTATTTATTTATTTAATGTTATTTATTTATTCATATCCTTCCTGGAATGTAATATTGTTTTGTAAGTACAGCAGATAAATCTGTACATTATGTATCCCTTAATAAAATAAAGGATCGATGACAATTTCCAGTTTGGGGTCTGATGTCTTACGTGTTCAATGCAACGTCTTAATAATGGTTTGAACTGTGATCGGCCATTCACCTGTCATGCATGCCCCCTACCTTCCCACCCTATATATTGTTTTAGATCTTGAGTTCAACACCAGATGGCAGTGTTGTGGGAGTTCAGCATCATCAAAACTCAATTTCTGAGGTAACAAAGCCCAGTTGTCCATGGGAACATAGAACATAGAAAAGCACAGCGCAGAACAGGTCCTTAGGCTTACGATGTTGTGCCAAGACTTAATCCTAATGTAAAATTATAGTAACTTAACCTACGCACCCCTCAACTCACTGCTATCCATGTGCATGTCCTGCAGTCGCTTAAATGTCCCCAATGGCTTCGCCTCCACCACTTCAGCATTCCATGCATTCACAACTCTCGTGTAAAGAACCTACCTCTAATATCTCCATTATACCATCCTCCTAATACCTTCAAACTATGACTTCTCGTCCCAGTCAATCCTGCCCTGGGGAAAACTCTTGTAACCAAAATGGCAACGAATCAATTGAGCTAGTCACCATTGTTCTCCATTGCTCACCAAATGAGGACATTCCCATTGGGAAGTGAAGGCTAGGTCTATTTCAACAGTTGGTAACATAGCTGGAATCTTTTATCTGGGAGATGGAATATAGTGGAGGCATTTTTAGTGACTGGAGTTAAGAGTCCCACTGATATGGGACACAGCCTTTGAGAAAAGAATGAAGGTTTTAGTAAAGGATGAGACGGTGACCAATTAAGGTAATTGAATGAGCTGGATGACAATGCCTTGATGTGTCCGTAGTGATTCAATGAGTAGCCCTGTCAAGCCTGCATTAGAACTGAGTTGAAGACTTACTCTAGAAATGTGGGTAGGCCACTTTCTAGATGATACGGTTAAATACAGTGGGTGTCCAAGAGACTTCGAGGTAGAGGTGCATTGATCTTTAAAATGCCACAAATATAGTATTGAGGATTGGAATGCAGGGATGCACAAGCACAAGGTTATGGGGTGATCTGATCAAAACTTTCACAATATTAACAGGAAACAACAGGGTCAATAAAAAATTTCCACTGGTTGAAGATTCTCGAACTAGAGGCATAGCCTAAGAATTAGGGTCAGACCTTTCAGGAGAGATGTTGGAATGCACTTCTACAACAAATGGCAATGGAAACAGGATCTGAGAGGGATAGTGTTTTGTTAGAAAATGTTTAAGATGTATGAGCCAAAGGTAGGTGTATGGAGGTTGGCTGGATTAGTGGTGCTGGAAGAGCACAGCAGTTCAGGCAGCATCCAACGAGCAGCGAAATCAACGTTTCGGGCAAAAGCCCTTCATCAGGAATAAAGGCAGTGAGCCTGAAGCATGGAGAGATAAGCTAGAGGAGGGTGGGGGTGGGGAGAGAGTAGCATAGAGTACAATGGGTGAGTGGGGGAGGAGATGAAGGTGATAGGTCAAAGAGGAGAGGGTGAGTGGATAGGTGGAAAAGAAGATAGGCAGGTCGGACAAGTCAAGGAGACAGTAACTGAGCTGGAAGTTTGAAACTAGGATGAGGTGGGGGAAGGGGAAATGAGGAAGCTGTTGAAGTCCACATTGATGCCCTGGGGTTGAAGTGTTCCGAGGCGGAAGATGAGGCATTCTTTCTCCAGGCGCCTGGTGGTGAGGGAGCGGCGGTGAAGGAGGCCCAGGACCTCCATGTCCTCGGCAGAGTGGGAGGGGGAATTGAAATGTTGGGCCACAGGGCGGTTTGGTTGATTGGTGCGGGTGTCTCGGAGATGTTTCCTAAAGCGCTCTGCTAGGGATCATCCATGATCTCATTTAATAAATGAACAATTTTGAGGGATTGAATGGCCTACTCTTGTTCCTATGTCCCTGAGTCTAATGTTCCCTGGTGCGTCCACACGGTTATTCTGTGCATGCTGATTGGTGGGCTGAAGCCATTCCCAGCATTGACTACTAGTTTTGCCATGCTCGGATCTTAGAGATCCACACATAATACTAGAAGGAACTTGGACCAGTGAAGAAATTTTAGCCCCAAATTTGAATTTGCAAACATTGCGACAGAGCTGGGGATGCTACGTTTTGCAGGGGATGCGACTTCTCAGATGAGCTGTAGAACCAAAGACTTAACTGCCCTTTCAATTGAAAGTAAAATATTCCCCTGGAATTATTTAGGAAAGAAGCTGGGGACTTCTTCTAGTATCATCAGCCAATTTAGCCCGTCATTAACTCATTCTTGTTTGTGTGAGAGTTTGCTATCTATAAGCTAGGGGAAGCAATGGCCTAGTGGTATTATTACCGGGGTGAGGCTAGTTGACCTAGGTTACTAAGAAATGGAGTCTTGCATTCAAATCCCACCAGTCCAGATGATGTTGTTGGAGTTTGATTTTTTTTTAAATCTGGAATTCAGGGTCTAATGATGACTATGAAACTGTTGCCAACTATATCATGTCAGGGAAGAAAGCTGCCATCCTTACCTAGTCTGGCCTACACGTGACTCCAGACCCACAGCAACATATTTGACTCTTCACTTACAGATGGGCAATAAAACGTTCTGTGAATAAATAAAAACAAAATTGGTTGCCGCATCACAATAATCAGTAAAATTGAAAACCACACTTCATGAACAAAGCGTTTTGTGACATCTTGCAGTTGCTAAAGGCAAGTCACAAAGAGACAACAGAACCTGAAGGTATTGTGATCATCATGAACACCACAGGGACTTTTAGCATGGACTATGTCAGCTGTCCGGTTTGGAAAACACCTCAAAAAACAAAATATTATACAAAATGCTGAAAATAGAATAAACTTTCCAGATTTTGAAAAAATAAATCAACAAAACAAGGACTCAAAAACCAATCTTTTCAAGCCGTTTTTTTCACAGAAACTAGTTGGTGAAGTGTTTAGTGATCAGAATTGATGCACTAGAGTCATAGAGTCATGGAGATGTACAGCACAGAAACAGACCCTTTGGTCCAACTTGTCCATCCTAAATTAATCTAGTCTCATTTTCCAGCATTTGACCCATATGCCTCTAACCCCTTCCTATGCATATAGCCAGAACAGGTAAAAACAATGACTGCAGATGCTGGAAACCAGATTTTGGATTAGTGGTGTTGGAAGAGCACAGCAGTTCAGGCAACATCCAAGGAGCAGTGAAATCGACGTTTCGGGCAAAAGCCCTTCATCAGGAATAATCCTGATGAAGGGCTTTTGCCCGAAACGTCGATTTCGCTGCTCCTTGGATGCTGCCTGAACTGCTGTGCTCTTCCAGCACCACTAATCCAGAATATAGCCAGAAAAGGTTAGTGAAGAGCAATGGGTAAATCACAAAACTGTAATTAGACAATCACAAAGTACAACACAGCTATGTAACCAGATAAAACTTGATGGCAAGACATGTAAGTAATTATTATTTTAAAAGAGGAGTAAGATAGGGAAGTTGTAGAAAGGCAATTCCAGATCTTGGGGAGAGTGTATAGATCTCAGACGCTTCAATCTTGGGCTGTCTTCCTTCCTCAGTCAAAATAACATGTGCTAACTACAGATTCCATTCCTCTTCTGGGCAACAGTCTGACATGAAACAAGATTCTTCAGAAGCTCGGTGTTAATCTGATCCCAAAATTATTTTTCAATGATGCAACCACAATCTCCCCTGCCTCAGTCCATCCACTGTACAACCCCTCATTCGCACATTTGCTATCTCCACAGTTGTTGAATCTAACACATCACGCTAGGCTTCCACAGCTTACCTTCCACAGCCTTGTGTTCAATCCTGATGAAGGGCTTTTGCCCGAAACGTCGATTCTCCCGCTCCTCGGATGTTGCCTGACTTGCTGTGATTTTCCAGCACCACACTCTCGACTCTTGTGTTCAATCAAAGCACTGTCCTTGTGTTCTGGACCATTTGCATCAAATCCTATCCCCCTACCAACCCTGTGTTCACTCTGTTGCTGAGTGGTTTTATGCCCACATCCATAGATTTGGATTTAAGATAGACTGGTTGAGGAGAAGACAAAGTCAAGCACTGTCTTTAGGGTTGAGCTGCTTTACGATACTGTTGGTTACAAAGAGACACAGTGCTCAGAGCTCTACAAGGCTCCAATATTACATGTTTCTTTGTATGAACACAAAACATATAACAGTATATCACAGACTGGCCTTTCGGCCCATGCTGTTGTGATGAACATGGCACTAAATTAAACTAATCCCTTCTGCCTGCTTATGGTCCATTTCCTTCCATTCCTTGACTATTCATGTGCTTACCTAAAAGTTCCTTAAACATCCCTATCATATCTGCCTCCATCACCATCCTTGGTAGCGTGTTCCAGGCTCCTTCCACTCTCTATGCCTCTCACATCTCCTTTGAACTTGCCCCCTCTCACCTTAAATGCATGCTGCCTAGTCTTAGACATTTCAACCCAGGGTTTCTCTCTTTCTTTCTTTCCCACCACCCACCCTGTGCTATTTATGCCTGGTGAGGTGAAACTCTGTGACATTAGCACTGGGTTGCATCAAAGTCCTGAGCTGCTTACACAATATTACTCACTGGCCTGCAAACGTTCTCAGTCAGATAATACCTCGATTTTCAAATTCTTATCCTTGTTCTTAAATGCATCAATGATCTCAGCTTTCCATATCTGTATATTTCACCAATGGCAACTCTGCCTTCAGTTGTCATGACTCTCAGCTCAGGAAGTCTCTCTCTCTCTCTCTCTATGGCCCTTTGATTATATTAGGTTTAGTTCATTTAAGGCACTTGCTAAAACCTACTACTGTTATCGGGACATCTTCCTTAATATTGCCTCAACTTTATTATCTGGTGGTCTATAAAGAGCATTAGGACATTATTCCAAGATGACAACACCACGTTTCTTTCTTGTAACCAAGATAGCTCTCATATTCAATAAGAGAAAATACATAGACATTGCAAAATTAGCTATACAGACAGGGATTACAGAATTTATAAGCACACAAGTTTAAGATTCGATATATTGTTTTTATAGTTTGGGAAATAGGACAGGGCAGGTGGTGGAGGTGACAGTGGGGAGCACTTTGGGACGAGTGACCACAGTTCTATTAATTTTAAAATAGTTATGGAGAGGGACAAAACTGGTCCGCAGGTTCAAGTTCTAAATTGGGGCAAGGCAAATTTTGATGGAATTAGGCAGGAGCTTGCAGGAGTTGATTGGAGTAGTTTGTTTGCAGGCAAAGGGACCTCTGGCAAGTGTGAGGCCGTTAAAAGTGAGATAGCTAGAGTTCAAGGTCTATATGTTCCTGTGAGGGTCAAAGGCAAGGTTGGCAGGAATAGGGAACCCTGGATGACAAGAGCTATTGAGGCTTTGATCAGAAAAAAAGAGGCATCGCTCAGGTACAGGCATCTAGGTTCAAGGAAATCCCTGGAGGTAGAGAGAGGATACAGGAGGTTATTGAAGAAGGAAATCAGGAGGGTGAAAAGGGGCATGAGATAGCCTTGGTTGAGAAGATTAGGGTGAATCTAATGACATACTTTAAGCATATTTAAGGGAAAAGAATAACTAGAGAGAGAATAAGGCCCCTCAAGAACCAAAATGGATGTGTATTGTAGAACTATAGGAGATGAGTGAGGTTCTCAATGAATATTTCTCCTCTGTGTTTACCATGGACAAAGACATGAAGATTTGGGAACTTAGGGAAGTTAGTGGTGAAATTTTCCGGGCAGTCCATATCACAACAGAGCAGGTGTTGAATATATTAGAATGTATGAAGATAGATAAATCTGGTTCTGACCAGATATATCCGAGAACATTGCAAGAGGCTAGAGAAGAAATTCCGGGGGCCCTGGCTGATATTTTTGCATCATTGTTAACCATGGGTGAGGTCTCAGAAGACTGGAGGGCAGTGAATGCCGTGACCTTATCCACGAAGGGCTGCAAAGAAAAACCTGGGAACTATAGACCAGTAAGCCCAACATCTGTAGTAGGTAAGCTACTTGAGAAGATTCTGAGGGAGAAGTTATACATGCAATTGGAAAAACAGGGTTTGATTAGGAGTTGTCAGCATGGCTTTGTGAGTGGGAGATCATGCCTTACAAATTTGTTAGAGTTCTTTGATGAAGTGACAAGGAAGGTTGACAAGGGAAGGGCAGTAGACATAGTCTATATGCATTCCAGTAAGGCCTTTGATAAGGCTCCACATGGTAGGCTGCTCTGGAAGATTAGATTACATGGAATCCAGGGCAAGCTGGCAAATTAGATACAAAATTGGCTTGATGGTAGGAAGCAGAGGGTAATCGTGGAAGGATGCTTGTTGGACTGGAGACCAGTGACTAGTGGAATGCCTCAAGGGGCCATTACTGTGTATTCTCTATATCAATGGTTTGGATGAGAATGTACAAGGCATGATTAGTAAATTTGCTGATGTTACTAAAATAGCTGGTATAGTGGACAGTGAGAAAGGTTGTCAGAAATTGCAGCAGGATCTTGACCAGCTGGGGAAGTGGGCTAAGAAATTGCAAATGGATTTTAATATAGATAAGTGTGAGGTCTTGCATTTTGGAAAGTCAAATCAAGGCAGGAGTTTCATGTTAAATGATATGTCCTTAAGCAATGTAATAGAACAGTGGGATCTTGGAGTTCAGGTGCACGGTTCTCTGAAAGTGGAGTCACAGGTAGACAGGGCAGTGAAGAAGGCTTTTGGCACACTGGCCTTCATCAGTCAGGGCATTGAGAACAGAAGTTGGGAAGTTATGTTGCAGTTATACAGGATGTTGGTGAGGCTGTGCTTGGAGTATTGTGTTCAGCTTTGGTCACCTGGTTATAGGAAAGAGTGCAGCAGAAATCTACAAGGATGTTGCCTGGACTCGATGGTGCGAGTTATCATAAGAGATTGGACAAGCTAGGACTTTTTTCTTTAGAGCGTAAAAGACTGAAGGGGATCCTTAGAGAGGTGTATAAGATCATGAGAGGTGCATAAGATCATGAGAGGCATAGATAGGGTGAATGCACTCAGTCTTTTTCCCAGGGTTGGGGAAATCGAGGGCATTAGTTTAACGTAAGTTGAGACAGGGGTGGCAAAGTTTTTACACAGAGGGTGGTACGTGTATGGAATGAACTGCCAGTGGAAGTGGTTGAAGTGGGTACATAAACTGCATTTAAAAGGCTTTTAGGCTAATTCATGTATAGGAAAGGATTAGAAGGATATGGGCCAAGTGCAGGGAAATGGGATTAGCTTGGATGGATCTTTTGTTCAACATGGACCAGTTTGGGCCAAAGGGCCTGTCCCCATGCTGTAGGACTCTATGACTCTATAACTCCTCCAGATCTTGTTACATTGTAACACTATGGCACTTTCAGGGGTAGCATGGTGGCTCAGTGGTGAGCAATGTAGCCTCATAGTGCCAGGGACCTGGGTTTGGTTCCAACCTCGGGTGACTGTGTGGAATTTGCACATTCTCCCTGTGCCTGTGTGGATTTCCTCCATATGCTCCCATGGTCGAAAGATTAGGTGCAGGTTTTGTGCTTGACCATGGTGATTACAGATTTACAGGGATAGGGTAGTGGGTATATCTGGTTGGCATGCTGTTCAGAGGATCAGTGCTGACTCAATGGGACAAATGGCCTTTTCTTCACCCTGAAAATATTCTATGAAGTGTGGATTTCTCCTGTGTTTGCCCTCGGTCTGCAGACGGGACGCCAGTGTATTGATTATTGTACACGTGTTTAATCACACTTTCATCACCTGGGTGTGTTTATTCCTGTTTCCTGGGTATAATTGGTAGGTTGAGTATTTCCCTTAGCTGATTTCTGTTCCTCCTCACTGTTGCTCTATTAGGTCTCATGGCTTCACAAGATTTGGACCCACTGGTTTCGAGTTATGTGCTAATGCGTATTCATCCATCATCTCTGCAGCTCTTCTCACTGGTTTAACTTTCTGATTCTCAATATGAACTCTTATCATTTCTGGAAGTGAGTTTTTAAACTCCTCCAGCAGAATAATATCTCTAAGAACCTCATATGTTTTTTCTAGCTTTAATGCTCTCGTCCATCTATCAAAGTTGCTCTGTTTAATTCTTTAAAACTCGATTATAAGTCTGACCTGGTTCCTTTCTTATATTTCTGAACCGTTGTCTATGTGTTTCTGGTACCAATTCGGAGCTAATCAAAATAGCCCTTTTTGCTTCTTCATATTCTCCTGACAGCCCCTCTGACAGTGTTGCAGACACCTCCCAGCCCTACCTACCAATTTGGTCGGAATTGACATTACCCACACAGTCTCTGGCTTGTTCATCTGTTTAGCCAATTTTCTCAAAGAAAATGAAGAAGGCTTCTAATTCTTTTTCATCCAATTTGGCAATGTTTCCACATATCGGTAAATAATCCTGCCAGGTCTTTGGGTTTGTTGTTCATCATTATCCTCCTCACTAAGCCCACCCTCTACCTTCACCTCCATCCTGTGGCCATCAACGTTCCTGTTTAATTGCCAACGTTTGAAGTTCGAGGAGAAAGTGAGGACTGCAGATGCTGGAGATCAGAGCTGAAAAATGTGTTGCTGGAAAAGCGCAGCAGGTCAGGCAGCATCCAAGGAGCAGGAGAATCGACGTTTCGGGCATGAACCCTTCTTCAGGAATTCGAACTGTCTCTCTCTTTCTTCCTTTCTTCTGCTTGGGCCTTCCACTCCTTTTTGTTTTCCTTTGCTTCTAAGCGTAGTTCAAGAGGTTTCAGTTCCCTTTCCCTTTCTTTGTCCTCTAACTCCAGTCCTCTTATTCGTAAATTAATATTTTCAAGCTCCACTGTTTCTCTGGTATACCTAAATGCTTGACCAACTCCATTATAATTTCAACTTCCCTCTTATCCCTGGCTAAACCCAATTCTAACCTGTCTGCTAATTCTAAAAGTGTCTCCTTTTTCTGCCTTTCTAAATTTTCTTGGCAAATTTGGGAAGCATCTTCAAACTCTAGAACCTCTTTAGCAATGTTAAGAGCCATTTCCGTCACTTTTGATTTAACCAACCACAGGTAACCGAAGTTAAACGGATTTTCCACTCTTCACTTAAGTTTTATTGAGAGAGATAGGACATTAATCCCCAAGTCTATTTAAATGTGCTGGGATCTCTCATTCACATCTGTCCAGATCCATTCAGGTCCCCTACATGAACCGTCCGGATCCCAGACCTGATCTGTCCAAATCTGTCCAGATTCCCAGATGAGCCCCCAGTCTGTAATGAAGTGGAGGTCCGCACCACTCTCTTCCCCCCATGCCCCCACCCCCTGCCATGCCATAACTAAAACTGAAAATATGCAGAGAGGCTTGCCTCACCTCATAATTTGTTAAAAATAGTGTTACAAGGGGTATAACCTATCTCTCACACCCCTCAATCTCTTATAAAGGAGTGGTTAAATGAAACTAAATCCTTTCACTCATTCTGTAATCAACAAGTTACAATTTATTTATTTATCTAACTCCAACAGTGAACAAACTAACAGAACCATTCCTCTCTATCAACTATTCCCTAATAAAACAAAATTCTAATGGTATGCTTTTTCAATTTTAAAAAACCCAATTATATAACAAGACAATAGAATTTAGTCTCACAAAATTACGACTATGATGCTTCTTCTGAAAAGTGCCCTATCCACTGATCTTCTTTCAGGAATGCCTCTCTGCATTGAATTCTTACGTCAGTTCTGCCAAGAATGTTGTCACTGTGAATTCGGTGGTCTGGAATATTAGCTAAGGGTGCTGCGGTATCTCGGTGCTTTCTCTGGGAGCTGAAAATTGTTAACTCTTCAGATGGCTCTTGGCTCTGCTGATTTTCAAATGTCCTCATCTTTTATACCCTTGATGACCTATTAATTTCTTTACTATCGGTTTGGTTCTAGATTGTCAAAACAATCAGATTTAACTTTAATTGGTCCTTAGTCTCCAAGTGCCTGGTTTAAACTCTGATTCCTCTCTCACAGATGCTGCCAGACCTGCTGAGTTTATCCAGCGTCTAGATTAGATTGGTGCTGGAAAAGCACATTGGTTAGGCAGCATCCGAGGAGCAGAAAAATCGACATTTTGGGCAAAAGCCCTTCAACAGGACTGAAGGCAGGGAGCATCCAGGGTGGAGAGATAAATGGGAGAGGGGTGGGGCTGGGGAGAAGGTATCAAAGAGCACAATAAGTGGTTGTGGGTGGGAATGAAGGTGATAGGTCAGAGAGGAGGGTGGGGGAGGATAGCGAAGAGTGCAGTGGGTTGATGGGGGTGGGGATGAAGGTGATAGGTCAGAGGGGAGGGTGGACCGGATAGGTGGGAAGGAAGATTAGGACAGGTCATGAGGACAGTGCTGAGTTGGAAGGTTGGAACTGGGGTAAGGTGGGGGGAGGGGAAATGAGGAAACTGGTGAAGTCCACATTGATGCCCTGGAGTGTTCCAAGACGGAAGATGAGGCATTCTTCCTCCAGGTGTCGGGTGGTGAGGGAGCGATGGTTGACGAGGCCCAGGACCTGGATGTCCTCGGCAGAGTGGAAGGGGGAGTTGAAATGTTGGGCCACAGGGTGATGTGGTTGATTAGTGCGGATGTCCCAGAGATGTTCCCTAAAGCGCTCTGCGAGAAAGTGTCCAGTCTCCCCCATGTAGAGGAGACCACATTGGGAGCAACAGATACAATAAATGACATTGGTGGATGTCTCAGGCTCACATCCTTCCTGATGGACTCAGCGACCCTTATTCCAGACTAAACCACCGTGATTCTGAACTTACTCTCTGCCTCTGCAGACACCACTCTCAGATTTTACCTCAACCTCTGGCGCATCACTTCATAGAATCACCACAGTGTGGAAGGATGCCATTCAGAAGGAGTCTACATCATCCCTCTGAAGAGCATCCCACCAACTTACCCTTTCCCTGTGTTTCCCATGGCCGATCCACCTAACCTGCACATCTTTGGACTGTGGGAGGAAACCCACGCAGACACAGCGAGAATGTGCAAACTCCACACAGATTCCATCTGAGGGTGGAATCAAACCTGGGTCCCTGGCACTGTGAGGCAGCGGTGCTAACCACTGAGTCACCATACCATGCTTCTGATACATTGCATCACCACTTACGACCCACATGTTCACTGGACATCGCACACTGCTCTGACTATTTCCTCATTCTCCTTCATTCAGGAACAATCCCCAGCCAGCACTTTGGGAGTCTGATTCCTGGTTCAAACCATGATGGTTCGTGTACACAAACTGGCTCAACTCATTCAATGGAGTCACTGTAACTGTATTGTTTAAAGATCTCCCAGAATGCTTTTATTTGACTACTGGGAGATTGAAGCTAACTTCAGTGGGTTCCCAAACATTCTTGGTGACTTGGACATTCGTATGTGGGATGTGCAGTAAGCACAGGCAGATATTAGTGAACCAGATGAGTTTTTTTGTTCCAATTACTGATTGAACTATAGGCACCATTCTTGAGATTAACTTCCAATTCTATGCTTCTCAAAAAGATTTGAAATTCCACCATCTGATGGGATGTGAACTCATGTCCACCAGGGCAATAGGATTACAATATTGCTACCAATTCACAATCACCTTGTAAGCATTTAAGTAGTGGAGTCTGTTCGGCCAAAACGTTTCACGGTGGATTCATGAAGGGAGGGATCTCTCTCAAAGTCATGATGAACATTCAGCCCTCAGGCCACAACCAAAGCAGGTGCATTGAACTTGCATTTATATAGCACCTGCAACATTGCAAAACAGGCCATGGCTCCGACATTGCTTCCTTCATCATTTTTGGGATTATACAGTGCATTAAGAGTTACTGTTTTTCCCTGGAAAGGAACAGAAATCACAATTAATCGCCCAGGATGCAAATTATGGTCTGATGAAGGTGCTACATGAATGGAATTTCTCCTTCTAACTGTTAGTATATTTTCTTGGATTAATTACAACCAGCAGTATCTTTGATTGCTCCGAGAACCATTTTGAACTTTATATTTCATGCAGGGATTCCCCTTGTTCCTGTTTATAATTAGTCAATGTGTCTGCTGCCTGAATAATCCAGATATTGTACAGTAACCGCCCCCATAAAGCAATTGAACTCTCTGACATCCACTGTCCTCTGTGGTTTTCTTGTTATATTCCGCAACACAACCGAGCTGTCATGTGGTTTACTGAGCTGAACTGGGAACTGCTGTACAGGCAGTAGAAACTCTGAAAAGGACCCTGAAAGAAGACTCTTTAGCTCATTTTTAACTGATTACGTCAATCACAATCATTGTTAGCGCGCATGTTTCTCGATCTGCAGTTCATTTTGAGTGCAGAGTCATATAGCACAGAAACAGACTCTTTGATCGAATTGGGTGTGTGACAACCAAGTTTCCCCAAACAAAACTAGTCCCACTTGTGTTTGGCTCATATTTCTTCTAAACCTCTTCTACACATGTATCTTTTAAATGTAGTAACTGTATCTGCATCTACCACTTCCTCTTGCAGTTCATTCCACATACAAGCTATGTGAAAACATTACTGGATTAGTGGTGCTGGAAGAGCACAGCAGTTCAGGCAGCATCCAACGAGCAGCGAAATCGACGTTTCGGGCAAAAGCCCTTCATCAGGAATAAAGGCAGTGAGCCTGAAGCATGGAGAGAGAAGCTAGAGGAGGGTGGGGGTGGGCAGACAGTAGCATAGAGTGGGTGAGTGGGGGAGGAGATGAAGGTGATAGGTCAAGGAGGAGAGGGTGGAGTGGATAGTTGGAAAAGAAGATAGGCAGGTTCGACAAGTCCGGACAAGTCAAGGAGAGTGTGCTGAGCTGGAAGTTTGAAACTAGGATGAGGTGGGGGAAGGGGAAATGAGGAAGCTGTTGAAGTCCACATTGATGCCCTGGGGTTGAAGTGTTCCGAGGCGGAAGACGAGGCGTTCTTCCTCCAGGCGTCTGGTGGTGAGGGAGCGGCGGTGAAGGAGGCCCAGGACATCCATGTCCTTGGCAGAGTGGGAGGGGGAGTTGAAATGTTGGGCCACGGGGCGGTTTGGTTGATTGGTGCGGGTGTCTCGGAGATGTTCCCTAAAGCTCTCTGCTAGGAGGCGCCCAGTCTCCCCAATGTAGCGGAGACCACAAGGCCTAGTCATAGAGTCATACAGCACGGAAACGGACCCTTCGGTCCAACCAGTCCAGGCTGAACATAATCCCAAACTAAACTAGTCCCACCTGCCTGCTCCTGCCCCATATCCCCCAAACCTTTCCTGTTGATGTAACTGATGAATAGTTCCAACCCAAAACATCAATTTTCCTGCTCCTCGGATGCTGCCTGACCTGCTGTGCTTTTCCAGCAATACGCTCTCAACTTATAACTCAAACCCTCTATTGCCAGCAACATTCTGGTCAATCTTTTCTGAACCCTCTTCAAATTTAATAATAACCTCCTTGTAGCAGGGTGATCAGAACAGTACTCCAAAATTGGCCTCACCAATGTCCTGCATCACCTCAACATGACCATCCCACATTCTATATGCAATGATCTAAGCAATAAAGGCAAACATGATAAAGGGCAATTTCAAATCTGCTGCAATGGCAAAACCATCAACTTGGCTCACTCATCATCTGTTTGAGTCCATATTGTGGTGCTTATGAACTCAAAACTCATTCAGAATTCGAACTTGCCTCAGTGCAGTACTCGGCTGGAGCTGCATAATCAGAGGTGCTGTCTCTCAGATGAAGCATTAAATTAAGGCTCAGTCTCCCCTCTCAGTCTCCCCATTTGAAGATCAACAACATTACTCTGACTAACATTTTATCCGTCGATCTCTGTCTCCAAAGTCAAAAGCTTCTGAAATAAAATCAGAAAATTCATGAAAACAGGCCAGGCAGTGACTGAGTCATACAGTACACACAGGCCCTTCGGCCCATCTGTAGTATCAGTGGACAAGAAATTTGTCTCTGATCAATGACCCAGTTGTTGGAAAACTGTAAATATCAGCAGTTTTTAAGCAAATACCGAGCTCAATAAAAGAGGCAGTCAGGAAACGGACTTATGACTGGACGCAAGTGGTCAAATGGCAGCGAGCAAAATATTTTAAAAATTCTTTCAGAGGGCGTGGTCTGGCTAAATCAGCATTTATCATCCATCCCTCATCGCCCTGGAGAAAATGGTTGTGAGCCACCTTCTTGAACGATCACAATTCTCAGCTATAATGACACACAGTGCTGTGTGAGTATTCTAGGACTCTGACCCAGCAACACTGAAGGAAGGACAAATCACTTCCAACTTGGAAGGGAACTTCCAGGTGGTGGTCTACTCATGCATCGGCTCATGCATTATGTTTCTAGGAGGCAGAGGTCACGGGGTTAGCCTGCTCTATTGAAAGAGCATTAGTGAGTCCAATACTTCCTCTGGTTATCTGCCCATTCACCATAACACTGGTTTTAGGAACTTTCTGTGTGCAAGTTGGCTACTGCATTTACTATACTAAAAAAAAATTGAATTGATTGTAACGAGCTTTGGAACATCCTGAAATTTGTTTTGGCAACAATCTACACCCTTACCCCTGATTCAGAACCAGGCGAAAGTGAGGACAGCAGATGCTGGAGATTAGAGTCGAGAGTGTGGTGCTGGAAAAGTGCAGCAGGTCAGGCAGCATCCGAGGAGCAGGAAAATCGATGTTTTGGGCAAAAGCCCTTCATCAGGAAGAGCTGAAGATCCCTTTAGACATCAACACTTTCCAATCTCTCACCATTTAAGAAATATTTTGTACCTTTATTCCTCCCAGCAAAGTGCATAACCTCAGTGTGACCCATATTGTTTTCCTTCTCTATTCTATTGCCCGTTTGCTCAGCCTGCCTAAGTCTCCTCGAAGCTACTTTCTAATACTCCTCACTGGCCATCAACACTCAAAAGGCTTGACACCATCCAAGACAAAGCAGCTGCTTGATTGGTGCTACACCTGTAAACATCTATTCCCTCTACCACCAATGTTCAGTTTGTTCAAGAGGCATTGCAGAAGTTCACCAAAGATCCTCAAACAATACCTTCCAAATCCACGACCACCTCCAACGAGAATCACATGGTAACACCACTGTCTGAAAAGATCCTCCCCCCAAACCATTCACCATCTTGACTTGGAAGTATAGTGCCGTTCCTTCAATGTCAATGGATTTAAATCCTCGAACTCCCTCCCTCATGGCATTGTGGGTCCACCTCCAGCACATGGACGACAGTGGTTCAAGAAAGCAGCTCACCTCCCACATTCTCAAGGGCAACAAGGCCCTTTCTATTGTCTGAAGTGAATGTAAGTGACCCCCATGATTTGATTGGATTTGATTTATGATTGTCACATATGTGACTGTACAGTGACAGGGGTGGCACGGTGGCTCAGTGGTTAGCCCTGCTGCCTCACACCGCCAGGGACCTGGGTTCGATTCCTGCCTTGGGTGACTGTGTGGAGTTTGCACATTCTCCCTGTGCCTGCATGGATTTCCTCTGAGTGCTCCGGTTTCCTCCCACAATCCGGAGATGTACAGGTTAGGTGTGTTGGCCATGCTACATTGCCCATTGTGTTATGAGCATCAGTCAGGGGTAATTATAGGGTCTGGTGGGTTGCTCTTTAGAGGGTTGGTGTGTACTTGATTGGGCTGAAGGGCTTGTTTCCATAGTGTTGTGAATATATTCTAATCAGTGAAAGTTTGTTTTGTGTGTAGTACAGGCAGAGCATGCCATACAACTTGCATTAGGGCAACAGAACAGAGCGAAGAATACAATGTTACAGCTGCAGAGAAGGTGCACAGAGAGCAAGACCAACATAGAATATAGAACATTACAGCGCAGTACAGGCCCTTCAGCCCTCGATGTTGCAAAAACCTGTGAAACCAATCTGAAGCCCATCTAATCTAAACTATTTCATTTTGGTTCATATGCCTATCCAATAACCATTTAAATGCCCTTAAAATTGGGAAGTCTACTACTGTTGTAGGCAGGCCATTCCACGCCCCTACTACTGTCTGAGTAAAGGAATTACCTCTGACATGATTAGATTACTTACAGTGTGGAAACAGGCCCTTCGTCCCAAAATGTCCACACCGACGCGCACCCCACCCACACCTAATTCATCTAACCTGCACATATTTGGACTGTGGGAGGAAACCAGAGTACCCGGAGAAAACCCACACAGACACGGGGAGAATGTGCAAATTCCACCAGACAGTTACCCAAGGCAGGAATTGAACCCAGGTCTCTGGCGCTGTGAGGCAGCAGTACTAGCCACTGTGCCACCGTGCCGCCATCTGACCTATATCTATTACCCTTCAATTTAAAGCTATGTCCCCTCGTACTAGCCATCACCATCCCAGGAAAAAGTCTCTCATTGTCCCCCCATCTAACCCTCTATCTTATGTGTCTCAATTAAGTCACACCTCAACCTTCTCTCTAACAAAAACAACCTCAAGTCCCTCAGCCTTCCCTCATAAGACCTTCCCTTCATACCAGGCAATATCCAAGCAAATCTCCTCTGAACCTTTCCAAAGCTTCCACATAATGTGGTAACCAGAACTGTACACAATACTCCAGGTGCGGCCGCACCAGAGTTTTGTACTGGTGCAGCATGACCTCATGGCTCCAAAACTCAGTCCCTCTACCAATAAAAGCTAACACACTGTCTGCCTTCTTAACAACCCCATCAAACTTGGTATCAACTTTCAGGGATCTATGTACATGGACACCGAGATCTCTCTGTTCATCTATACTACCAAGAATCTTATGCTTTGCCCAGTACTCTGCATTCCTGTTACTCCTTCCAAATTGAATCAACTCACACTTTTCCACATTAAAATTAAAACTTGAGAAGTCCATTCATAAGTGAAATAACAATGGGGATGAAGCTGTTCTTGAGTCTATTCGTTATGTGTAAATAAATATTTATATCTTAGCGAGTTTTGAGAAAATTTGTAGCTCAGCTTGAGGTTCTGGATGTAGGTTTGCTCGCTAAGCTGGGAGGTTCACTTCCAATGAAATATGCCTTCCAGCTCAGCAAGCAAACCTACATCTAAATATTTATATCTTCTGCCCTACAAAAGATGTCTGTGCTGTAACATTAAGAAATGCAGGGATGTTGTTCCTTGTCTGGGCCAATATTTATCCCTCAATCACAGAAACAGACTACCTGGTCATTATCATATTTATGTGTGTGGGATTTGGTCAGTGCAAATTGGCTGCAGCGTTGCCTACGATCCCCCTTGTGAGCAGACACTTCTGTTGCTTGCTTGTTTGATCCTTAACTGTCTGTCAAACAGTTTCTTGTCTCCAACCTTGTTACAGCCCGTCAACAGCAGTAAAGGTAATGCAGGTTGAACCCTTTCTGAAACATCAGTCTTTATTTTTCTCCTGGTTTTGGGGACTAAAGAGTCAGAACCTGGAGATTAATCTTTAATCGTGCCGAAGACGCTGGATGAATTCTGAAGGGTGGTGACCCTAATTCGCTGTCCATCTGTGTTGCTTGAGAAACATCATGAGATGGGGCTTACTGCATTATAGGCACTATGTGAAGGCAAATTGTTGTTGAACTGGACAGCATTATTAAGACCCATATGATGATGGTGGGTGAAGTCTGTTAAACGAGGTTATGGATATACAGCCACCTTAGCTGATGACCAAATGGGGAAAGATTGCATGAGTTTATTCTGATTCCTGGAGTTAAGCCTACAGCTAATCTTTCGAGTAATTACACATAGAGATACAGGAAGTTGTGGCTGACATCGGCACTGGGCAGGGTGATGACATGGCAATGCTCTTACTTAGGATTTGATGATTTGTTTTGTCCTGTCAGCATGAGAGACACCGCATTGTTTTACACAGATTCCAGTATTCTCCCCTGCCCACCACCCTCATGGGGCTTTTTTTGTGCACAAACACATTATTACGGACAGCAGAAGTGGTTTTCCTCTTCAACCGCATCTAGTGATACTAGTAATATGGCCAGGCCAGCTGCCAAGTCATAGTGTGGAAACCGTGATGAAGCTGAGTACAAATCTGTGCATGGCTTCATTTTACTCACTCACAGGGAACACTCACCCAGAGCCACACACAGTGTTGCACAGATGGGCGTTGGCATCAGAAAGGGATTGGCATCAGGGATCGCAGCATTGACTTCCGGTGCTGGAAGTCCTTCCCACTGCCAAGGGCTCACGCAGCCATACGGAAATTAGAGGGAACACTGCACACAGTGTGTCGCAGACTGGGCCGGCATTTATTGCCCCTCCCTAGCTGCCCCTTGAGAAGCTGCCTTCTTGAACCGCTGCAGTCCACTTACTGTGGGTTAACCCACAATGCCACTAAGGACGGAATTCCAGGATTTTGACCCAGCAACACCGAAGGAACAGCAATATATTTCCGAGTCAGGATGGTAAGTGGCTTGGAGGTAGTGGTGTTCCCATGTGTCTTCTGTCCTTGTCCTAGATTGAAATGGACATGGATTTGGAAGGTGCTGTCTGAGGATCTGGGGTGGAATCCTCTTCAGAAGGTCGATGCCAGCTCAAAGGGCCAAATGGGCTCTTTTTGCACGAGAGAGATTCTATGATTCTGTGAATTTCTGCAGTGCATCTTGTAGATCGAACACACCATAGTAACTGAGCATCAGTTGGTTCAGGAAGTGGACCTTTGTGATGCCAGACAAGTGGAGTGCTTTGTCCGGAATGGTGTCAAGCTTCTTGAGTGTTGTTGGAGTTACACTCATCCAGGCAAGAGTCGAATATTTTACCACACTCTTGACGTGTGCTTTGTAGACAGTTGACAGACCCTGGGAAGTCAAATGTAAGTTACTCTAGTATTTTTAGCTCCTGACCTATTTTTGTTGTCACTGCATTTATATGACTACTCCAATTCAGTTTCTGGTAAATGGTAACCTTCAGGATGTTGATAGTAAGGGACCCAGTAATAATATTCTCATTGAATGTCAATGGGAGGTGGGTGGGTGGATTTTCTCTTACTGAAGATGGTCATTGCCTGGCATTGGTGAGGCACAAATGTAACTCAACATTTTTCAGCCCAAGCTTGGATGTTGTCCAGATCTTGTCATATTTGGACATGGACTGCTTCAGTAACTGAAGAGTCATAAATGTTGCTGAACATTGGGCAACCATCGGCGAACATCCCCACTTCTGACCTTCCAATGGAGGGAAGGCCATTGATGAAGCAGCTGAAGATGGTTGGGCTGCCCATTCTCTGCTTGACGTTCACCAGGTTGTCCCACACATGAGGAACTGGTGCAATACATATCCCCAGCACGTTGTGAAGCTGCTGGCCTGTCACTCCATTGCTTTGTGAAGTGGCTATGGTTACATCGTTTGCTGGTAATTTGCAGTCAACCTTCACACAGCAAGTTCCGAAACACAGCAAAGGAAAGGAATGACCAGGGAGTCTGTATTCCTTTTTCTAAAATAATCACTATAAAACTGGGCTAACCTAGTGACATTCACAATAAAGCATAATTAATAACAAATGTAGATATTACAGGAAATGTTTAGTAATGATACCTGTGTACAGTACGTGCACACCAGCTACTCACTACTTACCAGCTGTAGGAAGCCTCAAGTGAAACTGGGACCAAGACAGGAAAGGGTAGGAAGTAGCACATGGAATTGGTTACTTAGTCCCTTCAGCCATCTCCATCATCGCATAAGTTCCTGGACGATCCACAATTTCACTTTTCCACTTTACCCCAAAAATGCTTGATTCCCTTACAGTCCAAAATATATGAGGCTTGTGTTATGCTAACTTAGCAATATATCCACAGCTCGCAGTCCTTCCTACTCATCACCATCTTAAGAGTCATCGAGTCATAAAGCAATACAGCACACAAACAGACTCTTCAGTCCAACTCATCCATGTTGACCAGATATCCTAAATTAACCTAGTTCCATTCACCAGCATTTGGCCCATATCCCTCTAAACCCTTCCTGTTCATATACCCATCCAGATGCCTTTTAAATGTGTAATTGTATCAGCCTCCACCACTTCTTCTGGCAGCTCATTCCATATACCCTCTGCATGAAAAAGTTGACCCTCAGGTTGATTTTAAATCTTTCCCCTCACCTTAAACTTATGCCCTCTAGCTTTGGACTCCCCTTCTCTTGGATAAAAAAGACATTGGCTGTTCACCCTATCCAAGCCCCTCATGATTTTATAAACTTCTATGTCACTCCTCAGCCTCTGACGCTCCAGGGAAAACAGCCCCAGCCTATGCAGCCTCTCTCTATAGCTCAAACCCTCCAGCCCTGGCAACATTCTTTTAAATTTTTTTCTGAACCCTTTCAAATTTCACAACATCCTTCCTATAGCAGGGAGACAAGAATTGAAAGCAGTATACCAAAAGTGGCCTCACCAATGTCCTATACAGCTGCAACATAGCCCCCCAACTTCTGTACTCAATGTGCTGACCAATAAAGGGTACCAAATGCCTTCTTCACTATCCCATCTTAAAAGAGGATTGATTAGTTCAGTTGGCTGGAAGGCTGGTTTGCGATGCAGAGGGAGTACCTAACAGTGCAGGTTTAATTTCTGTACCTCTAGAGGTTACGCTGAAAGTCCCACTTTCTCAACCTCACCCCTTGCCTGAAGTATGGTGACCCTTAGGTTAATCTCACCACCAACCGTCTCTCTCTATCTCTATCTCTCTCTCTCTCTCTTTCTCTCTACTGAGAGACCAGCCTTTTGGTCCTCTGGGACCAAGGCGACTTTACAATCTTAAATGGCTCACACCTTATTTTGTGATTGTGAGACCCTGGTTCAAGGCATTCCAGTCAATGGGAAACAGCTGCTATTTGTCATTTTGTCTTCTACCTGCCTTGTCAAATCTTCCATGATTGCAACACAGATGAGAGCCAGAAAACTAGACTGGATCTCCACTCCTACATAAATATGACATGTCCGCAATCTACAAATGACCAAATTTGTCTCTGATCTTGTGGAACTCTTCTAACCCGTCTACAAATTGCGTCACAGGATCTGTTATGAGACTAACTGCAGTTATTTTGAGTAATTTCCTGTTTATTTTCCAAAGTCCATGATTGGAAATCTTATATCATAACCCAGAGAATACAATGTTGAAGATGTAGGTTGTTCTCTAAGATATGAAGTCTATGTTTGCGCAAACCAATTAATGACCCAGCAAGATTGAGTGAAGCTAGGAAACCACTCTACCGCAGTAGTCTATCTGTGCCAGAACTATACCCTTCTGATCATTGGCATATATTTCAGGAACTGTGAGTATTTGTTTTAGATTACTTACAGTGTGGAAACCAGCCCTTCGGCCCAACAAGCCCACACCGACCCGCCGAAGCGCAACCCACACATACCCCTACATTTACCCCTTACCTAACACTACGGGCAATTTAGCATGGCCAATTCACCTGACCTGCACATCTTTGGACTGTGGGAGGAAACTGGAGCACCCGGAGGAAACCCACGCAGACACAGGGAGAATGTGCAAACTCCATACAGTCTGTCGCCTGAGGCGGGAATTGAACCCGGGTCTCTGGCGCTGTGAGGCAGCAGTGCTAACCACTGTGCCACTGTGCCGCCCACAGTTTTCTTCTATCGAAAACTGGAATGGGTATATTTAGCCATGATAATGAAATACTCTTCAGAAATGGATGAGGTAACTAATTCTAAGCTCGGGCATCACCATTCCTTTCACTGCAGATACACATAAGCTTCTATCTCAAGATGCTCGGCAGCAATTCACTGAGAGTTCTTCAGAGACACTTTCTCAATCCATCCTCAACTACCTAGAAGGAAAAGGGCAGCAAATGCAAGGCAACCTCACTTCCTGCAAGCTCCAGTCAAGCCACACACCGTCCTGACATTTCATTAATTCATGGGATGTGGGAACCAGCCAACATTTATTGTCCTGAAGAAGGAGGTGGTGAACTACTACAGTTGGTTTGCTGTAATCATACTCACAATGCCATTAGGGAGGGAATACCAGGATATTATCCCAGTGCCAATGAACGAAGGTTTATTTCCAAGTCAGGATAGTGTGCGACTTGGAGGGGAACTTGCAGGGTGGTGGTGTCCCTGTGTATCTGCTGCCCTTGTCCTGCTAGATAATGGTGGTCATGGATTCAGAGGTGCTGTTTAAGGAGACTCGGTAAGACATTGCAGTGTATCTTTTGGATTGTACACACTGCTACTAGGCATTAGTGGAGGATGGATTCTTTGTGGATGTGATGCCAATCAAGTGGGTTGTTTTGGCCTGGATGGTGTTGAGTTCTTGAGTGTTGTTGGAGCTGCACCCATCCAGGCAAGTGGGGAGTATTCCATCACACTACCGACTTGTGCCTTCTAAGTGGTGGACAGGCTTTGGGAGCCAGGAGGTGAATTACTCACCACAGCGTTTCTAGCTTCTGACCTGCTCTTATTGCTACAGTTTTTAATATGGCGATTCCAATTCAGTTTCTGGTCATTCGCAAGCCCCGAGACGACTTTGAACTGTATTGCTGTCCCTGCACTGTCGCTAATTCACAACCCACTGTGGGCATACCTATAGAAGCTGCAATGGTTTGAGAGGGGGTAGCTCACCACCATCACCCCAGGGCAACCAGAGATGGGGAAAGAAAGGTTGGCAAAGAGAGAAAAATCTTTAATTCTGCAGAAAACTTTCAAGAAACCTACAGCTTTTAGTGCAATGCTTCCCAAAATTTCTTTTTCTGTGATCCCATTTCAATGCTTGGTCCCCCAGTGATAAGTGAGAGTGTGGAGGACAGCTACACAGTTGTTATTGCTCGATCAGAATCCCGTGTCAATGCTGTCTCAGCCCATTTATTCAGCCTGTCGTCCCACATGGGGTCCTGACCCCATTTTAGGGAGCTCTGTTCTCATGGGAATAATTGACTGAGGAGTTTCTTGATTCATAGGTACTGAAGACTTTAGTTAACCATACAGCAGAAATCAAGGACTAAAGACTAGTTTGAAGGCAAATAAAGACAGAAAGTGCTGGAGAATCACAGCAGAATGCAGCTTCTGTGGAGAGAGAAACAGTTTGACATTTCAAGTCTGATATGACTCTTCCTCACACTGGCTAAAAACATAAACTCTGATTCCTCTCTCACAGATGCTGCCACACCTGCTGAGTTTATCCAGCATCTCGATTAAAGTGGTGCTGGAAAAGCACAGCAGGTCAGGCAGCATCCGAGGAGCAGGAAAATCAATGTTTTGGGCAAAAGCCCTTTATCAGGAATAGAGGCAGGCTGCCTGCAGAGTGGAGAGATAAATGAGGGGTGGGGGTGCGGAGAAAGTAGCATAGAGTACAATAGGTGAGTAGGGGTGGGGATGGAGGTGATAGGTCAGAGAGGAGGGTGGGGGAAGGTAGCAAAGAGTACAATGCGTGAATGGGATTGGGGATGCAGGTGATAGGTCAGAGAGGAGGGTGGAGTGGACAGGTGGAAAGGAAGATAGGCAGGTAGGACAGGTCACGGGGACGGTGCTGAGCTGGAAGGTTGGAGCTGGGGTGAGGTGGGGGAAGGGGAAATGAGGAAACTGGTGAAATCCACATTGATGCCATGGTGTTGAAGTGTTCCGAGGTGGAAGATGAGGCGTTCTTCCTCCAGGCGTCAAGTGGTGAGGGAGCCGGGGTGGAGGAGGCCCAGGACCTGCATGTCCCTGGCAGAGTGCGAGAGGGAGTTGAAATGCTGGGCCACAGGGCGGTGGGGGTTTTTTCCTGAGTTTATCCAGCACCTACTGTGGGTTTTCTTTTTCAGATTCCCAGCTTCCCGCAGTACTTTGCTTTCAGATTAAAGCCAAAGTGTTTAATTAAAGCTAAACATTCCACAATGTGAGAAGTGGACAGCGCTTCATCAAGACTGGGGAAGCAGGAAATTTGGAATTTCTTTTTCAGAGACTTGCGTTGGCGATGACCTGTAACTGGGCTAGGTTTCTGTTGCATCACCTCTGTCTGTTCCCACTGCGCCCACATCAAATCAAGAATTACATAGATAGGTGAAGTGACTGAAACCTGGTTCCTGTTGAGAGGCTAGGCTGTGGGAATGCTAGGCTAGGCTAGGCCTTTATATTGGAACTATGCCCCAGTGATATCCTCTGACGTAGTGCGAGAGTGAAACCCCCCGTGGAAACGTGACCCCAATGAGCTGCGCAATGCTCTAGGAAGGAGCCGCTAAGTTGCAATTGACAACACTTCTATTTTCTTTGTTCTCTTTTTGATGGAGAAATGGAGCGATTTTATACTGTCTTCTCACTGATCAATATGGACTGCACACTGCACGCGAAGAAAAACATCTCAAATCGATTTGTGAAGTGGAACGGGAGGCAAAACCGAAGCAGGGAAGGTGAAAACTGAAGGTTGGAAATTGCAAGTGAAACTGACAAACTTTCCCAATCCCAGACAAGACAGGGAAACAGCACCAATGATGTCATCGATGGACCAGACAGTGAGTTCTGGTTGGGGGCCCGAGTAGGACTGGAACAGGGAAGGCTCCGCATACCCCATAAAGGGACAGGCATAATTGTATCCCATGTGGGTACCCATGGCCACAACTTTGATCTGAAGATGTAATCACAGAAGGAGTAAAACCTGCCTTTTCACTATCTCAGGTCCCAGACAAACCTTCCAGGTGAAGCAGCGCTTTATCTGCACTTCAGTCTAGTCTACTGTATTCGTTGCTCACAATATGGCCTCCTCTACATTGAGGAAACGAAACACAGACGAGACGACCACTCAGTGGAACACCTACATTCTGTCCGTAAGAAAGTCCCTGAGCTTCCAGTTTCCTGCCACTTTAACACCCCACCCAGTTCCCTGTCCAACATCTCTGTCTCGGGCTTGCTGTAGTGTTCCACTAAAGCTCAGCACAAGCTGGAAGAACAGCATCAATATCAAATTCAATAATTTTAGGGCTTCAGCACCTTCTCCCATGTCCTTACCTCAATCCCACATAAGTACATCAACAGGAAAGGTTTGGAGGGATATGGGCCAGGAGTAGGCAGGTGGGACTAGTTTAGTTTGGGATTATGTTCAGCGTGGACTGGTTGGACCGAAGGGTCTGTTTCCGTGCTGTATGACTCTATGACCAGGCCTTGTCATCACAAAGACTGCTACCACACACAACTCATTATTTGCCACTAATGGTTTCCACTAATTAGTGGAAGGGCATCTGATGAAGGGCTTTTGCCTGAAACACCGATTTTCCTGCTCCTCGGATGCTGCCTGACCTGCTGTGCTTTTCCAGCACCACTCTAACCTTGACTCTGATCTCCAGCATCTTCAGTACCACTGTCGCCTCACTCCTTTATCTGCCCAACTGTGTTTGTCTCTATCTGGACTCGATCTTCACTTTTCATTTACTCCACCCCCATTTTCAGCCTTCTGTGTTGAGAAGGTTTTATTCGGATGTTGCTGGAAATGGAGGGTTTGAGCTACAGGGAGAGGCTAAATAGGTTGGACTATCTTCCCTGGAGCATCAGAGGCTGAGGGGAGACCTTATGGAGGTTTATACAATCATGAGGGGCATGGACGGGTAAATAGACAAGGTATTTTCCCCAAGGTGGGGGGAGTCCAAAACTAGAGAGCATAGATTTAGGGTAAGAGGGAAAGGATTTAAAAGGGACCTAAGGGGTAACCTTTCCACACAGAGCGTGGTGTGTGTGTATGGAGTCAGCTGCCAGAGGAAGTGATGGAGGCTGGTACAATTACAACATTTAAAAGGCATCTGGATGAGTACGCAAACAGGAAGGGTTTAGAGGAATATGGGACAAGTGCTGGTAAATGGGATTAGGTCACATTGGGATATCTGGTCGGCACAGATAGGTTGGACTGAAGGGTCTGTTTTCGTGACTCAATATATACCAATATTTTCCAAGCTACCATCAGTTCTGAAGAGACACAGGACACGAAACGTTTACTCTGCTTTCTCTCCACAGATGCAGCCAGACCTATTGAGTTTTCCCACCAACCTCTGTTTTTGTTCCAAATTACCAACATCTGCAGTTCTTTGGGGTTTTTTTGTTACAGTAAAAGGGATGCTATGCTTTGATTATGAGGCTCTTGTTAGATTGCATCTGGAGTACTGTGTCAGGAATATGGTTTTCTTTATTTAAGAAACGTTAAAATTGCATTGGTGACAGTCCAGAGAAGGGTTACCAGACTTACACCTCAAATGAAGAGGTCATCTTTTGAACAAAGCTTGGACTATCTAGGTTTGTAGCATTTGAAGGCTAAAGAGGTGGGATGATCGAAATATGTAAGATCTTGACGGGTCTTGACAAGGTAGAACTGGAGAGGACATTTCTCCTTATGGGAGAACCTAGAACTTGGGGTCAGTGTTTAGAACTCGGGTATCAGCTCTTTGAAACCGAGATAAGGAGACATATTTTCAGAGGGTTGATCACAAATCAGGGCAGGACTTATACACGTAATGTTAGGGTCATGCGGAGTGTTGCTGAACAAAGAGACCTTGGAGTGCAGGTTCATTGCTCCTTGAAAATGGAGTCGCAGGTAGATAGGATAGCGAAGAAGGTTTTTGGTATGTTTTCCTTTATTGGTCAGAGTATTGAGTACAGGAGGGGGGAGAACATGTGGCGGCCGTTCATGACATTGGTTAGGCCACTTTTGGAATATTGTGCGCAATTCTGGTCTCTCTCTTATAGGAAGGATGTTGTGAAACTTGAAAGGGTTCAGAAAAGATTTACAAGGATGTTGCGAGGGTTGGAGGATTTGAACTACAGGGAGAGGCTGAACAGGCTGGAGCTGTTTTCCCTGGAGCGTCAGATGCTGAGGGATGACCTTATAGAGGTTTATAAAATGTGATTGATTTAGATTACTTACAGTGTGGAAACAGGCTCTTCGGCCCAACAAATGCACACCGACCCTCCGAAGAGCAAGAGGGATATGAATAGGATAAACAGACAAAGAATTTTCCCTGGGGTCGGGGAGTCCAGAACTGGAGGGCACAGGTTTGGGGTGAGAGGGGAAAGATTTAAAAGGGATATAAAGGGCATCTTTTTCATTCAAATGGTGGTATGTGTAATGAATGAGTTATCAGAGGAAGTGGTGGAGGCTGGTATAATTACAACAGTTAAAAAGCATCTGGATGGGTATATGAATAGGAAGAGTTTAGAGGGATATGGGTCAAATGCTGGCAAATGGAACTAGATTAATTTAGGATATCTGATCAGCATGGGCCAAAGGGTTTGTTTCTGTGCTGTACATCTCTATAACTCTATGACTTTAAAAGTTCTCTTCCTGAGAAAGGTGATGGAGACCCACTCCTTATATATTTTTAAGGTAAAGAATCTTGTTAAGAAATGGGGTGAAACAGCAAGTACAAATGTGGAACTGACTGAAGAAAAACAGAAATAAATTAAGAATGGATTTCATTTATTTATTTTCCAATATGACAAAATAAACACATTCTGAATTGTACTCCATTGTACATTCAATGCATATATCCTCTGAGTCATTCCATATGTGGCAACACAGGCAGATCCCACTCAAAACTTTAAAAGGACAGACATTGTAGAAGTTCCCTTCACATTTTAAGTTTAGCTCCCAGAGGGGTATAACATTCACAAGCAGAATACTGAAGTACTAAAATAAAGAGGGAGAGCGAGAAAGATCAATCTTCAGTTATAGGTAAACTTCGCAAGTTACTTCACAGCTTCGCGCGCACAGCATCGTTCAGGAACACACCCTGGCTGTTGTGGTCGAATGGAGCAGAGTGTTTGGGGGTCAGCTAATCGAATCCTTGCCAGTCGCTTTGCTCGGAGTCGTACTCTGGTTCTGAGCCGATGCATTTGACGCCTTCCAGCAACATAGGGGTCCCATGCAGTCGGTCTGAAATACAAGGCAAGAGGACAACAGTAAATCCACACACTGTTTGCACAAACTGGTCGTGACCCTGCATCCTGCCACATAAACTTAGAGAAACATCATACATACATTGAGAAAGGCCTTTCTGCCTGTCTTCTTTCTGCTGGCTCTGTGAAATGAATGACCCACATTTCTGTCGTACTTGGGGGTGTCTCCAAGTGCTCTGCAGCCAATCGGGTATTTTTTGAACTTTTGTGGTCACTGTCATAATGCGGAAACAGGTCGGCCGATCTGTACCACCAAGGGGTAATTTGCACGGTATCTTGTGCGTCCCCCTTTGAGGACTGAGTAGGCCCTGATTTACATCTCATGTGAAAGACAGCACCTCAGTATTGCAGGGGGACACACAAATTTGGTCTAAGGTGTGGGGTCAGCTCTGAAAAACATATCTATGTACAGGCAGTCTCCAGTCTCTTTCATCTGGTTGCAAGTCAGAACACAATGCAAGAGAATATAAAATATCATGTGCAGGAAACATTCTTATGTCGGATCTGTAAAATATACCTGCATGGAATTGTGTTCATAAGTACAAACATTCATATGTTGGATGCTTGTAAATTGGGGAACCTGGTAATGTATTATATCTAAGAAAGCACACCAATCTAAAGCATGGAACTCCAGTGATATTAAATATTTAAATACTTGTACGTGGTTTCCATTCCCAGACTTTATCTTCTATGCTGAGATTTTTAGTGTCACATCTCAGGTCAATACGTAGAACTGGAAAATTCTTCTCCAACACTTTATCATCTATAAATCTTGTAGCTCACCATCGCACTTTGGTAATGAAATGATTCCAAATTGCAATGATTTTAACATTACTTGACCAGCTAACTTATAATTTCAGTGCCAAAAGTAAGCTCTTAAACAATTCTTTTTCAAACAAAAGAAGCCATCATACATATCACAAGAGCATGGTTAAGCTTGTCTGATTACCAAACAGTCAAAAAGTGTGGCGCTGGAAAAGCACAGCAGGTCAGGCAACATTCGAGGAGCAGGAGAATCGACGTTTCAGGCATGTGTGGTCACATTCCTGATGAAGGGCTTATGCCCGAAACGTCGACTCTCCTGCTCCTCGGATGCTGCCTGACTGGCTGTGCTTTTCCAGTGCCACACTTTTCGACTCTGGTCTCCAGCGTCTGCAGTCCTCATTCTCTCCTGATTACTAAACGTAGCCTTACGTGGCTTTATAAATCTCACATGGAGATACTGGCCCCAGTTACCAGTCCTTCTGTTGTCAATCCTATTTGAGCATTCTGAACCTCTGGAGTAGATAAAGCTGCCGGGAATTCATCAATAGGTCACCACAGAGGATTTGAAAGCTGCTTTCCTTCCCCACAAAAATAACTTGGAAATAAATGGAAGATTGACTTTTCAAACCTTCGATTTACAAACAATTTACAGCAGCAAAATGGGGTTTACAGGGCCCCAAGAAAGGAGTGGAGTGCATTCCTCACAGAATACAACTCTAAAGCAAAGACCTGTATCGAACCTTGACCACGTCACTCAGAGCAGTTGCTGTGCTTCAAACAAAACCACAGATAAGCAGGAGACCGGTAGAATCCCAAGTTGTCAAAACGGGACCATGCTTGGAATCCTTGCTTTAGACAATGAGAAATATCCTCAGGAAAGTCTTTAACTCATAAAAGGATCTGATAGATTTAGACTAGATTCCCTACAGGGTGGAAACGGGCCCTTCGGCCCAACAAGTCCACACCGACCCTTCGAAGAGTAACCCACCCAGAACCATTTCCCCTCTGACTAATGCACCTAACACTGTGGGCAATTAAGCACAGCCAATTCACCTGACCTGTACATCTTTGGACTATGGGAGGAAATCGGAGCACCCGGAGGAAACCCACGCAGACACGGGGAGAATGTGCAAACTCCACACTGACAGTCACCTGAGGCTAGAATCGAACCTGGGACCCTGGTGCTTTGAGGCAGCAGTGGCTAACCACTGAGTCACTGTGCCGCCCCAAAGTTTGAGAAGGTACTTCAGATTTATGCGCATCTCACTGAGGGGAGTTCACACTTACGGATTTCACGTGCTTGGCGCATACAATATTGTGACTCTGCCCGGCAATCTGCTGCAAACTGCACTCACTACAGTGTGGAAGCAGGCCATTCAGCCCATCGAGTCCACACTGACCCTCAGTGAGCATCCCATCCAGACTGCCCCCCCGCCCACCCTATTCTTGCAACCCTGCACTTCCCATGGCTAATTCACCGAGCCTGCACATCCCTCGAAGATGAGATCAGCTAGTTAGTTGTAGTGTTTGCTTCATAACTTGTAATATGTTTCCAATAAAGGGACATGCAAAGATCAGCCATGATCTTATTGAATGGCAGAGCAGTCTCCAGGGGCCAATTCTTATGTTCTTATTACACATGGAGTTAATTTATCTGATTCGAGAGTGTGGTGCTGGAAAAGCGCAGCAGGTCAGGCAGCATCTGAGGAGCAGGAGAATCAATTTAATCTACATTGAAATAGGTGTCAAGCAGCACTGCACCATTTTTAACATCTGTGGGGTAGCAGAACAGGCGGTGCACCAAGGAATTGTATAAGAATCATGAAAATCAATAATAGGACAAAGTTAAAATGAATGAGTTGACAGCACAAATAAAGACAAACTAAAAATTTGGTGGCGATGACTGAGATTTGATTACAGTGAGACTAGGCCTGGGAGGTTTGGAAGGATTGACAGAAAGGGGAAAAAGGTGGTATAGCTTCATTAGTAAATGTAGGGATCGGGGAAGGGATGCGATAACATGCTAGTGAGGCCACAGTTAGAGTACTGTGTGCAGTTCTAGAATCCACATTACAGGAAGGATGTGATTGTGTTGGAGAAAGGGCAGAGGAGATTTATCAGGATGTTGCCTGGACTGGAGAGGTTTCGTTATGAAGAGAGACTGGACAAACAGGGGTTGATTTCCTTTGAGCAGAGAAGACTGAAGGGTACAAATAATTGAGATGCATAAAATTATGAGGGGCATAGAGAGGGTACATAGAAAGGGGCTTTCCCCCTTGGGTAGGGGAACAATAACCAGAGGCAGTGGATTTAAGGTAAGGGGCAGGAGGTTTAGAGGAGATGTGAGGAATTGTTTTTTTTCCACTGAGAGGGTCGTGGGAATCTGCAACTCACTGCCTGCAAGGGTGGACAAAGTTAAAAATCACACAATACCAGGTTCGATTAAAAGAGGTATATTTGGAAATACAGGCTTCCAAATAAACCTGTTGGACCATAACCTGGTGTTTGTGATTTTGACCTTTGTCTACCCCAGTCCAACACCAGCACCTCCATATCATGCCTGTAAGGGTGGTACAGGCAAAAACTCTCATAACATTGAAGAAACAAAAAGAAGAGACCTTGGAGTGCAGGTTCATAGCTCCTTGAAAGTGGAGTCACAGGTAGATAGGATGGTGAAGAAGGCGTTTGGTATGCTTTCCTTTATTGGTCAGAGTATTGAGTACAGGAGTTGGGAGGTCATGTTGCAGCTGTACAGGACATTGGCTAGGCCACTGTTGGAATATTGCGTCGAATTCTGGTCTCCTTCCTATTGGAAAGATGTTGTGAAACTTGAAAGGGTTCAGTAAAGATTCACAACGGTATTGCCAGGGTTGGAGGGTTTGAGCTACAGAGAGAGGCTAAATAGGCTGGGACTGTTTTCCCTGAGGCATCAGATGCTGAGGGGTGACCTTATAGAGGTTTATAAAATCATAAGGGGCATGGATAGGATAAATAGACAAGGTCTTTTCCCTGGGATGGGGGAGTCCAAAACTAGAGAGCACAGGTTTAGGATGAGAGGGAAAAGAATAAAAAAAAGGACCTAAGGGGCAACGTTTTCACACAGAGGGTGGTACGTGTATGGAATGAGCTGCCAGAGGAAGTGGTGGAGGCTGGTACAATTGCAACATTTAAAAGGCATCTGGTTGGGTATATGAATAGGAAGGGTTTGGAGGGAAATGGGCCAGGTACTGGCAGATGGGTCTAGATTTGGTTGGGATATCTGGTCAGTATGGATGAGTTGGACCAAAGGTTTCCCTGCTGTACATCTCTATGACTCTCAGTATTTAGATGTGCACTTGTGACACCCACACACACAAGGCTATGGGCCAGGTGCTGGAAAATGGGATGAAAATGTTTGGCTCTTGTTTTTGATCAGCACAGACTCAATGGGTTGAAGGGCTATTTTTTGTGATGTAGACCTCGGTGACCATGACTTGACATCTAGGGAAAAGTGATCGTATCATGCTGGAATTTCAAATTCATTTTGAGGATGAGAAACTTGAGTTTCACACTACTGTTCTGGTACTGAACAAGGATAGGTCTGAGGACAGATTTGTCCCTCGTGGATTGGGCAGATTGAAAGATAGGATAGTTGATAGGCAGTAGACATTTAAGGGGATATTCAGTTCCTCCCAACTAAAATACATTCCAGAAAGTCATAAAGATTGCAAGTGTGGGGTAAAAGCATCTACAGCTAAGCAAGGAAATTAAAAGTAATGTAAAGGAAAAAAAAAGGGGCACACCATATTGCAAAAGGCCAATGGCATGCTGGAAGGTTTGGGACACTGCTAAAAACTGCTGAAACAGTAACGTAAGGAACAAAGGTAAATTGTGAAAGGAAGCTAATGCAAAATATGAAAATGGAAAGCAAAAGCTTTCATAAATATATGAAAAGGAACAGAACAGCTTTAGATGACAAAACTGGGTAGTTAATATAATAGGGAACACAAAGAAATGGCAGAAACGCTAAATCAATATTTTACCTCAGTTTTCATGATGGAGGATATTGAAACAATTCCGATATTAACAGACAACGCAGAGGTTTTAGCGAAAAGGAGGAACTTAGAGCACTCACCATCACTAGGGGGAAAAAGCACTGAACAGAAGGCACCTTCAGTTGAAGGGTCAATAACAAGGGAGCATAATTTTAAATTGAAAGGCATTAGATTTACAGGGAATTTGAGGAAAACCTTTTTCAGCCAGAGGGTGGTGGTGGACTAGAAAACATTGCCTGGGAGGGCAACTGAGTTGAGAAATCTTACACCCTTTAAAATGTACCTGGATGAGCACTTGAAATGTCATAACATTCAAGGCTATGGGCCGAATGTGGGAAAGTGGAACTGGCTTCACTGTCGTGTATTCTTGGCAGCACAGACTTGGTGGTGCAAAGCGCCTATTCTACACTGTGTGATACTGAGCAAACAATTGGAATTAAAGGCAGACAAATCACCAGGGCCTGGGAGAAAGTGAGGACTGCAGATGCTGGAGATCAGAGTCAAAAGGTGTGGTGCTGGAAAAGCACAGCAGGTCAGGCAGCATCCGAGGAGCAGGGGAGTCTACATTTTGAGCGTAAGCCCTTCATCAGGAATGTGGGGGACCAGAGAAATCCCAAGCGCCTGACTGCCTGCATTTGAGGTTCTTAAAGGAAGTGGCAGTGGATGCATCGTTTAGGAGATTGTAAAAATTACCTGGTTTCTGGAAATATTCCAGTGAATTGGAAAAATGTGACACCCTTATTCAAAAAGAAGGGAAGGAGAAAGAAGGAAAATACATCATCAGTCCATTTAAGTTCCCTCAACCATAGAATTTTGCAATCTGTTTTTAGGAAATTAATAAAAGGAAATTGGAAAATCAAAACACAATCCATCAGAGTCAGGATGAAGGGTAAACTGTGTTTGACTCAATTTGCTAGAATTCTTCAAAGTTGTAGCAAGTGAAGAATGAGTGTCCTATAGGTATAGTCCATTTGGATTTTTGGAAGGCATTTGATAGGAGACCACACGCAAGTTTAAAACGCAGGGTAAGATCACATAGGGTTTGGGGTAAGAGCTGAGACGGAGGATTGGCTAACTAACAAGAAGCAGAGAGACAGGATAGATGGGTCTTTTCCTAGATGGCAACACATAACTAATAGGGTGCCACTGGGGTTGGTCCTCTGGCCCTAACTATAAACAATCTACATCAATGACTCGATTCAGGGAGAAAGTGAGGACTGTGGATGCTGGAGATCAGAGTTAAAAAGTGTGGCGCTGGAAAAGCACAGCCGGTCAGGCAACATCCGAGGAGCGGGAGAGTCGATGCTTCGAGCGTTCCTGATTAAGAGCTTATGCCCGAAACATCGACCCTCCTGCTCCTCGGATGATGCCTGACCGGCTGTGCTTTTCCAGTCCCACACTTTTTGACTCAGATTCAGGGATAGTAAGCACTATGGCCAAATGTGCAGAGGACACTAAAATTGCCATTAAGAAACAACAAATTTAAAAATGGTTCAGTGAATGTGTCAAAATGTGGCAGATGGAGTTTAACGTGGATAAGTGTGAGGGTTATACATTTTGGATGGAAGAATAAAGAAGCAACCGACTACCAAAATGAATAGAAACTTCAAAATGCTTTCACGCAGAGGGATCTGGGAGTCCTTGTCCATACATTGAAGAAAACAAGTACGCAGGTATAGTAGGTAATAGGGAAGGCAAATGGAATTTTGGCATTTATTGCTAAAGAAATGGAGTCTAAAAGTAGGGAGGTGTTGCTGCAACTACAAGGCAATAGTGAGACCACAATGGGAATACTGCAGACAATTCTGGTCCCCTTACTTGAGCAGGGGTCTAACTGTATTGGAGGCGGGTAAAAACAATGATTGCAGATGCTGGAACGCAGATACTGGATTAGTGGTGCTGGAAGAGCACAACAGTTCAGGCAGCATCCGAGGAGCAGTAAAATCGACGTTTCGGACAAAAGCCCTTCATCAGGAATACAGGCAGAGTGCCTGAAGTGAGCCTCTCTGCCTTTACTCCTGATGAAGGGCTTTTGCCCAAAATGTCGATTTTACTGCTCCGTGGATGCTGCCTGAACTGCTGTGCTCTTCCAGCACTACTAATCCAGAATCTGGTTTCCAGCATCTGCAATCATTGTATTGGAGATGGTTCACTAGATGATTTCCAAAAAAATGAGGGGTTTGTCTTATGAAGAGAGATTGAGCAGCTTAGGCTTATAACTCTCTGGTGTTTAGAAGAATGAGAGGAGATTTTATTGAGGTATAGAAGATGTTAAAATGGATTGACAGAGTAGACGTAGAGATTATGTTTCCTCACGTGGGACAATCGAGAACGAGAGGTCATAGTTTTCGGATAAGGTGTGGCAGGTTTAAATCAGAGATAAAGAGAAATTTCTTCTCTCAAAGGGTCACGAGTCTGGAATTCAGTCCCCCTAAGTGCGGTCAATGCTGGCACTCTGAGTAAACTTCAGGAGGAGATGGATTTTTATTGAGTAATGGGTTAAATGGCTATGAGAACAACTTGCAGGCTTGTCACTTTTGCCTGGGTTGATTGTGGCATATGTCCACCCTGGATATGGCCAGGTCAGTGGTGCAGAGCAGTAAAGGAGAGAAACAAAATGGTAAACAAAGGTTTCCAGTCAAAACCGGTGGCAATACACACCTCAGCCAGTCCACTTGGTGTCACAAAGGGCAGAAATATAATGTCATGTTGTACAGTGAAGAGGATCAGAATGAAGGCTGGTGTTTTTGCATTGAGTCCAGCAGGTGGCAGCGCAGGCTGCTGAGAGTAAGTGAGACAGACTCTCTCACACACACACACACCCGTACATGCTCACAGGGAGACACACACAGAGTACACATACACAGACAACACGCTCACACAGACATTCACACACAAACTCATACTCACACATATACACAAACATTTACACAGAGGGACGCATATGGAAATACACAATCACTCACACAGACATGTTCATACATACACACACACACACACACACACACACACACACACCCACCCCCCCACACACACACAAACTGTCTGCAAAATACTTGCAAATTTATTTTTTGCATTAATTCACTGTTCTCCCATTTTACCGAGTATTTTTTGGGGAATTGCAGTGTTGCTGACAGAGAAATGTGGAGAGTTAATGTTGCCAACTCTAGTTGAACACATTTCTGGAAGTTTAAACACGTGATCCATCCCCATCACTGGATCACAACCTGTAGCCTTGCCAGTGACGCCCCTGAACATATATTTAAACACATTTTCTTCCATTAACTAACAAACAGCTTAAGTGAGTACAAACAAGAAACCAAAGACAGTGATTTTCTCAACTGCTATTCCTTAACTCACAGTAGTGGGATGGAAGGTGCCAAAGGACATGGTCAGAGAGTAAGCCTTCATAACAGACTGGCTCGAGGTAATGACCAAGAGAGAGGGGAACACAAATAGGATGTTCCTACACAGAGGCAAAAGTGGGTACTGCAGATGCTGGAGATCAGAGTCTAGATTAGAGTGGTGCTGGAAATACACAACAGGTCAGGCAGCATCCGAGGAGCAGGAAAATTGACATTTCGAGCAAATGCCCTTCATCAGGTTCCTACACATAGAGTCTACTCTGCCATTCAATGGGATCATGGCTCATCTGAGTGTGCCCTTAAACTCCACGTTCCTGCTTGTCCTCCCCCTTCCAACCCTCGGCTCCTTTGTAGATCAAAAATCTATCTACCTCAGCCTTGAATATAATCCATGACCCAACCCAGACACAAGAGTCCAAACACCTCCGAGACTCTCCTCCTTGACTCCTTAAAGGAGAAGCCATTTGTTTTTATACTGTATACCTAGTTCGAGACTTCTCCACAAGATGGGACATTGTGTCCAATCACTCCCGATGAAGGGCTTACGCCCAAAACGTCGGCTCTCCTGCTCCTCGGATACTCCATGACCTGCTGTGCTTTTCCAACATCACCACATTCTCTCCAGGGTCTAACTTGTGTGTGACCTCTCAGAATCCTGGTTTCTGAACGCTATAAAATGATCCTGCCACTATCATACTCCCAGGGAATGCATTCCAGATCTTCACCACTCGCTGCGGAAGAACATTTTCCCTCATGTCACCATTAGGGCTGATTACCCTAAATCTGCAAATTCTTCTTCTTGATCCTTCCATGAAGAGGGAACAACTTCTCCATTGGACATAGCCCAGAGAAGGCAAACTTGGCTGATCCCAGGAATGGAGGGACTGTCTTATGAGGTGAGGTTGAGTAGATAAATGGGAAGTAGTGGTCTAATGGTATTACCGCTGGACTATGAATCCAGGGACCCAGGTTCGAATCCCACCATGGTAGCTGGTGAAATTTAAATTCAATAAAAAGAAAATCTGAAATTAATGGTGTGGAACGGTGGCACAGTGGTTAGCACTGCTGCCTCACAGCACCAGGGTCCCAGGTTCGATTCATGCCTCAGCCGACTGTCTGTGTGGAGTTTGCACATTCTCCCTGTGTCTGTGTGGGTTTGCTCCAATTTCCTCCCACAGTCCAAAGATGTGCAGGTCAGGTGAATTGGCTATATTAAATTGCCCATAGTGTTCGGTGCGTTAGTCAGGGGAAATGGAGGGGAATGGGTCTGGGTGGGTTATTCTTCGGACGGTTGGGCTGAAGGGCCTGTTTCCATACTGTAGGGAATCTATTCTAAATTAAGAGTCTAGTGATGACCATAAATTGACTGTCAGGAAAAACTCACCATCTGGTTCACTAGTGTCCTTTAGGGAAGGAAGTTGCCATCCTTACTGGTCTGGCCTACACGTGACTCTTGACCCACAGTTACGCAGTTGACTCTAGATTGCACAATCAGCAACAAATGCTGGTCTGACCAGTGACACCCTCATCCAATGTACTCATCAGACTAGGAAAGAATGAGCAGTGATCTTATTTAAACATACAAGATTTTTAAGGAATTTGACAGAATGTAGATGCAGAAAGGTCGATTTCCGGTGAGTCTTAGCTCAGAAGAAGGAGTTGAGGATTATCAGATCAGCCATGAACTCATCGAATGGTGCAGCAGACTCGATGGGCTGAATGGCCTACTTCTGCCTCTACATTTTATGGTCAATCTACACTTTCCAGACCCTTTATGATGTTGAAAATCCCCATCAAATCACACCCTCAGCCTTATTTCTGAGGAAAACTCTCAAATTCTCCAGCTACGTCACTGAAGTTCCTCAACCCCTGAGCCGTTCTCGGTTTTCTGCATTCAGTTCGAGGGCTTCACATTGTTCCTTCAGAATAGGACACAATCCTCCAACTGAGGTCAGACCAGTGTTTCATAAAAGGTTCTATTATAAGCCCTTCATCAGGAACCGTCATAAGTTCCCACTCAGAATGGATCAGGAACAGTTGACTTCCACTTGGGAACCAGAGGTCTCTTTCCCGGGAGCCACAAACAGTTAATAGCTGGGGCAGTCCGCCCGCCGAGATGCCCTTGTGCCATTCAGTTGGGCGTATCGGATCGCTGTCAAATCAGCCATCATTACCCAGTGAGCGCAGACAGTTGCACACCAGCCCCAGCAACACAATGGCAGAGATGAACTGCTGAAGCTGTATAAGACTCTGGTCAGACTGCTTTTGGAATACTGTGACCAGTTTTGGGCTCCGTATCGAAGGAAGGATGTGCCGGCCTTGAAGGGGAACCATAAGCAGTTTACAAGAGTGATCTTGGGGATGAAGAGCTTGTCATACAAGGAGCGGTGGAGGACACTGGGTCTGTGCCTGGTGGAGTCTAGAAGGATGGGGGAGGTGGGGGGATACGGTCTGATTGAAACTTACACAATACTGAGAGGTCAGGATAGAATGAACATAGAGAAGGTGTTTCCACTTGTAGGAGAGATTAGGACCTGAAGTCACAAAACCGCTCAAACTGAAAGAAGGAGGGTTTTTTTTTCAATCAGAGAGTGGTGAATGCTGCCTGATTGGTTCCCCATATTTTGTAGAGCATGCCACTGGACTCTCACCCCAGCATTTCCTCCCCACACCCATCCCCCCCCCTCCCCACCACCAACTGTGTTCTCTGGGTCTGGCCACCCTGTAGACAGCCCGGGCGGCCCCATTCAATTCAACCCAGAGGCACTGAGCACAAGAACAAGGAGGTCATGTCAACTTCCAGAAGATACCAGCTCAGCCTCAGCTGGAGTATCGTGCCCAACCTTGCCTCTCCACCTTCAGAAGGATGGGAAACTTTGGAGAGACAGCGCAAAAATGATCCACTCGGGGTCGGATGGAGCAAACAGGGAGAAAACGTTCCCCGTTCACGAAAGGACTCAGGACAAGAGAGAGGGCATGGATTAAAAGCAATTGGCAAAAGTGATAGGAGGGGAAAAAAATTGATGAAGGTCTGGAATCTGAGCGTGGTGGAGGCCGGTTCAATGGAGGTATTCAAAAGGCAACGGGCAGTAATTCTAAAAAGAACATTGTACTGGTTGCAGGGAGAGGAATAAGAGATAGTCTCATTCGGAAAGCTGGTACAGAGACAATGGGTTAAATGGCCTCAATCTGCACTGTTAAGGGTTCAGCGATTCTGCAAACGCACTAAAGCGGATGCAGCAATAAAATATTCGCACTGCCAGCTCGTTTTCCTGTCTACACAGGAGACTGTTATTTACGGCGAATTTGTATGAGTAGCGCACTGTGACTTATTTATTTGCTGCTCTGATGAAGCTGCTCCAGCCTGAAACCAGTTCTGCTCTCGGAGATTGCGATCTCATGGCCTTAAGCATCAATGTCAGCGATTGAATTACATTCGGAGGACTCTGAGGGACATCGTTAGTGCTGAGATTGAGTTTTAGCCTTTCCAAATTACAGCAATCTACATCAATTCTTTGAATTGCATTAAATGCAACCTGTGGTGAGAATTACGTCACCATAGCAACTTTGCGTTTTAACTGGAAGCAGCAAATTAGTCTGTTGATAAATCAAAGTCATTTGCTGCACTAAAAATAATGAATTACTCAGTAATTTGTGCGTTAAGACACATAATTAACACAGCAGCCTGGCAATTAGAGACCCAGCATAAAAAACATAGGAAGCATCAGTTAACATGTTCTAAACAGCTTAAAGTTAAGAAACTTCGAATTAAATGGGCGTCTATTGTATACAAAAGCATTCAATGCCGCACTGTCACATTCCATAATGAGGATTTTTGGTTTTATAAATATAGGGCAAGAAGCAAGGAAGTTATGTTAAGCTTTTATAAGTCCTTGGTTAGATTTCTTAGTTTTTTCTCACTCATTGTGTGCGTCCTTGAGAAGGTGTTGGTGAGCGGCCTCCTTGAAGAACTGCAGTCACTGAGATACAGGAACACCCACACAGCTGTATTCCCAATTCCTCCGCCTCCACCGTATCTGCTCCCAGGAGGACCAGTTCCATCACAGAACACACCAGATGGCCTCCTTCTTTAGAGACCGCAATTTCCCTTCCCACGTGGTTAAAGATGCCCTCCAACGCATCTCATCTACATCCCGCCCCTCCGCCCTCAGACCCCACCCCTCCAACCGTAACAAGGACAGAACGCCCCTGGTGCTCACCTTCCACCCTACCAACCTTCGCATAAACCAAATCATCCGCCGACATTTTCGCCACCTCCAAAAAGACCCCACCACCAGGGATATGTTTCCCTCCCCACCCCTTTCCGCCTTCCACAAAGACCGTTCCCTCCGCGACTACCTGGTCAGGTCCATGCCACTCAATAACCCACCCTCCCGTCCTGGCACCTTCCCCTGCCACCGCAGGAATTGCAAAACCTGTGCCCACACCTCCTCCCTCACCTCCATCCAAGGCCCTAAAGGAGCCTTCCACATCCATCAAAGTTTTACCTGCACATCCAGCAATATCATTTATTGTATCTGTTGCTCCCGATGCGGTCTCCTCTACATTGGGGAGACTGGGCGCCTCCTAGCAGAGTGCTTTAGGGAACATCTCCGGGACACCCGCACTGATCAACCACACTGCCCCGTGGCCCAACATTTCAACTCCCCTCCCACTCTGCAGGTCCCGGGCCTCCTCCAATGCCACTCCCTCACCACCTGACGCCTGGAGGAAGAACGTCTCATCCTCTGCCTCGGAACACTTCAACCCCGTGTCATCAATGTGGACATCACCAGTTTAGTAATTTCCCCTCCCCCCCACCTTACCCCAGTTCCAACCTTCCAGCTCAGCACCGCCCTCATGACCTGTCCTACCTGTCAATCTCCCTCCCCACCTATCCACTCCAACCTCCTCTCTGACCTATCACCTTCATCCCTACTCCCATCCACCTATTGTACTCTTTGTTACCTTCTCCCCAGGCCCGACCCCTTCCAATTTATCTCTCCACCCTGGAGGCTCCCTGCTGAAGGGCTTTTGCCCGAAACATCGATTTTCCTGCTCCTCGGATGCTGCCAGACCTGCTGTACATTTCCAGCACCACTTTAATCTAAACTCTGATTTCTAGCATCTGTAGTCCTCACCTTTGCCCTGTTAGAAGTTAGGACCTACCTTCAGAATTTAGACCCAGCGACATTGAACGAAAGAGGTAATTTATTTCCAAGTTAGCATCGAGAGTGGCTTGATAGCGATCTTGCCAGTGGTGGTGTTCCCATGCATCTTCAATGGGTTTATTTCGAAGTACAAGATTTCATTATGATGAAGGAACAGCCCTCTGAAAGCTCGTACTTCCAAATAAACCTGTTGGACTGTAACCTGGTGTTGTGTGATTTTTAATTTTGTTCACCCCAGTCCAAAACTGGCACCTCCAAATCATCGGTGTCCTGGTCTTCCTTGGTGAGCTGTGTGTATCTTGTAAATGGCACATGCTACCGTCACCTTGTGCTATTGGTGGAGAGGGTGGATGTTGGAGGTTGGTGTCACTCAAGCAGGCTACTTTGTCCAGGGTGGTGTGGAGCTTCTTGTGTATTGTTTGAACTGCACCCATCCAGGCAAGTAGGGAGTGAGTCAATTCAATCTCAATCCCAACACTAATGATATCCATCGGAACTCAATCACTGAGACTGATGCATCACACTCCAAACTTATACCTTGGAGATGGTCGACAGGTGTTGGAGAGACGGGAATTCTTTTTTCGGGTAGTTAAGAGTCGGCTACATTGCTGTGGGTCTGCAGTCATATGGCGATTAGGCCAGACTGGGTAAAGGTGGTCGTTTCCTTCCCTGAAGGGCATAGTGAACCAGATGGGTTTGTTTTTTCCCCCGACTCTCGAGACTCAGACCTTGAGGATTGGGGATTTGCCAGAATGATACCAGGATCGAAAGGTTTTTCGATCCAAGGAAAGAAATAAGGAGGGAGAAGATTAAGTGTGAGGGTAAGCTAGCCAGCAATATAAAGGACGACTTTAAGAGTTTCTTTAGATATATAAAGGACAAAAGAGAGGCAAAAGTGGACATTGTGTTGCTGGAAAATGATGCTGGAGTGATAGTAGTGGGGAACAAAGCAATGAGAGCGTGGTGCTGGAAAAGCACAGCAGGTCAGGCAGCATCCGAGGAGCAGGAGAGTTGACTTTTTGAGCTAAAGCCCTTCATCAGGAATGTGGCAGCTGCAGTACAACATGGGAAAGTGTGAGGTCAAGCACTTTGGTCGGAGGAATAGAGGCATGGCCTATTTTCCAAATGGGAGAAAAATCAGAAGTCTGAAGTGCAAAGGGACCAGGGAGCTCTAGTCCAGGATTCTCTCAAGATAAACTTCCATGTTCACTCAGTAGTTAGGAAGGCAGATGCAAAGATGGCATTTATTTTGAGAGTACTTGAATATAAAAGCAGGGATGTACTTCTGAGCTCTCTGCGGCTCTGGTCAGATCACATTTGGAATATTGCGCACAGTTTGGATCGGTATATGAATAGGAAGGGTTTGGATGGGGTATGGGCAGGGTGGGACTAGATTGCGTTGGGATATCTGGTTGGGATGGACGGGTTGGACCGAAGGGTCTGTTTCTAAGCTGTACATCTCCATGATTCTATGACTATTTTGGGCCCAATATCTCAGGAAGGATGTACTGGCCCTGGGGCGTGTTCAGAGGAGATTCACGAGAATGGTTCTAGGAATGCAAAGCTTAACGTATGAGGAACATTTGAGGACTCTGGGTTTAAACTTGATGGAGTTTAGAAGGATGAGGGGAGATCTAATTGAAATATACAGAATACTGAATGACCTGGATAGAGTGGATGTTGGGAAGAGACAAGGACCTGAGGGCACAGCCTTAGAGTAAAGGGAAGATCTTTTTTGAGCAGAGATAAGGAGAATCTTCTTCAGCCAGAAAGGGTAAATCTATGGAACTCACCGCCACAGAAAGCAGTGGTGGCCAGGTCATTAAGTATATTTAAGATGGAGATAGATAGGTTCTTGATTGTCAAAGGGATCAAAGTTACAGGGAGAAAGCAGGAGAATGGGACTGAGAAACTTATCAGCCATGATTGAATGGCGGAGCAGACTCATTGGGCTGAATGGCCTAGTTTCTGCTCCAATATCTTATGGCCTTAAAGGCTTGACCTCTTCGTCTGCATTTTGTTTTTTTTTCCTTCTGCCGTTTCTTTTTCTCAAACTTACCCGATAAAGAGAGTATGTCAGCATGAGGCGGTTTCAATGGTGTCCAGAGCGGTGGTGGTGTCTTGAGTTGGCTGGCCAGCCTTTGAAACCTGGAGCAGAACACTCGGTCCCGCATGGGGTGGGGCCCTGGTGAGGGCGTAGCCAGGAGTGGGGCCCTGGCAGTGCTCTGGTGTAGCAGCAGGAAGGAAAGGTTTGACTCTTTTTAAGTTTTTGTTTTGTTTCAGTCTAAGTTCATGTGAATGGTGGGGAGAAAGTGAAGACTGCAGATGCTGGAGACCAGTGTCGAAGAGTGTGGTTTTGGAAAAGCTCAGCCGGTCAGGCAACATCTGATAAGCAGGAGAGTTGACGTTTTGGGCATAAGCCCTTCATCAGGAATGAGGCATGTGGGCTGGGGGCTGAGAGATAAATGGGAAGGGGGTGAGGCTGGGGTAATGGCACCTATCCAAGGTGATGGTACACATTTTTCACTGTATTTCATGTTGAGTACACGTGACAATAAAGGGTATTCTAAATTCTATATTACGCTCAGATTCAACGCTCAAGAAGCTGGACACCATTCAGCACAAAGCAGCCCGCTTGATTGGCACCACATCCAGTCCCTCCACCACCGACGCTCAGTAGAGGCAGTGTGTACTGTCCACACGATGCACTGCAGAAATTCACCAAAGATCCTCAGACAATACCTTCCAAACCCAGAACCACTTCCATCTAGAAGGACAAGAGCAGCAGGTACTTGGGAATACCACCCCCTGCAAGTTCCCCTCCAAGCCACTCACTATCCCGCCTTGGAAATATATCGCCGTTCCTTCACTGTCGCTGGGTCAAAATCCTGGAATTCCCTCCCTAAGGGCATTGTGGGTCAACCCACAGCAGGTGGACTGGTTCAAGAAGGCAGCTCACCCCCACCTTCTCAAGGGGCAACTAGGGATGGGCAATAAATGTTGACTCAGCCCACAACATTCACATCCCACAATGAATTTTTAAAAAAAACTTCTATGTATAATTTGAAACCTGATATTTGAAACCTCAGTTGCAGCTCAGTTTGGTCTCACTGTTGTCTAAGGGTTAGGTCTTGGGCTCAGGGTCCACTTCAGACATTTCAGCATCAATCAGAGTGCACTTGAAGGAAATCAGAGTTCTGCTCCGTGTCTGGGCCAACACTTATCCCTCAATCAACATCAGTCAAACAAATTGATCAGTTCGGCATCACATAAGCAGTTCAAGTGTTCAACTTGGCTGCGCCCATGAACTGGAGCAGGGATTTCCAACTTTGCAACTAGCTTGAAAATGCTGAGCTCGTGAAAGGCACTACACAAATGCAAATTATTTCTCTTTAAGCTGCTGGTTGTCATAACGTGGGGATATAATTGAGTCAGCAGAGAGGCAAAAGAAGATGGTTCTGCTTTCTGTTGAATGGGACTAATATATCTGAAAATGCCATTCTCTGGTGAGGTTGGAGCCTGCAGCCTGAACTGTGCGAGAGATCTAATAAAACCAGAATAAATGCCTGTGTTGTATGACTAATGAAGGATCTGCCCACTGCTAAAAGTCACCATTGCTTTTTAACACCACTTTAATCAGTGCGGTCTCAAGGGTGTTGCTGCAGAGGTGGTCTCTCACTAATGTCGTGAGAAATAAATTAATATTCTCAAGGATTCAAGCCTCCTCAACATCTGGAAGATGCCATCAGTTGTGCAAAAAGAGATGCGAAGAGTGGAAGAAAAATAAAGCATGTTTTGGAAATTGGTAATGGAGCACGGAAAAGTCTGGAATTATAGCAGGTTTACAGAGAGGAAGGAACCTTCTCAACAGCTGCACCAAAATGCCGATCCAATACTAAAAAAACACACAGTTTGGATACCCATTAAACACAGAATCACAGCGTTTTACAGTACAGAGTGAGGCCACTCGGCCCACCATGTCTGTACCAGCTTCTGAAAGAGCTGCCCAGCTAGTCCCACTCTCCAACCCTATCTCATTAACCCTGTAACTTCATCACTTTCAAATATATATCCAGCTCTCTTTTGAAACCTCCTCTGGAATCTGCTTTCACCTCTGTCCCAGGCAGCACATTCCAAATCCTTACAACTGTCTGAGTAAAGACCTTTTCTCCTCATCTCACTCCTATCTCTCTTGCTGACAATCTTGAAATTGTAACCCCTAGTTACTGGCATACTAACTAGGGGAAACAGAATATCCTTTTTTTACCCTATCAAAATTGTTCATAACTTTGAAAACCTCAACAAGGTCACCTCTTAATCTTCTTTGATATAAGGAGAATAAACCCAATTTCTCCAATCATATTCAAACTGAAGCTACATTTACATCTACAATGGGGTATGAAGAAGATTGTCTCCAACTCAAAGGAATGGGTCAATATGGCGCATCTAGCTAATACAAGCTGATGAACTGAGGTGAGAATCATAGAATCCCTACAGCGTGGAAACAGGCCCTTCAGCCCTACAAGTCCACACTGATTGTCTGAAGAATATCCCACCCAAACCCATTCTGCATTACTCTTCACTTACCCTAACCTCCACATCCCCGCAGACTATGGGCAACTGAGCACTGCCAATTCACCTTTGGATTGTGGGAGGAAACCGGAGCACCCAGAGGAAACCCACAAAGACAAGGGGAGAATGTGCAAACTCCACACAGTTGCCCGAGGCTGGAATCGAACCCGGGTCCCTGGCGCTATGAGGCCACAGTGTTAACCACTGAGCCATTGTGTCACCCCTTGTCCAGACTGTCCAGATAACATGCATGATCACATGTGTGAATACAAGGACACAGTGATGTATAAGCTGACCTCTGCAGTGGCGAAATATGAGGGGAGAGAGTGCAAGGACCTGTACTAAAGCATGGAGTTAGAGAGAGGTCAGTGGGATGTATAACAGAGTGCCAATAAAAAGAGTTTGCTACAGCTCCTGACAGTCAAGCAATAGTCACACTGACTAAACCAGTCTGCTGGAAAAACTCAGCAGGTCTGACAGCATCTGTGAAGAGAAATCAAAGTTAACGTTTCAGGTCTGGTGACCCGTTCCTCAGAACAGAGGACTAGTCACACTAAGGTAAAACAATGCCACATGCTACAAGTGGAGATTGTAGTCAAAGAGAGCAGTGCTTGATCCAACCCTTCGGCAGCCTTACCTATGGAGACTGGTCAACAAAGGGTTGCATCAGTTAAGATGAAGTTAAAAATCACACAATGCCAGTTTATAGTCCAACAGGTTTATTTGGAAGCACTAGCTTTCGGACAACAGCCAGATGAAGGAGCGGCGCTCTGAAAGCTAGTGCTTCCAATTAAACCTGTTGGACTATAACCTGATGTTGTGTGATTTTTAACTTTGTCCACCCCAGTCCAAATTGGCTCCTCCACGTCACTTCAGATGGACTGAACCAACTCTTGGCAAAGCAGTGAAGGAAACACATCGCACCAGAACCCACTGTCGCCTTTCAAGCACGTAATCTACAGAGGAATTCAGACTGAGTGCTGAGGGAATGCTGCTCTGTCAGAACTGCCAGCTTAGGGATGGCACGCTGGACTGTGACTCCACCCGTCCCCTCAGGTCGATGTGAATAATACCATAGTCCCTAACTCAAAGAGGAGCATGAGAATTCATGCATCATTTTAGCCAACATTCAGTCCATAGCCAAAGTGACTGAAACAGATCCAGTGGATAGTCTTGCAACATCCCATTACAGCCTTTGGGACAGGAATATCGAATCATAGGAAATAGGAACATGCGTAGGCCATTCGGCCCCTTAAACATGCTCCACCATTCAACATGATCATGTTGGTGGACTATAATCCTGAGAGGTGATCCCCTTGTTCTGCACCTCTATGCCTCACCCCAAGCAATGGGAAAAAAATCCTTGCATCCAGTCTGTTAGAACTTCAGACACTTCAATAAGATTCTCTCTCATTCTTCTAAATGGGTTACGTTGACCCATCCTCTTGTCACGCGACAAACCTGTCATTCAGGAATCACTCATGTGGACGTTCACTGCACTCTCTCTCTATGGCAAGTATATCTCTTCTTGGGTAAGGAGACCAGAGCTGTACAGAATACTCCAAGTACGGTCTCACCAAGGATGCAGTACGACTTCCTTGCTCCCAGACTCAAACCGATTTCCAATGAAGGCCAACACACTATTTTCCTTCCTAACTGCTTGCTATGTCTGCCTGTTTGCTTTTAGTGACCATAAGATGTAGGAGCAAAATCACACCATTCGGCCCATCGAGTCTGTTCTGCCATTCGATTATGGCTGATACAGTTCTCAACTCCAACCTTCTGCCGTCCCCCCTCACAACCTTTGATCTCCTTACTAATCAAGAACCTATCTATCTCTGTCCAGAGTACACTCTGTGTCTTGGCCTCCACAGCACTCTCTGGCAATGAGTTCCATAGACTCATCCCCCCTCTGGATGAAGAAATTCTGCCTTCTCTCAGTTCTAAAGGCTGAACCCTTTACCCAGAGGCTGTGCACTTGGGTCCTAGTTTCTCCCACTGGTGGAAACATCTCCATGTCCATTCCATCCACTCTCTCGGGATTCTGGTAGTTTCAATCAGATTCTCCCTCATTCATCTAAACTCCGTCACATACAGACCCAGAATCCTCAACCATCCCTCATATGACAAGCCCTTCATCTCCAGGACCATACTTCTAAACCTCCTCTGGACCCCCTCCAAGTCCAACACATCCTGAACTGGTACTCCTGAGTCTCTGTGCTTTGGATTTCTGAACTCTTTCCCCATTTAGGAATAGTCGACATCTCTATTCTTCCTACTGATGTCCATAACCTCACACTTTCCCACATTGTATTCTATCTGCCATTTCTTTGCACACTCTCCTGACTCCCCATTTCCTCAACACTACCTGTCCCTCCACTTATCTTTGTGCCATCTGTAAATTTACCAACAATGCCCTCTGTTCTTTCGTCCAGACCATTAATATATAGAGAATATTTGTGATCCCAACTCTGACCCCTGTGCAAATTCACCAGTCACCAGTTCTGAAAAATACCCTTTAACCCCAACTCTCTGCCTTCTGTCAGTCAGCCAATCCTCTATCCATGCCAGTACCCTGCCCCTAACACCATGTGCTCTTGCAGCGTCCTGAGCAGCACCTTGTCAAAGGCCTTCTATATATCCAAACAGATCACATTCACTGGCTCTCTTTGGTGTAACATGCTTGTTACCTCCTCAAAGAATTCTAACAGATTTGTCAGCCATGACCTCCCCTTGATGAAGCCTTGCTAACTCAGTCCTATTTTACCATACACTTCCAAGGACTCTGAAATCTCATCCTTAATAACAGATACTAAAATCTTACCAACAACCGAGTCAGAGCAACTAGCCTATAGTTTCCTGTCTTCTGTTGTGCCTCCCGAATTACACAGAAATTCCTGCCGTTACTACTCCCACCATCTTCCCATCTAGGCTACCTTTCCAAGCAACTCTGGCCAGGTCCTCCCTTGCGCCTTTGTAATTACTTTTTCTCAAGTATAACACTAGGGTACAAGGACACCAAGTTTCTTCATCAACATTTCCCAAGCCATCACCAGTTAATTAGTCCTATGTTATACTGTTTCTTCTAACAAAATCGTAAACATCACATTTATCTGTGGTGCACTACATTGCACCTCACAGTAACCAATTGGATACAAAATTAGCTTGACGGTAGAAGACAAATGGTGGCGGTAGAGGGTTGCTAATCCAATTGGAGGCCTGTGACCAGCGGTGTGCAGCAAGGATCAGATCTGAGTCCACTGTTGTTCACCATTTATATCAAGGAGTTGGATGAGAACATAGGAGGTAGGCTTGGTAAGTTTGAAACTGACAACAAAATTGGTGGTACAATGGACAGTGAAGAAAGTTAACTAAGAGCATAATAAGATTTTGATCAGATGGGCCAAGGAGTGGCAGATGGAGTTTACTTTCGATAAATGCGAGGTGTTGCATTTTGGTAAGGCAAATCAGAGCAGGACTTACACACTTATTAGTAGGGCCATGGGGTGTGTTGCTGAACAGAGAGACCTGGGGTGCAGGTTCATAATTCCGTGAAAATGGTTTCAAAGATAGGCACGATAGGGAAGAACGCTTTTGGCACATTTGCCTTCAATGGTCAGAGCACTTAGTACAGGAGTTGGGATGTCATATTACAGCAATACAAGACATTGGTAAGGCCACATTTTGATTGTTGTGAACAATTCTGGTTGTCCTGCTATAGGAAAGATATTATTAAAATTGGAAAGAGTGCAAAACAGATTTACAGGGATGTTACTAAGGGTGGAGTATTTGATTTATAAGGAGAGGCTGGATAGGCTGGGACATTTTTCACTGGAACGTAGGTAGCTGAGGGGTAACATTATAGAGATTAATAAAATCATGAGAGGCATAGTCAAGGTGAATAGTCAAGGTTTTTGCAAGGTTTGTGAAGGTTTGTAGCTCAGGTTGAGGTTTAGGGTGTAGGTTTGCTCACTGAGCTGTAGGTTTGATATCCAGACGTTTCATTACCTGGCTAGGTAACATCATCAGTGGTGACCTCCAAGTGAAGCGAAACTGTTGTCTCCTGCTTTCTATTTATATGTTTGTCCTGAATGGGGTTCCTGGGGTTTGTGGTGATGTCATTTCCTGTTCATTTTCTGAGGGGTTGATGGATGGTATCTAGATCTATGTGTTTGTTTATGGCGTTGTGGTTGGAGTGCCAGGCCTCTAGGAATTCTCTGGCATATCTTTGCTTAGCCTGTCCCAGGATAGATGTGTTGTCCCAGCCGAATTGGTGGTGTTTTTGATCCCTGTGTAGGGCTACGAGGGAGAGAGGGGGTAGTGTCTTTTTGTGGCTAGCTGGTGTTTGTCTGTTTCTGTGGCATACGACTCTGTAAGATTCCACAGTAGACAGGCTCTCAAGTTGACATCCCAACTGCAAGATGATACTACTTTGGGCTGCACTGGAGCGCCAGTTTAGATCTGTGTCCTGTAAAAAGACAGGACTCTCTCTCCCTCGTAGCCCTACACAGGGATGAAAAACACCACCAATTCGACTGGGACAACACATCTATCCTGGGACAGGCTAAGCAAAGGTATGCCAGAGGATTCCTAGAGGCCTGGCACTCCAACCACAACGCCATAAACAAACGCATAGATCTAGATACGATCCATCAACCCCTCAGAAAACGAACAGGAAATGACATCACCACAAGCCCCAGGAAACCCAACCAGGACAAACATAAAGATAGAAAGCAGGAGACAACAGCTTCGCTTCACTTGGAGGTCACCACTGATGATGTTACCTAGCCAGGTAATGAAACGTCTGGATATCAAACCTACAGCTCAGTGAGCAAACCTACACCCTAAATAGTCAAGGTCTTTTCCTCAGGGTAGGGGGGTCCAAAACTAGAGGGCATAGTTTTAAAGTGAGATGGGCAAGATTTGAAAAGGACCTGAGGGGCAACTTGTTCACACAGAGGGTGGTGCATGCATGGAATGAGCTGCCAGAGGAAGTGGTGGAGCCTGGTACAATTACAACATTTAATGGACATTTTAACAGGTACATGGATAGGAAAGGTTTAGAGGGGCATGGGTCAAATGCAGTTAAATGACACTCATCGTCCATGCTGACTGGGAAACCTGGCTGGCATGGACGAGTTGGTCCAAAGGGTCTGTTTCTGTGGCATATGACTCTGTAAGATTCCACAGTAGACAGGCTCTCAAGGTGACATCCCAACTGCAAGATGACACTACTTTGAGCTGCACTGGAGTGCCAGTCTAGATCTGTGTCCTGTAGCCTCTGGAGTGAGGTTTGATCCCATGACATTTGGACTGAGTGGAATGTGCAGAGTGTGCACACAGGGTGGCCTCACCCCATCATATTCACTACAGTAATTCTCAATCGTACACTGGATTACACAATTTGCATTTATCGTAAGGAGAATGGAATATAAATGGAGGCTTTGGTGAGACTGCCTCCGAAATAACGAGTACAGTTTCGGTTTCCTTATTTGAAAAAGAACATAATTGCATTAGAAGTTTGTAATTCTTCTAATTCACTTGACTTATTCCTGGGATGAGGGGATTTCCTCTGAAGAAAAGTTGGGCTACAGCTGTTCAGAAAACTGAAAGGTAACCTTATTAAAATATAAGATCATGAGGGGATTTGGCAGAATGGATACCGGGAGAATGCCTCACTTTAGGGGCGGATTAGAAATAAGGAATACAGAGTGTAAAAATAACAGGTCTCTTTTAAATTGGAAATGAGGAGCTAAGTCATAGCTCGATTCTTCACAGAATTGTTACGGTGCATAAGAAGGTCAATCAGCCCATTATACCTGATCTGGTTCTATTAGCTTGAGCCAATCTCCTGCCTGTTCTCTACATCCCTGCGTGCCATTACTCTTCAAAAATCCTACCATTTGAACCTGCCTCCACCACATTTCCAGGCAGTACATTCCAGAACCTAACTACATGCTGCATGAAAATGTTTCTTCCTCCCATCAACCTTGCTTTATTTGTACACCATTATAAAACTGCCACTCTGGTTCTTATTTATTTTTACAAGAGGAAAGAACTTCACCCTACATATCTACCTGACAAGCCCATTCATGATTGTGAAAATCTCTATCAAACCTCAACTCAGCCTTCATCTCTCCAAGGAGATCAACTCCAACTTCTTCAATCTATCCCCATACCTGACGTTTTACATTCCAGGAGCAATTCTTGTAAACTATTTCTGAACTCACTCTCCAATGTGTTCACATCTTCCTTATAATGTGGCGTCCACAACTCTACACTGTATTCCTGCTGAGGTCTAATAAGTGCCTTCAGCAAGTTAAACATCACCTCCTTGCTCTTATACTCTCTCTCTACTTCCCTCAAAATAGTGCACGAAAAAGGATTTGGGAACAGGATTAAGAAGAATCTTAAAGATATTTTATACATACATTAAAGGGAAGAGGTTAACCAGGGAAAGTGTAGGACTGATTAGGGACCAAATCGACAATCTTGTGAGTGTGGCCGCAGGATATTGGAAGGGTTTGAATAGATACTTCCCTTCAGTCTGGAAAAGGAGAACGTAGACACGCTCAGGAATTCAGAAAAAGGGACTGTGAGGAATTCAGGAAAAGGGACTGCACTGTTTGACATAGAAAAGGGAGGCTCTGTCGGGCTTTAAAAACAAACAAGTCCCCTATCCTGGATGAGTTGCACCCTAGGTTGCCGGGGAGGTGAGGGAGGAAATTGCAGGGACTCTGACCCAAATTTTTAATTCCTCTCTGGGCACAGGGGACATTCCAGAGGACTTGAGGATGGCTACTGTGGTTCCACGTTTCAAGAAGGGTGTTAGAGAAGAACCAGGAAATTACAGACCGGTGAGTCCCATGTCAGTGGTTGGGAAACTGTTGCAGAAAATTCTGAAGAAGCAAATTAATATTCACTTGGAAAAGCATGGTTAATTAGGGATAGTTAGCATGGCTTTGTCAGAGGGAGGTCATGCCTAACAAATTAGTTCAAATTTTTTGAAATTGTGTGGATGAGGGAAGTTCACTTGACACAGTTTTAAAGGATTTCAACAAAGCCTTTTGCAAGGTTCCACATGAGAGGCCGATTAAGAAGTTTAAAGCACGTAGAATTGAGGGAAACTTGGCAAGATGGATCAGAAAAGTGTTAGAAGGCTATTCAAGTGACTGGAGGCTGGTGTCCAGCGATGTACCACAAGGATCAGTACTAGGACAGTCATTACTTGTTATATACATAACTGAAAATGTGGGGGAGAATGTTAAGCAATTTTGCAGGTGAAACCAAGATTGGTAGAGTGGTTAATAGTGAAGAAGATGGTTGTAGGTTGCAGAAAGATATATTTGGGTTGGTCAGATGGGAAGACTGATGGCAGATGGTATTTTACCCTGAAAAGTGCAAGGTGGTGCACTTTGGAAGAAACAATAAGATGAGGGAGTAATTAATAAATGGACATTGGGTAGCTCAGAAGAACAGAGGGGTTGCAGAGTAATTATTCACAGTTCCCTGAGGTTGGCAAAGGATGGTCAGGAAGGCATGTGGGACACTTGTTTTCATCAGTCATGGCAAAGAGTATAAGAGAAAGGGGTTCATGTTGGAGTTGTACTAGCTGGAGCACTGCACGCAATTCTGGTCACATGAAGGATGTGGTAGTATCAGAGGGGGTCCGGAGAAGATTCATCATGATGTTGCCAGGGATGGAGATATTGAGCTATATGGTGCTACTAGATAGGTTTGTATTTTTTTCTTTAGAGCAGAGAAGGCGGAGGAGGAGGGGGGACATGATTGAGGAGTATAAGATTATAAGGGGCATAGATAGGGTGAATACCTTGGTTGAGGGGTCAATCACGAGGAAGAGATAGTTTTCGAGGGCAGGAGATTCAGAGGGGATTTGGGAAAAGTCTTTTTCATTCAGAGGATGGTGGGAATGTGAAAAGCACTGCCAGGGAAGGTAGTGGATGCTAGAAACCTAACAACTTTTTAAAAAAATTTGGATGAGGAAATGAAATATCGTAACATTCAGGGAGATGGGACAAGTTCAGGCAATTGGGATTAGCACGCCATTGGTGGTAGTTATTATTGTTATATACTTGATGGGCGAAAGGGCCTTTAAAGTGCTCTATGTCTCTGTGACTCTAGTGGTCCTGCCACCTTCAATGATCTATACACAAAAATATCCAGGTCCCTCTGCTGCTGCTTCTGGAATGCTAGATACTTCTCAACAACTGGACCACCTCATTCTAGGGTCGTGAGATGTACCATTTTCCCCTTTCGGATTTCCCGAGTTTTGAACTCAACACAAGTCAAGAAATGAACCCAGAACTACCGCAGTTCTACTCAGTTCAGAAGCAGGTCAGAGGTCACAACGAACAACGAGAACATTGGGCTTACACTGGATTCTGTCCTGGACTCTCATGTGGAGGCATATAATCCTCCTCAGCTGTATGGAAAAGATTCCACATCATTAGGTTAAAGGATAGCAAAGGAGCTCTCCGCTGTGCCCTGGTCAATATTTAGCCTTTAACCAATATCACAAAAAAGATCTGGTTATTGTTGCCTTACAGAAACTTGCAATTGCCCTTGTGCTTCCCACAACACCGGCTGGCATCAAAGGTAATAAATTCTGGCTCCCAATCTCTACGCACTGACCCCGAATGAGTGTTATACAGATGAACATTAGGTAGTAGCAGCAGAGGGACCTGGACGTTTTTGTGTATAGATCATTGAAGGCTATGACAGGGGCAATATAAATGTAAGCCTTTCCTTCCATGGTAGGACATTGTCCTATTTGATGGCTTAAATTCTACACGTAATAAAGCCTCAAATTAGCATAGTGCACAGGAAAGGCATCTCCAGCAGTGCAGCATTCCCTCAGCTCTGAGGTGGGGAGAGGCTTCGGCCTGGATGTTGCACTCTCAACTCACTTCCTACTTGGCACAAGAGCGCTGTCTGGTGGAGCACATCTGGACTACAACAGGACATCATCCTTCACCATTAAACCACCCGGAACCATGCCTCAGTCCAGCCTTGCATTGTGCCATTTGAAAGTCGGATTAACCTTGTAAGCTAACTGCCCGTATTGAAGTGGTTGGAAAGAAACAATGTTCCCTGCTATCGATGTACACGAACAGTATTCAGAAAGTGCTCTCAAGGCTGAGCATTGATGGTGTGCACATGTTTGAATTGCTGCCAACACCTCCCAAATGCCCAAGGCTGAGAAAATAATCCTTCATGTCTTTTTTCACTTTAATCACCACTTTGGTTTGATCGAGTTATTTTCCAACATCTCTGAGTCTCATTTAAACTAGTTCCTACATAATTTAAACATGCTCCTTTTACTGACAAGGACTATGAAGATCAGTCAGATATAAAGGCTTCACTTCTTCTGTCTAAACCTTGCCTCCCTTGCCGATCAAAAATCGATCTGATTCTGTTTTGAATAAACTCAATGATTCAATGTATTCGGGGAAGAGAGTTCTACGGGTCAATGATCCTCTAAAAGAAAATAATCAGCCTCATTCCCGGCTTAAAAGGAGGCCAGTTATTCCGAAACTGTGTTCCAATCTGCCCCACAAACCATTCGCCCTGGTTAAAACATGGCCCTGACTAATCTGTGAATGTGATACAGGGTGTGGACATTAGTAACAGGAACTATTAGAGAGCAACACACTGCCAGTTTCAAACTTATCCCAGTTATTCCAGCAGGTCAACATGAAACGCCAGTTTCTGGCGATTACTAGAAGTGGGTTCAAGCACATCCTGAAACAATTCAAATCAGACAAACTAAAAGTGGCTACAGTGCAATCGCTCTGTCATGGCAGAAACTTTGAAAGTGCTAGAAAATCATAAGCTGATGGCCCTGGCAGAATTCAAACTGAGCGTTCAATTGATTGATTAATGACACCATCAATCAATTTTGCTGATGACTAAGTCCAGACTGAAGGGGTGGTCATTGGATGATTTGGATTTCATAGAATCCTAACAGTGTGGAAGCAGGCCATTCAGCCCATTGAGTCCACACCGACCCTCCGACAAGCATCCCACCCAGACCCAGCCCTCTACCCTATCCCTCTAAAACTGCATTTCCCACGGTTATCCACCCAATCTACACAGCTTTGTGGGAGGAAACCGGAGCACCCAGAGGAAACCTACGCCGACACGGGGAGAATGTGCAAACTCCACAGTGAACTGACTGTGAGATTGAACCCGGGTCCCTGATGCGAAGGGGAAGCTGTACTAACCGCTAAGCCTAGATTAGAGTAGTGCTGGAAAAACACAGCCGGTCAGGCAGCATTCAAGGAGCAGGAAAACCAATATTTCGGGCAAAAGTATGAAGGGCTTTTGTCCGAAATATCAATTTTCCTGCTCTTCGGATGCTGCCTGACCTGCTGTGCTTTTCCAGTATCACTCTAATCTAGACTCTGATCTCCAGTATCTGCAGTCCTCACTGTTGCCTAGATGATTTTAACCTCACTGTGAATCCTCTTGCCTACCTTGAAGAAGCTCTCCTCCTCTCTCCACAAGAATCTCAGTGAGTCTCTCTCTCACTGCAATCCCCAGGTCATCTCCTCTGCCCTGAAGCTCTTCAACCATGTCCTGAAACAGAGTCGCTACTACAGCCACATCTGCTTCCTCAGTGCTTGCCTCTGCAGCCAACTGATCCCATCATGGACTCCAGACTAAATTCAAACCAGCACAGTTTGGACCCGAACAGGACAACCAGTATCGACTACAGATTCAAAACCACCAGCAACGGTTCTCCTACAGGATCCTCCACTCCACACTCGCAGCCTTGCGCTGGCACCTAACCTCTCTACAATGAAGGGTTTTTGCCTGAAACATCAATTTTCCTGCTCCTCGGATGCTGCCTGACCTGCTGTGCTTTTCCAACACCACTCTGAACTAGGCTCTGATCTCCAGTATCTGCAGTCCTCACTTTTGCCTAACCGCTGAGCCATCAGTTTTGTGTAGACAAGACACTTGTCCCCATATGGGGTAGATCACAGTGTTGTAGCCGCAGTGGAACAGCTTGTCTAGTGTCACAGCTCATTCTACAGCATCAATCTTCAACACTGAAGCCTTTGCTTGCTGGAACGTTGTCAAGGCCCACAGACTTTGCAATATCCAACACTTCAACTATTTCTTGACATGATGTTGAGTGAATCAAACTGGCTGAGGTCTGGACTTTGTGATGCTGGGGAGCTTCAGAGGAGGCTGAGATGGGTCATGTATTAGGCATGCACTTCTGCCTGAAACTTATAAATGCTTCAGCCTTATCTTTTGCAATGACGTTCTGGCTATTCCATTATCGAGGCTGAGGGTATTTCATAAAATCATAGAATCTCTACAATGTGGAAACAGGCCATTTGGCTCAAAAAGTCATGTAAAGAAATAGTTGAAGTGTTGGATATTGCAAAGACTGTGGGCCTTGACAATGTTCCAGCAAGCGAAGGCTTCAGTGCTGAAGATTAATGCCGTAGAATGAGCTGTGACCCTCTGAACAGTAACCCACCCAGGCCTATTCCCCTACCTGATTATTCTATATTTACCCCTGACTAATGCACCTAACCCACACGTTCCTAAACTCTATGGGCAATTTTAGCATGGCCAATTCACCTTACCTGTACATCTTTGGATTGTGGGAAGAAACAGAGGCTCAGTGGTTAGCACTGCTGTCTCACAGCACCAGGGATCTGGGTTCGATTCCAGCCGCGGGCCACTGTTTATATGGAGTTTGCACATTCTCCCTTTGTCTGTCTGAGCTTCCTCTGGATGCTCCAGTTTCCTCCCACAGTCCAAAGGTGTGTAGGTTAGGTGAATCGGTCATGCTAAATTGCCCATAGTGTTCAGCGATGTGTATGTGAGGGGGATTAGTCAGGGTAAATGTAGAGTAATAGGGAAATGAGTCTAGATCGGTTGCTCTTTGTAAGATCAGTCTGGACTTGTTGAACCGAATGGCCTGTTTCTACACCGTAGGGATTCTATGAAACTGGAGCAGCCAGAGGAAACCTGAGCAGACATGGGGAGAATGTGCAAACTCTACAACAGACAGTCACCCAAGGCTGGAATTGAACCTGAGTCCCTGGTGCTGTGAGGCAACAATGCTAACCACTGAGCCCACCCCTCCAGTTGGTTAACTGCCCAACATCATTTGTGACTGGGTGAGGCTGGGACACAGAGCTTAAAGTTGTAAGATCATTCAGCCTTATCTATCACTTACTGCTTCTTCAAGTACTCCTCAGTTGTAGCTTCACCAGGTTGACACTTCACTTTTAGTTATGTCTGGTGCTAGCCTTGGCATGCTCCCCCACACATAATGGGTTGGAAGTATGCTGATGGGCATGTATGTAGTCTCTTTCATGATGTTCCAGCATCTCAAAGCACTCTGTAGCCAATGAAATGCTTCTGAATTGTATTCACTGGTGTAATGCAGGAAATATAACAGGCTGTTTGAGCAAAGCAAACTATCAGACAAAAAGAAGAGGGGCACTATGGGAATGATGTGTTTTTCTGATATTGGTCAAGGGAACAACAGAGACCATGCTCATTGGGATCACTTTCTTGCTCTATTTCCAGAAAAAAAAGGTGCCACAGGATCTTTTACATCCATCTGAAGAAGGCATTGCACCCAACAATATAGCAAGTCCTCAGAATTGCAACGGACTGTTGGTGTAGATTTTTATTCTCATATCCTTAAATGGAACATGAACCCACAAACATCTGACTTAGAGGCAGGCAGGTTGGCCACTCAACCATGGCCGATAACAGGGGCTAAGGGTGACTAGATGTGGGTAGTGCTTGGCAATGAAATGACACTGGGCAGAAGAAAGGGAGAATGGGTTTATGAGTCAGGGTTTGACCATATTGCAAACTGTAAGATTGGCTTTGAAGAGTAAATGGCAGGAAGAGAAGAGTGCAAGCCAGGTTCAGAGAGGGCCAGTGATGAGTTGAGGACAGTGCATGAAGAGGTATTGAATGAAGCACCTGAAAAGATGGCCTTGTTTCTAGAGACCCGGGTTCAATTCCCGCCTCAGGCAACTGACTGTGTGGAGTTTGCACGTTCTCCCCGTGTCTGCGTGGGTTTCCTCCGGGTGCTCCGGTTTCCTCCCACAGTCCAAAGATGTGCAGGTCAGGTGAATTGGCCATGCTAAATTGCCCGTAGTGTTAGGTAAGGGGTAGATGTAGATGTAGGGGTATGGGTGGGTTACGCTTCGGCGGGGCGGTGTGGACTTGTTGGGCCGAAGGGCCTGTTTCCACACTGTAAGTAATCTAATCTAATCTAATCTAATCTAATCTAATCTAATCTAGCCCTTAAACATGAGCATATCCAAAACATTGCAGCCACTATCCTAGCTTGCCCTAAGTCCTATTCGTCCTGTACCAATGTGTTCGCTGATCTACATTAGCTTGCTGTTAAACAATGCCTCAATTTAAAAACCTCATCCTGGTTTTTAAACCCTTCATGGCTTTGTCTCTTCTTCAGTAACTTCTTCCAGCCCTGCAATCCTCTGAGGTATTTGTGCCACTGTAATTGGAACCTCATGAGCATCGCTGACTTTCATTATTTCATGAATGGCAGTCAGATCTCATCATCCAACAGCTCTGAGACTTCCTCCATCTCTCTCTCTTGTTCTCTCTCTCTCTGCACCCTCTAAGCACTCCTTCAATCCCCTCCTTCAATGGTTTCAATATCTCCTCGAAATATGAACATGCAAATGAAGGCACAAGATTAGGGGCCACCTGGCCCTTCAATCCGGCTCCCGCCATTTAATACCCAACTCTCCATTCCGACATAGCCCCAATAATCCTTTATCCCTATGGCAATCTGCCTTAAGAATTTTTAAAGATTCTTTGAGGAAGGGACCCTCAAAAAAAACACATGTTTTCACATCCCCATCTTAAATGGGCTCTGAGCCCTATTTCTAGATCCTCCCACATGAGGAAGCATCCTTTCAACACCCACCTTGGTCGCGTCCCCTCAGGATCTTAAATGTTTTAATTTAACAACCTTTGATTGTACTACACTCCAGGGGAAACAGGGTAAGCATGTCTGGCCTTTCCTCATTCTCGGTATTAGTCTAGTAAACATTCTCTGAACCGCTTCCCAACAGATTAACGTCCTTCCATGAGTACAGTCACCAGTACTGTACGCAATACTGCAGACGTGGTCACACAATGCCCTGTCTAACTGAAGCATAACTTCCCTGCTGTTGCATTTCCCTCACAATAAAAAACAACATTCTATGAGTTACTGCTGAAGTGGCTCTTTGCCAAATTTTTGTTTTATAATACCCGTGTTTGGCACCTTGAGGTGTTTCACTGCATCAAGGATTCTCTATGGAAGTCATTATCTTTTTCTTTACTCTTGCGCTCAGAGAAAGTCATTATGTAACAATAGGCGACAGTGGTTAATACCTTGTGACTCAGAGAGACATGCTCGCCCACAGTTTGCTCAATGTGCCTCTGACGGTCATCTGTCAATATCTCGGTTATAAGGTGACAATGTGCTTAGTGCTGCACACAGCAGGATGAAGAATGCTGCAGTGACATGGTGCACACTGCTGACTTGATAAGAGAGATGCAGTGATGAATTAAAATCTCACAGCCACCGATGAGTGCAGCTGCCCTTGGTATGTAGCAGCAGTCCTGGAAACCATTTGGGGTTATGTAGCAACAGTGTACAGTACATGGCAACAAGCCGGGCTCCAAAGTACCAATACTTTGACAACACGAGCAAGTTTGGACCTGGAACAAAGACACTCTGTCTGTCTGTCTGTCTCTCTCTATATATATATCTTCTTATCTCAGAATCAGAAAAAGGCTGTTAGTCTCTCGTCAGGAGCCTGGAGCAGATCTATTTAACCACAGGGAAGGTGTGACCTCGGTGCAGAGGGAGTGCAGAGGAGGTTCACCCGTGGACTACAGAATGAAGGATTCAGTGGAAAGACTGGAGAAGCTAGGCTGTTCTCCTCAGAAGAGTGAAAGTTAGGAAGAGATTTGATCGAGGTCTTCAACAATTGAGGGTTTTTGATTGAGTAAGCAAGGTGTGACAGTCCCAAGTGGCAGAGGGCCAATAACAAGAGACAAAGTGGTTGACAAAAGAATCACAGGCGATATATGGTCATAAAGCATAGACCGTTCAGCCCATCAAGTCTGCTTCACCATTCAATGTGATCATTGCTGATTTGACAATCCTCAGCTCCACTTCCCTGCCTTTTCCCCAAAGCCCTTTATCCCTTTACTGATTAAATGTCTATCTCAAACTTGATTATATATAATGATGCAGCCTCAACAGCTCACTGCAGTAAAGATCCACAGATTCTCTACCCTTTGAAGGAAGAAATTCTTCCTCATCTCTGTTTTAAATATGAGACCCCTTATTCTCAGATCATGCCCTCTGGTCCGAGACTCTGTCACAAGGGGAAACATCCTTTTCACATCTACCCCATCAAGCTCCCTAAGAGGCTTGTTGGCTTCAATAAGATTGCCTCTCAATCTTCTATATTACAACGAGTACAAATCCAAAATAATTAAACTCACTTAAGCCGGTCTCTTCATACCAATTATCAGCCGAGCGAAGCTTCTCTGGACTGCCTCCAAAACCAACATATCTTTCCTTGGATCGGGGGCCCCAATCCGTTCACAGAATCCCAGCTGTGATCTGACTAGTGCCTTGTGTAGCTTTAGCAAACCTCCCTCCTGTTAAACTCCATTCCTTTTCAGATAAAGGCTAACATTCTATTTACCTTCCCTATTACCCACTGAACGTGGATGATGGGCTTTCTTCAGATTTGTGGACGATGACTCACAAATCTTTCTGTAACTTTCTGCCAGTTAAATATTCAACTCCTCTATTCTCCCTGCCAAAGTTCATAACCTCACATTTCACCACACTGTATTCTGCGTGCCAAGTTCTTGTCTACTCACTTAACCTGCCTATATCCCTCTGCATATTCTGTGTGTTCATCATTTGCCTTCCCACCTATTTTAGTGACATCTGCAAACTTGGCTCAAGTCAGTGTCCTTCCCTCATTCACGTCATTCACATATATTGACCCCCAGCGCTGGTCCCAGTGGTACATCACTCGTTCCCAATTTGTTTTCTTACAGCGAGTGTCACGATATGAAATGCAATGCCTGAAAGGGGAGTACAACAACTCAACAGGGACTATCAAAGAGGAATCGGATGGACGCCCTGAAGGAAATGAAATTGCTGAGATAGGGGGACAAAGGGTGTGAATGGGTCAAAGTGGAAAAAGAGCCACCACAGTTCCAACATGGGTTCCTTCCGTTAATCCTCGCACAATGAAAGGTGAACACAGACATAACTCGAGGTGGCAGAGAAACGCATTGGTGTGTCGGTGAATTCCATATCACAGGAACAAATAAAAAAAAGGCAAATATGAACAGAGAATGGTGCGTACAAGGCTTTATATTTTTAACACTTTACAGACCCCATGAATATTAGATTTTTCATCCTGATTCATCTTTTACTGATGATTCATGGAATAAGAACAGAATAAAATCCCTACAGTGTGGACACAGGCCATTCGGCCCAACAAGTTTCCACTGAGCCATGAGTCCAGAACCAGTGGTCACAGTTTAAGGATACAGGGTAGTTCTTTTAAGACTGTGATGAGGAGAGATTTCTGCACCTACAGAGTGGTGGGCCTGTGGCATTCTCTCCCACAGACAGTGATCGAGACCAAAACATTGAATGTTTTCAACGAGGAGCTAGATTTGGCCAAATGAAGCACAAATGAAGGATGTTGAAGATCTCAAACAAAAATGGAAAATGCCGGAAAAACTCAGCAGGTCATCAGCATCTGTGCTGTCCCATCTTCTGGGCAGACCCTTCTAACAAAAGGGTCACTGGATTCAAAACATTAACCCTACTTTCTCCCCACAGATGTTGCCAGACCTGCTGAGTTTCTCCTGCAATTTCTGATGGAGACGGTTCTTATGGTTAAAAGGATCAAACGGTACAGGGAGAAAGAAAAAAACACGGGATATGGAATTGAATGATCAGCCATGATCATACAGAATGGTGACAGCAAGCTAAATGGGCCGTATAGCCTACTCCTGCTCCTATTTTCTAAGTTGAGAGTCATAGAGATGCGCAGCATGGAAACAGACCCTTTGATCCAACTCGTCCATGCCGACCAGATATCCTAATTTAATCTAATCCAGTTTGCCAGCATTTGACCCATAATCCTCTAAACCCTTCCTACTCAAATACCCATCCAGATGCCGTTTAAATGTTGTAATTCTACCAGCCTTCACTGCCTCTAGCAGCTCATTCGATACATGCACCGCCCTCTGTGTGAAAATGTTGGACCTTAGGTCCCTTGTAAATTTTTCCCATCTCACCTTAAACCTATGCCCTCTAGTTCTGGACTCCCCTACCCCAGGGAAAAGACCTTGTCTATTTACCCGATCCATGCCCCTCATGATTTCATAAACCTTTAGAAGGTCACCCCTCACGAGTTTCTATGATCAGGGTCACACACATGGACGAGCTGTACATTATTGCTCTTCTGTTGGCTGTCACAAGTTGGCATTATGCATCAATATTTCTCTTGAGGGGACGGTTTACTTGGTTTTAAAGCTGCACAGCTCGATGGGGTTCCCAGACTGCCTGATTTTGCGTCCTAAAACATTTGCTCGATTTCAGCACATTTTCCAGCCAGAATATCACACATAACCCGGTCAGCACAGCAATGGCACCATCCCAGATACCAAGCGCAGTACAGGACACACTGCCTCAGAGAGGAAAAACAATGAACTTACCCAGGACTCGGGCCTGCAATGTAACTTTTACAGGGGAACGATCATTAATCTTGCTGGCCAAAACCATTTCTTCTCTGACCACGCCTTCCTTGTGGGCGATGTATTCACACTTGACTTGGTAACCTGCAACAGGAAGGGAGAAGGTCAATTTTATTTTTAAAATTACACAAAAGAAAGGCTACAACAAAATCCAAGCAACCTGGATCCTCAGAAACCAGTGTCAAAAAGTGTGGTGCTGGAAACACACAGCCGGTCAGGCAGCATCCGAGGAGCAGGAGAGTCGATGTTTTGAGCATAAGCTCTTCATCAGGAATGACAAAGAGCTTCTGCTTAAAATGTCAATTCTTCTGCTCCTCAGATGCTTTTCCAGCACCACACTCTTGAGTCTGATCTCCATCATCTGCAGCCCTCACTTTAGACCCTTAGAAATACCTGATTGTTGCACATATTGTATAAAAATGTTTTAAAAATGTTGAGGAGCCACACTCGGCGAGAAAAAAAACATGTCATCTGCACTTGATGGAGATACAGAAATTCTGAATAGCTGCACAACCTGAACAAGAATCAAATGATAGTAAAAAACACGTAACAGGTATTTTCTTAGAACATGACACCCACCATGGCACATCAGGCCATTGTATCAACTGTGATAACTGATCTAATTTCTACTGGTGATCCCCTCCCACCACATTGCCATCCCAAACCCCAGCCAATGGCTCCAAGCTGATGGCCCTCTGATAGCACAGTTTGCTTCCACCTCCTCCAGACATCCACAAACAGGGTGGCCCAGGCAGACACATTGCTTCAGTCTGCACCTGCTACAAACAACTCATCTCTTCCTACTTTGACTCAGTAATCCCTCCTGATCCAGTCCCTGCCCATGTACATCCGTGATTCATCTGACACTTTACACCAATTTCAGAATTTCAATTTTGCAGGCTCCATCCACCTCCTCTTTCCCATGGACGTACCATCCATGGTTCATCCACATTCACCAACACCCCACCCCCATTAGGATGGTCTCAGGACTCTCCGCTTCTTCTCGGAACAAAGGCATGAACTGCACCTGAACACCACCACCATCCTCCAACTGGCTGAGCTCGTCCTCACTCTCAACAACCTTTCTTTTTAACATCTGCATGATCACTCTAACTTTGTCTTTCCTACCAATCTTTTTCCCTCTTCTGGTATATCTTGTGCCCTAGTTCCTGACTACTACTTGGAGGCCTGTACAAGACTCCAACTATTTTGTTTTCACCTTTTCGAGGCCTCAATTCTACCCGCACATAATCCCCATCATCTGACCCTACTTAATTTCTTTCTATTGATTTAGTTTTATTTCTTACGAATAAGGCAACCCCACCTCCTCCGCCCACCTGCCTATGTTTTCAATAAGATGTATATCCTTGAATATTTAGCTCCCAATCCTGATACCCTTGCAGCCATGTCTCCGTGATACCTGCCACGTCATAATTGCCAATTTCGATCTGCACCACAAGCTCATTTATTCTATTCCTTAAACTGCATACATTCAGATATAACGCCTTCAGTCCTGTATTAACCTTTCCTCTTCACATTGTCATTCGTTTGTCCAATGTGCTTGAAGTTTGATTGCTAACTCTCTCCATACGCTCTGTCGTATTTATGTCTGTGTTGGAGATTTTATTAACTTCTCCCAGGTAGTGTATTCCACTCCACCACCATCCTCCGAGTGGAAATACATTTTCCTCAAATGCTCTCTAAGCCTGCTGCCTTTCACTTTGAGCCTATGTCCCCTTGTTATTGATACTTCAACTAAAGGAAACAGCTGCTTTCTACCCACCTTGTCCATGCCCCTCATAAAATCGGACACACCTCTATCAGGTGCCCCTTCTTAACCCGCTCTTCTCCAAAGAAGACCATCCAAGCGTATCCAGTCCCTCTTGAATGCACCATCCTGGTGAATCTCCTCTGCAGCCCCTCCAGTACAATCAGCAGAGTCTCTCCATCAACGATTGACCCCGTCTCTGTGGGGTCATTTGTGGGGAGTAATGGATAACCGTTTTGTAACTACATTTGGTGAAGTAATGTGACAACACCGTTATCCCAGTTATCCTCACTGGATAACTAAACAATTGAATGTGGGACTGAGAGGATGACAGTTAGGCCTGACTACGGAAATGGCAGCCTGCATCCTAAATCTGGGAGGGGGAGTACAAGGGAGTTTTCAGGCAGGATCCCTACTCAATGGCTCATTCAGCACATCAGCTATATTTAGAGATCAGCAAAACAAAGCATGCAGAACGGAGTTCTCATCAAGGCCGGCGGTCCCAGTGCAGGACAGATGGAATGCTGCCTTGCTGGAGGAGCCAGCTATCACCTGGGCCATTAAACGGACGTGCCGTCTGGCTCAGCTGATCTCAAAGCAAACTGGGTATCACAGCTTCGGAAAAGTAAAGACCAGCCTCGAATGTGAATTGACTAGAATCACACGTGGTGCCCTAGGGTAGGGATACAGCTGTGCTCCTGGGAAGTTCAAAGGTCAGCAGAGGGCAATTTAATCAAAGGTTTCAAAAAATTAAAGAGGAACAGTTAAGGTTGATAGAAAGACTGATATTTCTGTTGGTGGGGCATCTAGGGGACATAGTTTCAAAATCACATCTTGCAGGACTGAAATAAAAAAAAACACACAAATCTAATTGTTGGGAAAAACCCATCTTGTTCACTAATGTCCTTTTGGGAAGGAAACTGCTGTCCTTACTTGGTTTGGCCTACAAGAGACTGCAGACCCACAGCCATATGGTTGAATCCTGTCGACCTTCTGGGCAACTAGGGATGGACAATAAATGCTGATCTAGCCAATGACACCCAATTCCTGTGAATGAATAAACAAAATTAAAAAAAATATGTCCCTCAAGTTTATGCAGAATTTTATATCGCACCCAACCTGCTTATACCATCATTCTGTTTACTATTTAATCTCTGATGCCTTCCCCCCTAATGTCGCTTTCTTCATTTCCTTCCACTCTAACATTTACACCTATTTAACATCTCCAAATCTCCTTTATCCCCATTAATCACTCCCATTGATCTTCTGCTACGGGCACTCCTACATTTTGTTCCAAATCAGCCTTCTCCCCTATCTATCTAACACCAGCAAAAAGAGAAGCACAATTTTACAGTTCCTTTTAGTTCTGAGTAAGACTAAAGCTGAACTTGAAACATTAACTCTATTTCTCACTCTCCAGATGGTGCCGGACCTGCTTAGTTCCTCCAGCCCTTTCTGTGGTATTCATGTAGCATAACGATATTGGGGAGAAGCTGAAATTTTGTTTTGCTGTGTATTTGAAATCTTTCTTGCTGCATCACATGGGGATAGTTTGTTTCATTTCAGTTTTATTTCTTTTTGTGCAACAAATTTCTGTCTTACAGTTGAAACCAAAGCTGCCACATTAAGAAAAAGAGGGAAGCATATGTCAGGTAAAGACAGGATAGTTCCAGTGAATCCTTAGAAGAGTATAAAGGCAGTAGGAGTATACTTAAGAGGAAAATCAAGAGGGCAAAAAAGGGGACATGAGATAGCTTTGGCAAACAAAGTTAAGGAAAATGCAAAGGGTTTTTACAAATACATTAAGGGCAAAAGGGCATCTAAGGAGAGAATAGGGTCCCTCAAAGATCAGCAAGGCGGCCTTTGTGTAGAGCTGCAGGAGATGGGACAGATACTAATTGAGTACTTTGCATTAGTATTTACTGTGGGAAAGGACATGGAAGGTATAGAATGTGGGAAATAGATGGTGACATCTTGAAAAATGTCCATATTACAGAGGAGGAAGAGCTGGATATTTTGAAATGTATAAAAGTGGATAAATCCCCAGGACCTGATCAGGTGTACACTAGAACTCTGTGGGAAGCTAGGGAAGATATTGCTGGGCTTCTTACTGAGATATTTGTATCATCGATAGTCACAGGCGAGGTGCTGGAAGACTGGAAGTTGGCAAACGTGGTGTCACTGTTTAAGAAAGGTGGTAAGGACAAGCCAGGGAACTACAGACCAGTGAGCCTGATGTCGGTGGTAGGCAAGTTGTTGGAGGGAATCCTGAGAGACAGGATGTACATGTATTTAGAAAGGCAAGGACTGATTAGGGATAGTCAACATGGCTTTATGCATGGGAAATCGTGTACCACAAACTTGGCTGAGTTTTTTGAAGAAGTAACAAAGAGGATTGATGAGGGCAGTGGTAGATGTGATCTACATGGACTTTAGTAAAGCGTTCGACAAGGTTCCCAGTGAGCAAGGTTAGACATCATGGAATACAGAGAGAACCTGCCATTTGGATAAAGAATGGCTCAAAGGTAGAAGGCAGAGGGTGGTGGTGGAGAGTTATTTTTCAGACTGGAGGCCTGTAAACAGTGGAATGCCACAAGAATCACTGCTGGGTCCACTACTTTTCATCATTCATATAAATGATTTGGATGTGAGCATCAGAAGTATAGTTTGTAAGTGTGCTGATGACACCAAAATTGGAGGTGTAGTAGACAACGAAGGAGGTTACCTCAGACTACAACATGTTCTTGATCAGATGGGCCAATGGGCTGAGAAGTGGCAGATAGAGTTTTATTTAGATAAATGTGAGGTGCTGCATTTTGGGAAAGCAAATCCTAGCAGGACTTATACACTTAATGGTAAGGTCCTAGGGAGTGTTGCTGAACAAAGAGACCTTGGAGTACAGGTTCATAGCTCCTTGAAAGTGGAGTCACAGGTAGATTGGACAGTGAAGAAGGCGTTTGGTATGCTTTCCTTTATTGGTCAGAGTGTTGAGTACAGGAGTTGGAAGGTCATGTTGCAGCTGTACAGGACATTGGTTAGGTCACTGTTGGAATATTGCGTGCAATTATGGTCTCCTTCCTATCAGAAAGATGTAGCAAAACTTGAAAGGGCTCAGAAAAGATTTACAAGGATGTTGTCAGGGTTGGAGGATTTGAGCTGCAGGGAGTGGTTGAACAGGCTGGGGCTGTTTTCCCTGGAGCATCGGAGGCTGAGGGGTGATTAGATTAGATTAGATTACTTACAGTGTGGAAACAGGCCCTTCGGACCAACAAGCCCATACCAACCCTCTGAAGAGCAACCCACCCAGACCCATTCCCCTACATTTACCCCTTCACCTAACACTATGGGCAATTTAGCATGGCCAATTCACCTAACCTGCACATTTTTGGACTGTGGGAGGAAACCGGAGGACCCGGAGGAAACCCACGCAGACTCAGGGAGTATGTGCAAACTCCACACAGACAGTTGCCTGAGGTGGGATTTGAACTCTGGTCTTGGGCGTTGTGAGGCAGCAGTGCTAAACACTGTGCCACCAAATCTTATAGAGGTTTATAAAATCATGAGCAGCAATGGATAGGACAAATAGACAAAGTCCTTTCCCTGGGGTGGGAGGGTCCAGAACTAGAGGGAATGGGTTTAGGATGAGAGGGGAAAGATATAAAAGAGACCTAAGGGGCAACTTTTTCACGCAGAGGATGGTACGTGTATGGAATGAGCTGCCAGAGGAAGTGGTGGAGGCTGGTACAATTGCAACATTTAAAAGGAATCTGAATGGGTATATGAATAGGAAGGGTTTGGAGGGATATGAGCCAGGTGCTGGCAGGTGAGACTAGATTGGGTTGGGATATCTGGTCAACATGGACGAGTTGGACCGAAGGGTCTGTTTCTATGCTGTACATCTCTATGACTCTATGACATTGTGTCTCAATAATTCAGTGAAAGACAATCAACAGAAACAAAACAAAATCCATTCATCCAGATTTGAGTGCAGGACCTGATCTGTTCAGTAACTACTACAGTCCCAGTTTTCAGCTTCATTTGGAAAGAAGTACATTATAATTCGAGCTGAACTTCAATGTCTCAAGCATGAGGACAAGATAGGAGCTGGACTTGACCCTTCAAGTTTCCTTCACCATTCAACACTAAACTTACATTCACAAATCACAGAAGTGTCACAGCATAGGAGGAAACCATTTGGCCCAGTGTGTCTGTACTGGGTCTTCAAAGGAGCATGACTTTGTGTCCTTTTGCTCCATACCTTTGTATGTTATTTCTGTCGAAATAACCATCCAATGCCCCTCCTGAAAGCCTCAATTGAACCTGCTTCCACCACATTTCCAGGTAGTTCACACCATATCCTAACTACTCACTGTGTGACAATGTTTTACTCAGATAACTCTTGCTTCTTTTGCCAGTCATTTTAATTCTATTCCCTCTTGTTCTTGCCCCTTTTGAACAGGAATAGCTTTTCCCTAACTACATTATCCAGCCCGCTAATGATTTTGAAAATCTCCATCAGATTTCCTCTCAGTGTTTGTTGCTACACAGAGAAAAGTTCCAACTTCTTCAATGTATCCTCACAAGTAGGATTTCTCCAAAATAGCCCCAGATAGTCCGAGGTCTCTAAATTTCCTTAGTAATCAAAAATGTCTGTCTTGAATATACTCAATGGCTGAGCATCCACAGCTCTCGAGGGTAGACTCATCTGTTTGAGTGAAGATATTTCCCCGTACATCAGTCGACATGGCCGATCCTTTGTTCTGAGGCTCTGTGTTAGATTCGCTAACCTGGTGGAACATGTTTTCAGTGCCCATCCAGTCAAACCCCTTAGAACTTTTACATACTTCAACTTGATCACCTTTTATTCTTCTCAGTTTTAGGTATTATCAGCCAGGTATACTTAATGTCTCCTCACAGGACACTCCCTTCACTCCAATCACCCGTCAAGTGAATTTTTGCCGCTCTTTATCTGGGGCAAGTCTCCACTTGACTAGGAAACCAAAACTGTACACTGTCTTCCAGGTATGGATTCACCAATGTCCTGTTTAATTGCAATAAGACTTCAATCCCCTCACACAGCAACACATGTGTAACAAAAGCTAACTTACTATTTACCTTCCTGATTTCTGCTGTACCTGCTGATCTATGTGCAAGGACACCCCCAGACCCCTCTGAATGCCAATTTTTTTATTCTCTCTGGATTAAAACCTCTACCTTATTATTTTTCTGTGCCAAATTAGACAACTATGCATTGTGTTACTTTTTTGGAATGACAGCGTCACTGGATAGGCCAGCATTTATTGTCCATCCCTAATTGTCCAGAGGGTAGTTAAGAGTCAACCACGGTACTATGAAGGTTATGAAGGTGTTACGTACTGTACCTTTAAAAGAGACTGGAAGCTGGCATGGATGTAGAGGGGCACAGAGTATGCTGAAAGAATTTATAATCTAACATTTGACTGTGAAACCAATAAAGCAGATGAGGTGTCATGATACAAAAACAAATTCAAATCTGGCCAACCAGTGTAAATTATGCTCCAGATACCAAAATCGAATCAAATTTGAATTTAGTATTTTGACAGCATCAAACTAATGAAATGACCCAATGTTTTGGATATAAAACCAGACATTTTGAACAGTTAGGGAGAGAACTGCCAGGAACACCAACAAGTATAGATTGCTAGCTGAAGAGCTCTTGGAAGGGTACCTGTGCATATGAAAGACCTGAAGCAGAATACTGAAGAAAAGATGATAGAGAAAAATTGACAGAGGAAGATCCACAAAGGAGAATTGACAAAGCTGACTGGTTTTGAAATGTGACTTTTTTGTACATCTTAATTGGGATTTTTAAAAAGTTGGACCAGTAATGTAGAGTGGGAGGTAAAAGAGAAGTTTAAGAGAAAGGGGTTGTAAATAGTTGTCTCATGCTCTCTTTTGGTTTTGAAGAATAAAATGGTTAATTTTTGCTTTATATAGTGACCTCTAGGATAGTTCTTTGCCTCTTGAAATTTAACAAATTACGGTGCGAGTTGAGCTTCTCTGTGTGTCGGGTTTAAATTAGCAGAGGGGTTCCCTCAGTATTGTAACAGTGAGGATTGGTCGACTAAAGGATAAGGAAGGAAGGCTGTGTGTCGAACCTGAGAAAATGGATGAGATTCTGAATGATTACCTTGCATCAGTGCTCACTGAGGAGAGGGATATGATGAATGTTGAGATTAGAGATAGAAGTTTGATTACTCTGGATCACATTTACATAAGTAGGGGAGATGTGCTGGGTAGGCTAGAGATTATTAAGGTGGACATATCCCCAGGACTGGATGGGATATATCCCAGATTGCTGAGGGAGGCAAGAGAGGAAATAGCTGGAGATATCTTTGTAGCATCTTTAAATACAGGTGAGGTGCTGGAGGACTAGAGGGTTGCTCATGTTGTCCCCTGTACAAGAAGAGTAGTAGGGATATTCCAGGTAACTACAGACCAGTGAGCCTGACGCCGGTGGGGGGAAAGTTGCTGGAAAGGGTACTGAGCAATAGGATCCATTTATATTTAGATAAGAATGAGCTTATGAGTGATAGGCAACATGGTTTTGTGCGGGGAGATCGTGCCTTACCAACTTAATAGAGTTGTTTGAGGAAGTGACCAAGTTGATAGATGAAGGAAGGGGTGTAGATGTCATATACATGGATTTTAGTAAGGTGTTTGATAAGCTTACCCATGGTAGACTAATGGAGAAAGTGAAGTCACATGGTGTGCAGGGTGTTCTAGCTAGGTGGATAAAGAACTGGTTGAGCAACAGGAGACAGAGAGTAGTAGTTGAAGGGAGTTTCTCGAAATGGAGAAAGGTGACTAGTGGTGTCCCACAGGGGTCAGTGTTGGGGCCACTGTTGTTTGTGATATACATAAATGATCTGGAAGAGGGCACTGTTGGTATGATCAGCAAGTTTGCAGATGACACAAAGATTGGTGGAGTAGCAGAAAGCATAAGGGACTATCAGAGAATACAGAAGGATATAATATAGATGGACTGGAGAGTTGGTCGGAGAAGTGGCAGATGGAGTTCAATCCAGGCAAATATGAGGCGATACATTTTGGGAAGTCTAATTCTAGAGCGAATTATACAATAAATGGAAGAGCCTTGGGGAAAGTTGATGAGCAGAGAGATCTGGGAGTTCAGCTCCATTGTACCCTGAAGGTAGATAGAGTGGTCAAGAAGGCATATGGTACACTTGCCTTCATTGGACGGGGTATTGAGTATAAGAGTTGGCAGATCATGGTAAAATTGTACAAGACATTGGTTCAGCTGCAGTTAAAATACTATGTATAGTTCTGGTCGGCACATTACCAAAAGGATGTGGACACTTTGGAGAGGGTGCAGAGAAGGTTTACGAGGATGTTGCCTGATATGGAAGGTGCCAGCTATGGAGAGAGGTTTAGTAGGTTAGGATTGTTTTCATTAGAAAAAAGAAGATTGAGGGGGGACCTGATTGAGGTTTACAAAATCATGAAGGTTATAGACAGGGTAGATAGAGATTAGCTTTTTTCCCAGTGTGAAGGATTCAATAATGAGAGGTCACACTTTCAAGGTGAAAGGTGAAAAGTTTAAGATGGATACACGCGGCAAGTACCTTACACAGAGGGCGGTGGGTTGCCAGTAGAGGTAATAGAGACAAGCACGGTAGATTCATTTAACATGCGTCTGGACAGATGCATGAGTAGGCGGGGAGCAGGGGGATACAGATGCTTAGGAATTGGGTGACAGGCTTAGGCAGTGGATTTGGATCCGAATAGGCTTGGAGGGCCGAAGGGCCTGTTCCTGGGCTGTAAATTTTCTTTGTTCTTTGCTCTTTGTTATTTGAGTCTGAAGTCACATGTAGGCCAGTCCCACCAACGTTCTAGAACTGGGGACTTCCCCACCTCCTGATGCTGCCTGGCTTGCTGTGTTCTCCCAGGCTCCTGCTTGTCGACCTTGGATTCCAGCATCTGAAGTTTCTTTGTCTCAGACCAAATAAGGATGGCAGATTCCTTCCCTAAAGGGCATTTATTCCACAGGTTGTGCGTCCATTCTACTGTATTTCCGAATACACTGAGATGGGATGTGGACATAGCTGGCAAAGCCAGCATTTGTTGCCGACCCTAATAGTGGCTTGCTCAGCCATTTCAGTGAGAGGTTAAGAGTCAACCACATGGCTACAGATCTAGAGTCAAGTGCAGGCCACACTGGGTAAGGATAGAAGATGTCACAACATTCAAGGCCTGTGGGCCAAGGGTTGGAGATTTAGAGTAGTTTGCGCCAATGCAGATTCGATGGGCCTAATGGTCTCCTCTGTACTGTATGATTGTAAAATCATTCTCATAGCTTCATTTTCCATTTAATTTTGTATTGTTAAATAATGATGCTGTGCCTTTAAGAGCCATTCTGAGCTGTCTCTCTTGCGGGGGGGGGGGGGGGGGGGGCAGGTGGTAATAAGACCATAAGACATAGGTGTGGAAGTAAGGCCATTCAGCCCATTGCGTCCACTCCGCCATTCAATCATGGCTGACGGGCATTTCAACTCCACTTACCCACATTCTCCCCATAGCCCTTAATTCCTTGTGACATCAAGAATTTATCAATCTCTGCCTTGAAGACATTTAGTGTCCCAGCCTCCACTGCAATGAATTCCACAGGCCCACCATTCTCTGGCTGAAGAAATGTCTCCGCATTTCTGTTCTGAATTGACCCCCTCTAATTCTAAGGCTGTGTCCACAGGTCCTAGTCTCCTCGCCTAACAGAAACAATTTCCTAGCATCCACCCTTTCCAAGCCATGTATTATATTGTAAGTTTCTATTAGATCTCCCCTTAATCTTCTAAACTCTTATGAATACAATCCCAGGATGCTCAGCCGTTCCTCATATGTTAGACCTACCAATCTAGGGATCATCCATGTGAATCTCCGCTGGACACGCTCCAGTGCCAGTATGTCCTTCCTGAGGTGTGGGGACCAAAACTGGACATAGTACTCCAAATGGGGCCTAACCAGAGTTTTATAAAGTCTCAGTAGCACAGTGGTGCTTTTATATTCCAACCCTCTTGAGATAAATGACAGCATTGCATTCGCTTTCTTAATCACGGACTCAACCTGCATGGTTACCTTTAGAGAATCCTCGACTAGCACTCCCAGATCCCTTTGTACTTTGGCTTTATGAATTTTCTCACCGTTTAGAAAGTAGTCCATGCTTGTATTCTTTTTTCCAAAGTGCAAGACCTCGCATTTGCTCACATTGAATTCCATCAGCCATTTCCTGGACCACTCTTCCAAACTGTCTAGATTCTTCTGCAGCCTCCTCACTTCCTCAGTACTACCTGCCTGTCCACCTAACTTCGTATCATCGGCAAACTTCGCTAGAATGCCCCCAGTCCCTTCATCCAGATCATTAATATATAACGTGAACAGCTGCGGCCCTAACACTGAACCCTGCGGGACACCGCTTGTCACCGGCTGCTATTCCGAAAAAGAACCTTTTAGCCCAACTCTCTGCCTTCTGTCAGATAGCCAATCCTCAATCCATACCAGTAGCTCACCTCAAACACCATGGGCCCTCACCTTGCTCAGCAGCCTCCCGTGTGGCACCTTATCAAAGCCCTTTTGGAAGTCTAGGTAGACCACATCCACTGGGTTTCCCTGGTCTAACCTACTTGTCACCTTTTCAAAGAATTCCAACAGGTTTGTCAGGCACAACCTCGCCTTACTAAACCCATGTTGACTTGTTCTAATCCGACTCTGCTCTTCCAAGAATTTAGAAGCCTCATCCTTAACCTTGGTGACACCATAGTGATGATATGTCTGCTTCAGAAGTAATTGGTAAACAGCTTTGAGCTCCCTGAGTATTGTTTTTAGCCTGAAAAAAGCATGAGTGTTTGCAGTCAGGTTCACGTGGAACCAGGGCTTTTGTTTTGCTTTCAGTTGGGAGTCAAGAAGTGTGGGTGCTGGAGTAGCACAGCAGGTCAGGCAACATCAGAGGAGCAGGAGAGTCAATGTTTCGAGCATGAGCTCTTCATTGGGAATGAGGCCAAGCCAAACGTCAATTCTCCTGCTCCTCAGATGCTGCCTGACCTGCTGTGCTTTTCCAGCGCCACACCTTTTGACTTTGATCTCCAGCAACTACAGTCCTCACTTTCTCCTCTCTAGGATTTGGAGTTGGCTGTTGCAGCTGTGAGATAAAGCCCTCTCTCTGCAGCAGCAGAAAACTTGAGTTCTCTCTTTGTGGCTAGCATCTGTTCCTCACAGTGTTCCTTTCTCCTGGCCTGAAGAGGAGATAATGCATGAGGAAAATCTGTTTTGCTCAATTTGCCTTTACCAAGGGTGTTTATGGGATGCCGCTATATTGGAACAGCTGATGATTAGTAGTTAAATAATATGTAATTTCATTAAGTATTTCAATAGAATTAACATAATGCAATTTGTCATTTTTTGTTTGGATTTTAACTGTGTTGCAAGAATAAAGCATGTTTTGTTTAAAGTCTCAGAGTAGACCAATCAAGTCATATCTGAAATCCAGAACCTTACAAAGCCTTTAAACAAAAAGTTAGGATTTAGGCTATCTCTCTGATATATTTTGAGGGTGTTTGGTCTGGTCCAAAACAGTCAGGAAACTTCAATGCTTTTGACTCCATTCCCTCAGCTAAATCAATTATTCACACGATACTCTAGAAGCTGAAATTGTGTTAGCCCATACATTAAAGAACATAGAACATTACAGTGTAGTACAGGCCCTTCAGCCCTCTATGTTGTGCCAACCTGTGGAACTAATCCGAAGCCCATCTAACCTACATCTTTCCATTATATCCCTCTGAATGGTATATTCACATTCTTTGTCCATTAATGAATATTCATTTCATGCTAAGTACTAACCTTAATCACAAGAGTCCCAATATTGTGTAATACTCTTATGCGTGGCACCAGATGCATCAAATACTTTGAAGAGGAGATGATGGCCTAGTGGTATGATCACTGGATTGTTAATCCAGGGGCTGAGATAATGTTCAGGGACCCAGGTTCAAATCCTGCTGCAGCAGATGGTAGAATTTGAATTCAATAAAAATAAATCTGGAAGTAAAGAGTCTAATGATGACCACAAATACATTGCTGACTGTTGGGGGAAAATATCCAGCTAGTTCACTAATGAAGGAAACCCCTACCTGGTCTGGTCTAGTCTATGTGTGACTTCAGACATTCAGCAATGTGGTGAACTGCCTTCTGGTTAATTAGGGATGGGCAATAACTACTGGATTGGCATGCATGCAGGTGTGTCTTCATTGCTCAGGCCTTTGTGTATCAGAATCAGGATGTCATGTTGAGTTTGTACAGAACATTGGTGAGGCCCCTTCTGGAGTACTCTGTCCAGTTCTGGTCACCCTGTCATACTTAGGATATCATTAAACTGGAGAAGGTCAGAAAGGATTTACCAGGATTGGAGGGTTTAAGTTATAAAACAGACTGGAAAGGCTGAGACTTCTTTCACTGGAGCGTAGGAGGTTGAGTGGTGACCTTACATAGGTTTATAAAATCATGAGGGGCGCAGATAAGGTGAATGGCAAAGGTCTTTTCCCGAGGGTAGGGGAGTTCAAAATTAGGGGGCATATGTTTAAGGTGAGCAAATAAAGATTTAAAATGGACAACTTTTGAGGGGAGAGAGTGGTTCATGCGTGGAATGAACTGCCAGAGAAAGTGGTAAATGCTGGTACAATTACAGCATTGAAAAGACATTTGGATAAGTTTATCAATAGGAAAGGTTTGGAGAAATATGGGTCAGGAGCAGGCAGGTGGGACTAGTTTAGTTTGGGATTATGGGTGACATGGACTGGTTGGCCCAAAGGGTCAGATATCTGGTCGACATGGATGAGTTGGACTGAAGGGTCTGTTTCCATGCTCTACATTGCTATGACTCTATGACTCCAGGAAGAACACACACTGTGGCCATTACAAAGTCGTAATGTTAATAACGGAATTGAAATAAATGAAAGTAAACATGCCCCCAACTGAATTCCAACCCCTCTGGGATAAGGACCAACAGTCTTAAAACTATTTCTGATTAATAGAGTCATAGAATCAAATAGACATTCAACACAGAAACAGACCTTTTGGACCAACTTGTCCATGCTGACCAGATATCCTAAATAAGTCTCGTCCCATTTGACCTATTTCCCTGTAAACATTTCCTATTCATATACCCATCCAGATGCCTTTAAACGTTGTAATTGTACCAGCCTCCACCACCACCTCTGACAGTTCATTCCATCCACTTACCACCCACTGCATGAAAGAGTTGTCCCTTCGGTCCCTTTTAAATCTTTCCTCTCTCAAACCTATGCCCTCTCGTTTTGGACTCCCCAACCCTGGGGAAAAGTTCTTGTCCATTTACCCTATCCATGCCCTCCATGATTTCATAACCTTCAGTAAGGTCACCCCTCAGCCTCCAATGCTCCAGGGAAAATAGCCCCAGCCTAATTAGCCACTCCCTATAACTCAAACCCAACAAATCTGGCAACATCCTTGTAAATCTTTAAAGTTTTATGCATCCTTCCTATAGCACGGACACCAGAATTGAAGGTAGTATTTTGTTGTAACTGTTCAAAATTAAAATTCACACAACACCAGGTAATAGTCAAACAGGTTTGTTTGGAAAAACTAACTTTTGGAGCACTGCTCCTTCATCAGGTAGTTGTGGAGTATAAGATCATAAGACACAAAATTTATAGCAAAAGTTTAGAGTGTGATGCAACTGAAATTATATATTGAAAAAGACCTGGAGTCCTGGTATTGTGTGATTTTTAACTTTGTACACCTCAGTCCAACACCAAAACTTCCAGTTCAAAATTAGACATTCTTCTGCATGTCCTGATGAGTGAAAGACACAAAGCTTCAGAAACATAGAATCCCTACAATGCGGAAGCAGGCCATTCAGCCCATTGAGTCTACATCAACCCTCTGAAAAGCATCCTACCCAGACATACCGCATCCCACTAATCCTATATATCCCAAGGCCAATCCACTTAACCTGCACATCTTTGGAGTGTGGGAGGAAACCAGAGCACCTGGAAGAAACCCACACAGACACGAGGAGAATGCACAAACTCCACACAGACCGTCGCCAGAGGTTGGAATCAAACTTGGGTCCCTGGTGCTGCGAGGCAGCAGTGCTAACCACTGAGTCACCATGTTGCCCCTCATCATGTCGTTTAGTTCAGCAACACTTGAGAGGAGGTCCGTTCCTCTTGGTGAGTTGGTCTATATTCCTTGCTCAACCAGCAACATCCTAACAGATGAGGTTGGTCATTGTCTCAGTGCACCTCGTGTGAGCTCAGTGTGTGCAAGCTGCCCACTGCACTCACAGCAAAACAATGGCGACTATACTTCACTGGCTGTTAAACACTCAGGGTCGTCCTGAGGTTGTAAAAACAAGAATTCCTTTAATTTCTTTTTCCGAATCCCATCTTGACTGCACAAGCATCCTCCCTATTCTGCTGGCAACAACTAGTCTTTCCATTAATCATTGGAGGCTGACACAGTAAACACCTCGAAGATTACTCCTAATTGCCCGTAAACTCATATGATCTTTTCTTTGTGGGAAAAAAAGGCATCATTTATTTGTGCGTGTGGTTAAAACACTTCCATAAATGTTCTCAAAAAGCTAAGTGGACAAAACTAAACACTGCAAGCTGTACACAATATGCCAAAGCCTCCGTTGCTTAGCGACTAGCTCTATCCGAGAGACTTTTATTCTGTTTCGCAACGAATTTAAACATGATCACCCACTCTGACCTTGAAAAGCAAGCACGCAGCCTCCCAAAGCATCACTTGGCAACAGTGAACCCAGCACTGGATGGACTTGTACATAGAGGGAGGGCCCAGGGTTTGATGTCTAGTTAAGGCTGAGTCAATCTGTGTCACTCAGAGGGGGTCCGCATTAGGCTTGATGCCTCCAAACACCCCAGGGGTCATTGGTAGTGCTCCCCCTTCTGTTGTTGCAAAGCTTGAGAGTTTATAGACTCTTTCCCTCGCCTCATACACTAAGAATGGCTCCTGGACAAACAGAGGATCAAGGATAGGGACTCCTCCGATTCACAATAAGAAGGAGGACATCTCAGTGGGAGAGTGGGAATGGCCAAGGAAGGCAGTGGAGGGGAGTGGGAGAGCAGAGGGCATGGAAAGTAGCAGAGCAAAGAGAGGGAGGGGACAGGGTAACAGCAAGAGGACAGGGCAGGATGGTAAGAGAGAAATCGGGGAAAAAATTTAAGGGAGAAAGGGATTAAGAGAGAGAGAAATGGAGATTGAGATAAAAGGGATCAGGGAGAAATTGAGGAGATAAATAAGAGAGGAAAGAAGACAGAGAGTGCAACAGAAAAGATTTAGGAAGGGGGCAATTGAAAAAAATGGAACAACAACCTACTGGGAACCTCTTGCATATTTGCTTGGAGTACAGGTTTCAAAGACCTTTTTTTAAGTTATTAATTTAGAATCGCATTGCACATTGAAAGAGAAAAACATGTCATTTGTTAAATTGCTTTGCAAATCTCTTAATGTTTAGCGTCATTGAAAAATCAGATTGTGTCTAACAGAAAATGTAAGGTTATTTAAGGCAAGTGTGTGTGTTGGATGATGTTGACAGGAGCTTTTTACATGCTCAGCAGGGTGAAGGGATTGTCATTCTTTCTCAGGATACTTCCACATTTCGAGATTCAGTTCAGGATTTTCCAGCGGAAGCGCTGAGCCTGAATATTGACATCAGACGTGGGTTTTGACCCAGAAACTGTGTACAGTGTAAGCTCCTACCAACCACAATGGGTTTCTGATTGGTTAATCTTTGGTGGTACAGAGGATGAGAACATTTTGGCCCAGGCAGCTGTTCTTCTTCAAAGGGGGATCTTTGATGGCCACCTTCACAGGGACATGGTCTCATGGTTTACCTTAAAGGTGTTACCTCCCATCAACACAATACACCAAATGAAGTGCACTCAAAGTGCAGCACAGTTGCAAGTGCTGTTTCTCTGGTTAAAACATTAAGAGGAAGACCTGTCTTTCCTCTCAGCTCAACATAGAAGATCCCATTGTAAATATCGCAAAAAACAACAGTTACCTGACTGTCAGGTCAACATTTATTCCTGTGCCCAGTTACGTGAAAATCTTATTGCCACCTTTTGCCTTAAGAAAGTACTGTAAGGGGCTCCTCACCTTCTAGGATAGCAACATGTCTATAAGTTTCAGCTATGTGTGAGAGAGAAGTGAGAGAAGGGTTCCTGTCACAGTCTCGGGATCGAAAACAGAAATCGCTGAGAAAACTCAGCAGGTCTGGCAGCATCTGCAGAGAGAACTCAAGAGTTAGCATTTCAGATCCAGTGACCCTTCCTCATAACGGTTATAAAGAGCTCTGAAGAAGGGTCACTGGAACCTAAATGTTAAACTCTGTTTTCTTCCCACAGCTGATGCTAGACCTGCTGAGTTTTCACAGTGATTTCTGGTTTTGTTTCTGATTTCCAGCATCAGCTGTTCTGTGTTTTTTTTTTGTTTACAGTCTCGG